>NC_134094.1:6783557-7414057 GCF_000715075.1 Nicotiana tabacum | reverse complement strand
AGACTTTTCTTCTTCGCTTTCGCGAGAGATGTCCCGCAATCGCGTAAGGCATTTGAGAGGCCAGTTGGAGTTTTTATTCATGTTCTTGAAGATGGGGAGGCATTCACGAAGGTGTGGTCTATGTGTGCATCAAGAAAGCGGGAGTAGGGTCGCGTCCGCGAAAAGGAGTGAGGTAGTTGGGGATCCCAGGCCCTTGGTCTACGCGTTCGTGGGGCAGGGGTCGCGTTCAAGAAGGGTGATGTTGGTAAAGCTTCACGTGCGGGAAGGTCGCGTTCGCGAAGAGTTAAGTTGAGGAGCAAGTAGATTGGTCTACGCGAACGCGAGAGGGTGGTCGCGTTCGCGTTGAAGGTGCATCTGGGCAGATATAAAAGATTAGAAACGAGGATTTCGAGTTCATATCTTAAAATTGAAGTGGGAGCTCGGTAGAAGGTGATTTTTGGAGGGATTCTTGCGTGGGTGTTTGGGGTATGTGATTCCTATCCAATTTTGGTCAAATCCCATGATTATGCCTTTAATTCCACCATCTAATTTGTGATTTAGGGTGAAAATGTTGAGAAAAAGTGGAAGAATTCTTGAGTTAGCTTTTTGAGGTTTTGAATGGGATTTTGTTAGCTGAATTGGGTAAATTTAATAGGGTTAGACTCATGAGTGAATGAGCTTTCGGGTTTTGCGACTTTTGTCGGAATTCGAGACGTGGGCCCAGGGGCCGATTTGAGTCTATTTCGGATTTTGGGTTATAATTTCGTGTTTAGCATGTGGAATTGATTCTTTTAGCCTATATTACTTTTATCGTACTGCTTGTGGCTAGATTCGGGGGTTTGGAGATTGATTCGAGGGGAAAAGGCATTGCGGAGTAGGATTTAACGCGGTTTGAGGTAAGTACCAGATTTAAATATGGTCCTGAGGGCATGAAACCCCGAATTTTTGTATGATGTGATTATTTTGGAGGTGTGCACATGCTAGGTGACGGGCGTGTGGGCGTGCACCGTGGGGGATTGTGACTTGGTCCGTCCCTTGAGAATGTAAAGTTGAATAACTTGTTGCTAGCTATATGCTCTCCCTGTGTTATAGAAATTTCACTGCAAATCATATTAGAAATCATGCTTAGGCTATGTGATGGTTCTTTTGGGACCCGCAGAGGTCGCGTACTTGTTGAATTATTTGCTAATTACTGTCTTGTACTCAGTCATGGTTTTACTTGCGTATAATATCTCAGTCTCTTCTTGATTCTTGTTGATACACTATGTTATTTTTGTTTGGGCTGATCTTTCTGATTTCTGAGAGCCTGAGAGACTGGAGAGGTTGGTGACTGAGTTAGGGCCTAAGTGCCGAGCTGTGAGCTATATGTATATACATGGATCGGGTTGCACGCCGCAACGAGCCTGAGGACTGTATGTATATGGATCGGGTTGCACGCCGCAACGAGCCTTAGGCTTGTATATATATATGGATCGGATTGCATGCCGCAACGAGCCTTATGGATGTTTACATATTATGGGATCGGGATGCACGCTTTAACGATATAGAGCTTAGTCTGAAGGAGCCCCTCCGGAGTTTGCACACCCCCCCAGTGAGCGCAGGTACCTATTGAGTGTAAGTATTGAGGGCCGAGAGCCGAGTGATTCTGCTGTTGTGACGAGTTGAGTGACTGTTGCCCTGAGAGGATGTACTTGCTTTTTAATTTGTTGATGCACTTAGTTGCTATCTGTCATTGTCGTGAAATTTATGAAAGATTCTATATCCGAATTTACTTGCAATTTAACTGTATATAACTGATTGGGTTTGAACTGCCGGATTTGAAAGCATGTCTATTCTTTGTTGTAATTATTGAAAATGAACTGTATTTGTATAGCTCATCACTACCTTCTCAGTTCCTTTTATTATTTCTATCACTTGATGAGTTGGTTGTACTCATGCTACACCCTGCACTTCATGTGCAGATCTAAGTGTGTTTGATCACGTAGGTCGTTGAGTTCGTGCGCGATCGAGTACCGGAGACTACGAGGTAGATGCTGGCATCCGCAGACCTTGTCTCTCCTTCTATGTTTTTTTTTTCTGTATTGATACTCGGACACTATTTTTATTAAACTGGATATCTATATGCTCATGAATCAGTTACTCCCCGATGTTGGGCTATTTTTCCGCACTTATTCTTTTGTGGGTTTTACTCCCATTTTTATGAAAAACTCCGATTATTTTAAATGTCCTAATTCATTTTTGTTAAACTTTGAAAGTGTTTTGGAAATGTCGGCTTGCCTAGTATCACGATAGGTGCCATCACGACAGGTTAGGTTTTGGGTCGTGACATATAATTTAATACAAGTGTTGAAACCAAAATTGCAAACAAATATAACAACCTCCCAAGACTGGTAATACTGACTCACGAACTCTAACTGAATACATGTAGTGATCTCAAGGATCAAATATACAATACTGTTCGAATAAAAGTTAACAGTACAATAAAATAGAAAGACTCCAAGGGACTGCGACGACCAAGCAGCCCTACCTTGAATCCTTGAGGTCACACTCTAATCTTTGTTCGAATCTGATATCTCCAATACCTGTCTCTGCACAAAAATATGCAGAAGTGTAGTATGAGTACACCACATTCGGTACCCAGTAAGTATCAAAACTAACCTCGGTGGAGTAGTGACGAGGTACAGTCAAGACACTCACTAGTCAAATAACCTGTGCAATATAGCAGTATACAATAGTACTAGAAATCAACTAGCAATGATAGCAACAAAAAATAAACCAGTGATATAAACAACAAGGCGACAAGAACACCATAATTATTGCTCAAACAAATAAGGAACACAAGTATAACCAATTAATCAGGTCCTTCAAATAAATATCTTTCGAATATACTTCTTTCAAATAAATATCTTTCAAATATACTTCTTTCCAATAAATATCTTTCGAATATACTTCTTTCTAACAAAAATCTTTCGAATATAATTCTTTCAAATAAAAGTCACTTAGTGACACCTCATTTCATAATCATAAATCACGGGTCTCAGTCCACTTTTATATTTTCATAACACGGGTCTCATCCAGCTTTCATATTTTCACGGCACCTCGTGCCATATTTCTATCAAAACCGCAGGGACAAACCACATGACAATAATAAAATCATTGTATTTCCCCCGCACCTCGTGCCCGTATTTCATATCACATCGGCACGGACAGTTCACGTTCCAATAACATAATCATTATATTTCCCCGGCACCTCATGCTCACATTTCATATCACATCTGCACGAACATTGATGTGCCAATAACATAATCCGCCCGGCAATAGCCACAGGCTCACAATTTCAACATAGATCAGACTATTATCAAGTTTACTGAAACAACAAGACAAGTTGCACAAGATATAAAAATAAACATAAGGAAAATCACAGCATCACATAAAAATCACCAGCATAATAACCTTACATCATCACATAAAAATTACCAACACAATAACCCTACATCATCACATATTATCCCTAACAATAGCCACCCTTATCTCTCCTATAGTCACCCTTATTACTCCATTAATAGCCTCCCCTATCACTCCTATAATAGCCTCATATATCGCTCCATTTAATAGCTTCCCTTATCACTCCGTCCACACAATATCACAACACATATAACAACAGTGAAATGCCAACCTTATGCCTGCATAATATCAACAGTGGGATACCACCCTTATACGCCGCATAACAGTAACCCAAATCACACAATAATTCACACAGAATATTATCATAACAACACAACATAATAAACTCATAATTACAAATTTCCCATAGGCCACAACCTTTCTAAAGGTACAACGAAATCAATAAATTTCACAACAGATAGCCCACAGCTCAATACAATGTATATAAAATCTCAAAAACAACAAGGCTGGAAAAGTAACTCAGCAAGAACAACGCCTTCTTTAATCCATATTCTTGGTAATTAAATTAATACCCCTTTTCAAATTTAATTAATTAATTATATATAGATGAAAAATCCTTAATGAAATTACTTCCACTAAATGTAAACTCAACAGAACACAGAATCCACATAAAAGTCAAGTGATAATCACACCAAATTATCATATAAGAGCAAACTCGGCAAACAATGAATGAGGCATGAAAATAAAGGATTTAATAAGTACCAACAATTTCCAATTTAATACTTAAGTGTGTCTACGAATTTTAACCGATATAATTTGCACATATAAACCAAGTACATACTCGTCACTTTGCGTACACAGCTTTCAATCACACAATTTCCACATAAGACTCAATGCCTAGGGGTAATTCCTCCATTCAAGCTTAGGCACGATACTTAGCTCGACAAAACTAAACCAATACTTTAAATGATCTTCGCGAGTGAAGCTACTTCCGGACGGCTAAAATCCCGATGATTTCCTTGAAAATCCCTCGAAAATAAGATCGCCAAAAATTGAGCTTTCTTAATTCAGCTCTTTAGTGATATTAAAACCTTCCACTACTCTTACAACTTCAATCTACATCTACATAATTCAATTGGACCAATATTAGTAAATAGATTTCCAGATATTTGGTTATTTCGGCAATTAAATCAAATACTTAGAGTACATAGCATTTTACTACCTCTAGTAATGGTGTTTATTTATCCAACAATCCCTCCTTCCCACCAATATGATATACTAAACCATCCTTTGTCTACATACAACCTTCTTTAGCACGATTAAAATCATCAATGGACTCACATCCACCCAGTTATTACTAATTAATTCATTACAAAATCTCCACAACACCCAATTATCTAGTTTAAGTATTTATGCCTTCCAAGCACCATCCAATAAGTGCTAATACTTTTTTTGCTCACATACTCATAATACATCCATGCATATATGTCCAAGGGTGTAGGATTACCTTTTGGAAGAAATCTTGCCAAAACCCGTTTTTGAGTTCTTGAAGAAATTTCTTGAATATCTAAGAGTTTCATGGTGGATTGAGTTAATTCTAGAGTGGAAATGATAGAATGAAACACCAAATTTGTATGGATTACTCACCTTGGAGATGGGGGGAGTTGGAGGCCTTGAGAGAGTGGAGGAAACCCCCAAAATTCGGCCAAGAGGAATGGAAAAATATAAACTCCGAAGTGAGTACTTAATATTTGTAACGCCATAGGTGGCATGGGGCGTTGTTTCCAGAATCTCAAAATATTCCCAGCACCAGGGCTAGCACCCTACGCTACCCTAGGCGCTAGTGACGGGACTTTTCTATTTCCTCCGGGTCAAGGTTATTTCGGTAACCACCACTTTCACACAAGATTTATTCAAGAATTTCCCCGAGGTACCAAATCTCTCCTTCCCTATCCTTTTGTTTATTGTATTTGGTCTCAAATTATTATAGACCAGATTTTTCCCAGACTTGTAATGTATAGATGCTCATGTACTCAGTGACACCGGATTTTGGGAGTGTTTATATTTGTATTTGTGAGATTTTTCCGCATAAATGAAATAATATGTTTTCAAATTTAAAAGATATGGTATTTTATTGACATTTTCGGCTTGCCTATTATTGAGATAGGCGCCATCACGACAGGTGAGATTTTGGGTCGTGACAAGTTGGTATCAGAGCCTAGGTTACATAGGTCTCATGAGTCATGAGCAGGTTTAGTAGAGTCTTGCGGATCGGTACGGAGACGTCTGTACTTATCTTCGAGAGGCTGCCAAACCCTTAGGAAAATTTCACTTTCTTGTATTTTATCGTGCGAAATTGATTCATCTTGAAACATACTTCTTTGAATTCCTTCCACGTATTCGTGTGCGCATGTGAGCGCTCAGCATTAGCTGTGTATTGCTGGCTTGTGATTCCATGAACAAGATTCGAGATGAGTATTCTGTGTTTTGTTGATGGGCCAGTCTGGAGGACTTGAGGTCGGAATTAGACCGCAGCTTAAGCTCGGTAGTTTCGGTTATGAGAACATGTGCAATTGGATTTATGCATTTGGTAGTATTCCTATGAATGAAGTTTGTGGCTCGATGAGTGGTTGAATGACTATATGATAAGTATGATGTGAATGTGGGATGTGTTCAGATATTGTGAGTTATGGAGTGTTTTGTTGTATGGCTTTGAGCCAAGTGGGGGAGCCTACTATTGACAATTCAATTTCATGGATATATGTTAAATTTTAGTTTTGGTCTGAGACAAACTTGTGGGTTAGTTATGACTTGCAGAGGTGGAGATCGAGAAGGACTCGGGTAAGGAAATTCCTGGATATGGGTTACATTGCACTTTATGAAAATATATAAATTATGGAATGATTAAGTTGTTATTTTGAAGGATGTAGTGCGCACGAAGTATGAATTTGATTGCTCGTGTTAAGGCAATGTTACTTCTCTGAGTGTTGATTATGCTAAAGTAGCACGTGTCTTTCGTTCCGTTTGGGCGGAGGAAATTAGATTTGAGCAGAGTGGATGACTCTAGAGAGGGTTCTAATGGATTCAAAATGTATATGTGGCAATTGAATTTTTTTCAAATTTGTATATCACTAGAATCAGTTACTTACACTGGATGGTATCGGGACATGCGATAATTCTGTTTGACTATGGATTCTACATTTCAGTATAAGAAAGGAAAGAGGAATAATTTTAAATTCACATAAGGTCCTTAAGAGTGGGGGTCTCGGTTGTGGTATTTATGGAGGTGCTTAAGAGGAATACAATGGCTTATGGGACTTAGGGCGGTGTGGTTTTATGTTGGGATGTCTTGTAGTGAGCTTTGGGTATGGATCGTAGTGTTTTGACAAGGAGAAGTGTCAACTTGAGGGTAATTCAGAAAAAACTCGAAGAAAATAGGACAACTGGGTAGTAGGCTAGACCAGTATGGTAATGGTATGTTCGATTCTTTTGGGATAATTATGATGTGGTGAGACTTTACAGATGTTTCAGTGGCAATATTCTTGGGTTTGGTGACCTGCGTGGCTTGGTTGAGTTAGAGGAATTCAGTTTTGATAGCTTGGTTATGTGCAAATGGATTTGAAAGTATTTTTGATGGTTTCTACCATGGTTTGAACTAGATATTTTCTACCGGTATGGGAGACATATTGTGCATTGTGAATTCCTCATGGACGAGAGAAAATGAAAGGTTTCTAATTGACCGGGTATGTAATATGCTGGTGACTCAGAGTTAATAAGGAGATTCTCGTGCTTGTCATATGATGGCATAATAGATGTGGTATGTTGTGCGAGATTAAGACTTACATGTACAAGGTGGCAGTTCATTTTGGAAAGCAAGACCACAAATTATGGACAGAATGGTCAATTTTAGATGTTTAGACAAATATTATAATTACTCGGTACACCCTGAGAAGGGTGTACATTTCAAAAGGGGCATTGTGTTTTGACTTTCGGATGTCATCGGTATTACGATACTCACCTGGTTAATAGACTGTTGATATTCCAATTATTGCTATGTGGCACTGGAGGAAATGTGGAAGTACTCCTCATGGGATGATCGTGCGTGAAAGATGTGTTAGTCATTCGAGTGCTAGAGTTGGGACCAGTCACGGTGATTCCTATGTTCTATGAATGTGGAGACCGGGGGTTCTCAGAAGCATATTGTTTCAGGGTTGCGGCCTGTTTGAGGTGAGTATTTTATTTTAACTCAGTCGAGGCACTGGTTGCCTTTGTGATGACTACGTACTACGAGTGCGTATATATATATATATATATATATATATATATATATATATGTGTGTGTGTGTGTGTGTGTGTGTGTGTGTGTGTGTGTGTGTGTGTGTGTGTGAGGTTTGATCCCATGTGCGGGCATCGGGGAAAGTATTCAGACTCGGAAAAATGTTTAGACTATGATATGCCTAGAGTTGATGGTTAAGCGTAAAGTTATGATGTTTCTCGTATTCGTACCTTTGTTGAGAACTATCCGGGCTATACTTGAGGTTACAAAGAGGCTAATTCCCTGAATAAACTGGGTAGTTACTATTTCTACGTTCACTTGCCGATTTGAGTTGTGATAGCGCACTTTGCATGACATGCCTACTCTATGGCGTGTTATTTATACCAGTCCAGGAGATGTGAATTTTTTTTCATTTATCATAAACATGTGTACTGAATTGATTGCTCCTATATGATATGCTTGGACTGGAAGCTTGTGACCATGTCAGGCAGATTATGTTATTGGCATGTGAGTTGTCCGTGCGGATCCATATACTGATATTATTAGCACGTGAGTTATCTGTGCGGGTCCAGATATTGATACTATAACACGTGAGTTGTCCGTGCGGGTTGATCTTAATGTGAGCTCTAGGAGTGCTGGTTACCGTTATTAGATTCGCGTGTCTTGGTTTTACCATGTATGGTGAGCTCATAGCATGTCGGTTCTAGAAGCGCTTGTTGAACTTGCAAAATGGTTCTCTTCTATGAAACATTTTCCATTTTTGGATACACGGATTGCGCAATTTGCGGCTTGAATTAGATTGGTGTGGCATGTTTGTGGGATAGTTGTGTTTAATAATATATGGTCATTGGACCTATAATGGGTACTATCAGGTTTGATTATGGTATATTTGGGAGGATGACATTGAAAGTCGGCTTAGAAAGTGATTATGGTCCTGGTTAAGGCAAGATAACTCCATGACTTGTTGATCTGATAAGAGGTTATGAGATTCCACGTGTTTCGTTTATTATCAGCAGTGTACGAAAGTTTTGGAACGAGGTTTTGTGGGATGCAGGGTTTAATATAGTACTTGGGTTGGTTTGGAGTAGTTACTGAGATCGGAGTGATATATCATGTGATTACACCGTGGTTATAGTTATGGCTTGATGCAACTCGTTCAGTCTTATACAGTGTGTGGATATGAGATTCGGGTCTTGAAAAGAATTCTGGATGTTAGAAATGAGGCTCCAAGGTTTTTGGAGAAGGTTAAATTGATTCAGGAGCGACTTCGCACAGCGCAGTCTAGAGCTGACCGGAAGGTCCGTGATGTTGCTTTGGGGAGAAGGTTCTACTCAAGATTTCACCCATGAAGGGTGTGTTGAGGTTCGGGAAGAGGGGCAAGTTGAGCCCTCAATATATTGGGCCTTTTGAGATACTTAAGAAGATTGGAGAGGTGGCTTATGAACTTGATTTGCCACCTAGTCTATCAGGTGTTCATCCAGTGTTCCATGTGTCCGTGCTCCGAAATTATGTCGGGGATCCGTCTCATATTTTGGATTTCAGTACAGTGCAGCTGTACGGAAATTTGACTTATGATGTAGAGCCGGTGGCTATTTTAGACCAGCAGGTTCGAAAGTTGAGGTCAAAGAACATAGCACCAGTGAATGTACAGTGGAGAGGCCAGCCAGTTGGAGAAGCTACTTGGGAGATGGAGCAGGAGATACGGAGCAAATATCCACACTTATTTGAGACTCCAGGTATGATCCTAAACCCGTTCGTGGACGAACATTTGTTTAAGAGGGGGAGAATGTAACGACCCAGCTGATCGTTTTGAGTATTATAACCCCGTTCCCCCATTTACTGCTCAAGTTATTCTTTACCTTTATTTTATGACTTACCGGGTTAGTTGGTTCGGGTCCGGAAGGATTTCAGAGTGAAATTAGATACTTAATCTCATAATTGAAAACTTAAGTTGGAAAAGTTAAACGGATATTGACTTATGTGTAAACGACCTCGGTTTTGAATTTTGATGATTCTAATAGCTCCGTATGGTAATTTTTGACTTAGGAGCGTGTCCGAAAAATTATTTGGAGGTCCGTAGTGGAATTAGGCTTGAAATGGCGAAAGTCGAATTTTTGAGAAGTTTGACCGGGGGGTTGACTTTTTGATATCAGGGTCAAAATCCGATTTTGAAAATTTTAACAGGTCAGTTATGTCATTTATGACTTGTGTGCAAAATTTGAGGTCAATCAGACTTCATTTGATAGGTTCCGACGTTGTTTGTGGAAACTTGAAATTTTAAAGTTCATTAGGCTTGAATTGGGGTATGATTCATGGTTTTAACGTTGTTTGAGGTAATTTGAGGATTCGACTAAGTTCGTATGATGTTATGGGACTTGACTGTATGTTTGGTTGAGGTTCCGGGGGCCTCAGGGTGAGTTTCGGGAGGTTAACGAATCATTTTTGGACTTGGCATGATGGTTGAAGACTGCTGGTGTGCTTTTCTGGTTTGCTTCTTCACGTTTGCAAGTGGGTGCATTCGCGAAGGGGAATTTGAGGCAGGCAAGATTTTCCCTTCGCGTTCGCGAGAGAGTCTCGCGTTCGCGAAGAGGAGCTGGGTTGTTCATCGCGTTCATTATTGGGTATCACGTTCGCGAAGGGGTAAAAATAGTAGGCATGGGTTTTTGCCTCCGCGTTCGCGAAGAAGAGCTCGGTAAAGCATCGCGTTCACGAGCAGTGTCTCGCGTTCGCGAAGAGCAATGTTGGGCAGCATGATTTTGTGCTTCGCGAACGCAAGGGACCTGTCGCATTCGCGAAGAAGAGAGGTCTGGAAAGAAAGTTTAAGTTTTGAAAATGGGACTTCGTCCCATTTTCCATTTTTGATGGATTGGAGCTCGTGAAGAGGCAATATTTGGTAGATTTTCAAGGAAAACAATGGGGTAAGTGTTCTTAACTCATTATTGGTCAAATTACCCGAATCCATGGTTGTTTTTAATATTTAATGGGTGAATTAAGTTGGAAAGATTAGAAAACCCTCTCGGTTTAATTTGAAGATTTGAGGGTCAAGTTGATATCGGAATTAAGTAAAATTGGTATGGTTAGACTCGTGGTTGAATGGGCTTTCGGATTTTGTAACTTTTGTCGGGTGCCGAGGTGTGGGCTCCACGGACGATTTTTGAGTTAAATTTCGGATTTATTTTATGGAAAAATTGTATTTTCATATGGAATTAATTTCAATAAATGTTATTGACTCAATCGAATTATTTGTGGCTAGATTCGAGGCTTTTGGAGGCCAATTCACGAGGCAAAGACCTAGCGGAATAAAAAATTTTACGGTTTAAGATAAGTAACAGGTATAAATTTGGTCCTAATGATATGAAACCAAGAATATATATTATGTGATTGGTTTTGAGGTGACGCACATGCTAGGTGACAGGCGTGTGGACGTGCACCGTAGGAATTATGACTTGGTCAATTCCATGAAACTGTGTAGTTGAAAAATCTATTGATATCCGTATATTTTTCCCCGTATTAGAGAAATTGATCTATGAATCATGTTTAAATAATATGTTTCCACTGTTGGGACCTACATAGGTCGTGTACTTGTGAAAATATTTGCTAAATTGCTATTTTGCACTCAGTTTCAGTTCCATTTGCACATTTTTACCTCAGGCTCTCTTATTTATTATTGATACATCATATCACTATTGTTGGGATGCTTATCATGATTTCTGAGAGCCCGAGAGACTGGAGAGGTTGATGACTGAGTGAGGCTGAAGGCCTAATTGTGAGGATATTTATGGACCGAGGTGTACGCCGCAGCATGATTCATTGATTTATGCCATGACTGGCTTGATATAGTGCTTGGGCTGAAGGATCCCCTCCGAAGTCTGTACATACCCTAGTGAGCGCAAGTGAGCGCAGGTACATACTGAGTGCGAGTGCCGAGTGATGAGTGACTGTGAGGAAAGAATGACTGTGAGGAAAGAGTGACTGTGAGGTTGGAGTGAATGGGAGGACTGAGTGACTGCTACTCTGAGAGGATACATTGATTTCATTATTTGCTGCATTTCAGCTGTCATATATCACTATTTTGGAAATTTCGGAAAAACATTATTTTCTATTACAGTCAAATTTGATATGAAAATTCTGTGAAATTTTAAATGTTGAACTTGAGAGCATGCCTACCCTTTTATGTTGGAAAGTACTGTATTTGAACTTAGCTGAGAAGCTCGTCACTACTTTCAGTTCCTCATTTATTATTGTTACTGTCACGCCCCGAACCTAGGAGCGAGACAAGCGCCCGGTGCCTCACCTAACCTGGCATACCAAATTGCGACTAAGGGACTCTGAACACATAATGTCATACTTTGGCCATGGGGCCAGCTTGCAAGACAATTTGTGAAGCAAAATATAAAACTGAATGGATACTAGCGCTAACTAAACATCAATATAAAGCTAGGCTGAAAAGGCCGTCATAGCTACTACAGCTGACAACCCACCAAATTATACATACCAGGCCTACAAACCCAACATACTGCACTAACCAACAGGATATGTCTACAAGCCTCTACTGATAGATGTACTATGATCGGAACAGGGCCCCGACCTACCCATAACATATATACAGATATACATAAGATGTACACAAAAACTCTAGACCTGGCAACTCCGAAAGACGTGGAGCTTACCGATCAGGCTGAACTCGGGAAACACCTACTGAGGAGGTCTACCCGTCTGTCTGTCTGAACCTGCATGCATGAAATGCAGCACCCCTAGAAAAGGGACGTCAGTACGAAATAATGTACCGAGTATGTAAGGCAATAAAATAACTGAAAGCTGAAATTGAACTGATAATATGATAACTGAAATTAACTGGGAGTCAAAGATGGTCTGGAGATATACTTACCTGCTGATACTGACTCAACTCTCTCAATATATTAAGTAAAATAAATGTCCGGCACTATAAGGCTCGATACGTGTAAATGCTCGGCCGTAGTAGGCTCGCTCATAGGCGCTCGGCCATACTGGGCTCTGTATCTCGGCCATCCTGGGCTCGCTCATAGACGCTCGGCCATAGTAGGCTCGGTATATATAACTTACCATCTGATCAGAGGTTGCCCAATAGGGGCCTGCCCACCGATTATAGCTCGATGGTGGTGAAAATAGTGTAATACTGTATATATATATATATAGACCCTCTGCTCTCTTGACTGAATAAAGACAAAACTAAACTGAATATGAAGTCCCGATAAGGAATAATATTGTAACTTATGAGACTAGAATAATGTGAATAAATTCATGAATACGAACTTCTCTTTATGTCTCATTATTAACACATGTAGCTACGAGATCATGCCAAAATGAAGGAAGGGCTTAGCCTTAACATACCTTATCACAATCTTTCCAATCACCAAGTTGAACTCACCTCTTTGCACCTTAATCTACAAGAATGATAATAATACTATCGTTAAGTTATGAAAGGTACAACTATCGCACAACGAACGACAAACTTATTTTGTATTAAAACGGGCAGCATCTCCCCTATAATCCTTACTTCCTCCAAATTCAAGATAACACCAACAATACAAGAACAGAACAATGACAACATATATACATCATTTTCCAGCCCTATATACACCATCAAATACTACAAAACAGCCCAACACACCCCAATCTCTTCATACACAAAACGACCACCGTAGTAGTGTCAAACGACCCAAAAATGTTATGACGAACGACCAGCCAACCACCCTACATTTATATGGTGTTTCTACACCCCCTTCCTCCTCCAAAACTCCACAAAACAGTAGTAAAACACGCAGCCCAACAGCAACACAAAACAGTCCACAAAACAGTCCGCTACAAGTGAATAACTCGAACTCACGGCTTCCGATCACCGTCCCGTGAGTTCTCACAAGTATAGAACGACTTACCATGAATTTATAGAAGAAAAACTGGATGAAAGAGAGCAGTAAACTCACCTTATTTGTTGGATAACTCAGCTCCTATCTTGGTTCTTCAAACTCTAGGTTTTACCTCCAATTAGAACTTGAAAGGGAGAGAAAATCAATTAGGGTTTGTGAAAAATTTTTGGGAGGATTCTTTGCAGAGCTTATGTCTGGTTATTATGCTCTATTTTAAGTCTAATATATGAATAAAATAGGCCTTTAAAAGGCCTCTTTGGACGACCCAAAATGGCCCATTTTTTTGGGCTCTCATTTAAGCAAGTAGGTGACACACCTACTTGTCACCTAGCAGCTTGCGCAGTATCGCACAAATGCCCATATCTTTCTACTCCAATGTTGTATTGATAAACGGTTTAATGCGTTGGAAAATAGACGCATAGATCTTTAATTTGATGGGTGGAACACCCCATAACTCTAAGTATATTGGGAGAAAATCGCAGTTACATTTGACCCAAAGTTTCAGTAAAACTTATGAATGTAACTTGTGATGACTTTCATCGACTTTTGTTCCACAACTCGCTTGACATTAAAACATAACACACGGATGTCATACGACTAATATAAATCATAACATAATCTCCTTATCATGTTAATCACCCTAGTCTCACCCCAAAGGTACATGTTATAACATTCCCAACTTGTCGACTTTCGACGAAACATTATTTTATTCAATTGCTTTAGCTTCTGAACTGTCCAACCCTCTTTGTACTTGTTGTTCATGATCTTCAATATTTGTAACCTCATAGGTAACATAATTAACTTACTTTATATACTTTTAAATATTATCTCATTTTTGGTCCTACATTAGTTTGCTTACGACGCATTTTTACGTACAAAAATATAGGGTGTAACATCACTCCCCCTTGGGAACATTCGTCCTCGAATGTTTACTCTTAGAGACTTTGGAAAATTTTGCTAGAGTATCCTTCGTACACTAGGTTAAAACCAACCTGCACGCAGCCAGAAAACATACTATGCATGCCACACATGGCCAATCTTTATAAATAGCAGCAATTTGCCTCACCGACCGTAAATCATAAATATTGAAAGTGAAAAATAAAAGCTTACCTGATGACCTGCTAGCCTGAATAGAGCTGTGTTGTAGTATCCCATCTCGAGCCATATCTTCAGTTTGAAATAGGTGGGGGTATTTAGACTTTCATTTCTCCCTCCGATTCCCACGTCATCTCTTCTACATTCTTGCTCCTCCATAAAACCTTCACGGAAGCTACCTCCTTATTTCGTAGCCTGCGGATTTGTCGGTCTAGGATGGCAACTGGAATTTCCTCGTATGACAAGTCCTCTGTAATCTGTACATCATCCGTGGGCACCACTCGGGTAGGATCGCCAATGCACTTCCATAGCATAGATACGTGAAAAACCGGATGGACAGACTCCAATTCTGAGGGCAACTCTAACTCATAAGCTACTTGGCCCACTCTCCGAATGATCCTATAAGGCCCAATATACCGTGGGCTAAGCTGGCCTTTCTTGCCAAACCTCATCACGCCCTTCATAGGTGATACCTTTAAGAATACCCAGTCGTTAATCCTGAACTCTAAGTCTTGTCGCCGCACGTCAGAATATGACTTCTGACGACTCTGAGCTGTCAACAGTCGCTCTCGGATAACCTTTACTTTCTCTATGGCCTGCTGAACCAGGTCTGGCCCATGTAACCCAGATTCTCCAACATCAAACCACCCTATAGGAGATCTGCACTTACGCCCATACAAAGCCTCGTACGGAGCCATCTGGATACTGGAGTGGTAACTGTTATTATATGCAAACTCGATAAGAGGTAGATGTTCATCCCAACTTCTTTTAAAATCCAACACACATACTCGTAACATATCCTCGAGCGTCTGAATTGTGCGCTCGGCTTGTCCATCAGTCTGTGGATGAAAAGCTGTGTTGAGATTCACCTAAGTCCCTAGACCTCTCTGAAATGACCTCCAAAAATGTGCTGTAAACTGAGCCCCACGGTCAGATATAATAGAAACTGGTACTCCGTGTAGCCGCACTATCTCCTTAATATATAACTTTGCATAATCTTCTGCTATATATGTAGATCTGACCGGTAGGAAGTGAGCTGATTTCGTGAGCCTATCGACTATCACCCATATGGAATCGAACTTACGATTAGAACGAGGTAAACCCGTGATAAAGTCCATGTTTATCGCCTCCCATTTCCATGTCGGGATCTCTATAGTCTGCATTAGCCCTCCAGGCTTCTGGTGCTCTACCTTCACTTGCTGGCAACTAGTACATTGGGCGACAAACTCAACAATGTTCTTCTTCATATCGTTCCACCAGTACACATCCTTAATGTCATGATACATCTTCGTCGACCTAGGATGGATGGAATACCATGAATAATGTGCCTCTGACATAATCCTGTCTCGTAGCCCTGCTACATCTGGAACACACAAACGACCCCTATATCTGAGAACCCCATCTCCCTTTAGCTCTAACAGTGGCTTCTTCTGCTGCGGAACTCGCTCTCTCAGCTCGACCAACTCTGGGTCCTCGTACTGCCTTTTCTTGACTTCCGCTATGAGGGATGATTTTGTAGTGTTTTGGAGTACAACTCCACTATCCTCAGAATCTACTAACCGAACCCCCAACGAAGACAATTGATGAATCTCTCTAGCTAATTGTCTTTTCTTGGGCTCTACATGTGCTAAGCTACCCATAGATCGGCGACTTAAGGCATCTGCTACAACATTAGCTTTCCCTGGATGGTAGAGAATGTTAACATCGTAATCTTTCAATAACTCAAGCCATCGCCTTTGTCGCAAATTCAACTCTTTCTGCTTGAAGATATATTGTAGGCTTTTATGATCAGTAAATACATCAACATGAACACCATATAAATAATGCCGCCATATCTTAAGTGCATGGACAACCTCAGCTAACTCGAGGTCGTGGGTCGGATAATTCCTCTCGTGCTTCCTCAACTGCCTTGAAGCATACGCAATTACCTTCCTATGTTGCATCTGGACACATCCTAACCCGACACCTGATGCATCACAATACACGGCATAACCCTCTAGACCCTCTGGAAGTGTTAGAACTGGAGCTGAGGTCAACCTGTTCTTAAGCTCTTGGAAACTACGCTCGCAAGCCTCTGTCCATTAAAACTTAGTTTCTTTCTGTGTCAACTTCGTCAATGGTGCCGAAAGGGAAGAAAAACCCTCTACGAACCTCCGATAGTATCCTGCTAAGCCTAGAAAGCTACGAACCTCTGTCGGAGTGGTAGGTCTAGGCCAAGATTTCACGGCCTCAATCTTCTGAGTGTCCACCTTTATCCCTTCATCTGATACAATATGCCCCAAGAATGCTACAGACTTCAACCAGAACTCACATTTAGAAAACTTAGCATACAACTTACGATCACGGAGGGTTTGGAGTACCGCTCGTAGGTGGTCCGCATGCTCATCCTCTGAACGGGAATATACCAGAATATCATCAATAAATACTATCACGAACATATCTAAAAATGGCCGGAATAGGCTATTCATCAAGTCCATAAATACAGCGGGTGCATTAGTCAACCCGAAGGACATCACAAGGAACTCGAAGTGGCCATATCGGGTCCTGAAGGCTGTCTTCGGAATATCTTTTTCCCGAACTCTGACCTGGTGGTACCCCGACCTCAAATCTATCTTTGAAAAGCATCTAGCCCCTGCAACTGATCAAACAAGTCATCGATCCTTGGAAGTGGATACTTATTCTTAATAGTTACCTTGTTCAACTGCCTATAATCGATACACATCCTCAGCGAGCCGTCCTTCTTCCGCACAAATAGTACTGGTGCACCCCAAGGTGAGGTACTGGGCCTGATGTAACCTTTCTCCAGCAAATCTTTTAACTGCTCCTTCAACTCCTTCAATTCGCCAGGTGCCATTCTATACGGAGGGACGGATATTGGTTGAGTTCCTGGAAGCAAATCGATGCTAAAATCAATCTCTCGCTCTGGAGGAATACCTGGAAGCTCATCTGGAAACACATCTGCATACTCTTTGACTACGAGAATAGACTGAAGTATAGGTATCTCAGCATCTGCATCTCTAACTCGCACAATATGATAAATGCACCCTTTTGCGGTCATTTTCCTCGCCTTCAGATAGGAAATAAACCTACCTCTGGGTGTTGGTGTATTACCTACCCATTCAAGGACTGGCTCACCCGGAAATTGAAATCTGGCTGCCTTTGCTCGGCAATCAACTGTGGCATAGCAAGCTGCCAACCAGTCCATGCCCATGATAGCATCAAAATCCATCATATCTAGCTCAACTAGGTCAGCTGAGGTCTGACGACTACAAATTGTCACCGTACAACCTCGGTAAACCCGTCTAGCAATAATCGATTCTCCGACCGGTGTAGATACCGCAAAAGGATCACTTAGTATTTCAGGCACTATACCAAACTTCCTCGCGACAAATGGGGTAATATACGATAAAGTAGATCCTGGGACTATCAAAGCATAAGCATCGTGAGAGCAAATGGTTAATATACCTGTCACAACGTCTGGTGAAGACTCCTGGTCCTGTCGACCCGCTAAAGCATATATACGGTTCTGATTACCACTTGAACTGGAACCTCTACCTCTGCCCCGACCTCTACCAGCCGAAGACTGAGACTCGCACGCTGAAGGATGCACGGACATAGAGGATCCTGTTGCTAAACTCGCTGGTTGTGCCATTCCCCCCGAATCTCTATTTGAGCAATCTCGCATCATATGCCCTGGACGCCCACATGTATAACAAGCATCAGAACCTGCTCGGCATTGGCCCAAGTGTCCTCTACCACAGATGTCACACCGTGGAGGAAATGACCATGTCTGCGCAGATCCTCATTGTCGCTGCAAACCCGACGCCTGTGAGCTCTCACCTGGTCCTGACTGATTATAGCGGTCATACCTGTAACCCTATAACTGAGGTGGCGGAGGCCTAGGTGGCCATCCGAAGTACTGGGTCCTATAACTACCCTGATATTGCTCCTGAGACCTGGGAAATCTCATCCTCTTACGTTGCCCTTGCTCAGCCCTTTCTGTACCCTGCTGCCGACGCCTACCCCTTTCTATATTCTGGGCGAATGCCTGAATCCGGGAGATATCCATACTATCCTGCAATGCAGTGGTGGCACATGCCTCGGTTAACTCTGGGGCTAACCCTGCTATAAACCTGTGAATCCTGTCCCGCATAGTAGCAACTATGGATGGTGCATATCTGGCCAATGAGTCAAAACGGAGACTATACTCTCGAACACTCATATTACCCTGCTTGAGGGCTAGAAACTGATCGACTCGAGCCTGTCGGATCTCCCGTGGTAAGTACTGGTCAAGGAAGGCATCTGAAAAATTCTCCCAAATAGCTGGAGGTGCATCATGTCCCCTGGACCTCTCCCATCCCTCATACCAAAGGATGGCTATATCTCGGAGTCGAAAAGCTGCTAGCTCAACTGCCTCTTTCTCCGTGGCATGCATAACACGAAAGATCCTATGAAGCTGATCTATGAAATCCTGCGGGTCCTCCCTCTGATCTGTCCCCGTGAACTCTGGGGGACTCAAAGCAATAAACTCTCGGACCCTTGAACTCCCAGACCCCTCAGAAGTTCCTGCACTAGCTGATGCCCTAGCCTGTTGCTGGGTAGCTACCAACTGTGTCAACAAATGCACCGCACTCCTTAAGTCCTGATCTGATGGAAGTGGAGGGGGAACTGGATGTGCGGTTTCCCTAGGAATCTCCGTAGTTGGTGGAGGAGCCGGTAATGGCTGAGTAGGGGTCTCACCTTGAGCCTCAGACTGGGCCCCATCTACTGGGGGTACCCTGCTGGTCCCCTCACCTACTGCTGTATCTCTCCTCTAGCTAGCCGTAGTCTTCCTAGTCACCGTCATCTGTGCATGCAAACACCAACACATAAGTTTAATTCAAATTTCCTATAACTCAATTCTGTAGCACGATTTAGATTTCAAAGAAGGGTAACCAACTCCTAAATGCCCTGTAGTGCCCTGCTTATATAATGTGGTGCACAACACATCTATAAACAAGACCCTACTAGACACAGCTTGTAGACTCCCTAGGACAGAACTGCTCTGATACCAAGTTTGTCACGCCCCGAACCTAGGAGCGAGACAAGCGCCCGGTGCCTCACCTAACCTGGCGTACCAAATTGCGACTAAGGGACTCTGAACACATAATGTCATACTTTGGCCATGGGGCCAACTTGCAAGACAATTTGTGAAGCAAAATATAAAACTGAATGGATACTAGCGCTAACTAAACATCAATATAAAGCTAGGCTGAAAAGGCCGTCATAGCTACTATAGCTGACAACCCACCAAATTATACATACCAGGCCTACAAACCCAACATACTGCACTAACCAACAGGATATGTCTACAAGCCTCTACTGATATATGTACTATGATCGGAACAGGACCCCGACCTACCCATAACATATATACAGATATACATAAGATGTACACAAAAACTCTAGACCTGGCAACTCCGAAAGACGTGGAGCTTACCCATCAGGCTGAACTCGGGAAACACCTACTGAGGAGGTCTACCCGTCTGTCTGTCTGAACCTGCATGCATGAAATGCAGCGCCCCCAGAAAAGGGACGTCAGTACAAAATAATGTACCGAGTATGTAAGGCAATAAAATAACTGAAAGCTGAAACTGAACTGATAATATGATAACTGAAATTAACTGGGAGTCAAAGATGGTCTGGAGATATACTTACCTGCTGATACTGACTCAACTCTCTCAATATATTAAGTAAAATAAATGTCCGGCCCTATAAGGCTCGGTACGTGTAAATGCTCGGCCGTAGTAGGCTCGCTCATAGGCGCTCGGCCATACTGGGCTCTGTATCTCGGCCATCCTGGGCTCGCTCATAGGCGCTCGGCCACAGTAGGCTCGGTATATATAACTTACCATCTGATCAGAGGTTGCCCAATAGGGGCCTGCCCACCGATTATAGCTCGATGGTGGTGAAAATAGTGTAATACTGTATATATATATAGACCCTCTGCTCTCTTGACTGAATAAAGACAAAACTAAACTGAATATGAAGTCCGGATAAGGAATAATATTGTAACTTATGAGACTAGAATAATGTGAATAAATTCATGAATACGAACTTCTCTTTATGTCTCATTATTAACACATGTAGCTACGAGATCATGCCAAAATGAAGGAAGGGCTTAGCCTTAACATACCTTATCACAATCTTTCCAATCACCAAGTTGAACTCACCTCTTTGCACCTTAATCTACAAGAATGATAATAATACTATCGTTAAGTTACGAAAGGTACAACTATCGCACAACGAACGACAAACTTATTTTGTATTAAAACGGGCAGCATCTCCCCTATAATCCTTACTTCCTCCAAATTCAAGATAACACCAACAATACAAGAACAGAACAATGACAACATATATACATCATTTTCTAGCCCTATATACACCATCAAATACTACAAAATAGCCCAACACACCCCAATCTCTTCATACACAAAACGACCACCGTAGTAGTGTCAAACGACCCGAAAATGTTATGACGAACGACCAGCCAACCACCCTACATTTATATGGTGTTTCTACACCCCCTTCCTCCTCCAAAACTCCACAAAACAGTAGTAAAACACGCAGCCCAACAGCAACACAAAACAGTCCACAAAACAGTCCGCTACAAGTGAATAACTCGAACTCAGGGCTTC
Source organism: Nicotiana tabacum (assembly GCF_000715075.1). NCBI lineage: Eukaryota > Viridiplantae > Streptophyta > Magnoliopsida > Solanales > Solanaceae > Nicotiana > Nicotiana tabacum. The sequence goes on along the minus strand of NC_134094.1, from coordinate 7,392,719 downwards.
CGATCACCGTCCCGTGAGTTCTCACAAGTATAGAACGACTTACCATGAATTTATAGAAGAAAAACTGGATGAAAGAGAGCAGTAAACTCACCTTATTTGTTGGATAACTCAGCTCCTATCTTGGTTCTTCAAACTCTAGGTTTTACCTCCAATTAGAACTTGAAAGGGAGAGAAAATCAATTAGGGTTTGTGGAAAATTTTTGGGAGGATTCTTTGCAGAGCTTATGTCTGGTTATTATGCTCTATTTTAAGTCTAATATATGAAGAAAATAGGCCCTTAAAAGGCCTCTTTGGACGACCCGAAATGGCCCATTTTTTTGGGCTCTCATTTAAGCAAGTAGGTGACACACCTACTTGTCACCTAGCAGCTTGCGCAGTATCGCACAAATGCCCATATCTTTCTACTCCAATGTCGTATTGATAAACGGTTTAATGCGTTGGAAAATAGACTCATATATCTTTAATTTGATGGGTGGAACACCCCATAACTCTAAGTATATTGGGAGAAAAGCGCAGTTGCATTTGACCCAAAGTTTCAGTAAAACTTATGAATGTAACTTGTGATGACTTTCATCGACTTTTGTTCCACAACTCGCTTGACATTAAAACATAACACACGGATGTCATACGACTAATATAAATCATAACATAATCTCCTTATCAGGTTAATCACCCTAGTCTCACCCCAAAGGTACATGTTATAACATTCCCAACTTGTCGACTTTCGACGAAACATTGTTTTATTCAATTGCTTTAGCTTCTGAACTGTCCAACCCTCTTTGTACTTGTTGTTCATGATCTTCAATATTTGTAACCTCATAGGTAACATTATTAACTTACTTTATATACTTTTAAATATTATCTCATTTTTGGTCTTACATTAGTTTGCTTACGACGCATTTTTACTTACAAAAATATAGGGTGTAACAGTTACTTACTGAGTTGGTTGTACTCATACTACACCTTGCACTTCGTGTGTAGATTCAGGTGATTTCGGACACAGTGGGTGTTGATTCTTTCACACAGATGATATTTCGGAGATTAAGAGGTAACTGCTATGTTTCGCAGACCTTGTCTCTCCTTCCCTATCCTTTTGTTTATTGTATTTGGTCTCAAATTATTATAGACCAGATTTTTCCCAGACTTGTAATGTATAGATACTCATATACTCAGTGACACCGGGTTTTTGGAGTGTTTATATTTGTATTTGTGAGATTTCTTCCACTGAAATTAAATATTATGTTTTCAAATTTAAAAGATATGGTATTTTATTGAGATTGTCGGCTTGCCTAGTATTTAGATAGGCGCCACCACGACATGTGAGATTTTGGGTTATGACACACTTACTCCGTTGTTTTCCTTGAAAATCTCCCGAAAATCGCCTCTTTTCGAGCTCCAATTCGTAAAAAATGGTCCCATTTTTAGAACTTAAACTCTCTACCCAATCATTTCTTCTATGCGATCACGGACCAAGTCCCGCAATCGCGAAGCACAATATTTTCACTGCCCAAAATAACCCTATGCGATCGCGGACAACGTTATGCGACCGCGAAGACCAAAATACACTGCCCAAAACTCCTCTACGCGACCGCACCAAAACACACGCGAATGCAAAGCACGAGCTTCCTAGGCCTACGCGATCGCGGACGGCCCACACGTTCTCATAGAACAATGCTCGCGAATCCAATTGCCTCACCTCCTCTTCGCGAGCGCGGCTTGATCCATGCGTTCGCGATGCATTCTTTCTTCCGAGCTACGTGATCGCAGTCGTCCCCATGCGATCGCATAGAACAAAACTCAGCAGCCCCTAATTAACCCTACGAGATAGCAGACTTTATCACGCGATCGCGTAGAAGGAAACTAGATACAGATATCAGAAAATTTCCAGCAACACTCCCAAGTCTAAAAATTGATCCGTTAACCATCCGAAACTCACCCGAGGCCCCCGGGACCTCAACCAAATACACTAACAAGTCCTAAAATATCATACGAACTTAGTCGAAGCCTCAAATCACATCAAACAATAATAAAAACACGAATCATTCCCCAATTCAAGCCTAATGAAACTAAGAAATTTTAACTACTACATTCGATGCCGAAACCTATCAAATCAAGTCTGATTGATATCAAATTTTGCACACAAGTCACAAATGACATAACAGACCTATTCTAATTTCCAGAATTGGATTCTGACCCCGATATCAAAAAGTCAACTCCCTGGTCAAACTTTCAAACTTAAATTGCTATTTTAGCCATTTCAAGCCTAATTTAACTACGGACTTCCAAATAATTTTTCGTACATGATCCTAAGTCCAAAATCACCATATGAAGCTATTGGAATCATCAAAAATCTATTTTGGGGTCATTTACACACAAGTTAACATCCGATCAACCTTTTCAACTTAAGTTTTCATCTCAGAGACTAAGTCTCTCAATTCATTTCAAAACCTCATCGGACCCAAACCAATTACTCTGGAAAGTCAAATAACAAACGTAAAGCACAATTTGAGCAATAAATGGGGAAACAAGATAGTAATACTTAAAACTACCATCCGGGTTGTTACACCTTCGTACATTTGTCTCTTTCTCACCGAGCATACATATAACAGTACCGACTAGGTGGGAGAAATGTCAATAACAATAAAAGAAATAAAGTGGGAGGCATACAAGAAGCAACAACGAACAAAGCAGTCAGTACAGACCACGAAAACAGGCTGTGAAAAAGGAGCATAGAAATTACGACAACAATTATGAAGGAAAAATATAAATTTCACTAATTAGCATGGTATAAGGCTTAGATGCAAATATAACAAACAAGAAGAAAATCATAATATTTGCAAGTTAAACAGATAGAAGGCATGGATAACACAACAACACTTGGGTAGAGGACACAGAAAGAACAACGACTATAAGTCACATAGAAAATATAGGTGCACAATAACAGCTCAAGATAAAGGAATGGATGTATACACAACGAAAAGATATCACAATATAATGTATGTCTCTTGTCCTCGCCTGCACGGAAACACCCTTCGTGCCATGACCATATGATAATATAAAAATAGTGGCACGTCATCACCCTTCGTGCTTTTACTCTCATCCTCACATGATAATGTAAATGAAATGGCATGGTATTATCCTTTGTGCATAATAATGTATATGAATGGCACGCCATCACTCTTCATGCTTTATGCTTTTCTCACATGATAATATATACGAAATGGCATGGCATTACCCTTCGTGTTTTACACTCTCCCTCACATGATAATGTATATGAAATGGCACGACTTCACCCTTCGTGCTTTACACTCTTCCTTACCAAGCACATGTATATCGTTAACAAGCAGGGTAGGAAGCATAAATAACATCGAGTGTTTAAATAAATGTTCCAAATCTAACATAAATCACGACTTTCAAGACAATAATAATTCAATAAACTTTAAGTACTTTATTGTTCTAGTATTTCAACAAGTCTCAAAAATGATCTTCCACTCATGTATAGAATTCAAAATCTCAAGAATAACGACCGTAGAGTCGTATTTGTGATTAAGTATAATAACGACCAGATTTAGCACATCAGTAATTTTCACAAAGGCCCGTCAGATTTTTAATCAAATTATAATAAGCCAAATCAGGGTTTCTAGTATTTAATGTCATATTTATAAAAATCTAGAAGTCAAAGATGACATGAAACAAGAGTCTCACATAATTCTACAAAGCACAATAAATCGTATAATTTACCCCCGAGCATGATTAACTTTGGCACATGCATATATGCTCGTCACCTCATATATGTATCACTCCCGCATGTAACAAACAATGGCAATTAGTAGAAAAAATTTCCTTAATAAAGTTAGGCAAAACACTTACCTCAAACAAGCAGAATCCGCTGCCGAGCAAGCTAAACAATACTTCGAAAATTCCATTCCGCGCATACCAACCTCCGAATGCCTTCCTATCTCCTCAATTCCAAGCCAAACGATTCGAAACTAGCCAAATAACGTTCAAATTAATCAAAATATACTCCAATGCTTGCAATTTAACAATTTATAAAAATTCTCAACTCTGCTAGAAAAGTCAACCAAAAGTCAACGGTGGGGTCCACATCTCGAAATCCGACAAAAAATATAAAATTCGAACCCCCATTCAACCACGAGTTTAACCATACAAAAATTACTCAATTCTGACCACAACTCGGCCTTCAAATCCTCAATTAAAATCTATGAAATTGCCTATTATTTTCAACCCAAAACACTAATTTGTCGATTAAAAAAATAATAGATTCGTGTAATTTAACAAAAAATGAGTTAGAATCACTTACCCCAATCCATATGGTAAAAATCGCCTAAAGAATCACTTCAATCCGAGCTCCATAGATCCAAATATGTTAAAATAGCCGAAACCCCCGTTTTTAGAATCTGTGAAGGCAAGTCGCAGGTGTCAAATGCGACTTGCCTCAGCCCTAGAAAAACAACAATCTTTCCCGACACGGAAATGGGTATAACTCTCTCATACGATGTCCGAATTCGACGATTCTTCTTGCTATGACTCCGTAATTTCAATACGGATCTAATGATTCAATCAAAACTGAATTTGGATCTCATTTGTTTAACATGGTACCATTTATGCTTGAAGAAACGACATCGAAACATTCTAGAAATATCCAAATTAAATTTCGGGCATACGCTCAAGTCCAAATTCACCATCCGGACCTAATGAAATCATCAAAACTCCGATCCGAGGTCGAATACTAAAAATCAAACTTGGTCAACTCTTCCAACTTAAAGCTTCAAACATGAAATTCATTCTTCCGAACTAATTTCGAAACACCTGAAAACCAAAACCGACAATTCACACACGTCATAATACATCATATGAAGTTATTCAAGACTTCAAATAGTTGAAAGAAGCGTAAATACTCAAAATGACCATTTGGCTCGTTGCACTATCTTTTCAATTATGATTAAGACACCTGTTTATTTAAGTAGAAGTGAACGTTTGATATTTAAATAGGACAGTATCACACTTGAGAGTAAGTTGTTTAAAGAATGATGATAATAAAAAATGGATAGGCGTCTGGATCTTTACTATCCCTATATACATCATCTAATAAAACCAATGGATTTTCGAGGTTTTGCATTAACAACTATTACAAGGTAAGGGACCTTGAATTACGTAGCCGCTGTGATCTATATATGCTAACCATTTTAGGTGGATTACTTCTTGTCTTAGACTATGATTTAAGAACAAATGGCACATATTATGGCTGTCATAGTTAGAAAAAAGACAAATACACAATGTTGACACCTTATATATTTAGGATATGATTGTATTGGGTAAAATTTGGTATGTTAGGTGGCCGTCTGAGAAGAGGTCACATGGAGTCAAAATCGGGAGGAATATAAAACCGGACACAATCATCTCGTGTGTCACCGGAAAGGGGCAAGTCCATAAAGGGATTAAGTATGCTGCGCCCGGTAGCATTTACTGAAGAATATTCCACAGCATTAAAGAATAACGGCTCATTAATAAGATCTGAGCACTTATGTTTACCGTTAGTTTTCCATTATCACATTCCAATAATTATCATTAGCAGTGGGCCCGACCACTATGCCCACTGAGCTATAAATAATAGGCTCAACTATCATTGTAAGGGACGGTTTTTCTGGAATACATTGATTATATTTTAAACAGTAATCTGATACCCTTTTCTCTCTCTCGCTTGAGAATTTCAGAATTTTTATTAAAGTCTTGATTTCATTAATTAGATTAGTCTAGTATAGTTGTATTTATGATATGTAATAATATTTGGCTAGATTTGGGCCGTTCGGAGTCGGATATTCATTGAAAAGGCATTGTTACCTATTGATTGAGCTTGGTTCGAGGTAAGTGGCTTGCCTAACCTTATGTGGGGGAACTCCACGTAGGATTTGTACTATTTTTGATATATGAGCGCCTTGTACGTGAGGTGACGAGTACGTACACGGGCTAATTGTCTAAAACCCCGATTTTTCTACTAAGTAATAACCTGATTTCGTTCTTATTTGAGTTCCATTAGCATGTGAGTATCCGGCTAGACTAGAATAGCATGCCTACTTGCCTTAACTGTTTACTTGAATTAAGTGCAGCATTTTAGTGAATTTACCTGCCTTTCCTTAACTGGTACTTAGGTTGAACTGTAGAATTTCGTGTCGTAACTATTGAATTATATTGTTTGGCTACATATTTACTTTGGGACTACGGAACGGTATTTCGGGAGATCCCCATGTACTGCATATTTACTTTAGGACTATGAAACGGTATTTCGAGAGATCCCCCTGTATTGCATATTTACTTTTGGATATGGAACAGTATTCCAGTAGATCCCCATGAACTGCATATTTACTTTGGCACTACAGAACGGTATTTCGGCAGATCCCCCCCGTCTTGCATATTTACTTTGGGACTATGGAACGATATTCCGGGAGATCCCCCTGCACATTTACGTTTGAGACTAAGAGACAGTATCTTGGGAGATCCCTTGTTATTATATCTACGTACTGAGCTGTTATCTGTTTGTGATTTCATTCTTGTTAAATTTAGGTATTTAATTTTACTATGATATTTCATTCTGTCTTGTTTTACTTTATATATATGCCAGTAGGACCTGACCTGACCGCGTCACTACTCAATCGAGGTTAGGCTGGCACTTACTAGGTACCGATTATGGTGTACTGATGCTACTCTTCTGCACATATTTTTCGTGTGCAGATCTAGGTGCTCCTTATCAGCCGCAGTATCAGTGAGTCGGGACAGCTTTGGAGACTTCAAGGTATATCTGCCATGTCCGTAGACCTCAGATTCCCCTTCTACTCTTTCCCATGTCCATTATCTTCTGTATGTTCTTTTGATAGACTCTGATGTATAGAGACACTAGATTTGCCTTCTGTAATTTGTGATTCATGATGTTCCATTTTTTGGGATTATTATGTATTTTTAATAGTTGGTTAAATTTATATTTTCATTTCATTATTCTGCAAATGTTAGGCTTACCTAGTTGTAGAGAATCTAGCCTAGTTTCTGAGCAAGTTCAGCACTTTAGCTCAAGCTGGATTGATTCAACTTGCTCCTGCCATATCTCAGGCCGGGGGAGGAGAACAGATTCCCGTCACACGTACTACAGAGCAGCGGGTTCATGTCGACCAAGTTTCAGAGATTGTACCAATGCAGCCAGTAGCTCCAGCTCAGCTTGAGGTTAGGGCAGCAACGTCTGAGGTGGAGCAGCTCAGAATTGAGAGGTACAAGAAGTACCACCCACCTACCTTCAACGGATTGGCCACAGATGATGCTCAGGGTATTCTGGAGGAGTGTCATAGTATTCTCCATACTATGGGCGTAGCGGAGACGAGTGGGGTTTCTTTTACCACCTTTCAGCTTAGAGGAGCAGCCTATCAGTGGTGGCATGCTTATGAGTTGAGTAGTCAGGATGTCGCAGCTTCACTTACATGGACTCAGTTCTCGAATATGCTTTTGATAGAGTATGTCCCTCAGAGCCTCAGGGATGCATGGCGTGCATAGTTTGAGAAGTTGCACCAGGGTTCTATCACTGTGTCAAAGTATGAGTCCGCTTCAGGGATTTGGCCAGACATGAACCGGCCTTGGTTTCCCCAGGATCCTTATTATGCACCACCAGTGTCTAGTGTGCCTCCTACATGGGGTGTCCCTAGTGGCCAGTCCAGTAGATCTGGCCCGAGCCAGCCATAATGGCCACACCTTTCCAGATCTTGTTTTGAGTGTGGCGACACTCGCCATATGGTGAGGGATTGCCCCAGATTTAGGAGGGGTGCACCTCCATAAACTTCTCAGCCACAACGTACTCCACCAGGTCATCATGCTATGATTACAACACCAGCTACTCGTACAGAGGCAGTCGCTTCTAATTCTGTCATTACAGGTATTGTCCCGATTTGTCATAGAGATGCGTCAGTATTATTTGACCCAGGCTCTACATATTTTTATGTGTCCTCTTATTTTGCCTCGTATTTGGGCGTATCACAGGATTCTTTGAGTTCCCCTGTTTTTGTGTCTACTCATGTGAGAGATTTTCTTGTTGTGGACCGCGTGTATCGGTCGTGTTTGATTGCTCTTAGTGGTTTTGAGACCAGAGCCGATTTATTATTGCTCAGCATGGTGGACTTTGATATTATTTTTGGCATGGACTGGTTGTCGCCCCATTATGCTATTCTTGATTGTAACGCTAAGATCGTGACGTTGGCTATGCCAGGTTTACCATGATTAGAGTGGAGAGGTACCTTAGAGTATACTCCCAGCAAAGTTATTTCATTTCTTAAAGCTCAACGAATGGTTGAGAAGGGGTGTGATGCGTATCTAGCTTATGTGAGAGATGTCAGTATTGATACCCCTACAGCTGAGTCAGTTCCAGTAGTGAGGGACTTGTCATATGTGTTTCCAGCTGATCTTCCGGGCATGCCGCCCGATAGAAATATTGATTTTGGCATTGATCTATTGCCGGGCACTCAGCTCATCTCTATTCCTCCGTACCGTATGGCTCCTCCTGAGTTGAAGGAGTTGAAGAAGCAATTACAGGAATTGCTTGATAAGGGCTTCATTCGTCCTAGTGTGTCATATTGGGGTGCCCATATCTTATTTGTAAAGAAGAAGGATGGTTCTATGCGGATGTGTATTGATTACCGCCAGTTGAACAAAGTCACAGTGAAGAAAAAGTATTTATTGCCTCGTATTGATGACTTATTTGATCAGTTATAGGGTGCCATAGTGTTTTCCAAGATTGACTTACGTTCAGGATATCATCAGTTGAAGATTCGGGAGCCAGATACCCCGAAGACTGCTTTCAGGACTCGGTATGGTCACTATGAGTTCCTTGTTATATCTTTTGGGCTGACCAATACCCCAGCAGCTTTTATGCACTTGATGCACAGTGTGTTCCAGCCTTATCTTGACTCATTCATCATTGTATTTATTGACGACATTCTGGTGTACTCCCGGAGTTAGGAGGATCATGAGCAGCACCTGAGGACTGTGCTTCAAACCTTGAGAGTAAAGAAGTTATATGCAAAATTTTCAAAGTGTGAGTTTTGGCTAGACTCAGTGGAATTCTTGGGTCATATAGTATCGAGTGAGGGGATACAGGTGGATCCGAAGAAGATTAAAGCAGTGCAGAGTTAGACCATACTGTCCTCAGCTATAGAGATCTAGAGTTTTCTGGGTTTGGCGTGGTATTACCGTCGATTTGTAAAGGGTTTCTCATCTATTGCAGCTCCTATGTCCAGGCTGACCCAGAAATGTGCTCCGTTCAGGTGGATAGAGGAATGTGATGAGAGCTTTCAAAAGCTCAAGACAGCTTTGACTATAGCCCCAGTATTGGTATTACCTACAGGTTCGGGGTCTTATACTGTATATTGTGATGCATCACGGATTGGTCTCGGTGCGGTGTTGATGCAGGACGGTAAGGTGATTGCCTACGCATCCAGACAGTTTAAGGTACACGAAAAGAACTATCATGTCCACGACCTTGAGTTAGTAGCTATTGTTCATACCTTGAAGATTTGGCGGCATTTTTTGTAGGGTGTTCCTTGTGAGATTTATACCGATCACTAGAGTTTGCAGCATCTGTTCAAGTAGAAGGATCTTAATTTGCGTCAGAAGAGGTGGTTGGAGCTGCTTAATGATTATAATATCACCATTTTATACTACCCTAGGAAGGCCAACATGGTGGCTGATGCTTTGAGTCACCGGGCAGAGAGTTTGGGGAGCTTAGCATATATACCAGTAGCAAAGAGGCCCATGGCGTTGGATGTCCAGGTCTTAGCCAGTCAGTTTGTGAGATTGGATATTTCTGAGCCGAGTCGAGTATTAGCTTGTGTGGTCTCTCGGTCTTCTCTTTATGATCATATCAGGGAGTGTCAGTATGATGACCCCCCCATCTGCTTGTCCTTAAGGACACGGTTCAGCACGGTAATGCTAAGGAGGTCACTATTGGGGATTATGGCATATTGAGGATAAAGGGTAGGCTATGTGTGCCTAATGTTGATGGTTTGCAGGAGTTGATTCTAGAGAAGGCTCATAGCTCGCGGTATTCTATTCATCCGGGTGCCACGAAGATGTATCAGGACTTGAGGCAGCATTACTAGTGGAGGTGGATGAAGAAGGACATAGTGGAGTACTTTGCTCGGTGCCTTAATTGCCAACAGGTGAAGTATGAGCATCAGCAGCGAGGTGGGTTGCTTCAGAAGTTGGAGATTCCGCAATGGAAATGGGAGAGGATCACTATGGATTTCATTATTGGACTCCCACGGACTCAACGAAAGTTTGATGCAGTTTGGGTGATTCTGGATATGCTGACCAAGTCAGCTCATTTCATTCATGTGATGACTACCTATTCTTTCGAGCAGCTAGCTCGAATTTACATCTGCAAGATCATCAGACTTCATGGCGTACTGGTATCTATCATCTCTGATCGGGGTACGTAGTTTATATCACGCTTCAGGAGAGTTGTACAGCATGAATTGGGTACTCAGGTTGAGTTGAGAACAACATTTTACCCTCAGACAGACGGGCAGTCTGAGCGAACTATTCAGATACTGGAGGATATACATCGCGCCTGTGTGATAGATTTTGGGGGTGCTTGGGATCAGTTCTTGCCACTTACGGTCTCCAGTGGAATGGTTTGAGCCGGGTGAGGCCAGATTATTGGGTACGGACTTGGTTCAGGATGCCTTGGAGAAGGCTAAGGTGATTCAGGATAGACTTCGCACAGCCCAATCTAGATAGAAGAGTTATACGGATCGGAAGGTTTGCGATGTTGCATTCATGGTTGGAGAGCGGGTCTTGCTCTAGGTTTCGTCCATGAAGGGCATTATGAGGTTCGGAAAGAAGAGAAAGCTGAGCCCAAGGTTCATCGGTCCTTTTGAGGTGTTACGACGTGTTGGGGAGGTTGCTTATGAGCTTGCCTTACCTCCCAGCCTAGCAGGAGTTCATTCGGTATTTCATGTTTCGATGCTCCAGACGTATCACGGCGATCCGTCCCATGTGTTGGATTTCACCTCAGTCCAATTGGACAAAGACCTAACTTATGTTGAGTAGCCAATGGCTATTTTAGACAGGCATGTTAGAAAGCTAAGGTCAAAGAACATTGCTTCCGTGAAGGTTCAGTGGAGGGGACAGACGGTCGAGTAGGCAACTTGGGAGACCGAGCAGGATATGCACAGCCATTACGCTCGTATTTTCACCACTTCAGGTATATCTCTATACTTGTTCCAGGACGAACGATTGTTTTAAGAGGGGGAGTAAGTAAGGATCTAGCCGGTCGTTTTGAGAGTAATAGCACTGATCCCCTAATTACTGCTTCCCCCATATCTTTTCCTTCTTATTTGACTTGTCGGGAGGCTTCGTTTTGGTTTTTGGAGTGTTTTGGGATACTTAGTCCCTAAAATAGAAACTCAAGTCTTAAGATTTTGGCCGTAGTCGGAACTGTGTGAAGACGACTCCAGAATAAAGTTTGGCCGGTTTCGTTAGCTCCGTTGGGTGATTTTGGACTTAGGGGTGTGTTCGGATTGTGTTTTGGAGGTCTTTAGCTTATTTAGGCTTGAAATGGCGAAAGACGAATTTTTGGAGATTTGGACCGGTAGCGAAAATTTTGATATCAGGGTCGGATTCCGATTCCGGAAGTTGGAGTAGGTACGTAATGTGGAATGTAACGTGTGGGCAATATTTGGGGTCAATCAGATGTGGTTTGGTTAGTTTCGGCATTGGTTGTCGAATTTTGAAGTTTCAAGTTCTTCAAGTTTGAATCGGATGATGATTTGTGATTTTAGCGTTGTTTGATGTGGTTTGAGGGCTCGACTAAGTTTGTATGGTGTTTTAGGACTCGTTGGTATATTGATCGAGGCCCCGGGGGCCTCGGGTGTGTTTCAGATGGTTAACGGATCAAATATTATTTTGGAAGAATAGCTGAAGCTGCTGCACCTGGTGTAATAGCACATGCACAACATTGACCGCAAATTTGATTTCTGGACAGAACATTTAAATGCAAGGGTACGCGATTTTTGCTCATTTTTAACATTTTGAGCTCGAGTTTGGCAATTTCTTGAGAGCATTTTTGAGGCATTTCTTGAGATAAGTCCCTTGTGCTTATTGTTGATCAATAATCTTGCTTCTCCATTTATTTTTCCACCTAGTTAGTGTATATTTAAGATGGAATTTGAGGGTTTAGACTAGGGATTTGGAAAGTTTGATTTGAGGATTTGAAGGACCATTTGGTGTCGGATTTTAGTAATGGTTAGACTCGTGAGTGAATGGGCTTTCAGTTTTGTGATTTTTTTCCGATTCCGAGACGTGGGCCCGAGTCGACCTTTATAGGGCGAATTTCAAAAATTTAATTAAAATCTTGATTTCATTAATTAGATTAGTCTAGTATAGTTGTATTTATGATATGTAAGTATTTTTGGCTAGATGTGGGACATTCAGAGTTGGATATACGTGGAAAAGGCATTGTTACCGATTGATTGAGCTTGGTTCGAGGTAAGTGGCTTGCCTAACCTTATGTGGTGAAACTCCCCGTAGGATTTGTACTGTTTTTGATATATTAGCGCCGTGTACGTGAGGTGACGAGTATGTACACGGGCTAATTGTGTAAAACCCTGATTTTTCTACTAAGTAATAACTTGATTTCCTTCTTATTTGAGTTCCATTAACATGTGTAGTATCCGGCTAGACTAGAATAGCATGCCTACTTGCCTTACCTGTTTACATGAACTACGTGCAACATGTTTAGTGAATTTACCTGTCTTTCCTTAACTGGTACTTAGGTTGAACTGTAGAATTTTGCCGTAACTATTGAATTCTATTATTTGGCTGCATATTTACTTTGAGACTATGGAAAGATATTCCGAGAGATCCCCATATACTGCAAATTTACTTTGGCACTACAGAACGGTATTTCGGGAGATCCCCATGTACTGCATATTTACTTTGGGACTACAGATCGGTATTTCGGGAGATCCCTCTGTACTGCATATTTACTTTGTGACTACGGAACGGTATTTTGGGAGGTCCTCCCCGTCTTGCATATTTACTTTGGGACTACGGAACGGTATTTCGGGAGGTCCTCCCCATCTTGCATATTTACTTTGGGACTACGTAACGGTATTCCGGGAGATCCCCCTGCACATTTATATTTGGGACTACGAGAAGGTATCTCGGGAGATCCCCTGTTGTTATCTCTGTGTACTGAGCTGTTATCTTTTTGTGATTTCATTCTTGTTAAATTTTTGTCTTTATTTTTACTACGATATTTCATTCTTTCTTGTTTTATTTTATATATATTCCAATAGGGCCTGACCTCACCTCGTCACTACTTGACCGAGGATAGGCTTGGCACTTACTGGGTACCGATTGTGATGTACTCATGCTACTCTTCTGCACATATTTTTTGTGTGTAGATCCAGGTGCTCCTTATCAGCCGCACTATCAGTGAATCAGGACAGCTTTGGAGACTTCAAGGTATATCTTCCGTGTCTGCAGACCTCAGAGTCCCCTTCTACTCTTCCCCATGTCCATTATCTTCTGTATTTTCTTTTGATAGACTCTGATGTATAGAGACATTAGATTTTCCTTCTGTAATTTATGATTCACGATGTTCCGTGTTTTGGGATTGTTGTGTATTTTCAAATAGTTGGTTAAATTTATATATTCATTTCATTATTCCGCAAATGTTAGGCTTACCTGGTTGTAGAGACTAGGTGCTGTCAAGACGTCACATGGAGGGGAAATTGGGTCGTGACATGTTTCTTATCCTATATTGATTATATTTCATGATTTCATACTTAATTACATCATGAATCCGTGAATTTAATTGAAGAAAGTTAGATTTTTTTAAAATCTTCCAAAAGTTGTTAAATGAATATATGAAAGGAAATCCGATGTCGGAATTCGATAATTTTAGTGTGGTTGAACTCGTGTCGGAACGCGTGTTTGGATTCCGTGACATTTTTGTCTGGTTTTGAAAGGTTGGCCCCACATTGGCTTTTGGTTGACTTTTTCGAAAATGACAGAATAATTTCTAAAGCTCCAATTGAATTGTTGGCAAATAAATTGCTAGGTTTGATTGATTTGGAGACTAATTCGAAAGGAAAGGTCATGGCTGAGTGATCACTTTAATTGCGAAGCAAGGTAAGTGTCGTGGTTAATATTGATTTGAGGGAATAAAACCCTTGAATTATGTGTTATGTGATTTCATGTGTAACGATGTATAGGCGAGGTGACGAGTGTCTATACGTTGTCAACTTGCTTGATTTCTTGTTTATTCATATTTCATAAATTGCTTTATTTCATGACTGAATTGTTATATTAATTATTTCTCTTATCTTCATTGCTTAATATCATGCCTTGAATTCATGCTTAATTAATTGTTACATGATTATTTTGCTTATGTGTCATAATTGCTATTTGACATTTAGCATTTTATAATATATAATTTCTTATTTCCTCCATGACTCCACATTTATTTGATACTTGTCCATAATTGTTTCTTAAATAAATCATAGTTATCGTATGCCTTGCTGCCTTATAGTTCGTATTAATTGTTGCATTTATTGAAGTAATTTCATTCATAAGTATTGATAATTGATATGGTTTGGGGAACGAGTTGCATGTCGCAGCAGAATTAAACGAAAGTTTGTATTGTGGGATCGGGTTGCACACCACAACAGAACTGAATGAAAGATTATCTTTTGGGAACGGGTTGCTGGAACGTCCCAAAATCACACCTATCGTGATAGAGCCTAGCTTAGTACTAGGCAAGCCAACAACATCAATAACCCATATTTTCTTTTAAGTTTGAAAACATAACAATTTGAATTTAATAAAAGACCTCATAATTACAGATACAAATACACTCCCAAAACCCAGTGTCATTGAGTACATGAGCATATATACATTACTAGTCTGGAAAGCAAACACGGTCTATAATAGTATGAGACCAAATACAATAAACAAAGAGATAGGGAAAGAAAGACAAGGTCTGCGAAACACAGCAGCTACCTCTAAATCTCCGGAAATCCACTATGTCAGGGATCAGCTGGATCTGCACACGAAGTGCAGTATGTAGCATGAGTACAACCAACTAAGTAAGTAACAATAATAAATAAAGATCTGAAAGTAGTGATGAGCTTCACAGCTAAGTCCAAACACAGTAATTTCCAACATAAAAGGTAGGCATGCTCTCAAGTTCAACATTTAAAATTCCACAGTAATTTCAAATCAACTTCGACTGAAACAGAAGATAATGTCTTTCAAAAATTTCATTCACAAAGTAACAGTCACTCAGCCCTCCCATTCACTCTAACATCACAGTCACTCTTTCCTCACAGTAACTCATTCGTCTCAATGACTCAACACTCGGCACTCGCACTCAGTAGGTACTTGCACTCACTGGGGGTGTGTACAGACTCCGAAAGGGCTCCTTCATCCCAAGCACTATAACAAGCCAATCATGGCATAAATCAATAAAACATTTTGCGTTGTGTTACCCGATCCCATAAATATCCTCACAATTAGGCCCTCGGCCTCATTCAACCATCAACCTTTCCAATCTCTCGGGCTCTCAGAAATCATGATAAGCAGCCCAACAACAATGATATGATGAATCAATAATGAATAAGAGATACTGAGATGTAATATGCGAATAAAAATCATGACTGAGTATGAAACAACAATTTAGCAAATAATTCAACGTGTACATGACCTCTGTGGGTCCTAACAATGTCAACACATAGTTTAAACATGATTTATAGATCAATTTCTCTAATACGTAGAAAATGTTCGAATATCAACAGATTATTCAACTACAAAGTTCCATGGAATTGACCAAGTAACAATTCATACGGTGCACGCCCACATGCTCGTCATCTAGCATGTGCGTCACCTCAAAACCAATCACATAATACATAATCCGGGATTGCATACCCTCAGGAACAAATTTAGAACTGTTACTTACCTCAAACTGTGTAATTCTTTATTCTGCTATGCCTTTGGCTCGTGAATCGGCCTGCGAATGCCTCAAATCTAGTCATAAATAATTTGATCCAGTCAATACAAATCATAGGAATTAATTCTATATGAAAACACTGATTTTCCAACAAAATTCGAAATTGCACCCAAAAATCGCTCGTGGGACCCACATCTCTTAAGTCGGCAAAAGTTACAAAATTCGAAAGTTCATTCAACCACGAGTCTAACCATACCAATTTTACCTAATTCCGACATCAACTCGACCCTCAAATCTTCAAATTAAACCAAGAGGGTTTTCTAACATTTCCAACTTAATTCATCCATTAAATGTTTAAAATAACCATATATTCGGGTAATTTGACCAAAATTGAGTTAAGAATACTTACCTCGTTGTTTTCCTTGAAAATCTCCCAAGCATCGCCTCTCCTCGAGCTCCAAATTGGTAAAAATGGAAAATGGGACGAAGTCCCATTTTCAGAACTAAAACTCTCTGCCCAGTCATTTGCTCTACGTAATCGCGAAGCATAATTCTCCCACTGACCAAATTAACCCTACGATGGAATGACTCGGCCGGTCATTTTGAGTATTATAACACCGTTCACCCATTTACTGCTCAATTTATGCTTTACAATTGATTTTGGACTTAGGAGCGTGCCCGGATTGTGATTTGGAGGTTCGTAGTTGAATTATGCTTGAAATTGCGAAAGTTGAATTTTTTGGAAGTTTCATCGGGGAGTTGACTTTTTGATATCGGGATCGGAATCCGATTCTGAATATTTGAATTGGTTCGTTATGTCATTTATTACTTGTGTGCAAAATTTGAGGTCAATCAGACTTGATTTGATAGGTTTCGGTATTGAATGTAGAAGTTAGAATTTCTTGGTTTTATTAGGCTTGAATTGGGGTATAATTCATGTTTTTAGCATTGTTTGATGTGAATTGTGGTTTTGACTAAGTCCGTATGATGTTTTAAGACTTGTTTGTGTATTTGGTTAAGGTTCCGAGGGTCTCGGGTGAGTTTTAGATGGTTAACGGATCAAATTCGGACTTAGAAGAAATTCGGAAATTTTTTGTCTTCGGGTGTGATCGCACCTGCAAGGAATTGGCCACAGGTGCGATGCCGCAGATGCGACTCATTTTACGCACAAGTGGAGCTGGGCTGGCCTGGGCAGGGCATAGGTGCGAGGGAGTTAACCGCATCTGCGAGCCCGCAGGTGTAAGCGAGGCTCCGCAGATGCGGAGTTGAGGGAGAGGAATGTTCCGCAGGTGCGAGCGATGGAGCACAGAAGTGGCTCTGCAGACGTGGGAGATGGAGCGCAGGTGCGGAATTTGGGAATCTAATTGGCTTCTGTGGAAGTGGAAATTGCACCGCAGAAGCGGTTCCGCAGGTGCGGATAGGGGGTCGCAGGTGCGAAAATCCTGGACAGAGTGTTAAAAATAGAGGAGTCCGAGATTTTTGTTATTTCTAACATGTCCAACACGGGTTGAGGCAGTTTTTGAGCAAGAATTCATGCGAAATCTTGAGGTAAGTCACTTGTGATCATTGTTAGTCAATAATATTGAATTATCGTCGATTATTCTAAATATATTACGTGTTTTTGAGGTTTAAATCGTGAATTTGGACCTAGGGATTTGAAAATAAGATTTGATGATTTGGAGGTCGATTTGAGATCGGAATTTGGTAAAATTAGTATGGTTAGGCTGGTGGTTGAATGGGCTTTCGGATTTTTTAACTTTTGTCGGGTTTCGAGATGTGGGCCCATGGGTGATTTTTGGGTGCAATTTCGGATTTTTGTTGGAAAAATAGTATTTTCATATGGAATTAATTCCTATAAATCTTATTGACTGAATCGAATTATTTGTGTCTAGATTCGAGGCATTTGGAGGCTGATTCATGAGGCAAGGGCATAGAAAAATAAATAATTTCACGGTTTGAGGTAAGTAACAGTTCTAAATTTGGTCCTGAGGGTATGAAACCCAGGATTATGTGTCATGTGAGTTGTTTTGGAGGTGACACATATGCTAGGTGACGGGCGTGTGGGCGTGCACCGTAGGAATTGTGACTTGGTCTATTCCGTAGAATTGTAAAGTTGAATAACTTGTTGTTAGCTATATGTTCTCCATGTATTATAGAGTTTTAACTGCAAATCATGTTAGGAGTCATGCTTAGGCTATGTGATTACACTGCTGGTACATTATATTATCTTTGTGTTGGGTTGATATTTATGATTTTTGACGATTTTACTTGCATATTTACATCTCAGTCTGTCTTGTTCATTATTGATGCATCATATCATTACTGTTGGGCTGCTTATCATGATTTCCAAGAGCCCGAGAGACTGGAGATGTTGATGATTGAGTGAGGCTGAGGGCCTAATTGTGAGGATATTTATGGGATCGGGCTGCACGCCGCAACATGTTTTATTGATTTATGCCATGATTGGCTTGTTATAGCGCTTGGACTGAAGGAGCCCCTCCAGAGTCTGTATACACCCCTAGTGAGTGCAGGTACCTACTGAGTGCGAGTGCCGAGTGATTAAGAGGAATGAGTAAATGAGAGGAATGAGTGACTGTGAGGAAAGAGTGTTTGTGAGGTTGGAGTGAATGGGAGGACTAAGTGACTGTTACTCTGAGAGGATGTATTGATTCCATTATTGCTGCATTTCAGCTATCATATATCACTATTTTGGAAAACGCTGAAAGACATTATTTATGTTTCAGTCAAATTTGATATGAAATTACTGTGGAGTTTTAAATGTTGAGCTTGAAAGTATGCCTACCTTTTCATGTTGGAAAATTACTGTATTTGGACTTAGCTGTGAAGCTCGTCACAACTTTCAGTTATTTATTTATTATTGTTACTTACTAAGTTGGTTATACTCATACTACACCCTGCACTTCGTGTGTAGATCCAGGTGATCCCGAACACAGCGGGTGTTGATTCTTTCGTACAGTTAATTTTCTAGAGATTCCGAGGTAGTTGCCGTGTTTCGCAGAGCTTGTCTCTCCTTCCCTATCTCCTTGTTTACTATAATTGGTTTCAGACTATAATAGACTGTGTTTTCCAGACTTGTGATGTACAGATGCTTATGTACTATCTGACACCGGGTTTTTGGAGTATATTTATATTCAGCATTTGTGGGATTTTCCCCTTAAAATTAATTATTATATTTTCAATATTTAAAAGAAATTGTGGGTTGTTGATACTGTTGGATTGCCTAGTATTGGGATAGGCGCCATCACGATAGGTGTGATTTTTGGGTTGTGACAAGTTAGTATCAGAGCCTAGGTTACATAGGTCTCACGAGTCATGAGCAGGTTTAGTAGAGTCTTGCTGATCGGTACGGAGACGTCTGTACTTATCTTCGAGAGGTTGCTGAGCCCTTAGGAAAATTTCACTTTCTTGTATTCTGTCGTGCGAATTTGTTGATTTCGGAAACTAAATTTTTGTTATTATATTCTCTCACAGATGGTGAGGACACGTATTACCAGATCAGACGGTCAGCCACCAGTTAGGCCACGAGAGACCGTGGCTATGGTAGAGGCCGGTGCCGAGGTATAGCTCGTACATTAGTTGGAGCAGCACTTGTAGTACCAATAGGTGCTCCAACTCAGGAGCAGATTCAAGATATAGTTGAGCCGACGGGACCAGCTCAGGCACCAATTATGCCTATTGTGATTCCAGGCCTTCAGGAGGCTTTAGTACAAATATTGACTGTTTGCACTAGGCTTGCTCAGGTATTTTCGGCTCAGGCCACAACTGCCACTTCTCAGTCCGGGGAAGGTACTCATACCCCTGTTGCCCGTACTCTAGAGCAGGTAGTGCAGGTACTTCAGATAATGGGGGCACTATCAGCCCGTCTAGTTGCAGTTGTCGTGGCCCAGTAGTCCCCGTTATGAAAGATGATTAGCAGAGGAGACTTGAGAGATTTGGGAGGCTTCGACCTCCATCATTTAGCGGTGCTGAGTCAGAGGATGCTCAGGGTTTTTGGGATAAGTGCCAGCGAATACTTCGGATAATGGGTATTCTGGAAACCAGCGGGGTCTAGTTCACTACTTTTTAGTTTTCTGGGGCTTCCTTCAGATGGTGGGAGTCTTATGAGAGGCGCATGTCGATCAGTGCAGCACAACTTACATGGAAGGAGTTCTCCGTTCTTTATTTGGAGAAGTTTATGCCACAGTCTCGCAAAGAGGAGCTGCACAGATAGTTGAGCAGTTACGTCATGATGGCATGTCTGTGACGCAGTACGGGATGAGATTTTCTGAGTTGGCTCATCATGCAGTTTGGTTGGTTCCCACTGATAGGGAGAGGATTATGAGGTTCATTGATGGCCTCACATATCAACTGCGGTTACTTATGATTAGGGAGAGAGTATCTGGTGCTACCTTTGACGAGGTGGTTGACATTGCTCGGCATATAGAGATGATCCATGGCCAGTAGCATGGAGAGAGGAAGACCAAGAGTCCTCGTGGACTGGGTGGTTTCAGCGGTGTTCCTTCAGGGGGTCAGTTTTACCATGGCAGGGGTCGTTCTTACAGACACGCTCAGATGGGTTGTCCAGTTCACCGTGGTGCATCACCCAGCTATAGTTCATATAGTTATCATTAGGGTTAGCCATCTCTTGGTGCCCTTCCAGCCCAGAGTTTGTCCCGTGCCCCTTCAGTTCCGGGTTCATTTGCACCAGGTGCTTCTAGCAGCTATTCTGGTTCACAGGGCCCGATTCAGTCCGCACCACCAGCAGTACCGGGGAGTTTCTTTGAGTGCGGGGAGTTTGGGCATATGTGGAGGCAGTGTCCTCGTCGGCCGGGTAATCCAGTGCAGCAGAGGAGTTAGACTACGACTTCAGCACCAGTTACTTCGCCACCCGCCCATCCAGCTCAGGGTAGGGCTCCGTCAACTAGGGGTCGCCTTAGAGGGGAGGCCGATCAGGTGGCAGGTCAGGCCCGATTCTATGCTTTTCCTGCCAGGCCAGATGTCGTTGCCTCAGATGCAGTGATCACAGGTATTGTCTCAGTGTGCCATAGGGAGGCTTCTATATTTTTTTTACCTTGGTTCTACATATTCGTATGTATCATCGTACTTTACTCACTATCTGGATATGCCCCGTCAGTCCTTAGTTTCACCTATTTGTGTATCTACGCCGGTGGGAAATACTATTATTATAAATCGTGTGTATCGGTATGTGTGGTAACTATTGGGGGACTGGAGACTAGAGTTGATCTCTTATTGCTTAGTATGGTTGATTTCGATGTAATCTTGGTTATGGATTGGTTATCCCCTTGTCATACTATTCTGGACTGTCACACAAAAACCGTGACGTTGGTGTTGCTGGGGTTGTCGAAGGTCGAATGGAGAGGTTCTCTAGATTATGTTCCCCGTAGGGTAATTTCTTATTTAAAGGCCCAATGTATGGTTTGGAAGGGGTGTTTTTCATATTTGGCCTTTGTGACAAATGTTGATGCAGATACCCTTACTATTGATTCTGTACAGATAGTGTGAGACTTTTCGGATGTATTTCCTGCAGACCTGCCAGGTATGCCACTCGACAAGGATATTGATTTCGATATTGACTTGGTGCCGAGCAATCAGCCCATTTTCATTCCTCCATATCATATGGCACCAGCTGAGCTGAAAGAATTGAAAGAGCAACTTCAGGTGCTCCTTGCTAAGGGGTTTATTATACTTAGTATGTCACCTTGTGGTGCACCGGTTATGTTTGTGAATCGATTACAGGCAGTTGAACAAAGTTACAATCAAGAATATATATCGTTTTTCGCATATTGATGATTTATTTGACCAGCTTCAAGGAGCGAGGGTATTCTCCAAAATTGATTTGAGATCTTGTTAACAC
Organism: Nicotiana tabacum; assembly: GCF_000715075.1. Taxonomy (NCBI): domain Eukaryota; kingdom Viridiplantae; phylum Streptophyta; class Magnoliopsida; order Solanales; family Solanaceae; genus Nicotiana; species Nicotiana tabacum. Next base: position 7,370,838 of record NC_134094.1, on the reverse strand, counting down.
CAGATGAAAATTCATGATTCAGATATTCTAAAGACGATATTGAGGACCCGTTATGGTCAATATGAATTTCTTGTGATGCCTTTTGGGCTGACCAACGCCCCAGCAACAGTTATACACTTGATGAATAGCGTATTCCAGCTGTATCTTGACTCATTTGTGATGGTATTTATTGATAATATCCTGGTGTACTCACATACCCAGAAGGAACGTGCACAACACTTACTTATTGTATTACAGAGGCTGAGAGAGAAGAGATTTTATGCCAAATTTTCTAAGTGTGAGTTCTAGCTCAGTTCGATGGCATTCTTGAGACACATATTTTCCAGTGAAGTAATTAGGGTGGATCCGAAGAAGATAAAGGCAGTTCAGAGTTGGCCCAGGCCATCTTCTCCTACTGAGATTCGGAGTTTTCTCAACTTGGCCGGTTATTATCGTCGCTTCGTGGAGGGTTTCTTGTCTATTGCGGCGCCTAAGATGAAATTGACCCAGAAAGGTGCTCCGTTCCGGTGGTCAGATAAGTGTGAGAAGGGCTTACAAAAGCTCAAGACATCTTTCACAACAGCTCCAATAGTGGTGTTGCCTAGAGGTTCAGGGTCTTATACTGTGTATTGTGACGAGTCGCGTATTGGTCTTGGCAGAGTGCTAATGCAAGATGGTCGGGTGATTGCCTATGCATCCAGATAGTTAGAGGAACATGAGAAGAATTATCCGGTCCACGACATTGAGTTAGCAGCTATTGTTCATGCCTTGATGATTTGGAAGCATTATTTGAACGGTGTCCATTATGAGGTTTATACCGATCACCGGAGTCTACAGCATCTGTTTAAATAGAAGGATCTTAATTTGCAGCAGCAGAGATGGTTGGAGTTGCTTAAGGATTATGACATCACCATTCTCTATCATCCCATAAAGGCCAATATAGTGGCCGATGCCTTGAGTCGTAAGGCGGAGAGTTTCGGTAGCTTAGCATACTTACAGGTAGCAGAGAGGCCTTCAGCCTTAGATGTTCAGGCCTTGGCCAACCAGTTTGTCTGATTGGATATTTCCGAGCCTAGTCGAGTTTTGGCTTGTGTGGTTTCTCACTCGTCTCTTTATCATCGTATCAGAGAACGTTAGTATGATGACCCCCATCTGCTTGTCCTTAAGGACACGGTTCAGCACGGTGATGCAAAGGAAGTCACTATTAGGGATGAAGGCGTATTACCGATGTAGGGCAAGCTATGTGTGCCTAATGTAGATGGTTTATGTGAGTTGATTATCTAGGAGGCTCATAGTTTGCAGTACTCCATTCATCCAGGTGCTGCGAAGATGTATCATGATTTGAGACAGCACTATTGGTGGAGGCGAATGAAGAAAGATATTGTTGTGGTTTGTATCTCGGTGTTGAAATTATCAACAGGTGAAGTACGAGCAACAGAGACCACGCAGATTGCTTCAGAGACTTGAAATTCTGGAGTGGAAATGAGAGCGTATTACCATGGACTTCATAGTTGGGCTCCCACATACCTTGAGGAAGTTTGATGTTGTTTGGGTGATTGTAGATCGGTTAACCAAGTCCGCGCATTTTATTCCAGTTGGTACTAATTATTCTTCGGAGTGGTTGACTGAGATTTATATCTGTGAGATTGTTCTTCTACACGGTGCCAGTGTCCATCATTTCAGATCGGGGCACACAGTTTACATCACAGTTTTGGAGAGTAGTGCAGCGAGAATTAGGCACACAGTTTTAGTTGATTAAATCATTTCACCTTCAGACGGACGGACAATCCGAGCGCACTATTCAGATATTAGAGGATATGCTACGCGCTTGTGTCATTGATTTTGGAGGTTCTTGGGATCAATTTCTGCCACTCACGGAGTTTGCTTACAATAACAACTACCAATCGAGCATTCAAATGGCTCCGTATGAGGCTTTATATGGGAGACAGTGTCGGTCTCCGGTGGGTTGGTTTGAGCCGGGTGAGACTAGGCTATGGGGTACTGACTTGGTTCAGGATGCTTTGGAGAAGGTTAAATTGATTTAGGAGGGGCTTCACACGATGCAGTATAGATAGAGGAGTTATGCCAACAAGAAGGTCCGTGATGTTGCTTACATGGTTGGGGAGAAGGTTCTGCTCAAGATTTCACCTATGAAGGGTATGTTGAGGTTTGGGGAGAAAGGGCAAGTTGAACTCTCGGTATATTGGGCCTTTTGAGATACTTAAGAAGATTGGAGAGGTGGCATATGAACTCGCTTTGCCACCTAGTCTATCGGGTGTTCATCCATTGTTCCATGTATCCATGCTCCGGAAGTATGTTGGGGTTCCGTCTCATATTTTGGATTTCAGTACAGTGCAACTAGATGGTAATTTGACTTATGATGTGGAGCCGGTGGCCATTTTAGACCGGTAGGTTCGAAAGCTGAGACCAAAGAACATAGAGTCAGTGAAGGTATAGTGGAGAGGCCAAACAGTCGGAGAGGCTACTTGGGAGATTGAGCAGGAGATGCGGAACAAAAATCTATACCTATTTGAGACTCCATGTATGATTCTAAACCTATTCGAGGACGAACGTTTGTTTAAGAGGGGGAGAATGTAACGACCCAGCCGGTCATTTTGAGTATTATAACCTCGTTCCCCCATTTACTGCTCAATTTATGCTTTACAGTTGTTTTATGACTTACTGGGTTAGTTGGTTCGGGTCCACAAGAATTTCGGAGTGAATGGAGACACTTAGTCTCATAATTGAAAACTTAAGTTGGAAAAGTTGACCGGATGTTGACTTATTTGTAAACAACCCCAGATTTGAATTTTTATTATTCAGTTAGCTCCGTTGGGTGATTTTGGACATAGGAACGTGTCCGAATTGTGATTTGGAGGTCCGTAGTTAAATTAGGCTTGAAATGGAAAAAGTTGAATTTTTGGGAAGTTTGAACGGGGAGTTGACTTTTTGATATTGGGATCGGAATCTGATTCTGAAAATTTGAATAGGCCCGTTATGTCATTTATGACTTGTGAGCAAAATTTGAGGTCAATCGGACTTGATTTGATAGGTTTCGGTATCGAATGTGGAAGTTAAAATTTCTTAGTTTTAATAGGCTTGAATTGGGGTATAATTCATATTTTAAGCGTTGTTTGATTTGAATTGTGGTTCCGACTAAGTTCATATGATTGTTTAAGACTTGTTTGTGTATTTGGTTTAGGTCCCGAGGGTCTCGGGTGAGATTCGGATGGTTAACGGATCAAATTCGAACTTAGAAGAAATTCAAAAAGTTTCTGTCTTTGGGTGTGATCGCACCTGCAAGGATTTGGCCGCATGTGCGATGCCGCAGATGCAGCTCGTTTTACGCAGAATTGAAGCAGGGCTAGCCTGGACAGGGCATAGGTGCGAGGGAGTTAACCATATCTGGGAGCCCGCAGGTGCGAGCGAGGCTCCGCAGATGCGCAGTTGAGGGAGAGGCTTGTTCCGCAGGTACGGGCGATGGAGCGCAGAAGCGGTTCTGCAGACACAAGAGATGGAGCGTAGGTGCGGAGTTTGGGAAACCAAATGGCTTCCACAGAAGCGTAAATTGCACCGCATAAGCGGTTCCACAGGTGCGGATAGGGGGTCGCAGGTGTGAAAATCCTGGATAGAGTGTTAAAAACAGAGGAGTCCTATATTTTTATCATTTCTAAGATTTCCACGGGAAATCTTGAGGTATGTCACTTGTGATCATTGTTAGACAATAATATTGGATTATCGTCGATTATTCCGAATAGATTACGTGTTTTTGAGGTGTAAATCGGGAATTTGGGCCTAGGGATTTAAAAATAAGATTTCATGATTTGGAGGTCGATTTGATGTCGTAATTTGGTAAAATTGGTATGGTTAGGCTCGTGGGTCAATGGGCTTTTACATTTTATAACTTTTGTCGAGTTCCGAGATATGGGCCCCACGAGTGATTTTTGGGTGCAATTTCGGATTTTTGTTGGAAAATTAGTATTTTCATATGAAATTATTTTCTATAAATTTTATTGTTTGAATCGAATTATTTGTGGCTAAAGTCAAGGCGTTCGGAGGCTGATTCACGAGGGAAGGGCATAACAAATAAAGAATTTCACGGTTTGAGGTAAGTAACTGTTCTAAATTTAGTCTTGAGGGCATGAAACCCTGGATTTTGTGTTATGTGATTGGTTTTGAGGTGACGCACATGCTAGGTGACGGGCGTGTGGGCGTGCACCATAGGAATTGTGACTTTGTCAATTGCATGGAAATGTGTAGTTAAATAATCTGTTGATATCCGTACATTTTCCATGTTTTAGAGAAAGCGAACAATAAATCATGTTTAAACCTTGTGTTTACACTGTTGGGACCCACAGTGGTCGTGTACCTGTTGAATTATCTGCTAAATTATTATTTTGTACTCAGTCACGATTTTACTTGCATATTTACATCTTAGTCTCTCTTGTTCATTATTGATACATCATATTATTACTATTGGACTGCTTATCATGGTTTCTGAGAGCCCGAGAGACTGGAGAGGTTGATGACTGAGTGAGGCCGAGGGCCTAATTGCGAGGATATTTGTGGGATCGGGCTGCACGCCGCAACATGTTTTATTGATTTATGCGATGATTAGCTTGTTATAGCGCTTGGACTGACGGAGCCCCTCCGGAGTCTATATACACCCCCAGTGAGCGCAGGAACCTATTGAGTGCGAGTGCTGAGTGTCGAGTTATTGAGAGGAATAAGTGAATGAGAGGAATGAGTGACTGTGAGGAAAGAGTGTCTGTGAGGTTGGAGTGAATGGGAGGACTGAGTGACTGTTACTCTGAGAGGATGTATTAATTCTATTGTTGCTGCATTTCAGCTATCATATATCACTATTTTGGAAAACTCTGAAAGACATTATTTATGTTTCACTCAAATTTGATATGAAATTACTGTGGAGTTTTAAATGATGAACTTGAAAGAATGCCTACCTTTTCATGTTGGAAAATTACTGTATTTGGACTTAGCTGTGAAGCTAGTCACAACTTTTAGTTCTTTATTTATTATTATTACTTACTGAGTTGGTTGTAATCATACTACACCCTGCACTTCGTGTGCAGATCTAGGTGATCTCGGACACAACGGGTGTTGATTCTTTCGCACAGTTAATTTTCTGGAGATTCCGAAGTAGCTACGTGTTTCGCTGACATTGTCTCTCCTTCCCTATCTCTTTGTCTACTGTAATTGGTTTCAGACTATTATTTACCGTGAATTGCACCTTAAATACTCACTAACTAGGTGAAACAATAAGTGGGAAAGCAAGATTATTGATCAACAATAAGCACAAGGGAATTACCTCAAGAAACCCCTAAACAATGCTCTCAAGAAATCGCCAAACCCGAGCTCAAAATGTTAAAAATGAGCAAAAATTGCGAACCCTTGCATTTAAGTGTTCTGTCCAGAAATCTCGCACATGCGGCCCATAGTCGCACATGCGATGCCGCACCTGCGGAATTTCCATCGCATGTGCAGAAATGACTTAAAGGGACTGGGTCCGCATCTGTAAGTAATGGGCTGCACCTGCGCGCCCGCTCCTGTGGAATTCTTTCGCTTCTGCGATCCCTCACGTCCTGGCCCATTCCGCTTCTGCGCTCCATCTTCTGCATCAGCGGATGTGCAGATGCAGTTATACCTCCACACCTGTGACCTCTGGCCTCTTCCTTCCAAACCGCACCTGCGTCCATTGGCTCGCTTCTGCGAGCTCGCACCTGCGGTCAATGTTGTGCAGGTGCGATTACACCAGGTGCAACATCTTCAGCTATTCAAACATAAAGAACTTGAAACTTCCAAATTCGACAACCGATGCCGAAACCAACAAAACTACGTCCGATTGACCCTAAATTATGCACACAAGTCATATTCAACATTAAGGACCTACTCCAACTTCCAGAATCGGAATCCGACCCCGATAATAAAATATTTTCACTACCGGTCCAAATCTCCAAAAATTCGACTTTCGCCATTTCAAGCCTAAATAAGCTACAGAGCTCCAAAACACAATCCGGACACGCCCCTAAGTCCAAAATCACCCAACGGAGCTAAAGTAACCGGCGAAACTCCATTCCGAAGTCGTCTTCACACAGTTCCAACTACGGCCAAAATCATAAGACTTAAGTGTAAGTTTTAGGGACTAAGTGTCCCAAAACACTGCAAAAACCAAAACGAAGACTCCCAACAGGTCACATAAGCAGGGAAAGACATGGGGGAAATAATAATTAGGGGATCGGGGCTATTACTCTCAAAACGACTGGCCGGGTCGTTATAGAATACTTACCCAGTTTGAACTTGTGAAAAACTCATTGAAATCGCCCAAATTCGAGACATAAAACTCAAAAAATGAATAAAAATGGCAAACTTCCAATTTTAAGCATTATGTCCAGCATTTTCACATTTGCGAGCTCGCATTGGCGAGACAAAGCTCGAATTTGCATAACTAGGCTTCCAGGCGAAATTTCGCATCTGCGGATTTTTCAGTCGCATATGCGACATCGCAGAAGCGATACGCGAGCCGTAGAAGCGACCCTTCTGCACGTGCGATCGCTGGACTGCAGAAGCGGTATCGCACTTGCGATCAAAGCTATGCAGAAGTGTAGCTTCCTTCCCAGCCTCAACGTCCCATAAGCGGCACTGCCTCCGTAGAAGAGACTACGCCCCTGTGGCCGAAATTGCGCAGGTGCGACGTACCAGAACCAGACATGTGTTCTTGACCAAAAATGGTCTGAAACTCTTCCGAAACTCACCTGAGCCCCCCAGGACCTCTTCGAATATTACAACAAGTTTCGTAACATAATACGGACTTATTCGGGGTCTCAAATCATGTCAAACAACGTCGAAATTACAATTTGCGCGTCGATTTGGACTTATGAGTTTAAAATTTCCAAATTCTAAAACTCGCGTTGAAACATGCATAATCAATCCGGAATAACCTCAAATTTTGCATGTAAGTCCCAAATGACATAACAGAGTTGTTTCAACCCTCAGAATCTCAATCCGAGTCTGATGTCAATAAAGTCAAATTTACGGTCAAAATTTGGAAATCTTTAACTTTTAGATTTCTAGTTTCCAACAAATGGCAATACTTCTAGCTAGGGACTTCCGAATTTGATTTCGGGCATACGCCCTAGTCTCAAATCACGATACAGACCTACCAGGACCGTCAGAATACTGATCTGGGTCCGTTTGCTCAAACAATTGACCGAAGGCAACTCATATGAGTTTTAATGCACTTTTTCACATTTTTATCAACTTTTCACATAAACGTTTTCAGGAAAAATATACGGATCACGCACGCAAGTCGAGGGGTGCTGATTGCTTCTATTCAAGGTCTCGGAATATAGAAATTAATGTTTAAAATTAAAGATGACATATTAGGTCATCACAAAAATACATTTGAAGAATGAGTCCATTACTCAAATGGTCACTCAACTATCTGAGATTATCTACTAAAGTCATATTTCTTTTTTTTGTAACAGCAAAGTTACTCTACTATACTTATAGCACTCATAAGGTCCCTCAACTAAATTTCTCAAACCATTGATTGCCAAATACTTATTTTACCCTCTAAATTATCAACTCTTGTCTTCTTTTTATTTTTTTAACTTTTTAATATTATGATTTTTTTTCTCTTTTGAATTTATATTATGGACTAACCTATTGAATAAATAAATTTTATTTATAAATTAGAAAAACAAAAATAGTGTTTAAGCATATATAATGTTGGAATAATAAAAAAGTGAGCATAGTAAAAAAATAATTAGAACAGTTTGTTCATAATAATAATTTTGATATTAACAATAAAATCTCAAAATTTTATTTACACAATAGAGAATGAAATAAAAGATTAAATATAAATTCTATACACGTAATATAAAAATAATTCTTTAAAATAAATTTTTTTTATAATATACATTATATTCTAAAATAATTATGCTCAACTATATTATTATTCCAACATTATATATGCTAGAAAAATAATTGTTTATTTTTTTTTTATAAAGAAAAAATAATAAAAAAAAAAGAAGTCCATAATGTATATTAAAAAGAGAAAAAAATATAATATTAAAAAAGTTAAAAAGAAAAAAGAAATAAAATAAAAGTTAATAATTTCGAGGATAAAATAGGTATTTGACAATAAACATTTTGAGAAATCTAGGCATATTTATGTGACTTTTCTATTACAAACAAAAGAAAAATGACTTTACAAGATAATTTCATATAGTTGAGTGACCATTTAAGTAATGGACTCTTTGAAGAATGGTACTATAAGATCCTTTCCTGCTTCTACATGTGATTTTTAATTCGCTTTCTAATTGCATATTCTTCCTTCTATGTGTGGTTAAACAATATAGGAAAATAAAACATGACTCTTGACCAATAATACCTTTTATAATTATTACTATTTTAATTTAATTCTCACATATTTACATCTTCTTTTCTTATTTTCAAAAATGGAATGAGATGAAGATGTTCGCCTACAAGATTGTTAGACATCAAAGAAGAGAAGCTTTTAATTTCTGAAAGAGGACCAATTACCCCTTATGGTTTGTTGTTTTCTTATCTTCTATTAGTTTAAAACATGACACACACACACGTTATGATGCTCCTGCAATTTTTATTTCTAGCTTAAACTTCCCTCTAAAATTAAATTTATTATTTAATTAGCTTAATTATATCTCATACACAATATTATAATTAATATTGAAATTACATTTTTTAGTATTACTTTAAACTTCTGCCCAATTCTTTGATGTGTAGTCCCACAAGTGAGGTCTAGGGAGGGTAGAGTGTACGCATATCTTACCCCTCTCTTTAGTAAAGCAGAGAGGTTGTTTCCGGTAGACCCTCGGCTCAGGACAGGAAGAGGGGAAGGGCAATAGCAAGCAAACTGATCTAATAACCGAAGCAAAAATACAAAACTAGTAGTAGGCAACGCAATCAGGAAACTAATGGCAGGCTAGAATCACGTGTTTTAGTCATAGTTTGCACTCTAATTACTATATTATATTTGTGTTTGAACTTAAATACTAGTGTATTGCACATATTATGAGTTTTATGCTTTGTAGGAAGTGATTTAGAGTTAAAAAGATATTTGGGAGCTAAATTGAACAAGTTGGAGCTTTAAAGTCTCAGTAAAAGCCCAAAGAATTAAACCGGGATCGCGTTCGGGGGTCGAGAGCCAAGTCTGGATGTCAAAACTCGACGAAACAAAAATACTATGTAAATAATGCACTGCCACGCCGCATGCGGCAGCGCGACATTACAAATGGTCTACTGTTTGCCAGAACCTGCTCTCTGAACTTTCCCACAAGCGCCCCACATGGGGCGAGGCGCATCGCGTGTGTAGTTTTCTCCGAGTATTTGCCGTGTTTGTGCTAGGAAAAAGTAATTTCGCCTGGGACCATTCCTACATGATATAAATACACCAAAAAGATATTTTGGAAGGGAATTTTGCACCTTGGAAGCTTTGGGATAGCATTGGAGACAACAAGACACGGGATTCCATCATTCTTCCATCAATTCAATACGAGCGTTTGGATTGTAAAGTTAGATTGATGCTTTCTTATTATTTAATTATAATTGTAATTACTTCCTCCATAATTATGGAGTAGTTTACCTTAGGTTTTGATGGATATGGTGCTTTGATGAATATTTATGGATATTAACTCTAGTTCGCACTTGAAATCGTTTATGAAGTTTCAAATTGTTGCAACTTTACTCATCAGTTTATTTAATCCAAAGAAAGAATATCTTGGTGATTATCTTTGCATTATTTTTTTCATTTAATTCATTGATTCTCTTAAGTAATCGAAAGAGCTTGTTAAATTGTTCATTGTATCAAGTTAGGCGAATATTCGAGAGACATTTTCATAAGGACCGATCCATTAACGCATTCTTGCATACTTCACAATGCTTATATTAGTTCATCTCGTAGAGTTAAGATTTAATCGATAAAGGAGTGTTGACTACACGTTTGAACTAATCATCGAGTTAATTCATGAGAATCATTAGAAAATTAGAATGAATTAAACTATAGTTAAATCCCAAGTAGCTATCTTGCACCTATCCTGCCAAACCTTTATTCCTCACATTGATAAGAAACCACTCTGCGAATCTCTAATTCATTGCTGTCAATTGTCAATTGCATTATTTTAGTAGTTAAGCTTAGTTGATAATCATTACAAATCATGTTTTGATCATCTTGAATAGCATTAAGCTAAATATTACTTGAGCATTATTTAAATCCAATCCCTGTGGAGACGATAATTAAACTATACTATCTTTGACTAGCAGGCATTGTTTTGTTGTTGTGTTTTGCGGTTAAATTTGGCGCCATTGCCGGGGATTGGCAATCAATAGTGTTCAAATTAGTTTATGGTTCTAATTCAGGAATTTATGTTATTTTTATTTTTATTCTTCACGGGTTTCCTTTTCCATGTGCTGGCAACAAATTGATGTCTCTGGTGTATGACTCGATCTTCTTCAAAGGAATTATTTCCCTATAATCCAGAGGTCATAACGAGTATGCGACAGTTGAGGAAAGAGAAAAAACTCACCGGAAAGTTCTTGGGTCAACCTTCAACCCAAGAACACATGGCTAATAATGGTGAAGATGAGGCAAATCTAGCTGCCAGAGAGGCAACACAACTTAGAGAAAAGCTGCAAGGATAGCAGCTGAGGCAGCCCGTAGAGCTGCTGAAGATACCGTAGAAGATAATGAGGGTCGAAGAATCAATCTAAATCGTCCCTTAATTGAAGATCAGTTCGAGAATGCGGTACCCAAGCCTGGTAGAGCATTGGGTGATTATGCCATACCACTCTACAATCAAGGATTGTCCAGTGTCAGACCTCCACCAGTGGCAGCGAATAATTTTGAGTTGAAGAAAGAGTTGCTTCAAACTATCCAGAATAACTATGTCTTCAGACGGAAGGTGAATGAGGATCCTAACACTCACTTGATTGATTTTGAGAAAATTATGAACGCCTTCCAGTACAACAGAGTGTCAAAAGATGCAGTATACCTAAGGGCATTCCCTTTTTCACTGAAGGATGACGCGAAACACTGGCTTCGTAGCTTACCAATAGGGTAGATCAGGACATCGGAAGATATGACTAGAAAGTTTCTTCACAAATACTTCTCATCTGCAAAAACAATGATATTCAAAAGGGAAATTCATAAATTTTGTCAGACGGACACCGAAACAGTTTTCGAGGCTTAGGAGAGATTCAAGGAGATAGTGAGGAAGTGTCAGCATAATAGTATTGAATTGTGGATAGAACTCCAGGACTTTTGGGATGGACTCACACCTCCCTCATGACGAACTCTGAACACTACAGTTGGATGTCCTTTAATGAAGAAGACTTCTGAGGAGATTGTGGCAATACTCGATGAGCTTTTTGAAGATGCTAAGCAGTGGCCTGTTGAGAGTATCGATAGAACAAAATTAGTTGGGGTTCATTAAGTATATTCTAACACAGCAATGCAAGACCAACTAGAAGCCATGGCCAGTGAGATAAGAAAGTTGAGCTTAGCCAAGGTCCAGAGCCAACCATCACCAGTTTGTGATTTATGTGGAATGGGCCATCCAACACATGAGTGTCAGGCCATAGCTGCAGATGAAGAGGTAAATGTTGTGGGAATATTAGATAGGGGCAACTACCAAAGTAGCAACAATTTAATCCTATGGGACAGAGGCACCCCGGTCGTTTCTTGGAATACACCAAGTGGTGGCTTGGACTCTTGGCAGAAAAATAACTCTAGACCCTAGGGACAAGGAGCTCCAAGCGTTCAAAATCAGCAGAGGCAGCAATATCACCCTCCACAGTCTAATCAGTCTATTATGGAAGATCTAATAGAGGCATTCATTATCAAGACAGATGAGAGGCTTGACGCCCATGGTGCAGCTATCATAGAACTGGGCACATCTTTTCGAAACCTGGAAAGACATGTTGGGCAACTAGCTACTCTATTACTTGAGAGAGCCCCATAAACGCTCTCTGCTGACACAGAAAGAAATCCAAAAGAGACAATAAATGAAATGTCTTTTAGGAGTGGGCACGAGTGGGAGGATCCCATAGCAAAGCAAAAGGATGAGCCGATTGAAAAACAGATGGAGGGTTTGGAAGAACAGAAAAATCAGCCACACTCAAAAAGGTGCAAGGATAGTAGATGATGATCTCAAGAAGAAGGGGAAGAATAGAGCTCAGAAAAAGAAGGAAAATAATAATTCAACAAATAATGAGACTGAAGAGAGCAATTACATGCCAGCTTTACCTTTTCACCAGAAGGAAATAAGAGAGAAGTTGGGCAAACAGTTCGAGCACTTTCTAGAAGTGTTCAAGCAGTTGCATGTGAATATATCTTTCACAGAGGTGCTTTATCAGATACCAGCTTACACTAAATTCATGAAGGATATATTTCCTAAGAATCGGAAAGTGGAAGAGGCATCAGTTGTCAAGCTGACAGAGCATTGTAGTGCCATCTTGCAAAATAAGCTCCCTAAAGATGTGGAGATCCATGGAGTTTTACTATACCTTCCTCTTTAGAAAGTACTAATTTTTAAAAATCTTTGTGTGATTCAGGTTCTTCTATTAATCTTATGCCTTTATCTATTTATAGGAAATTGGAGGGTGAGATTGGAGAAATCAGTTCGATACTTGTGTTCTTGCAGCTGGTAGATCAGACTACCATCATACCTAAAGGAATAGTGGAAGATGTATTGGTTTGGGTAGACAAATTTGTGTTCCCTATAGACTTCATTGTGGTTAACATGGAAGAGAAAAGGGAAGTCCCTCTGATTTTAGGAAGACCCTTCTTGTCCACAGGAAGAGCAATTCTAAATATTTAGGAAAGGTAGCTCATGCTCAGAGTGGTGGATGAAAGGCTGATTTTCAAAATGGAAAGAGAAAGGGGGGCCTTGAAAGAGCGAATCGGAAAGAGTGCAACTGACGAGTGTGGGATGCACCCAAGGAAGGCAGGAAAAAAGCTCTCGGCGTGGATGTATACATTGGGTCGGGCGTGCAAAGTAGATCCCGACATCAATTCGGACCAGGACTAGATAAATTAAAGAAGTTTCCTTTACCTCTTGCTTTTTATTTGTGTGTCATGGGGACATGCCACAATTTAAAGTGTGGGGAGGGGAATGTATATATGTATATGTGTGTTTGTAATAATATCATTTTTTTTGATTGAATGTTTTTTGACTTTTCTTGATGATGGATTTCCTCGATTGTCTTCTTGAGGGAATAAAGTCGAAGAAAAAATATTTTATTTTCCTTACAATTCCCCCTTGTCTTTTCTTTGTGCCGTGGTTCTTTTCCAGTGATTTTGCTTGAACCGGGTGTAGTTAGTTTTTTTATTTAGTAGGAGTAGTGAAGTCTTGTGCTATGTTTTGAATGGACATGACTTTCCTCGACTTTGTTGTGCCTTAAGAGAAGAGAGTTCCTTAATTGTGACGCCTAGGCTCAGTTCTTAACTCTTAAATAAGTACCTTAAATTGTGTGATTTGTAACTTTTCTTAACTATTTTGACTAGAGAGTCGGGATAGATCCAATCCTAAGTGAGATATGTGCCAATGTATGCGTGAGGTTGTTGATATTTTGTGCATGTCAAAGCAAAATAGTAGTCTTGTTTAGTTTAAGAAATGATATAGATAGTTTTTGTTGAGCCACATATATGTTATTACCCACCTAATGAATGTATATCTTAGTTAGCCTCGTTGAGCCTGTATTCCTATTTCTTTGGCAACCACATTACAAGCTTGACCCCTTTTGTTTGAATTATCTATCTGTTTGAACCATTTTTACCTCTCTTGAGCACTTGATTTTGTTATGAGCTTGTAAAAGCTAAGTGAGGTATGGTCGTGTTTTTGAGTGGAACTATTGAAAAAGGGAGAAATGTGCATTGTTTGAAAAATATGGTGAAAGTCACGCGTAGAGAATTGAAAACAAATGAGTCTAATTGAAAAGAAAACAATCAGAACTTAGAAAAAGAAAAAAATAGATTCTATGATAATGGTAGTCCTCATCTTTTTTGTGCTTAAAGATATTGGGAGCGTGAAGCTATTATGTATGAAGGTTAGGGTTTGGTTCAACACAAGTGTGGGGTTTGAATTGTTAATGTATATGTATTAAAGTGTTCAGGGAGATGTAGTCACTATATCCAAATGTATCATACCCGTCCCGCTGCCTACATTACAACCAAATTAAAGTCCTACTTGATCTTTGACTGAATGAGTTCAATTAGTAGAGTATTACACTATGGGCAAGACTATGGTACGTATTTTGTGGCATATGAATTTAATTTCTGAGAATAAGTTAATTATTTCTATCTTGAGTTCCTATTTGCTCTTGACTTTATTGTGTGTGGAACTACTCTCTATTGTTTGTATGAGGGCACATGATTTGTGCAGGTAAGGTGAATTCTTTGACCTCTGTGTTAGAATAAGTGAGCATGTTGTGAAAAATGTATGGTGCTCTTGAGTCGAGTCTTGAGGTGAGGATATTATGATATGGTGCTTAGTTGTTTTAAATATTATTGGCATGATGCGTTAGGGAAGTTGTCTGACAACAAGGTTGTCTCTACGTGAAGTGAAGTTTGATTGCTCGAGGATGAGCAATGGTTTAAGTGTTGTGTTGATGGTAGGCTAGAATCACTTGTTTGAGTCATAGTTTGCACTCTAATTACTGTATTTTATTTGTGTTTGAGCTTACATATTAGTTGTATTGCACTTATTATGCATTTTATGCCTTTTATGAAGTCATTTTGAGTTAAAAAGATATTTGGGAGCTAAATCAACAAGTTGGATCTTTGAAATCTGAGTAAAAGCCCAAAGGATTAAACCGGGATCGCGTTCGGGGGTCAAGAGCCAAGTCTAGATATCAAAACTCGACAAAACGAAATAATATGTAAATAATGCACTGTCGTGTGGCATGGAGCGATATGGCAGTACAAATTGTCTGCTGTCTGTCAGAACCTGCTCTCTGAACTTTCCCACAAGTGCCTCGCATGGGGCGGAACGCGACGTGCGTGTGTAGTTTTCTCAGACTACCTGTCCTGTATAGGCTAGGAAAAGGTAATTTTGCCTGGGACCATTCCTACATGATATAAATACACCAAAAAGACATTTTGGAAGGGACTTTTGGACCATGGAAGCTTTGGGATAGCATTGGAGACAACAAGACACGGGATTCCATCATTCTTCCATCAATTCAATACGAGAGTTTGGATTGTAAAGTTAGATTGATGCTTTCTTATTCTTTAATTATAATTGGGATGACTTCCTCCATAATTATGGAGTAGTTTACCTTAGGGTTTGATGGATATGGTGTTTTGATGAATATTTGTGGATATTAACTCTAGTTCGCGCTTGAATTCATTTATGAAGTTTCAAATTGTTGCAACTTTATTCATCAGTTTATTTAATCGAAAGAGGAATATCTTGGTGATTATATTTGCATTATTTTTTTTGATTTAATTCATTGATTCTCTTAAGTAATCGAAAGAGCTTGTTGAATTGTTGATTGAATCAAGTTAGGAGAATATTCGAGAGACGTTTTCCTAAGGACTGATCCATTAACGCATTCTTGCATACTTCAGAGTTCTTATATTAGTTCATCTCGTAGAGTTATTATTTAATCGAGAAAGGATTCTTGACTACACGTTTGAACTAATCATCGAGTGAATTCGTGAGAATCATTAGAACATTAGAGTGAATTAAACTAGAGTTAAATCCCAAATAGCTATATTGCACCTATCATGTCAAACCCTTATTCCTCACATTGATAAGAAACCACTCTGCGAATCTCTAATTCCATGCTGTCAATTATCAATTACGTTATTTTAGTGGTTAAACTTAGTTCATAATCATTACAAATCATGTTTTGATCATCATGAATAGCGTTAAATAATAAATTACTTGAGCATTGTTTAAATACAATCCACATGAAGATGATGATTAAACTATACTATCTTTGACTAGCGAGCATTAATTTTGTATTGTGTTTTGCACTCGTCAGAAACTGAGCCACAAGACAACATCAAGTAGTAACAGAAGTGTAGGGATACAAAAGAAAAACAAAAGACACCAAGTAGTGTGTCAAAGCTACTACTACAAATAAGGACAATACTCGGCCACCTAAACCTCTACCTTTTTTCTCAAGCTCCACACATTCCTATTTATGGTCATGTCCTCGGTGATCTAGAGCAACGCCATATCTAGCCTAAGTACCTCTCCCCAGTACTTCTTCGGCCTCCCTCTACCTCTCCGTTGGCCCTCCCATACGAGCCTCTCACACCTCCTCACCGGAGCATCAATGTGTCTCCTCTTCACATGCCCGAACCATCTAAGTCTCGTGTCCCGCATCTTCTCCTCCACAAGGGCCACACCCACCTTGTCCCAAATAACTTAATTCCTAATTTTATGTCACGACCCAAAACCAACCCGTCGGGATGGCGCCTATCATAGAACTAGGAAAGCCAACTACTCAGACATTCACAACACTCTAAAGCTTTGAAAGATACAGAAGCAGTCAAATTTAAGGAAAACCATTTAGAAAAGAATAAGAAATCATAACTCAATACAAAATCTCTTCCAAAACCGGGGCGTCACCGTGTACATGAGCATCTACATAGAGATATAGTCTAATACAATGTCCATAGAATAAAACTGAAACATAAAATGAATGATAAGGGAGGAGAGTCAAGGTCTGCGAACGCTAAGCAGCCACCTCAATAATCTCTGAAAACTCTGGACTCCACAACTCAGCAACTGCCGTGGCCGGAAGCACCTGGAACTGTACACGAGGTGCAGGGTGTAGCGTGAGTACAACCAACTCAATAAGTAACAAATCTAACTTTTGGACTGAAACTAGTAACGAACTCAGCAGGTACAATTCAATTTAGATATAATAGTACAGAGATGTCATGTGCAACAGTTAAACTCAATACAAGTAAGATAAATCAATTCTGAATGATATGAGGAGTATGACCTCTCAAAATCTACATGCCAATGCACATACTGTATGTGATGCACCATGCTAAAAGCCTCGTGTACTCACATTCTCAGTATATTCAATCACTCAGTACTGTATATTGCCAATCCAGCCGAGGGAAGATCTATCCCATGTATATATACATCAACTGACAGTCAGTCACTCAGTACTGTATAAGTCCAATCCAACCTAGGAGAAGATCCATCCCCAAATATAAATGATTCGGATAAGATCCATGTCCAAGGAAGATCCATCCCTCAATATAAATCAACTGCGCTCACCGGGGGCGTGTACAGAGTCCGAAGTAGCTCCTTCAGCCTAAGCACTATAATAAGCCAGATCCAGGCATAAATCAATAGAGCATGTTGCGGCGTGCATCCTGATCCCATAATTGTCACTCACAATCAGTCCCTCGGCCTCACTCAATCATCAATCTCTCCAGCCTCTCTCTCTCTCTCTCTCTCTCTCTCTCTCTCTCTCTCTCTCTCAGGCTCACAATGTCGTGAAACTAGCCAAAAAAAGATGATATGATGTATCAATAAATAGCAACGTTGACTGAGATATGATACGCAATGAATAAATGTGATTGAGTACAAAATTTCAATGTAATCAATAAGTCAACAGCAAGAAACGACCACTATGGATCCCAATAGTACCAACATATAGCCTAAATGTGATTTCTAACATGATTGTCAACACAGTTACTTTATCACATGATGAAAAAATAGATATCAACAAGATAAATCCACTATACAGTTCCCTGGAATCGACCAGGTCACAGTTCTTACGGTGCACGCCTACACGCCTGTCACTTGGCGTGTGCGCCACCTCAACACTAATCATATAACACATAATTCAGGGTTTCGAACCCTCAGGGCTAAGTTTAGAAGTGTTACTTACCTTAATCTGAGAAAATCTATACTCCAACACATTTTTGCCCGGCGAAATGGCCACTGAATTCCTTGAATCTAGCCACAAACACTGCGATACAATCAACATGGGCTAAAGGAATAAATTCCACAAGGAAATACTAAGTTATTAATCACAGGTCAAAAGTTGACTCAAAAGCCGGCCCCCTGGCCCATGTCTCGAAATATGATAAAAGTCACAAAACCCAAAAGCCTATTCAATCACGAGTCCAACTATACCAAATTTACCAAAATCCAACACCAAATCCCCACCCAAATCCCCGAATCAAACTCTCCAAATCTCTAGCCTCAAACTCCTAAATTCCATCTTAAATACGCACAAACTAGGTGGGAAAATCAATGGGGAAACACAATTATTGAATAAATTAGACTACAAGTGACTTACCTCAAGAAATACCTCGGAAAATCCTCTCAAGAATCGCCAAAACACGAGCTTGAAACGCTTAAACTGGTGAAAAATCTCGGAACCCTCGTTTATAAAACACTGCCTAGGCTTTTTGCACATGCGGCCAAATAACTGCACCTGTGGAACTGCTTTTGCTATAAAATCCTCCGCTTCTGTGAAAATTACTTAAATCCACAGGGCCCACATTTGTGCTCCAGTTTCCTCACCTGCGGAGCGCTTCTGCGGCCCACTAACCGATTCTGCAAAAACAGACCTCGCCCCTGAACTCTGCATCTACGGAGCCTTGCTCGCAGATGCGACTACACACTCGCACCTATGTCCTACTCTAGGCCAGCCCAGATCCGCACCTGTGCAAATACAGTTGCATCTGCGGCAAATCCCTTGCAGGTATCACACCAGAAAACGCCCAACTTTAGCAATGTACTAAGTCTCATTTTTGATCCATTAATCATCTGAATTCAACCCGAGGCCCGCGGGACCTCAATCAATTATACCAACAAGTCCTAAAATATAATATGAACTTAGTTGAGCCTCCAAATCACCTCAAACAACATCAAAAATACGAATCATACCCCAATTCAAGCCTATTAAAACTAAGAAATTCCAACTTTTACCAACGATGTCAAAACCCATCAAATCGCATCCGATTGACCATAAACTTTGCACACAAGTCAAAAATGACACCGCGGACCTACTCTAACTCCTAGAACTCTAGTCCGATCCCGGTAAACCACAAAGTCCACTCTCGGTCAAACTTCCAAATTTCCAACTTTCTCTATTTTAAGCCTAATTCAACTACGGACCTCGAAATCACTATTCAGACACGCGCCTAAGTCCAAAATCACCCAACGGAGGTAACAGAACCATCAAAACTCCATTCCGGAGTCGTTTACACATAAGTCAATATCCGGTCAACTATTTCAACTTAAGCTTTCAACCTTAAGACCAAGTGTCTCATCTCATTCAAAAACCTCTGCGAACCCGAACCGACTACCCCGGCAAGTCACATAACGTCTATAAAGCAAAATAGGAGAAGTCAATGGTGGAACGGGGCTACAACTCTTGAAACGACCGGCCGGTTCGTTAGATCCTCCCCATCTTAAACAAACGTTCATCCTCGAACGAGCCTGGAAACATACCTGGAGTCTCAAATAGGTGTGGATATCTGCTCTGTATCTTCAAGTAGCCTCCTCAACTAGCTGACCTCTCCACTGCACCTTCACCGAACCTATATCCTTTGACCTCAACTTTCTAACCTGCCGACCCTAAATGGCCACTGGCTCCACATCGTAAGTCAAATCACCATTCAACTTAACCATGATGAAATCCAAAATATGAGACGGATCGCCGACATACTTTCGGAGCATAGAAACATGAAATATTGGATGCACACTCGACAAACAAAGTAGCAAGGCAAGCTTGTAAGCCACCTCTCTAATCCTCTAAAGCACCCCAAATGTCCTAACATACCGAGGGCTCAACTTGCCCTTATTACTGAACCACATAACACCCTTCATGCATGAAACCTTGAGCAGTACCTTCTCCTCGACAATGAAAGCAACATCACGAACCTTCCTATCGGCATAACTCTTCTATCTAGATTGCGCCTTGCGAAGCCGATCCTGAATCAATTTAACCTTGTCTAAAGCATCTTAAACCAAGTCCATACCCAATAGCCTAGCCTCACTCGGCTCAAACTAACCCACCAGAGATGGACACCGTCTCCCATAAAAAGCCTCATACGGAACCATCTGAATGCTCGACTGGTAGATGTTATTGTAGGAAAACTCCGCGAGCGGCAGAAACCGATCCGAAGAACCCCCAAAATTAATGACACAATCGCGTAACATATCCTCTAATATCTAAATGGTATTCTCGAATTGTCCATCTGTCTGAGGGTGAAATGTTGTACTCAACTCAACCTGGGTGCCCAACTCTCGCTGCATGGCTCTCTAAAACTGCGATGTAAACTGTGTGCCCCGATCTGAAATGATGGACACCAGCATACCGTGAAGGCAAACAATCTCGCAAATGTAAATTTCAGCAAACCGCTCCAAAGAATAAGTAGTACCAACTGGAATAAGTGTGCGAACTTGGTATAGCGATCCACAATCACCCAAATAGCATCAAACTTCCTCGATGTCCGTGGGAACCCAACTACAAAATCCATAGTGATCTGCTCCCATTTCCACTTGGGAATCTCTAGCCTCTGAAGCAATCCACCCGGTCTCTGGTGCTCATACTTTACCTGCTGATAGTTAAGGCACCGAGCTACAAACCCCACTATATCTTTCTTCATTATTCTCCACCAATAGTGCTGCCTCAAGTCCTAGTACATCTTCGCGGCACCCAGATAAATGGAATACCATGAACTGTGGGCCTCCTCAAGAATCAACTCGCGTAGCCCATCTACATTAGACACACATATCCGGCTCTGCATCCTTAACACCCCATCATCCCCAATAGTAACATCTCTGGCATCACCATGCTGAACCTTGTCCTTAAGGACAAGTAAATGGGGATCATCATACTGGCGCTCTCTGATGCAGTCATATAAGGAAAACCGAGAAACCACACAAGCTAGAACCTCACTGCGCTTCAAAATATCTAATCTCACAAACTGGCTAGCCAAGGCCTGAACATCAACTGTAAGCGGTCTCTCACCAACAGGAATAAATGCAAGGCTACCCATACTCACCGCCTTCCAACCCAAGGCATCAGCCACTACATTGACCTTCCCGGGATGATACATAATAGTGATATCATAGTCCTTTAGCAGCTCCAACCATCTCTGCTGTCTCTAATTTAGATCCTTTTCTTTGAACAAGTGCTAGAGAATCTAATGATCTATAAATACCTCACAAGACACACCATAGAGATAGTGCCTTCGAATTTTCAATGCATGAACAATGGCAGCCAACTTTAAATCATGAACAGTGTACTTCTTCTCATGGGGCTTCAACTGTCGCGAAGCATAAGTAATCACTCAACCCTCCTGCATCAAGACATACCTAATACCGATCCAAGAAGCATCACAATACACTGTATAAGAGCATGAAGCTGAAGACAAAACTAGAACTGCAGTTGTGATCAAGGCATTCTTAAACTTCTGAAAGCTCTCCTCACACTTATCCGACCACCTGAAAAGATCACCCTTCTGGGTCAATTTAGTCAAGGGCGATGCAATAGACGAGAAACCCTCCACGAAGTGATGATAATAATCGGCCAAGCCTAGAAAGCTCTGAATCTCCGTAGCTGAGAATGGTGTGGGCCAACTCTTAACCGCCTTTATCTTGTTTGGATCCACCTGAATCCCCTCACTGGACACCACGTGCCACAAGAACGCCACTAAACTAAGCCAAAACTCACACTTGGAGAATTTGGCATAAAGTTTCTCCTCCCACAACCGCAACAACACAATCTTCAAATATTGGGCATGCTCCTCCTAGCTTAGAGAGTACACCATGATATCATCAATGAATACTATGACAAACGAGTCGAGCTAAGGCTAAAATACACTGTTCATCAGATGGATGAATGTAGATGGAGCGTTGGTCAGCCCAAAAGACATCACAATGAACTCATAATGACCATAACAGGTCCTAAATGTTGTTTTTAGAATATGCGAGTCTCGAATCTTTAACTGGTGATACCCAGACCTAAATCAATCTTTGAGAACACCCTCGCTCCCTAAATCTGGTCGGTCATCAATGCACGCCAAATGATACTTGTTCTTGATTTTAACTTTGTTCAACTGTCTATAATCGATGCACATCCGCATAGTACCATCCTTCTTCTTCACAAACAGAACCGGTGCACCCTAAGGAAATACACTAGGACTAATAAATCCCTTATCAAGAAGTTTCTGAAGCTCCTATTTCAATTCCTTCAATCAGCTGGTGCCTTACAATACGAAAGGAATAGAAATGGGGTGAGTTCCCTGCACCAAGTCAAAACCAAAGTCAATATCCCTATTAACATATCCGCACAAGAGAAATACAAGAATGTGAAGTTTCCTAAGGGTTCGACAGCCTCTTGAAGATAAGTACAGACGTCTCTGTTCCGATCCGCAGAACTCTACTAATCCTTCTCATGACTCGTGAGACCTATGTAACCTAGGCTATGATACCAACCTGTCACGACCCAAAACCAACCCGTCATGATAGCACAAATCATAGATCTAGGCAAGCCAACTACTCAGACATTCCCAACACTCTAAAGCTTTGAAAGATACAGAAGCAGTCAAATTTAAGGAAAACCCTTTAAAAACAGAATAAGAAACCATAACTCAATACAAAATCTCTCCCAAAATAGGGGTGTCACCGACTACGTGAGCATCTATATATAGATATAGTCTAATACAATGTCCAGAGAATAAAACTGAAACATAAAATGAAAGATAAGGGAGGAGAGTTAAGGACTGCGAATGCCAAACAACTACCTCGATAATCACTCAGTATTGTATATGGCTAATCCAGCCCAGGGATGATCCATCCCATGTATATATATATCAACTGACAGTCAGTCACTCAGTACTGTATAAGGCCAATCCAGGCCAGGGGAAGATCTATCCCTAAATATAAATAATTCGGACAAGATCCATGTCCAGGGAAGATTCATCCCTCAATATAAATCAATTGCGCTCATTGGGGATGTGTACAGACTTCGGAGGGGCTCCTTCATCCCAAGTTCTATAATAAGCCTGATCCAGGCATAAATCAATAAAATATATTGCAGCAAGCAGTCCGATCCTAAAACTATCAGTCACAATCAGTCCCTCGATCTCACTCAGTCATCAATCTCTGCAGCCTCTCTCTCTGGGCCCACAATGTCATGGAATTAGCTCAAAAATGATGATATGATGTATCAATAAATAGTAATTGAGATTGAGATATGATATGTAATGAATAATTGTGACTGAGTACGATATTTCAATGTAATCAATAAGTCAACAACAAGAAAGGACCAATGTGGGTCGCAACAGTACCAGCATATAGCCTAAACATGATTTCTAGCATGATTGTCAGCTCAATTACTTTATCATATGATGAAAACACAGATATCAACAAGCTAAATCCACTAAACAATTCCCTAGAATTGACCAGGTCACAGTTCTTATGGTGCACGCCCACACACCCATCACTTGGCATGTGCGCCACCTCAAAACTAATCATATAACACATAATTCGGGGTTTCAAACCCGTAGGGCCAAGTTTAGAAGTGTTACTTACCTCAATTCGAGCAAATCTCTACTCCAACACACATTTGCCACACGCAATGGCCTCTGAATGCCTCGAATCTAGCCACAAACAATGCGATACAATCAACACGGGCTAAAGGAATCAATTCCACAAGGAAATACTAAGTTTTTAATCAAAGGTAAAAAGTCGACTCAAAAGCCGGCCCCTAGGCCCACATCTCGAAATCCGATGAATGTCACGAAACCAGAAAGCCCATTCTACTACGAGTCCAACCATACCAAATTTACCAAACTCTGACACCAAATCGCCACCCAAATCCCCAAATCAAACTCTCCATATCCCTAGCTTCAAACTCCAAAATTTCACCTTAAATACACACAAACTAGGTGGTAAAACCAATGGGAAAATACAATTATTGAATAAATTAGACCACAAGTGACTTACCTCAAGAAATCCCCCCGAATATCCTTTCATAAATCGCAAAATCCCGAGCTTAAAAAGTTTAAAATGGTGAAAAATCTCGGAACCCTTGTTTATAAAACACTTCCCAGGCTTTTTGCACATGCACAACCACTTTTGGGGTAAAATCATACACTTCTGCAGAAATCACTTAAATCCCCAGGGCCCGCTTCTACGGAAATAGACCTCGCCCCTCAACTCCATTTCTGCGGAGCCTTGCTCATACCTGTGGGCTCGCAGAAGCTCTTACCCTCTCGCACCTACGGCCAATCCCTCGTAGGTGAGATAACAGCAGAAAACTCCATCTCCAGCAATGCACTAAGTGTAACGACCCGACTTGTCATTTTGAACATCTACGCTCATTTCGATAATTTGAAGTCTTGAGCAACTTCGTAATGTATACTATGACTTGTGTGAATTGTCGACTTTCATTTTCAGATGATTCAGGATTTAATTGAAAGAACAATTCTTGTTTAGAATCATAAATGAAAAAAGTGGACCGATTTGACTTTTTGTGCAAACGACTCCGGAATGGAGTTTTGATGGTTCCAATAGCTCCGTAAGGTAATTTTGGACTTAGGAGCGTGTCTGAAAAAGAATTTGGAAACCCTTAGCTAAATTAGGCTTGAATTGGCTAAAATAGTAATTTAAGTTTGAAAGTTTGATCGGGGAGTTGACTTTATTGATATCGGACTCGAATTAAGATTTTCAAATATTGGAATAGCTCCATTATGTCATTTATGACTTGTGTGCCAAATTTGAAGTCATTCCGGGTTCATTTAATATATTTCGGCACTAGCTTTGTAAATTAAAAAGTTTGAAACTCAAAAGTTCGAATCGAGGTATGAATTATAATTTTGATATTGTTTGACGTGATTTGAAGCCTGAGTACATCTGTATTATGTTATGGGACTTGTTGGTATATTTGAACGGGATCCCAAGTGGCTCGGGTGAGTTTCGGGGTGAGTTTTGAGCGAGTCCGGGCATTTCGGCACTCTGATGTTGTTCTGGAATGTTGGAAGTGCGGACCACACAATTTCATGTGTTGAGGCAAATTTTTGAGTGCTATAGCAGATGAAAAAGTGCTGCAACAGATGAAAATGTGCGGACCGCAGAGGAAAAATGAGGACCGCACAATTTTGTCTGTGGCCGCACTTCAGGGTGTTCTGCAGGTTCGCTGGTCCGACTTCGGAAGCTTATATCTTGTGATCCACTAAGAATTTGGAGATGATTCCAAAACAAAAGTTCTAGTCCTTCGTATTTAGTTTCCAGAGAGTTAAAGAAATCATCATTTGGACATCTGTAGAGAACGTTATGGCCAATTTACTGAAACCTGGTAGTGAAGAGGCTGTGAAGTGCGGCCGTACAATTTTTTGTGTGACCGGAGAACTTGGAAATGTGCGACCGCACTTGGAATGTGCGGACCACACATTGGGAGGTCAGAGGGTGTACTAAATAATCGAGGCCTGGGGTATTATTTCATTTTTGGGACCTAGAGAGCTCGGTTTGTGACGATATTTCGTGGGTTTTTCAAGAAATTCATCAGGGTAAGTGATTCTAATTCAGATTTGGTTAACATACATGAATATATCATTGTTTTCATCATTTAATCTGTATTTTGATACGGAAATTTGAGGGAAATTGTAGAAATTTCATAAAATGAATTTTTGGGATTTGTATACCGATTCAGAGTGAAATTACTATGGTTGAACTCGTAATTGAATGGGTTGTCGGATTTTGTAACTTTTGTCGGGTTCCAAGACGTGGTCTCTACGGGCGATTTTTGAGTGTAATTTCATATTTTGTGGGAAAATATTAGTATTTGGATATGGAACTAATTCCTATAATTGTGTGAACTGAAACAAATTAATTGTGACTAGATATGAGGATTTTGGGGACCAATTCTCGAGGCAAGGGCATAGCAGAGTGAGAAATTACACGGTTTGAGGTAAGTAACACTTCTAAACTTGGTTCTGAGGGTATAAATCCCCGAATTGGTGTTATATAAATTGTTTGGAGGTGACGCACACGATCGTTGACGAGCGTGTGGACGTGCACCATTGAAACTGTGACTTGATTAAATTCTATGAAGCGGCAAAAAATTATAGAATTATGTTATTATCTGAATCTTTCCCACGTGTTAGAGAAGCTGGGATGAGGCTCTTATTAAAGATCATGTTTACGCTACGAGCCAATATTTTGGGACTCATGGGGTCGTGTTGCTGTTAAATTATTTATTTTACAATATACATTTCATACTCAGTCATGCTCATCCAATGTGAGCATATTTATGGGATCGGGGCTGCTCGCCTGCAGCAGGCCATATCAGCTTTATATATATTATTATTATTATTATTATGGGATCGGGTTGCACATCGTACCAAGCCTTATAGGCTTTACTATTATATAAATCGGGGTTGCCCGCTTGTAACGGGCCTTACTGGCTTTATTATTATATGGATCGGGGCCGCCCGCCTGCAGTAGTCCTTATTGGCTTTATTATTATATGGATCCCGCCTGCAGCAGACCTTATAGGCTTTATTATTATATAGATCGGGGCTGCCCGCTAGCAGCAGGCCTTATAGGCTTTATTTGTGATTACCCAAAATGTCATCTTTAAATTTAATAATTTATTCTGTGTTCTAAGACCTCCAAAATGGATTAAAATGTGAAATAGAGCTTTAAAACTCAACTGAGTTGACTTTGGTCAACATTTATAGAAAATGGACTCGGATCAATGTTTTGACAGTTCTGGTAGGTCCGTATCGTAATTTGGGACTTGGGCGTATGCCTGGAATCAAATTCCGAGGTCCCTAGCCCGAGATATGGAATTTTGATAAAAAAATAAAAGGTTAAGTTCAAATAGTGACCGGATGTCGAATTATGTGCAAACGACCCTGGAATAGAATTTTGATGATTCCAATAGCTCTGTATGGTATTTTGGACTTAGGAGCATGTTCAAAATTTTATTTGGAAGTCCGTAATTAAATTAGGCTTGAAATGGCTAAAATAGAAATTTATGTTTGGAAGTTTGATCGGGGAGTTGACTTTTTGATGTCGAGATCAGGATCCAGTTCCGAATATTTTCATAGCTCCGTTATATCATTTATGACTTTTGTGCCAAATTTGAGGTCAATCGGACTTGATTTGATAGGTTTCGACATCGAATGTAGAAGTTAAAAATTTAGAAGTTTCCTTAAGCTTGAGTAGGGGAGTGATTTGTGATTTTAGCGTTGTTTGATGTGATTTGAGGTTTCAAATAAGTTCGTATGATATTTTACGACTTGTTGGTGTATTTGGTTGAGGTCCACAGGGCCTCGGGTGAGTTTCGGATGGTTAACGGATCAAAAGTGGGAACTAAGCAACTGCTGCAAAAGCTGCTGCAACATTTCTGCTGGAAATGCAGAAACAAATCGAGCCCAGAAATCGAGCGCACAAAATCGAGTCCATAAATCGAGCCGAGGATTGAAGGCCAGGCTCGAGGGCCATGATCGAAGGCTCA
This sequence comes from Nicotiana tabacum, assembly GCF_000715075.1. Taxonomy (NCBI): domain Eukaryota; kingdom Viridiplantae; phylum Streptophyta; class Magnoliopsida; order Solanales; family Solanaceae; genus Nicotiana; species Nicotiana tabacum. The sequence continues at coordinate 7,343,343 of NC_134094.1, read as the reverse complement.
TGATCGAGGGCTATGACCTAGGCCAATGATCGAAGGCCTATGATCGAGGCCTAGGATCGAGGGATATGACCGAGATCGAAGGCCATGACCGAGGCCAGGATCGAGGGCCATAAAGAACGAAGCCGTGATCGAAAGCTACCTGGGCAGTTGTATAAAACAGGGGATTTCGTCCCATTTGCCATTTTTGACGAACTTGAGATTGAGCAGAAGCGATTTTTGTTATATTTTCAAGGAAACATATTTGGGCAAGTGATTCTAACTCGAATTTGGTCGATATACCGGAATATATCATTGTTTTCACCATTTAATCAGTGTTTTGAGATTGACATTTGGTAGAATTTTAGAAATCTCATGGAAAAGAACTTTTGAGATTTCGGTGTCAATGCAGTGTCTGATTTGAGTAAAACTGGTATGGTTGGACTCGTAATTGAATGGGTTACCGAATTTTGCAAGTTTCGCCGGATTCTGAGACGTGGGTCCCACGGGCGATTTATGAGATAATTTCGGATTTTATTGAAAAATATAGTATTTTCTTATGAAATTGATTCCTATAATTTTTGTTGACTGCATAGAATTAATTATGACTAGATACGAGTCGATCGAAGTCGGAAAATGGAGGAAAAGGCATACTACTTGATTAAATTGGAGCAAGTCGAGGTAAGTGACTTGTCTAACCTTGTGTGGGGGAAATTTCCCCTAGGATTGGTATTGTTGTGATAAATTTAAATGTGTTAAAATTCATGTACACAAGATGACAAGTGTGTACATGGGCTAAATGTGAAAGATTATGTCTTTAAATTGTGTAGATCGCTGTTGCATATCAATTAAATAATTTTACCTTGTATTATTCTTCATCATTGATTTAAATGTTTATTACTTTAAATTGCTTGACCTTTTCTTGCCAATTGTTTTACCTGTTGAATTGAAACTTGGTTTCTTTTATTCTGTGCATTATTTGAAGGTTGATTTTCTTTAAATGAAATATTATTAATATGAATTATTGGATATTTTAAATTTGGTATTGGAGCAACGTATTAAAATTTTGAAATATTGTTTTGTTGAGTTATTTATTCCCGAATATTTTTGGTGTTATTTTCGTACTCATTGTGATGGAGTAGTGAGCTCTTTATTGTGGAAAAATATTATTGTTGAATTATTTTGGCATGAGCCGTGAGCTCTTTATTATGAAAAAATATTGTTGTTGATTTATTTTGGTAAATTGAAATATTTGGGCACTTGAGGTGCAAATTGTAATATTGATACGCATGCAGTGGTATAAGGTTTGGGTGTGAAATGCATGCGGTGAGATAAGGGTGGCTTGATACGCGTGACTAGTAGGGGAAACTACTAGAAGTCATGCGGTGTGATAAGGATGGCTAAAACGCGAGATGCTATTTTGAAAAAAAATAAATAAATATTTTCTTTAAAATAAATTATGAAGGCTCCCGCGGTGAGATAAGAAAATGAGATTTTGTGAATTTATTTATGATTTGGGACTACGAGGCGGTACCTCGGGAGTACCCTATATTGATTTATGGCCGCAGTTGCCTTTGATTATTTGTTGTGATTTTCTTAAAGTTGAAAGGAATTCTGTTTTGATTCCACGGGATGTTATTTGCCATTATTTTGTGTAATTAAATGGTGACATGCTACTTGATTCATTTCCATTGTCATTTTATTTTATTATATTGTTAAATATTTTACCATGCAATTATTATTTTCCAGTAGGGCCTGACCTGATCTCGTAACTACTCTACTGAGATTAGGCTTGGCACTTACTGGGAACCGTTGTGGTGTACTCATACTACGCTTCTGTACATATTTTTATGCAGATCCAGGTACATCTTATCAGCCTAGACATCAGTGAGTTACCTGCGCACGAAGACTTCGAGGTATATCTGCCCGCGTCCGCAGACTGCGGAGTCCTCTTTTATTAAAACTAGTAATTAAGAAACGTAATCATTACGAGAACAAATGCATATTCAGTGAATACAAGGACCTAAGAACCCTAAAAGTCCAATTTTCCACAAATAAGCCTGAGCACATACTCTTCAATCTTAAGAATATCCGAATCTCGAATCTTCAACTGGTTATAACCGGACCTCAAATCAATCTTGGAGAACACCCTCGCTCCCTGAAGCTGGTCAAATAAATCATTAATACGAGGCAAATGATACTTGTTCTTGACTGTGACCTTGTTCAGCTGCCTGTAATCATTGCACATTCTCATGGAACCATCCTTCTTTTTCACAAATAGAACCGGTGCACCCTAAGGTGACACACTAGGCCGAATAAACCCCTTATCAAGGAGTTCCTGAAGCTGTTCTTTCAATTCCTTCAACTCCGCCGGTGCCATACAATACGGTGGAATATAAATGGGCTGAGTGCCCGACACCAAATCAATACTAAAGTCAATACCCCTGTCAGGCGGCATGCCCGAGAGGTCTGCAGGAAACACATCCGGAAAATCACATACCAACGGAACAAAATCAATGGCAGGAGTCTCTGCATTAACATCCCTCACAAACGCCAAATAAGATAGGCAACCATTCTCAACCATACGCTGAGCCTTCAAATATGAAATCACCCTACTTGGTACATAATCTACAGAACTGCTCCACTCAACCCTCGGATTCCCGGCATAGCCAACGTCACCGTCTTAGCGTGACAATCTAGAACAACAAGACATGGAGATAACCAATCCATACCCAATATCACATTAAAGTCAAATATACTGAGCAGCAAAAGGTCCACTTGGGTCTCTAGACCCCCAATAGTCACCACACATGACCGATATACGCGGTCCACAACAATAGTATCGCCCACAGGAGTAGATACATGAACCGATGAAACTAAAGACTCATGGGGGGCGTGTCCATAAAATGGGCGAAATATGAGAAAACATATGAATACGTGGAACCAGGGTCTGAAGCAATACCTGTAATCACAGAATCTAAAGAAATAGCATCTGGTCTGGCAGGAAGAGCATAGAAATGGTCCTGGCCACCCCCAGATCTGCCTCCCCCTCTAGAGCAACACTTAGCTGACTGGCCTCCACCCCGAGTTGACTGGGTGTGTGGTGAAGTAACTGGTGCTGAAGTCGGAGGCTGGATCCTCTGTTGAGATAGACCTCCATGATGACGAGGACACTGCCTTCACATGTGCCCATACTTCCAACACTCAAAACAACTCCCCGTTGCTGGTGGCGGGAACTAAAAGGAACCCCTAGCACCGGGATAACTGGTAGAAGAACCTGGCATAGAGGAGCCCTGAACAGGTGGAGCACAGGACGAACTCTGAGCTGGAAGGGCACTAAGTGATGAATGGCCCTGATGAGAACTGTGAGAACCATGGCCAGATGATGCACCATGGTTAAATGGCTGAGCTGACTGAGCCTATCTGAAATGATGACCTCTACTGTGCTGGAACTGACACCCAAGAGGAGCACCGCTGAATCCACCCTGACCACGAGGCCTCTTGGCCTCTCTATCAACCTCTCCTGACCGCGAACCATCTCAACCTGTCGAGCAATGTCGACAACCTTATCAAAGGTAGCACCAGACACCCTCTCTCTGGTCATAAGCAACTGTAGCTGAAAAGTGAGACCATCAATAAACCTCATGATCCTCTCCCTATCCGTAGGAACCAACCAGATAGCATGACGGGCCAACTCAGAGAACCATATCTCATACTATGTCACAGACATATCACCCTAGCGAAGCCCCTCAAATTGTCTACGCAGCTCCTCTCTGCGGGATCAAGGCACGAACTTCTCCAAAACGACAACGGAGAATAGCTACCAAGTAAGGTGTGTTGCGCCAACAGGCCTACGCCTCTCGTAAGTCTCCCACTATCTGAGTGCAGCTTTGGAAAACTGAAAAGTAGTGAATGAGACCCCACAAGCCTCCAAAATACCAGCAGTACAGAGTATCTTCTGATACCTGTCCAAAAAGTCTTGAGCATCCTCTCTCTCTATGCCACTGAAAAGTGGTGGCTGGAGTCTCCCAAACCTCTACAACCTACGCTGATCATCCTCATGCATAGCAGGAACCACATAATCCTGAGTAGCTGCAATCGGCTGGGCTGGTGGTTCCCCCGGTGTCTGGATTCCCTGAAAACCTGCTCGGGTGTGCGAGCGACGAGAGTCTATGTGCCTGTGCCTCCCCCGACCTAAGAAGTGGTTGCGGCCGTCGAGATAGAGATCGCCTGAGCAAGGCTGGTACACGCTGTCAGAATGTGAGGTAGGTTCTCCTGAAGACCTGGAATCATAATAGGCATAGGTGGTGCCTGATCTGGTGCATCAACAACTGGAATCTGGTCCTGATATGGGATAGCTGGTGGATCAGCAGGTACTGCCCCAGCTGCGGTACTGGCTGCACCTCTGCCCCTACCATGGCCTCTACTGTAGCCTCGGCCTCTCGCGGCCCTAGCTGGTGGTACTGGTGGTTGGCCCTCCTGACCGGTAGTACGAGTCCTCAACATTTGTGAGAGAATGAAACAACAGATGTTTAGTAACCATAATTAACAGATTCGCACGACAAGAATTCAAGAATATGGAATTTCCTAAAGGTTCTGCAGCCTCTCAAAGATATGTACAGACGTCTCCGTACCGATCTACAAGACTCTACTAAACCTGCTCATGACTCGTGAGACCTATGTAACCTAGGCTCTGATACAAATCTGTCACAACCCAAAAACCTAACCTGTCGTGATGGAACCTATCGTGGAACTAGGCAAGCCGACTAATTCCAAAAGAAACCGATATTTTCATTTCAAGGATAATTTCAAGGCTATTTAGTGTAAAACCCTTTGTAAAGGAGTTCAAATCAGAACAAAAGTGCGGAAAGGAAAAGCCCGACATCGGGGTGTCACTAGTCATGAGCATCTACTACAATTTGTCTAACAATATCAAGACTAACTCAGCCTGGAAAATAGCTAAATAAAACTAAAGGAAGATAAGATGGAGAAGAGCAAGGCTACGATTGCCAGGCAGCTACCTTGCTATCCCCAGGAAAATCTGCAACCAGAATAATCAATAACTGCTACCTTGTCCAGCTACACCTGGATCTGCACACAAGGTGTAGGGAGTAACGTGAGTACGCCAACTCAGTATGTAACAACAATAAATAAAGACTGAGCAGTAGTGACGAGCAATAAATCGTATAAAGTTAATATCATGAAATCTCAGTAAAATACCACATGCTTTTAAAATCAGGATTTGAATCAAAACATCTCGTTTAAACCCAGTTCCAGAAAAATCATTTAAAGATATTTTTCAACAGATTTCAAATAGAGGCTAAATGCAAAGGTGAGCAAAATGATGAAATCATAAACAGCCCCTCGGGCAAACCTCACAATCACTCATGCCTCTCGGGCATACCTCACAATCACTTATGCCACTGGGGCATACCTCACAATTACTCAAGTCTCCCCATAACTCAACACTCGGCACTCGGTACTCGCACTCAGTAGGTACCTACGCTCAATGGGGGTGTGTACAGACTCCAGAGTGGCTCCTTCAGCCCAAACGCTATATCAAGACAAATCATGGCATAAATCACTCAGGCCCTCGACCTATATCAAACATGATGCGGTATGCAGCCAGATCTCATAAATATCCTTACAAATCAGGCCCTCAGCCTCACTCAGTCATAAACTTATCAAGCCACTCGGGCATTTCAGTGAAAATAGGGTATTCAACCCAAAAAAACATTTATATGCATCAAAATCGAGTAATAAAAACTGAGTTATGCAATAAACAGGTATAACCATGACTGAGTATAGATTTTCAATCGAAAACAGTGATGGGATAGTAAGAAAAGGCCCCTAAAGGTCCCAACAACACTGGCACAAGGCCCAAACATGGCATTCATCCCAATTTACAGAAACGCTTTCTAAAACATAGAAGTATCATATAGTTTCAACAAAATATGCAACTTTACAGTTGCTACGGGACGGACCAAGTCATGATCCCCAACAGTGCACGCCCACACGCCCGGGCCCAAACTTGGCCCCCGGGCCTATGTCTTGAAATCCGACAAAATTTATAAAACTATATAGCCCATTCACTCATGAGTCCATACATACAAAATTTATCCAAATCTGACATCATTTGGTCCTTCAAATCCTTAATTTAAACTCTCCAAAATCCCAAGCCCTAACCCCCTATTTTCACTCCAAAATCCTACTAATTACATGATAATACAATGGGAAAACACTATATATACGAGTAGTAGGGCTCAAGCAACTTACCTCACTGATAGCCCTTGAATCACCCTACAAATATCACTCCAAAAGCTCCAACAATCGACTTGCAAATGGTGGAAATGAACCAAATTCGCGAAGTATTCTATTTATTGTTTTTGCCCACGCTTTTCGCACCTGCGGACCAATTATTGCTTCTGCTCCACCACACCTGCGGAAAGACCCATTGTAGGTGCGGAACTCACTTAGGAGGCAAGGTTCCGCATCTGCGGCTATCACGACCCAAACTAACCCCTGTCGTGATGACACAAATCGTGGAACTAGGCAAGCCGACGCATTTCCAAAACAAACCGATATTTTCATTTCAAAGATAATTTCAATGTTATTTAACATAAAAACCTTGGTAAAGTGCTGAAGGAAAAGCCCGACATCGGGGTGCCACTAGTCATGAGCATCTACTACAATCTGTCTAACAATGGCAAGGCTAACTCAGCCTCGAAAATAGCTAAATACAACTAGAGGAAGATAAGAGGGAGAAGAGCCGGGGCTGCGATCGCCAAACAGCTACCTTGCTATCTCCGAGAAAATCTGCAACCAGAACAATCAACAACCGCTACCGTGTCCAACTAAACCTAGATCTGCACACAAGGTGCAGGGAGTAACATGAGCAGTAATTAACTCAGTAATTAACAACAATAAATAAAGATTGAGCAGTAGTGACGAGCAATAAAGCATATAACGTTCATATCATGAAATCTCAGTTCCAGTAAAAATCATTTAAGGATATTTTTCAACAGCTTTCAAACAGAGGAGAAATGCAAAGGTGAGCAAAAATGAAGAAATCATAAACAGCCCCTCGGGCAAACCTCACAGTCACTCGTACCACTCGGGCATACCTCACAATCACTCTTGCCACTCGGCCATACCTCATAATCACTCATGCCTCTCAGTCACTCAGCACTCGGCACTCGGCACTCGCACTCAGTGGGTACCTGCGCTCACTGGGGGTGTGTACAGACTCCGGAGGTGTTCCTTCAGACCAAGAGCTATATCAAGCCAAATTATGGCATAAATCACTCAGTCCCTTGGCCTATATTAAACATGCTGTGACGTGCATCCCGATCCCATAATTATCCGAACATGCTGCGGCGTGTAGCCCGATCCCATATAAATCCTCACAAATCAGGCCCTCAGCCTCACTCAGTCATAAACCTCTCAAGCCACTCGGGCATTTCAGTAAAAATAGGGCATTCGACCCAAAACAACATTTATATGCATCAAAATGGAGTCATAAAACGGAGTTATAAATTTTCAATCGCAAATAGTGAGAGGATAGTAAGAAAAGGCCCCTAAGGTCCAAATAGTACTAGCACAAGGCCCAAACATGGCATTCAACCCAATTTACAGAAACTCTTTCCAAAAACATACGAGTATCATATAATTTCCACAAAATATGCAACTTTACAGTTGCTACGGGAAAGACCAAGTCACAATCCCCAATAGTGCACGCCCACACGCCTGTCACCTAGCATGTGCGTCACTTCAAAATAGTAGAATGATATGAAATTCGAGGTTTCAAAACCTCAGGACTAGATTTTACAATCGTTACTTACCTCAAACCGGTCAAATCTCTACGCCGTAATGATCTTGCCCCTGGACTCGGCGTCCAAATGTTCCAAATCTATTCACAATCAGTACAATACCATTAATATACGCTAATGGAATGGATTCCACAAGAAACGCTACAAAATTAGACCAAAACCCTAAATTGGCTCAAACCCGGCCCCCAGGCCCACGTCTCGAAATCCGACAAAATTTACAAAACTAGAAAATCCATTCACTCACAAGTCTATCCATACCAAATTCATCAAAATCCGACATCGTTTGGTCCTTCAAATCCTTATATTACTTCTCCAAAAATCCCAAGCCCTAACCTCTCATTTTCACAAATTACAATGATTAAACAACGGAAAATCACCATATATACAAGTATTAGGGCTCAAGTAACTTACCTCAATGAAAACCCCCTTGATTCCCTCTTCAAATCTCTCCCAAAAGCTCCAAAACTGAATAGAAATGGTGAAGAATGCACCAAAATTCGCGAAGTGTGCAATATGTACCATCTGCCCAGGCTTCTTGCACCTGCGGCCTTTTACTCGCACCCGCTCGACCGCATCTGCGGTGTAAGGAGCCGCACCTGCGCAACTCACTTATCCGCCCAGACTCCGCATCTGCGGAAACCCATCGCACCTGCGCATGGCTCGCCGCATCTGCAAAGCCAACCTTCTTCCTTCCTTCCGCATCTACGCCCCAGGTCTCGCACCTGCGGGCTCGCAGATGCAATAGCCTTCTCGCACCTGTGCATCCTTCCTAGCCCATCAATGCTCGCACTTGTGAACTCCCTACGTGCACCAACAGCCTCGCACTTGCGACTCTTTCTTCCGCAGGTGCGGAAATAGCAGTAGCAGCAACTTCAGCTGCATTTTCCAACTTTGACAAATCTGTTAACAACCCGGAATCATCCCGAGGCTCTCGGGACCTCAACCAAAAATACCAATAAGTCATATATCAACATACCAACTTTGTCAAACCTTCGAATCACTCAAAACAAAGTCAAATCATCAAATTACCCTCGGATTCAAGCCTAAGAACTTCTAAATTTCCAAATTAGGCAACCGATGTCGAAACCAACGAAACCACGTCTGAACGACCTCAAATTTTGTACACACGTCACAAATGACACTACGAACCTACTCCAACTTCTGGAATTCCATTCCAACCCTGATATCAAATTTTCCATTGCCGACCGAAATCGCCAAATTTCCAATTTTGCCAATTCAAGCCTAATTCTACCACAGACCTTCAAATCACATTTCGGACGCACTCCTAAGTCCAAAATCACCTAACGGAGCTAAAAGAACCATCAGAATTCAAATCCGAGATCGTTTACTCATAGGTCAACATCCGGTTGACTTTTCCAATTTAAGTTCCTACTTAAGAGACTAAGTGTCTCAATTCACTCTGAAACCACTCCGGTCCCAAACCAACTTACCCGATATAACATAATATAGCTAAATAACACAAAAGAATTAGAAATGGGGAAAACGGGGCTATAACTCTCGAAACGACCGGCCGGGTCATTACATCATCCCCCTCTTAAACATTCGTTCGTCCTCGAACGGGTCTAGAAATATACCTGGAGTCTCGAATAGGCATGGATATTTGCTCTGCATCTCCCTTTCAGTCTCCCAGGTGGCCTCCTCCATAGGCTGACCTCTCCATTGCAGCTTCACTGAAGCTATATCCTTTGACCTCAACCTTCGAACCTGCCGATCCAAAATAGCCTTCGGCTCCACATCATAAGTCATATCACCTTCCAATTGAACCGTGTTGAAATCCAAAACATGGGACGGATCTCCAATATACTTCCGGAGCATGGAAACATTAAACAATGGATGCACACTCGACAAGCTGGGTGGCAACAAAATCTTATAAGCCATCTCCCCTATCCTCTGAAGCACTTCAAAAGGCCCAATGAACCGGGGGCTCAACTTGCCCCTCTTCCCAAACCTCATAACACCCTTCATGGGTGATATCTTCGGCAAAACCATCTCCCCAACAATAAAAGACACATCACGGACCTTCTTATCCACGTAGCTCTTCTGCCTAGACTGCGCGCGAAGCCGCTCCTAAATCAATTTCACCTTATATAATGCATCCCGGACCAAGTTTGTACCTAAGAGCCTAGCCTCACCCGGCTCAAACCATCCTACTGGAGATCTACACCTCCTCCCACATAAAGCCTCATACAGAGCCATCTGAATACTCGACTGATAACTGTTGTTATATGCAAACTCCGCGAGTGGCACAAACTGGTCCCATGAACCCCCAAAGTCCATGACTCAAGCACGCAACATGTCCTCCAATATCTGAATAGTGCGCTCGGACTGCCCGTCCGTATGAGCGTGAAAAGCTGTGCTCAACTCAACCTGAGTACCCAACTCTTGCTGCATGGCCCTCCAAAACTGTGATGTGAACTGAGTACCCCTATCTGAAATGATGGAAACTGGGACACCATGCAGGCAAACGATCTCTCGGATGTAAATCTCAGCCAACCGCTCTGAAGAGCAAGTAGTACCAACTGGAATGAAGTGCGCGGACTTGGTCAGTCGATTCACAATAACCCAAATAGCATCGAACTTCCTCAAAGTTCGTGGGCGCCTAACTACAAAGTCCATGGTGATCCGCTCCCACTTTCACTCTGAGATCTCTAATCTCTGAAGCAAGCCACCCGATCTCTAATACTCATACTTAACCTGCGGACAATTGAGACACCAAGCCACAAACCCAACTATATCCTTCTTCATTCGCCTCCACCAATAGTGCTGCCTCAAATCCTAGTACATCTTCGCGAAACCCGGATGGATTGAATACCGCGAGCTGTGGGCCTCCTCAAGAATCAACTCTCAAAGCCCATCTACATTAGGCACACATATCCGGCCCTGCATTCTCAACACGCCGTCATCACCAATAGTCATATCCCTACATCACCTCTCCGAACCTTGTCCTGAAGAATGAGTAGGCGGGGGTCATCATACTGACACTCCCTGATACGGTCATAAAGAGAAGACCTGGAGACCACACAAGCCAATACCCGACTAGGCTCCGAAATATCCAATCTGATAAGCTGGCCTACTAAGGCCTGAACATCTTATGCCAACGGTCTCTCTGCTGCTGGAAGATATGCTAAACTCCCCAAACTCTCTGCCCGGCGACTCAAAGCATCGGCCACCACATTGGCCTTCCCTAGATGGTACAGGATAGTGATATCATAGTCCTTAAGAAGCTCCAACCATCTCCGCTGATGTAAATTAAGATCCTTCTGCTTGAACAGATGTTGCAGACTCCGGTGATCAGTATAGATCTCACAATGAACCCTATACAAATAATGATGCCAAATCTTCAAGGCGTGAACCATGGATGCTAACTCAAGATCATGGACAGGATAGTTCTTCTCATGGGTCTTCAACTGGCGCGAGGCATAGGCAATCACCCTACCTTCCTGCATCAAAACACAACCAATGCTTATCCTCGAGGCATCACAATACACGGTGTAAGAACCTGAAGGTGATGGCAGAACTAACACTCGAGTTGTGGTCAAAGCAGTCTTGAGCATTTGGAAGCTCTCCTCACACTCATCCGACCACCTGAATGGACCACCCTTTTGGGTCAATTTCGTCAAGGGCGATGCAATAGATGAAAATCCCTCCACAAAGCGATGGTAGTAACCGCCAAACCAAGAAAGCTCCTAATCTCCGTGGCTGAGGACGGTCTGGGCCAACTCTGCACCGCCTCTATCTTCTTTGGATGCACCTAAATACCTTCACTAGACATAACGTATCCCAAGAATGCTACTGAACTGAGCCAAAACTCACACTTGGAGAACTTTGCATACAGCTTCTCCTCCTTCAATCTATGTAATACAATCCTCAAATGATGAGCGTTCTCCTCCTGGCTACGAGAGTACATCAGGATGTCATCAATGAATACAACAACAAAGGAGTCCAAATAGGGCTCGAATACACTATTCATAAAATGTAGGAACATTGTTGGGGCATTGGTCAGCCCAAAAGACATCACCAAGAACTCCTAATGGCCATATCGGGTCCTGAAAGCTGTCTTAAGAATATTTGAATCCCGAATCTTTAGCTGGTGATAACCGGACCTCAAATCAATCTTGGAGAACACCCTCACTCCCTGAAGCTGGTCGAATTAATCATCAATACGAGGCAAAGGATACTTGTTCTTGACTATGACCTTGTTCAACTGCCTGTAATCAATACACATTCTCATGGAACCATCCTTCTTCTTCACAAAAAGAACCGGTGCACCCCAAGGTGACACACTAGGCCGAATAAACCCCTTATCAAGGAGTTTTTGAAGCTGTTCTTTCAATTCCTTCAACTCTACCAGTGCCATACGATACGGTGGAATAGAAATGGGCTGAGTGCCCAGCACCAAATCATTACCAAAGTCAATATCCCTGTCAAGCGGCATGCCCGGCAGGTCTGCAGGAAACACATCCGGAAAATCATGTACCACCGGAACAGAATAAATGACAGGAGTCTCTACACTAACATCCCTCACAAAAGCCAAATAAGATAGGCAACCCTTCTCAACAATGCGCTGAGCCTTCAAATATGAAATCACCCTACTTGGTACATAATCTACATAACCGCTCCACTCAATCGTCGGAATTCCCGGCATAGCCAACGTCACCGTCTTAGCATGACAATCTAGAACAGCATGACATGGAGATAACCAATCCATACCCAATATCACATCAAAGTCGACCATACTGAGCAGCAAAAGGTCCACTTGGGTCTCCAGACCCCCAATAGTCACTACACATGACCGATATACGTGGTCCACAATAATAGTATCGCCCACAGTAGTAGATACATGTACAGATGAAACTAAAGACTCACAGGGCATATCTAGAAAATGGGCGAAATATGAGGAAGGATATGAATACGTGGAACCAGGGTCAAATAATACTGAGGCATCTTTGTGACAAACTAAGACAATACCTGTAATCAAACCATCTGAAGCAATAGCATCTGGTCTGGTAGGGAGGGCATAGAAACGGGACTGACCACCCCTTGATCTGCCTCCCCCTCTAGGGCGACCCCTAGCTGACTGACCTCCACCCCGAGCTAACTGGGCAGGTGGTATGGTAACTGATGCTGAAGTAGGTGGCTGAATCCTCTGCTGAGATAGACCTCCATGACGACGAGGACAATGCCTCCACATATGCCCAAGCTCCCCACACTCAAAACAACCCCCTGGTGCTGGTGGCGGAAACTGAAGGGAACCCCTAGCACCGGGATGACTGGTAGAAGAACTTGGCATAGAAGAGCCTTGAACAGGTGGAGCACGGGACAAACTCTGAGCTGGAAGGGCACTAAGTGATGAATGGCCCTGATGAGAACTGTGAGAACCATGGACAGATGATGCACCCTGATGAAATGGCCAAGCTGACTAAGCCTATCTGAAATGACGACCTCTACCGTGCTGGAATTGACCCCCAAAAGGAGCACCGCTGAATCCATCCTGACCACGAGGCCTCTTGGCCTCCCTCTCAACCCTCTCCTGACCACGAACCATCTCAATATGTCGAGCAATGTCGACAACCTCATCAAAAGTAGCACCTGAAACCCTCTCTTTAGTCATGAGCAATTGTAGCTGATAAGTGAGACCATCAATAAACCTCATGATCCTCTCCCTCTCCGTGGGAACCAACCAGATCGCTTGGCGGGCTAACTTAGAGAACCGTATCTCATACTGTGTCACAGACATATAACCCTAGCGAATCCGCTCAAACTGTCTGCGCAGCTCCTCTATGAGGGATCGAGGCACAAACTTCTCTAAAAAGACCACAGAGAACTGCTGCCAAGTAAGAGGTGTTGCGCCAACAGACCTACGCCTCTCGTAAGTCTCCTACCATCTGAGTGCATCCCCAAAGAACTAAAAGGTAGTGAATGAGACCCCACAAGTCTCCAGAATACCAGCAGTACGGAGTATCCTCTGACACCTGTCCAAAAGGTCCTAAGCATCCTCTCTCTCTAAGCTACTGAAAGGTGGTGGCTGGAGTCTTCCAAACCTCTCCAACCTACTCTGATCATCCTCAGGCATAGCAGGAACTACATAATTCTGAGCAACTGCAATCGGCTGGGCTGGTGGTGCCTCCGGTGTCTGAAGTCCCTGAATAACCTGCTCGGGTGTGCGAGCAACGGGAGTCTGAGTGCCTCCCCTGTCCTGAGAAGTGGTTGCGGCCGTCGAAATAGAGACCGCCTGAGCAAGGCCGGTACATGTTGTCAAAATCTGAGCTAGGGCCTCCTGAAGTCCTGGAATCACAATAGGCACAGGTGGTGCCTGAGCTGGTGCATCAACAACTGGAACCTGGTCCTGATCTGGGCCAATCGGTGAATCTGTAGGTACTGCCCTAGCTATTGTACGGGCTGCACCGCGGCCTCGGCCTCTCGCGGCCCTGGCTGGTGGTACTGGTGGCTGGCCCTCCTGACCGGTAGTATGAGTCCTCACCATCTGTGAGAGTATGAAACAACAGATGTTTAGTTACTAAAATCAACAGATTCGCACGACAAGAATTCAAGAATGTGGAGTTTCCTAAAGGTTCTGCAACCTCTCAAAGATAAGTACAGACGACTCTGTACCGATCCACAAGACTCTACTAAACCTGCTCATGACTCATGAGACCTATATAACTTAGGCTCTAACACTAATCTGTCATGACCCAAACTAACCATGTCGTCATGGCACCTATCGTGGAACTAGGCAAGCCGACTCATTTACAAAGAAATTTTGTATAAAAAACTCTGTTTAGGCAGGGAAATCCTTCTGCTGTATTATTAACTTCTACATCCCATTTCATTATCGAGGGGATAGAAAATTCTATGAAGAAATATATTGTAGCCATTCCTGGAAAGAAGATATCTTCTTTTTTAAGACTAATCAATTTAGGAGATATTTCTACCCATTGAGTATATAAACTCTTGAATTGTTCTGGTAGTATTTTCACAGATGGACTATATAAAATCCACCAATTATAAAACCAATTTGGGATTTATTGTCCATATATATATGAACAAAGTTTGATAAACCACGAATGCTTTTTATTAGCATTTTCATATAAAAGTACTTTATTAAAACCTATTATATAATCCCAATAATTAAATTTTATTGGTACTTTTTGTTCTGGGTGGATATAATCCCTTTCTTTAAAAGTGCTAATTCCCCATTCTTCTGGAACTATAATTTTTCACTGTAATTTGTGAGAAGTTATAAACTCTTTTTGTATTAGGTAGGTAAAAGTGTTGAATTTTAACTGACCCTACTGAAATCAAAGCAAGTTCATAATGCATTATATACTTGTATGAAAGCATAGCATATGATGCTGTATCAAAATACCTTGTCATCAGTTGCCAAGGATTATCTTTCCATTTTAAATCAGAATATTCAAGTAGAGTTATTAACTCTTTCTTTTTATTCTGGTTATAAACCTCTACCGTTTTATGATTGTCCTCTGTTAAAGCTGAGGAGTATGAAGGATTGCTGGTATTACCTTGCTTGGATTTCATAAAATCCATGAATTCTTTATACATGGGATGATTTGTATTTATCCCTGAAAAACTTGCAATATCAGCATTTATTAACTGTTGATTTGCCATTTGGGCTATTACCCTTCCTCTTTCATAGAAAGGTGCTTCTCTTCCTCTTCCCCTTCCACGGTAAGCCTTGAACTGTGGCCTCATTATCTGCACAATTAAAATAAACTTATTAGTTTAGATATTCCCTAATGAGAAAATCAGGAAGACTATTATCTGATCCTTTTTTTTATAAATTATATCAAAATCAAAGGGAGCTAATAGTGCTTGCCACCTTGCAAACATTTGTTTGGACACATTATGTTTAGAATCTTTATTAAAGATAAATCTAGTTGCTTGGCAATCAGTTCTTATTAAGAACTTTTGATTATATAAATCAGTCAGGAATTTCATAATACATTTTACTATAGCAAGGATTTCCTTAGCTATAGTAGCATAATTCTTTTGGGAATTATTCCATCTTCTCGAATAAAATTGAACAAGCTACTCTCTTTTATCTATCAGAGAGTATTATTTTAATATTCCCCCAAACCCAATATCCGAGGCATTAGTTTCAACTACCTTTGCCCAACTTAGGTTGGCAAGAGCTAAACATGAAAGATTATTAACCTTATGTTTAATTCTTTTGACTAACTCTGTATGATTATAAGTCCATGATTTGGGATCTTTCTTTAGTCTATCATAAAGAATAGTAGTGTTGTGATAACCCAAAATATCATCTTTAAATTTAATAAGTAATTTTGTTTTCTATGACCTCAAAAAGAACCATTTATCATTCCTCGACTTACGTGCGCAGTCCGTAAAATTTTGCGGAAAGTTTTCATGTGAAAAATAAATTAAAATGTGAAATAGAGCTTTAGAATTCAAGTGAGTTGACTTTGGTCAACATTATTAGCAAACGGATGCGGATCAGTATTTTGACAGTTCTGGTAGCTCCGTATCGTGATTTGGGATTTGGGCGTATGCCTGGAATTTAATTTGGAAGTCCCTAACTCAAGTTATAACCATTTAACGAAACTAGCAATTTAAAGATTATAGATTTCCAAGTTTGACCACGTGGTTGACTTTTTGATGTCGGAGCCGGAATCTGATTCTGGTAATTTGAACAGCTCTGTTATGTCATTTATGACTTATGTGCCAAATTTGAAGTCATTACGGATTATTTAATATGTTTTGGCACGAGATTTGCAAATTGAAAGTTTAAAACTCAAAGTTTGAATCGGGGTGTGAATTGTAATTTCAGCATTGTTTGACGTGATACGAGACCCCGAGTAAATCCGTATTATGTTATTGGACTTGTTGGTAAATTCGTACGGGGTCCAGAGTACCCCGAGAGTGATACAGATTGAAATCGGATCAAGAATTGGACTGAAGTAAAATCTGCATTTTTGCCTTCTGTTATAATCGCACCTGCGGATTTTTTACCGCAGGTGCGAGCTCGCAAAAGCGAGACTTCCATTGTAGATGCGGGACTGGGCTGGCCTGGGGTCTTCGCAGGTGCGGCCTTTTTACGCAGACGCGGATGTCGCAGGTGCGACAGGGGTGTCTGCAGATGCAGAACTTCACCTGGCAGCCTGGCATCGCAAATGCGAGCTTTGTCTCGCAAATGTGAGTCCGCAAATGCGGAACTTTTATCCGCAGATGCGAAATGACTGGGCAGAGCCCATAAATTCGGAAGTCGCCATTTTTACTCATTTTTTAGTTTTAAGTCTCGGATTTAGGCGATTTTAAGGGGGATTTTCACGACTTTGAATTGGGTAAGTATTCTTTAACCAAAAGTGATTATACTTCACAAATCTATGTCTATATTCATCATTTATTTCGGATTTAGATGCAAGAAATTGGACTTTTTAAAAAATCTTTCAAAAACGAAAATTTAAGATTTAAAGGTCCATTTGACATCGGAATTTGATAAATTTTGTATGGTTGGACTCGTATCGGAACGGGTGTTTGGATTTCGTGAGTTTTTCCAAGATTTGAGACGTAGGTCCCACTGTCAAATATTTAAATAAATTTTGGATTTTTATCCGGAAAATTTGTAAATTCATATGGAATTAATTCCTATGATTAGTATTGAATATATCGAATTGTTTGTGAATAGATTTGAAGCTTTTGGAGACAAATCTAAAAGGAAAAGCTATGGTTGAATAATTGATTGGAATTTGCAAAGCGAGGTAAGTGTCGTGGTTAGCCTTGACTTGAGGGAATAGAACCCTTAAATTATTTGTTGTGTAAATTGCATGTGAACGACGTATAGGCGAGGTGACGAGTGTCTATACGTCATCAAATTAATTGTTTGCCTGCTTACTTGAAAAATCATAAATTATTTTAAATCATAAATTAATTATTATAATAATTATTTCTCTCCTATTCTTTGTCAAACATTAATTCTTGAATTTCTGCATTAATTGTTACATGCTATTTGAATTATGTGTTTTAATTGTTATTTGACATTTAGCATATTAAATATTAAACTACCTATTTTCTCCCTGATTTCTATAATAATTTGCTATTTGTCATTGTTTGTTTCATAATTAAATCATAATTATTGTATGCTATTTGTCTTATAATTTTATATTAATTGTTACAATTATTGGGAAAATTTCTCCTATAAGAATTGGTAAATGAATATGTTGGAGGAGCAGGTTGCACGCCGCAACCGAATTGATTATAATGAATATATTGGAGGATCGGGTTGCACGCCGCAACAGACTTATTAAAATTCTATATTGGAGGATCGGGTTGTACTCCGCAGCAGACTGAATTGAATGTGAATATATTGTGAGAGCAGGTTGCACGCTGCAACAGACTTATTAAAAGTCTATATTGAAGGATCGGGTTGCACGCCGCAACAGACTTATTAAAAGTCTATATTGGAGGATCGGGTTGTACGCTGCAATAAACTTATTAAGAGTTTATATTGGATGATCGGGTTGCACGCCGCAACAGACTTGATTAAAAATGAATATATTGTGAGAGCGGGTTGCACGCTGCAACAGAATTGAATGTGAATATATTGTGAGAGCGGGTTGCACGTTGCAACTGAATTGATGGAAATGATAATTAGTTATGACTGCAATTGATGGAAATGATAATTAGTTATGACTGCTGAGTTGGTTTCAATTATTATAAATGAGTTACTTGATTTATTTCTATTAATGTTGTTGTTTCAAATATTGCGTACAGGTAATGTAAGTGACCCGCCTTAGCCTCGTCACTACTTCATCGAGGTTAGGCTCAGCACTTACCAGTACATGGGGTCGGTTGTACTGATACTACACTCTACACTTCTTGTGCAGATTTTGGAGTTGGTCCCAGCGGCGTACCATAGACTTGCTTGGATTTTAGCTATTCAAAGGAGAGTTAAGGTATAATTGCACGTCGTTCATAGTTCTGAAGTCCCCGTCTACTTTACTTTAGCTGTGTGTTAGTTTCCAGACAGCTTTATTTTATTCAGACCTTTATTTATATTTATTCTAGAAGCTCGTGCACTTGTGACACCAATTCTGGGATGGTATTTAGACACCGTTGTTTTGATGGATTATATCACTATATTTCAAACTTTGCTTCCGCATTTGTTTCCTTGTTATTAATAAATTTAAAATTATTTTAAAAATGAATAATATTATTCTAACGTTGGCATGCCTAGCAAATGAAATGTTAGGCACCATCACGGTCCGAAGGTGGGAATTTTGGATCTTGACAGTTGGTATCAGAACACTAGGTTACATAGGTCTCACGAGTCACGAGCAAGCTTAGTAGATTTTGAAGGATCGGTACAGAGACGTCTGTACTTATCTCTCAGAGGCTATGAAGTTTATGAACAATATCACTTCTTTCTTATCTCTCGCAGATGGTGAGAACACGTAATACCTTTACCGATAGACAGGGACCAGAACCCCAGGTGGCAACTATGGCCAGGGGTAGAGGTCGAGGCCGAGGTCGTATTAGAGGCCAAGGTAGAGCTCAGTCCAGAGCTCGAGCAGCTACACCTGTTGTGGAACCTCAGGTAGACCTTCAAGAGGAGGTCGCAGTTCAGAATGTACCAGTTGGACCAGTTCAGGTCCCGGAAGGATTCATAGCCACTCCAGTACTTCAAGATGCTCTAGTCCGTTTGGTAAGTCTTATGGAGGGCGTGGCCTAGAATGGTACATTTCTAGTGGCACCAGCCATCTCACAGGCTGGGAGAGGAGCACAAACTCCCACTACTCCCACTCCGGAGCAGATGGCTCCCCAAAATCAGGCTCCGGCAGCCCCGCCAATTGGGATAGTTCAGCTAGTTGTTATGGCACAAACCGGTGATAGGCCCGCCATGTCTTTTGAGGCCTTATTGAGACTGGATAAGCTCACCAAGCTCTTTCCAGTTCACTTCAGTGGTACACCTTCTGAGGACCCACAGGATTATCTTGAATGCTGCCATGAGGTGTTGCGGAACATGGGTATAGTTGAGACCAATGGGGTTGATTTTGTTACATTTCAGATGACGGGTTTCGCCAATAGGTGGTGGAGAGATAACACATTGACCTAACCAGTCGGATTGGGAGCAGTTCTCTCAGCTATTTCTGGAAAAGTTTCTCCCTATCACACTGAGAGAGGAATTCCGCAAGCAATTTGAGCGTCTACAGTAGGGCAGTATGACTGTTACTCAGTATGAGTCCCGTTTTGTGGATTTGGCCCGTCATGCTCTCCTTTTACTACCTACGGAGGGAGAGAAAGTGAGGAGGTTTATTGAGGGACTCACTCACCCTATTAGACTTCAGATGGCTAAGGAGACCGGAAGTGAAATTTCTATTCAGGCGGCTGCTAATGTCGCAAGGAGGATCGAGATAGTTCTTGCACATGAAAGAAGGCAGAGGTCCAATAAGAGGCCTCGTCAGTTCGGTGGTTTCAGTGGTGCCTCATCTGGAGGCAGAGGTAATTTTGGTAGGGGTCATCCTCCCAGACCGTTTCATTCAGCACTTCATGCATCTCCCGGTACTTCAGGGAGTCACGATCCTATTATGCCTTACTCTGGGAAGCCAGCATTCAGTGCACATTCAGCTCCTATCAGTGCATCACCACTCCAGAGTTACTATAGCGGTTATCCGGCCTATTTGGGTCAACTTCAGCAGCCACGGCATCAGGATGGGTGTTATCAGTGTGGGAACATTGGTCACATCAGGAGGTATTGCCTTAGATTGGCGAGTAACAGATCTCAGCAATATTCTCGTGCCATCATACCGACACCGGTTGCTTCACCGTCTGCTCAACCAGCTTGAGGTAGGGGTCAGGCAGCTAGAGGTGGAGGTTAGGCTATTAGAGGTGGAGGTCAGACCGTTAGAGGTGGAGGCCAGCCAGTTAGAGGCCATCCGAGAGACGCAGTTCAGAGTGGTAGGGCCCAGCCCCGATTTTATGCTTTTCCAGCTAGGCCTGAGGCCGAGTCATCTGATGCTATGATCACAGGTATTATTCCAGTTTGCCATAGAGATGCTTCAGTTCTATTTGATCCACGATCTACTTATTCCTATGTGTCCTCCTATTTTGCTTCATATTTGGTTGTGCCTTGTGATTCTCTGAATGCTTCTGTGTGTATCTACACCGGTGGGAGACTCTTTTGTGGTAGATCATGTCTATCGTTCGTGTGTGGTTACTATTGGTAATCTTGAGACTAGTGTGGATCTTTTACTTCTTGATATGGTAGATTTTGATGTCATTTTGGGTATGGATTGGTTGTCCCCTTATCATGCTATATTGGATTGTCATGCCAAGACAGTGGCCTCCCCTTATCATGCTATATTAGATTGTCATGCCAAGACAGTGGCCCTAGCTATGCCGGGGTTACCTCGGTTAGAGTGGAAAGGAACTCCTGGTCATTCTGCCAGCAGGGTTATTTCTTATATGAAAGCTCGGCGTATGGTAGAGAAAGGGTGTCTAGCCTATTTGGCTTATATTCGCGATCCCAGTGCGGATGTTCCTTCTATGGACTCAGTACCAGTTTTTCGTGAATTTCCAGAAGTATTTCCTGCAGATCTATCGGGGATGCCACCCGACAGAGATATTGATTTCTGTATTGATTTGGCTCCGGGCACTCAGCCCATTTCTATTCTACCATACCGTATGGCCCCGCCGGAGTTGAAAGAATTGAAAGAGCAGTTACAAGACTTGCTTGATCAGGGATTCATTAGACCCAGTGTCTCGCCCTGGGGTGCTCCAGTGTTATTTGTGAAGAAGAAAGATTGCTCTATGCGGATGTGTATAGACTATCGGCAATTGAACAAGGCCACTATCAAAAACAAATATCTGCTGCCAAGAATTGATGACTTATTTCATCAGCTTCAGGCTGCCAAGGTATTTTCGAAGATCGATTTGAGGTCTGGTTACCATTAGTTGAAGATTAGGGCCTCTGATGTCCCTAAAATAGCTTTTCGAACTCGGTATGGGCATTACGAATTCCTAGTGATGTCATTTAGGTTGACAAATGGCCCAGCAACATTTATGGATTTGATGAATCGAGTGTTCAAGCCTTATTTGGATTCTTTTGTGGTTGTATTCATTGATGATATCTTTATTTACTCCAGCAGTCGAGAGGAACATGAGCAGCATCTTCGAAGTGTGCTTCACGCCTTGAAGAATAATCAGTTATATGCCAAGTTTTCAAAATGTGAGTTTTGTTTAGACTCAGTTGCCTTTTCGGGGCATGTTGTATCGGCAGAAGGCATAAAGGTGGATCCTAAGAAGATTGAGGCTATTCAGAATTGGCCTAGACATACTTCAGTTACAGAGATCTGGAGTTTCCTGGGTTTGGCAGGTTATTATCGTCGGTTTGTGGAAGGGTTTTCATCTATAGCAAGCACATTGACCAGACTAACCCAGAAGGGCATCCCATTCAGATGGTCCGATGAGTGTGAGTTGAGCTTTCAGAAGCTTAAGACCGCTTTGACTACGGCGCCAGTGTTGGTATTACCCACAAGTTTAGGATCGTATATTGTATATTGTGACGCATCTCACATTGGGCTTGGTGCAGTATTAATGCAAGATGGCAAGGTAATTGCATATGCATCACGGTAGTTGAAAGTTCACGAGAAGAATTATCATGTTCATGACTTAGAATTGGCAGCCATTGTTCATGCGCTGATGATTTGGAGGCATTACCTCTACGGTGTCTCGTGTGAGGTATTTACTGATCATCGTAGCCTTCAGTATCTGTTCAAATAAAAGGATCTTAATTTGAGGAAGAGAAGATGGTTCGAGTTATTGAAATACTATGATATCACCATTTTGTATCACCCCGGAAAGGCCAATGTGGTGGCCGATGCTTTGAGTAGAAAGGCTGTGAGTACGGGTAGTCTTGCGTATATTCTGGTTGGTGAGAGGCCATTAGCTACAGATGTTCAGACTTTGGCTAATCAATTCGTGAGGTTAGATGTTTCAGAACCCAGTCGGGTTCTATCTTGCACAGTCGCTCGGTCTTCTTTATATGAGCGCATCAGAAAGAGGTAGTATGATGATCCTCATTTACTTGTCCTTAAGGACACGGTGTGGCACGGTGATGCCAAACAGGTTGTTGTGGGGGAAGATGGGGTTCTGCGAATGCAGGGTCGTATTTGTGTGCCTAATGTGGATGGATTTTGTGAATTAATTCTTGAAGAAGCACACACTTCCAGGTATTCTATTCATCCAGGTACCGCCAAAATGCATCAAGATTTGCGGCAACATTATTGGTAGAGGAGAATGAAAAAGGATATAGTTACATATGTAGCTTGGTGTCTGAATTGTTAGCAAGTTAAGTACGAGCATCAGAGACCTGGTGGTTTTCTTCAGAAGTAAGAAATTCCTGAGTGGAAGTAGGAGCGTATCACTATGGATTTTGTTGTTGGGCTCCCACAGACTCAGAGAAAATTTGACGCAGTTTGGGTCATTGTGGACAGGTTGACCAAGTCAGCACATTTCATTCCAGTGGCAGTTACCTATTCTTCAGAGAGATTAACTGAAATTTACATTCGTGAGATTGTCCGCCTTCACGGTGTGCCCGTGTCTATTATTTCAGATCGAGGTACGCAGTTTACCTCACATTTCTGGAGGGCTGTACAGCGTGAGTTAGGCACGTGGGTTGTGTTGAGTATAACATTTCATCCACAGACAGACGAACAGTCAGAGCGCACTATTCAGATATTGGAAGATATGCTTCGCGCTTGTGTTATAGACTTTGGAGGTTCTTGGGATCATTTCTTTCCACTTGCGGAGTTTGTTTATAATAATAGCTACCAGTCGAGCATTCAGATGGCTCCATATGAGGCATTATATGGAAGGCGATGTCGATCGCCAGTTGGTTGGTTTGAACCGGGAGAGGCTCGGTTGTTGGGTACCGATTTTGTACAGGATGCCTTGGATAAGGTCAAGATTATTCAGGATCGACTTCGCACAGCTCAGTCTAGAAAAAAGAGTTATGCCGGCCAAAAAGTTCGTGATATTGCATTCATGGTTGGAGAAAGAATATTGCTCCGTGTTTCACCTATGAAAGGTGTAATGAGGTTCAGAAAGAAGGGCAAGTTGAGCCCTAGGTATATCGGAACCTAGGGCTCCATATGAGGCATTATATGGAAGGCGATGTCGATCGCCAGTTGGTTGGTTTGAACCGGGAGAGGCTCGGTTGTTGGGTACCGATTTTGTACAGGATGCCTTGGATAAGGTCAAGATTATTCAGGATCGACTTCGCACAGCTCAGTCTAGACAAAAGAGTTATGCCGACCAAAAAGTTCGTGATATTGCATTCATGGTTGGAGAAAGAATATTGCTCCGTGTTTCACCTATGAAAGGTGTAATGAGGTTCAGAAAGAAGGGCAAGTTGAGCCCTAGGTATATCAGAACCTTTGAAATTCTTAAAAGGGTGGGTAAAGTAGCCTACAGGCTTGCATTACCACCTAGTTTATCAGTGGTTCATCCGGTGTTCCATATGTCTATGCTCCGAAAATATCATGGTGATCCGTCCCATGTGTTAGATTTCAGCTCAGACCAATTGGACAGAGATTTGACTTACGAGGAGGAACCGATGGCTATTCTAGCCCGGCAGGTCCGACAGTTGAGGTCTAAGAGTTATCCTTCAGTTCATGTACAATAGAGAGGTCAGCCGGTAGAGGCATCTACCTGGGAGTACGAGTCGGACATGCGGAGTAAATATCCACAACTTTTCTCCAGTTCAGGTACTTTTTCTAACTCCGTCCGAGGACGAACGTTTGTTTTAGAGGTGGAGAATGTGATGACCCAAAATGTCATCTTTAAATTTAATAAGTAATTCTATGTTCTAAGACCTCGAAAAGAATCATTTATCATTTCTCGATTTATGTGCGCAGTCCGTAAAATTTTTCGAAAAGTTTTCATGTAAAAAATAAATTAAAATGTGAAATAGAGCTTTAAAATTCAATTGAGTTGACTTTGGTCAATATTTTTAGCAAATGGACCCAGATCAGTGTTTTGATAGTTAGTAGCTCCGTATCGTGATTTGGGACTTGGGCGTATACCCGGAATTTAATGTGGAGGTCCCTAGGTCAAGTTATGACCATTTAACGGAACTAGCAATTTAAAGGCTATAGATTTTCAAGTTTGACCACGTGGTTGACTTTTTGATATCGGAGCCAGAATTCGATTCTGGAAATTTGAATAGCTTCGTTATGTCATTTATGACTCATGTGCCAAATTTGAAGTCATTCTGGATTCATTTAATATGTTTTGGCACGAGATTTGCAAATTAAAAGTTTAAAGCTCAAAGTTTGAATCGGGGTGTGAATTGTAATTTCAGCGTTGTTTGACGTGATAGGAGACCCCGAGTAAGTGCGTATTATGTTATTGGACTTGTTGGTATATTTGTACAGGGTCCCGGGTACCCCAAGAGTGATACAAATTGAAATCGCATCAAGAATTGGACTTAAGCAAAATCTGTATTTTTGCCTTCTGTTATAATCGCACCTGCGGATTTTTTACCGCAGGTGCGAGCTCGCAGAAGCGAGACTTCCATCGTAGATGCGGGACTGGGCTGGCCTGGGGTCTTCGCAGGTGTGGCCTTTTTGCGCAGATGCGGATGTCGCAGGTGCGACTGGGGTGTCCGCAGATCGGAACTTCACCTGGCAGCCTGGCATCGCAAATGCGAGCTTTGTCTCGCAAATGCAAGTCCGTAAATGCGAAACTTTTATCCACAGATGCAAAATGACTGGGCAGAGCCCATAAATTCGGAAGTCGCCATTTTTACTCATTTTTGAGTTTTAAGTCTCGGATTTGGGCGATTTCAAGGGGGATTTTCACGAATTTGAATTGGGCAAGTGTTCTTTAACCAAAAGTGATTATATTTCACAAATCCATGTCAATATTCATCATTTATTTTGGATTTAGATGAAAGAAATTGGACTTTTTATAAAATTTTTCAAAAACGAAAATTTAAGATTTGAAGGTCCATTTGACATCGAAATTTGATAAATTTTGTATGGTTGGACTCGTATCGGAACGGGTGTTCGAATTTTATGAGTTTTTCTGAGATTTGAGACGTAGGTCCCACTGTCGAATATTTAAATGAATTTTGGATTTTTATCCGGAAAATTTGTAAATTCATATGGAATTAATTCCTATGATTAGTATTGAATATATCGAATTGTTTGTGAATAGATTTGAAGCTTTTAGAGACAAATTTAAAAGGAAAAGTTGTGGTTGAATAATTGATTGGAATTTGCAAAGCGGGTTAAGTGTCGTGGTTAACCTTGACTTGAGAGAATAGAACCCTTAAATTATTTGTTATGTGAATTGCATGTGAACGACGTATAGGCGAGGTGACGAGTGTCTATACGTCGTCAAATTAGTTGTTTGCCTGCTTACTTGAAAAATCATAAATTGTTTTAAATCATAATTTAATTATTATGATAATTATTTCTCTCCTATTCTTTGTCAAACATTAATTCTTGAATTCCTGCATTAATTGTTACATGCTATTTGAATTATGTGTTTTAATTGTTATTTGACATTTAGCATATTAAATATTAAACTGCCTATTTTCTCCCTGATTTTCATAATAATTTGCTATTTGTCATTGTTTGTTTCATAATTAAATCATAATTATTGTATGCTTGTTGTCTTATAATTTTATATTAATTGTTACAATTATTGGGAAAATTTCTCCTATAAGAATTGGTAAATGAATATGTTGGAGGAGCAGGTTGCACGCCGCAACCGAATTGATTATAATGAATATATTGGAGGATCGGGTTGCACGCCGCAACAGACTTATTAAAATTCTATATTGGAGGATCGGGTTGTACTCCGCAGCAGACTGAATTGAATGTGAATATATTGTAAGAGCGGGTTGCACGCTGCAACTGAATTGATGGAAATGATAATTGATTATGACTGCTGAGTTGGCTTCAATTATTATAAATGAGTTACTTGATTTATTTCTATTATTGTTGTTGTTTCTAATATTGCGTACATGTAATGTAAGTGACCCGCCTTAGCCTCGTCACTACTTCGTCGAGGTTAGGCTCAGCACTTACCAGTACGTGGGGTCGGTTGTACTGATACTATACTCTGCACTTCTTGTGTAGATTTTGGAGTTGGTCCCAGCAGCGTACCGTAGACTTGCTCGGATTTCAGCTATTCAGAGGAGACTTGAGGTATAACGGCACGGCGTTCGCAGTTCTGAAGTCCCAGTCTACTTTACTTTAGCTGTGTATTTGTTTTCAGACAGCTTTATTTTGCTCAAACCTTTATTTGTATTTATTCTAGAAGCTCGTGCACTTGTGACACCAATTCTGGGATGGTATTTAGACACCGTTATTTTAATAGATTATTTCACTATATTTCAAACTTTGCTTCCGCAATTGTTTTCTTGTTATTAATAAATTTAAAATTATTTTAAAAATAGATAATATTATTTTAACATTGGCTTGCCTAGCAAGTGAAATGTTAGGCACCATCACGGTTCGAAGGTGAGAATTTCGGGTCGTGACAAGTGTCCTTAGCAATATCACATATAAATGGAGAGATATAATTTAAACTTCCTAAGAATCTTTGAAGTTGAGTTTTATCAGTAATTATGTCAGAGAATTTAGAAGCAAATTCAATACTTCTATTAATAGGAATAATTCTACCCTTTTCAATATTATGACCAAGAAATCTAATATTAATTTGAAAGAGAGCCATTTTGGGTTTAGATATAACTAATCCATTCCTTAATTATAATTTTTCTAAATAGATCAAGATGCTTGAAATGTAATTTAATATATTTTGAAAATACTAAGATATCATCTATATATACGATTATAAAATTTGTGTAAGGTATACAAATATCATTCATAATTGTTTGAAATTCAGAAGGGGCGTTTTTTAAACCAAAAGGCATAACATTCCACTCATATTGACCCATTGGGACATTAAAAGCTGTTTTATATTTATCAGTATCAGATATTTGAATTTGCTAATATCCAAATTTTAAATCAAATTTAGAAAATATAATAGCATCATGTAATCTATCTAATAAATCCTTTTTAATAGGGATAGGATATCTAATCCATTTTTAAACCTTATTAAGGGGTTTATAATTGATAACTAATCTTGAAACACCTCTTTCTTGTTCAGCATATTTATTAACATAAAAAGCAGTACAAGACCATTTGGACTTCGAGGTCTTATTAAACCCTTTTGTTGTAAGGAATCTATTTTCTTTTTACACAATTCTAAATAATTGGAATTCATTTGGCAAGGTCTAGCCTTAGTAGGGATATTACCCTCAGAGAAGTCTTCTTCATAATGAAGACTCACAATATGTTTTTTCCTATTTCAAAATTGGTTCGGATGATCACCAAATATTTGTAAAGAAAACTGATTTTTTAATAAATCAATTTTGTTAATAAGTTTAGGATTTTTTAAATCATGTTCAGTATTAAGAGAACAAATTTCATTTTTCAAAAAATCAATTTGTTGGACTCTGGAACAAATATTTTTGGAAATTATTTCATTCAAAAATCTTTGAATAAGTTGAGTTATAAATTCAAAAGTAATTTTCTTGTTATTAAAAGTTCCTGAAAAACTTTTAGTAGTCCAATTCATTAGAAGAATTATTTTATGAAAGAAAGTTACCCCTAATATAACATCTTAAAGGATGTCTTTAACCAAAACAAAACTTTCAGGAATACAAATATTGTTTTGGCAAATATAAGCTTTAGGTAGTTTATAAGAAATACTCATCTGACCACCACTAGCATTTTTCAACCTATGTGATTTTATGAAAACATCTAGAAGATATTACTCCTTTCTTTATACAACTTAAATCTGCTCCAGTATCAAATAAAGCAATAAATTCTTTTTTGAAATTATAGTCAATTAAAAGCGTTATTTTTATTAAAAACATTTTAGTAGTAAAATAATGAAGCTTTTGAAAAATTCATCTTCTGCATAATTAATAGCTCCTAATAATTTATTAGCTGACGTTTCTTCATCGTCTGCTTTTTCAGTAATATCAATACTGAATTATTCTTCAAGGTCAGAGTTTTCTAATTTATAAACTCTTTTGTCTAAGGCTACATTTGAAGCCTTTAAATCAATGATTTCTCTTTTGAGATTATTAATCTAAATATTCAAATCTTGGACAGTAGTAATCCTATCAGGCATTGATTTTTCTGTGATCATCTTTTTTATATCAACCATTATAAACGGTCTTTTTCGAGATGGAATCTCTGTAGAAGATATTTATTTTATTTTCTTACCTACTTCAGAAGTTGTAGGTAGCTTGTCTAAAATTTGGGACCTTAATTCAGGGTCTTTAATAACCCCAAGTAGTTATATGACACTATTATTTGTTAAGACATTGATATTCAAACCTTTGTATTGAGAATAAATATTATAAAGCTCATCATCAGTGTCACAACATTGTTTTGAGCACTGTCCTTAATTACAAGGTTCTTGCACATCTTCAGAAGAAGAAATATAATTCTCTTTTTTAAGGACTCGTAAGTCTTCATCAGTTGATGATTCCCTATCACTATTTTCAGGACTATTATCCGGAGAAGAGTTTAATAATATTTTATACAAAGACTCTTTGATATTATCATCTAAGTCAAGACTTTTAATCTTATCCTTGACTTTACAATCTTTAGCATAATGGCCTATTCTACCACATTTATAACAAGCCTGAGGATTTTTTAATTTTATAAAATTCTTTTTTGCTTTATGAAAATCTTTTCTTCTTTTAGTTTTTTCAAACCTTTTTTCCGAAGAATCTTTTTTCTTTCTATGAAAATCGTTTTTCTTATGAGAATGTTTTTTCTTAACAGGAATGTCAATAGCAAATTGTTCACAAAATTCTCCTAATTATTGTCTTTCATTAAGACAATACTTTTTGATTTCATGGTTTAACTTAATCGCATTGCATAAAGCTAAACATTCTTGTGTTCATACACAACTCAATTTTTCATAAGAGTATTGATTATAATTAATACTCATTGTTGTTCCTCTAAGGGTCTTTCTAACCCTTTCAGCATTTAGTGGTGGGAGTTCATCGATAAATTTGGACTTTCAGTGAGTGCTATTATACTCTGCTAATTCCATTACTCTAGAAAGAAAAATATCTTTATACCATCTAAAAGACGTTAGAGTTTTAAATCTAAGATTTTGAAACATGGTCTTAATAGTTTCATTGTTATCTAACCATCTTCTAGAAAAATGTTCTATAATATTCATTATTAAACAATAAACAGCATTCTGAACATCTTGTCCATTTTCTGATTTAACAGAATTCATAATAATATTGCTCTGATCTTCTCTAAGGTAATTATCTCACCAACCTTTTAGTTGATCAGTGAAACCGACTATTATCATTTCTGCTATAGCCTTTTCAGAATTCTTATTAACTTTACAGATAGTGTTGTACATAAATATTCTATGTACGGTGATATAAATTTGTCTATCTGTAAGGCCATCTATTTTCCATTCATAGATGTATGTACCACTATAACCTTGATGATAATGGTCCTGATCATGTTCTTCAGAAAGGACATCTTGTGGAGTTGGTCTAGGATAATAGAACATCCTCTGAAAAGGTTTTCGAGCATACTTTTCAGAGATTTAATTAATCTCATATGAGACTTGAAGTATCTGATCTCTATTAGATGATTTCTCTAGATTTAGAGGGCTCACTCTAAATTCTTCAAACTTCTTATTAAGAAGTTGTTCAAGGATATCAACATTGTTAATCTTAAAATCCTTGATCTCAGGAGGGGGTTGAATACTAGTGGTAGCAATTTGCTCTTTACCCTTAGTATTCTTTTTATTAATTTTTGGACTTCAGCTATAAGCTTGTCCAATCTTTCTTGTGTAGAAATAATTTGTTCACCCAGAATACTAATATAGATATTTGCATAATTATTCTGAGTAAGCATATTATTCAAATGTTTAGCAGTTATAAGAGTAGTGTCATTTTCAAATAATTCTGAAAAAGCATTAAAGTATACTACTATATCCTTTTCACCTATTTGAAAAGATTGTTGTGGTGAAAAAATTAATTTTGTAATTTCACCACTGGTGAGTTTACAATCTCTTTCTAAAATCGAAATATAGTTATGAACATATTTTGATATAAACCAAGGGACAAAAGAAATTATTTTATTATGATTGCTAATGTCAGTATAAAAATCATCTCGAATGAATGTTTTTAACTCTTCATTAAAATTATCGAAAAACCATTTTCTGAAAAGATCCCAGCTGGGTTTTTTGAATTCTTTATAAATTATTTTTTTTTGTCGGTGATCCCGGACTAAAATTTATTTATTTTCTATCCATAAATATATTGATAAATCAGGGTCCATTAAAACCATTTAAAAAATCCATTTCGGATCCAGCTGGGTCAGGGTCTAAATCAACCATTACTATATTGTCCTAACCTTTTTTTAATTTGATCAATTCTATTATTATCACGACCCGGAATTCCCACCATTGGGACCGTGATGGCACCGAACATTTTACTTGCTAGACAAGCCAACGTTAGAGAACCATTTAAATCAAACCCTTATTTTCATTCAGTAAATAACAATAATTAGATAAGATGGAATATAATAAGTACGGAATAATATAAAAACTGTGTTAATTACTACTAGCTGGATCTGGAGTCACAATTTACGAGCATTCTAGAATTTACTACAAGTAATAGTTTGAAAGAAATACAACTGTCTAAATAAAAGAAACAGTAGAACAGAAAAGATAGACAAAGACTTCAAGGTCTGTGAACGCCGACAGGTCTACCTTGAGTCTCCGGATAGCGGTCTAATAGCCAAATCATGATCAACCCGAGCCGGTACTAAAATCTGCACAGAAAGTGCAGAATGCAGTATCAGTACAACCGATCCCATGTACTGATAAGTGTCGAGCCTAACCTCGACAACTTAATCACGAGGCTAAGGCAAGGCACTTGCAAATCAATATGTACAGCTTAACAATGTATATACAAATAACAGTAATGAAGAATTAGACAGGTGATATCGGGAGGGGGAAAACATGCTGGAGGACATATGAGATAAATAACTATAGTAGAATAATAACTGTAACAACCAACATATTATGAAACAACAGGAACACGAATACGGTAAAGGAAAAATGCACGGCATCACCCATCGTGCTTTTCCTCTCAATCTCACCATAAAATCAATAGAAACGGCACAGTATCACCCTTCATGTATTATCTCTCACATCATGGTACGACATCACCCTTCGTGCTTTTACACTCACAATATGGTACGACATCACCCTTCGTGCACGACATCATGGCACGAATCGGATATCGGGGTTAGAATCTGATTCTGAGGACGAACGTATGTTTAAGTGGGGAAGAATGTAATAACCCGGCCGGTCATTTTGAGTATCACAACCTCGTTTCCCCATTTACTACTCAAATTTTACTTCACAGTTGTTGTGTGACTTGCCGGAGTAATTGGTTCGGGTCCGGTGAGATTTTGAAATGAATTTGAACACTTAGTTCCAAGGTTTAAAGCTTAAGTTAAAATAGTGACCGGATGTCGACTTATATGTAAACGACCTCGGAATTTAGTTCTGATGATTCCAATAGCTCCGTATGGTGATTTTGGACTTAGGAGCGTATTCGGACAATTTTTTGGCGGTTCGTAGAGGAATTAGACTTGAAATGCCAAAAGTTCAATTTTTGGGAAGTTTGACCGGGGGATTGACTTTTTGATATCGGGGTCAAAATCTGATTCTGAAAATTTGAATACCTCTATTATGTCATTTATGACTTGTGTGCAAAATTTGAGGTCAATCG
Organism: Nicotiana tabacum; assembly: GCF_000715075.1. Lineage (NCBI taxonomy): Eukaryota > Viridiplantae > Streptophyta > Magnoliopsida > Solanales > Solanaceae > Nicotiana > Nicotiana tabacum. Next base: position 7,310,673 of record NC_134094.1, on the reverse strand, counting down.
GACGTGATTTGATAGGTTTCGGAATCATTTGTAGAAATTAGAAATTTCAAAGTTCATTAGGCTTGAATTGGGTGTAATTCATGGTTCTACTAAGTTTGTATGATATTTTAGGACTTGTTGGTATATTTAGTTGAGGTCCAGAGGGGCTCGGGTGAAATTTGGATGGTTAACGGATCATTTGTAGCCTTGGTGAGATTGCTGATATCTGTTGCTGCATTTTTCGAATTTTCTCTTTCGCATTCGCGAGTGGGCCCTCGCGTTCGCAAAGAGGAATTTTAGGCATGCAGGATTTACTCTTCGCATTCGCGAAGGGAAAAATAATGGGCATGGGTTTTTGCCTTCGCATTCGTGAAGGGGAGCTCGCATTCGCGAAGAAGGGCTCCGTAAAGCATTGCGTTCGCGAACAGTGTCTCGCGTTCGCGAAAAGAAAATGTTGGGAAGCACATTTTGTGCTTCGCGAACACGAGGGACCTATCGCGTTCACGAAGAAGAGAGGTCTGGGCAGAAAGTTTAAGTTCAGAAAATGGGACTGCGTCCCATTTTTCATTTTTAACTATTTGGAGCTCGGATTGAGGCGATATTTGGGAGATTTTCAGAGGAAACAACGGGGTAAGTGTTCTTAACTCAATGTTGGTTACATTACCCGAATCCATGGTTATTTTTAACATTTAATTGGTGAATTAAGTTGAAAAATTTTGAAAACCCTCTTGGTTTAATTTGGAGATTTGAGGGTCGAGTTGATGTCGGATTTGAGTAAAATTTATATGGTTGGACTCGTGGTTGAATGGGCGTTAATATTTTGTAACTTTTGTTGGATTCCGATGCATGGGCCCCACGTGTGATATTTGAGGTGTAATTTCGGATTTTGTGGAAATATTAGTATTTTGATATGAAATTAATTCCTATAAATTTTGTGGGCTGAATCAAATTAATTGTGAGTAGATTCAAGCCGTTTGGAAGTTGATACACGTAGAGTGGAATTGCTGGAGCATTGCTTAGCATGCTCGACATTAGATTTGGCTTGTTCGAGGTAAGTGACGGGCGTGTGGGCGTGCACTATAGAAATTGTGACATAATTATTTCTGTGAAATTTTATAGTTAAATAATATTGGCATTTTCCATGCGATTTTATGTGTTAAAGAAATTGAGCTGAAAAGCGTATTAAAAATCATGTTGAGGCTATGTGCCAGTATTATTGGGACCCACAGAGGTCATATTGTTGTGAAATATTTATTTTAAATTGAAAATTCATACTCTGTCATATTCATTTCATTGCATATCATATCGCAGTCTCTGTTGTAATTTATTGATACATCATATCATCATTTTGGGCTATTCTCATGACATTATGAGCCATGAGAGAGCGACTGGAGAGATTGATGACTGAGGGAGGCTGAGGGCCTGCTTGTGAGGATATTTTGGGATCGGGATGCACGCCGCAGCAGGCCATGTTGGCTTTATATATATTATTACTATTATATGGATCGGGGCTACCCGCTTGCAGCAGGCCTTATTGGCTTATTATTGCACGTGAGTTGGCCGTGCAGCACGTGAGTTGGCCGTGTAGCACGTGAGTTGGCCGTGCGGATCCTTATATTATTATTTCACGTGAGTTGGCCATGCAGCATGTAAGTTGGCCGTGCGGATCCTTATATTATTATTGCACGTGAGTTGGCCGTGTGGATCCAGATATTTATATTATGGCACGTGAGTTGTCCATGCAGCACGTGAGTTGTTCGTGCTTATAGCGCTTGGGCTGCAGGAGCCCCTCATAAGTCTGTACATACCCCCAGTGAGCGCAGTCGACTATAAACAGGGATCGGGTTGCACGCCGCAGCAGGTATTGTATAGCGTTGGGTGATTGAATGGGATGAGTATAGTGAGAGAGAATGCGAGACAGTGAGATTGAGTACTCTGAGAGTGTGAGTAAATGAGTATAATCTCTTAGATACATTGCATATTCATTTCACTGCATATCATATCTCAGTCTCTGTTGTTATTTATTGATACATCATATCATCATTTTTGGGCTATTCTCATGACACTGTGAGCCATGAGAAAGAGACTGGAGAGATTGATGACTGAGGGAGGCCGAGGGCCTGATTGTGAGGATATTTTGGGATCGGGTTGCACGCCGCAGTAGGCCATGTTGGCTTTATATATATTATTACTATTATATGGATCGGGGTTGCCTTCTTGCAGCAGGACTTATTGGCTTATTATTACTCGTGAGTTGGCCGTGCAATACGTGAGTTGGCCCTGCGGATCCTTATACTATTATTACACGTGAGTTGGTCGTGCAGCACCTGAGTTGGCCGTGCGGAACCTTATAATATTATTGCACGTGAGTTGGCCATGTAACACGTGAGTTGGCCGTGCGGATCCAGATATTTATATTATGGCACGTGAGTTATCCGTGCTTATAGCGCTTGGGCTATAGGAGCTCCTCATGAGTCTGTACACACCCCCAGTGAGCGCAGACGACTATAAACAGGGATCGGGCTGCACGCCGCAGCAGGTATTGAATAGCGATGAATGATTGAGTGGGCAGAGTATAGTGAGAGAGTGTGAGACAGTGAGATTGAGTACTTTGAGAGTATGAGTACATGAGTACAATCTCTGAGATACATTGCATTGACATGCACACAAGACATATATATGGATAGAGATGTGTTTTCCTCATGCTGTACGGTATCACATTATTCATGATTTCTCACACATGTTGATAGATGGGCATAGCGATGCATTTGTTTTACACTGGTTATCTGGAAAGAAAATGAGATATTTTATTTAGTATTGAAAGGGTTTTGGAAATATTTCTATTTTCAAACTTATTCATATTTTTGGAAATTTCAGTAAACGATTTGGGTTTTTCACTTATGTACTTGAAAGGAAGAACTATTATTTTTGAAATCATGATTTGGCTGAGCATTTTATCTCTGAGTTACTTCTAGTATTATTTGCTTCATGTTATTATGGACTATTGTGGACTAGTGATTTTAGACCCAACCTTGGCAGTAGCTCGTCACTACTTTCAACCTACGGCTAGGTTTGTTAATTACTTAGTACATGGGGTCGGTTGTACTGATACTACACTTTTGCACATTGCGTGCAGATGTTAGTTGCTATTGTTGTGCTTGATGGTTGCGGGACTTGAAGATGTACCTGCATTCCTGTTGTAGCTGCCTCTTGTTCAGGGTAGCCTCAGATTTATAAAAGCTTTGTTTATGTATTATTCAAACAGACAATGTATTTATTTTCTTTCTGCTTTGTTTACTCTATTCTTAGAAGCTCATGATTATTTTTAAAATCATGATTTGGCTGAGCATTTTATCTCTGAGTTACCTCTGGTAATATTTGCTTCATGTTGTTATGGACTGTTGTGGACTAGTGGTTTTGGACCCAACCTTGGTAGAATCTCGTCACTACTTTCAACCTACGGCTAGGTTTGTTACTTACTCAGTACATGGGGTCGGTTGTACTGATACTATACTTCTGCACATTGCGTGCAGATGTTGGCTGTTGTTGTTAAGCTCGATAGTTGCGGGACTTGAAGATGTACCTGTGTTCCTATTGTAGCTACCTCTTGTTCAGGGTAGCCTTACATTTATAAAAGCTCTGTTTATGTATTATTCAAACATACTATGTATTTATTTCATTTCCGCTTTGTTTACTCTATTCTTAGAAGCTCATGATTTGTACTAACAGTTCTTGGGGGATGTATAAGATTTAGACCTTTATTCACTTAAATTGCTTTAATAATGGCTATTGGAATTGGATAATTAAAAGTTAGCTTACCTAACGGGCTGGGTTAGGTGCCATCACGACTAGTTGGAATTTGGGTCGTGACAAATATGGCACGGCGTCACCCTTCGTGCATTAACACTCACAATATGGCACGACATCACCCTTCGTGTATTAACACTCTCCCTTACCATAATGCAATTCATAAATAATAGTAGGGTGATAGAATAACAAGTACAAACCTTACTTTAACATTTGGTTCTACAATATCAATCTCAACTTTGAAATAAATACTAAATTTTCACCAGAAAATCTGCAAACATGATAAGAATGATAAATTGAACAACACTAGTATAACACGTAACAATTTGGCATAGGAAAGAGACAATATAAGAAAAACAGAAGAAACATGAAAAACGGGTAAATTGGCGGCGCATAAGTACTCGTCACCTCACATATACGCCGCTCACATGAACTTCACATAGAAAATAATCTAAGGTTCCTACTTCCCTCAAGTCAGTGTTAGACACAACACTTACCTCGCTCCGAAGGCCACTTAATTCTCAATCACAGCTTTTCCTTTGGAATTCACCTCCAAACCACTCGTATCTATTCAAAAATGACTCAATAATATCCAATATTGCTAAAGGAATCAATTATATTGCATAAATTAAATTTCCCAAATTTGCCTCCAAAAAGTCAAGAAAAGGGACCCCGGACCCACTTGGTCAAAACTCGAGGTTCGGACCAAAATCCTTCTACTCATTCACCATCGAGCCCGAATATGTCATTAGGTTTAGAATCCGACCTCAAATTGAGGTCTAAATTCCCAAATTTTCGAAATCCCTAATTTTTACCCTAACCCCTAATTCTACCATAAAAACTCTAGCTTTTTGGTTGATAATTCATGAAATATAATGGGTAATTAAAAGAAAATGGTTTAGAATCACTTACCAACACTTTGGGGAAGAAAGGGCTCTTAAACAATCGCCTCTCACCGTTTGGTTTTTGAGAAGAATGAATGTTTTGGCTAAATCTCGTGTTTGGATTCTGTTAAGTGTTGGGAGACAGTGTTCATCGCGTTCGCGAGAGCACTGTCGCTTTCGCGAAGATTATAGGCTGCCAAGCCTTCATGTTCGCGAGACAGTGTTCGCATTCGCGTAGGCTACCCCCCCCCCCCGGCCTTCCCATTCGCGAGACATTGCTCGCGTTCGCAATGAAGGAACGATCGACTCTTCCCCAAGTGTGCCTAACACTACGCATTCATGAGGAGCTGGTCGCGTTCGGGGAGGGTAACGCCCCCATCATTTCGCGTTCGTGAAGAAGAAAACTCCAGCTACCCAGTTTACTCTTCGCATTCGCGAGAGTACCTTCGCGAACGTGAAGAAGGACATGCCAGAACACCTGCTGCAGCAAAATACCAGATTTTCAAACTCCAAAACATCTTGTGGCCTACTCGAAACTCACCCGAGCCCTCGGGGCTCCAAACCAAACATACACACAAGTCTAAAAACATCATACGAACTTTTTCGCGTGATCAAATCACCAAAATAACACCTAGAACTACAAATTTAGCACAAAATCAAATGAAATTCTCAAGAACACTTTAAAATTCCTATCTTCTCAACTGGACATCTGAATCACGTCAAATTAACTCCGTTTCTCACCAAATTTCACAGACAAGTCTTAAATATAATAATGAACATGTACCGGGCTCCGAAACCAAAATACCGACCCGATACTCACAATGCCAAACATCAATCAATTCTTAGAAATAATTATTTTTCAGACTTTTAATTTTTATCAAAAATTCATAACCTGAGCTAGAGACTTCCGAATTCCATTCCGGGCATACGCCCAGGTCCCATAATTCGATACGGACCCACCGGGACCGTCAAAACATGGATTTGGGCCCGTTTACCAAAACTATTGACCGAAGTCAACTAAAATCAACTTTTAAGGCAAAATTCTTATTTTTATTAGTTTTCAACATAAAAGCTTTCCGAAAACATGCCCGGACTATGCACGCAAATCGAGGAGGTTAAAAATATGATTTTTAAGTCTTAAGAGCGCAGATTCGAGTTCTAAAATATAAGATGACCTTTTGGGTCATCACATTCTCCACCTCTAAAACAACCGTTCGTTCTCGAACGGACATAGAAAAGTACCTGGGCTGGTGAAAAGGTGGGGATATCTACTCCGCATATCGGACTCAGACTCCCAAGTAGCTTCCTCAATAGGCAGACCTCTCCACTGCACTCGAACTGAAGGGTAACTCTTTGATCGCAACTGGCGAACTTGTCGGGCTAGAATAGCCACTGGCTCCTTCTCGTAAGTCAAATCCTTGTCCAACTGGACAGAGCTGAAATCTAACACATGGGATGGATCGCCGTGATACTTTCAAAGCATGGACACATGGAATACCGTATGAAAAACTTCTAAACTAGGTGGCAACGCAAGCCTGTAATCCACCTCTTCCACTCTCTCCAGAATCTCAAAAGGTCTGATATACCTAGGGCTCAACTTGCCCTTCTTTCCGAACCTCATTACACCCTTCATGGGTGATACCCGAAGCAACATTCTCTCTCCGACCATGAATACAACATCACGAACTCTACGGTCGGCATTACTCTTCTGCCTGGACTAAGCTGTGCGAAGTCGATCCTGAATAATCTTGACCTTATCCAAGGCATCTTGTACTAAATCTGTGCCCAACAACTGAGCCTCTCCCAGCTCGAACCACCCAACTGGCGATCGACACTGCCTACCATATAATGCCTCATAGGGAGCCATCTGAATGCTCAACTGGTAGCTGTTGTTTTAGGTGAATTCTGCAAGGGGCAAGAACTTATACGACGATCCTCCGAAGTCTATAACAAATGTGCGGATCATATCCTCCAAGATCTGAATAGTGCGCTAGGAATGTCCGTCCATCTGAGGATGAAACGTTATGCTCAACTCAACTCGCGTGCCTAACTCACGATGTACTGCTCTCCAAAAGTGTGAGGTGAACTGCATACCTTGATCATAAATGATATACACGGGTACTCCGTGAAGACGGATGATCTAAATAATGTAAATCTTTACCAACCGCTTCGCATAATAGGTAACTGCCACATGAATGAAGTGCGCTCACTTGGTCAACCTGTCCACAATGACCCAAACTGCATCGAACTTCCTCTGAGTCCGTGGAAGTCCAACAACAAAATCCATAGTGATACGCTCCCACTTCCACTCAGGAATCTCTATCTTCTGAAGCAAACCACCAGGTCTCTGATGCTCGTACTTTACTTGCTGACAATTTAGACACCAAGCTACATATGCAACTATTTATTTCTTCATCCTCCTCCACCAATAATGCTGCTGCAAGTCCTGATACATCTTGGCAGCGCCCGGATGAATAGAATACTGGGAACTGTGGGCCTCCTCAAGAATCAACTCACGTAGTCCATCCACATTAGGCATACAAATACGGCCCTGCATCCTCAAAACTCCATCATCTCCAACAGCAACCTGCTTGGCCCCACCGTGACGCACTGTGTTTCTAAGGACAAGTAAATGAGGATCGTTATCCTACCGATCTCTTATGCGCTCAAACAAAGAAGACCGAGCAACTGTACAAGCTAGAACACGGATGGGCTCAGAAACATCCAACCTCACGAACTGGTTGGCCAAGGCCTGAACATCCAATGCAAGCGGTCTCTCAGCAACTGGAATATATGCAAGGCTACCCTTAATAGCTGATTTTCTACTCAAAGCGTCGGCCACCACATTGGCCTTCCCGGGATGATACAATGTGGTGATATCACAGTCTTTCAATAGCTCCAACCACCTTCTCTTCCTCAAATTGAGTTCTTTCTGCTTGAAAAAATACTGCAAACTCCGATGATCCGTGAATACCTCGTATGGCACGCCGTAAAGATAGTGCCTCCAAATCTTCAGTGCGTGAATAATGGCTGCCAGCTCTAGATCATGAACATGGTAATTCTTCCCGTGAACCTTCAGCTGCCGCGAAGCATATGCAATAACCCTGCCACCGTGCATCAATACTGCACCCAGGCCAATCAGAGATGCGTCACAATATACTGTATAAGATCCTAAACTTGTGGGTAACACCAATACCGGTGCCGTAGTAAAAGTTGTCTTGAGCTTCTGGAAGCTCGCCTCACACTCGTCTGACCACCTGAACGAGGCACCCTTCTGGGTCAACCTGATCAACGGGACTGCTATGGATGAATGCCCCTCCACAAACCGACTGTAATAACCTGCCAATCCCAAGAAACTACGAATCTCTGTAGCTGATGTGGGTCTAGGGCAGTTATGAACTGCCTCAATCTTCTTATGATCCACCTGAATACCCTCTGCTGATACAACGTGACCCAAGAAAGCAACTGAACTCAACCAAAACTCGCATTTTGAGAACTTAGCATATAACTCGCTGTCTCTCAGAGTCTGAAGAACGATCCGAAAGTGCTACTCATGCTCCTCTTGGCTGTGGGAGTAAACCAAGATATCATCAATAAACATAATCACAAAGGAATCCAAGTAGGGCTTGAACACTCGGTTCATCAAATCCATGAATGTTATTGGCATCACTAGAAATGCATAATGCCCATACCGAGTCCGAAAAGTTGTCTTAGAAACATCGGATGCCCTAATCCTCAACTGATGGTATCCAGATCTTAAATAAATCTTCGAAAACACCTTGGCACCCTGAAGTTGATCAAATAAATCATCAATCATCGGCAATAGATACTTGTTCTTGATGGTGACTTTGTTCAACTGCCAATAATATATACACATCCTCATCGATCCATCCTTCTTCTTTACAAACAACACAGGTGCACCCCATGGCGAGACACTAGGTCTAATGAAGCCCTTATCAAGAAAATCTTGCAACTATTCCTTCAATTCCTTCAAATCTGGCGGGGCCATATGGTATGGCGGAACGGAAATGGGCTGAATGCCCGGAACCAAGTCAATGCAGAAATCAATATCCCCGTCGGGTGGCATCCCCGACAAGTCTACAGGAAACACCTCTGGAAACTCACGAACAACTGGCACTGAATCTATGAAAGGAACCTCCGCACTATAATCGCGGACATAAGACAAATAAGATAGACACCCCTTCTCGACTATATGTCGAGCCTTCACATAAGAGATAACCCTGCTGATAGAACAGCCAAGAGTCCCTCTCCACTCTAATCAAGGCAACCCTTACAAGTCTAAGGTCACCGTCTTGACATGAAAATCTAATATAGCATGATAAGGTGACAGCCAATCCATACCCAGTATGACATCAAAATCAACCATATCGAGAAGTAGAAGATCTACACGAGTCTCAAGACTCCCAATGGTGACCACACACGAATGATAAACACGATCTACAATAATAGCATCCCCCACTGGCGTGGACACATGCACAAGAGAACTCAAGAAATCACGGGGGACAACCAAATATGAAGCAAAATAGGATGACACATAGGAGTAAGTAGACCCCGGATCAAATAGAACTGAAGCATCTCTACTGCAAACTAAAACAGTACCTGTGATAACAGAGTCAGATGACTCAGCCTCAGGCCTGGCTGGGAAAGCATAACACCGGGGCTGGGCCCAACTACCCTGAACTATGTCCCTGGGACGACCTCTAGATGGCCGGTCTCCACCTCTAACTGCCTGACCTCCACCTCTAATAGTCTGGCCTCTACCCATGGCTGCCTGACCCATGCCTCTGGCTGGCTGAGCAGGTGCTGCAGCAGCTGGTGCCGGAACCATGGCACGAGAACTCTAATACTATTAGTTTCCCATTGCCCGAGGGAAAAATCTTGCAATGTGCCTCGGATCACCATAAGTGTTGCTGTGAATGCTGGCCGTGAAACTGACCCTATCTACCTGAGTAACCACCCTGATAACTTTGGAGTGGAGGTGCACTAATAGGAGTTGGTGGTGCACTATAGGCTAGCTGGTCGGAATAAGGCATATAAGGACCACGACCACCTGAGGCACTGTGGGATGCCTGGAGTGCTGAATGAATTGGCGTGGGAGGGTGGCCTCTACCAAAAGTACCCCTGCCTCTAGATGGGGCACCACTGAACTCACCGGAATAACGAGGTCTCTTGTAAGACCCCTGACCTCCCTAAGTAAGAACCATCTCAACTCGTCTGGCGACATTAGCACCCGTCTGGAAAGAAATCTCACTCCCAGTGTCCTTAGCCATCTGCAATCTAATAGGCTGAGCATGTCCGTCAATAAACCTCCTCACCCTCTCTCTCTCGGTGGGAAGCAGAAGAATAGCATAACTAGCCAAATTTGAATTATTTCCTTGTATTTTTAGGAAACCCATAATCCCTATAGGTTTAGGAAATCGCATTGTCCTAATAGATTTGGGAAACGAAAACTTATAGTCCTTGTCAAATTGGGAAACCTTTCTCTTATAGGTTTGGGACCTTTTGGGATCTATATATAGGGGTTGTAGTTGGGGATTTTATAGATTGTACTGTATTTTTCTTCTCATTCATAGTGAAAAACTCTCTCTGCTTTTGCCCCGAGGATTAGGCTTAGCCGAACCTCGTTAAATCCTTGTGTTGATTTTTTTTCTCTATTTGCTTTGTGTGTGATTGTGAGCTAGTTAACCCACGATATTCCGTAATAATTGGTATCAGAGCACGGTTCAGGTTTCTACATATAATCTAGGGTTAAGATGTCTTCATCATCTTCAACAAAGTACGAAGTAGAGAAAATTTACGGGGGTTCTAGTTTCAGTCTATGGAAGATTAGGATGAAATCGTTCCTGGTATTACAAGGGTTATGGAAGGCAATTGATGAGGATTTTCCTGAAGAGATGAAAGAGACAGAGAAGGCAAACCTGAAGGAGAGGGCTTTGAGTGCGATATTCATGAGCGTTACAAATAGCGTTCTTCGGAAAATTGCTGAAGAAACTTCTACAGCAATGGCATGGAAGAAGCTGAAAGATCTGTATTCTAAGAAATCACTGACAAAACCGCCTCTACCTGATAAAGAGGTTATACAATTTCCGTATGAACGAAGGTACACCTGTTAAAACTCACAATGATGAGTTTAATTCAATTATAATGGACCTGAAGAATGTGGATATCAAAATTAAGAGTGAGGATCAGGCCTTGATTGTGTTATGTTCTTTACCACCGTCTTATGATACTTTTGCCAATATGCTGCTATATGGGAAAGACAACATTTCACTGGAAGATGTTAGTAATGCACTAAAATCTAAAGAGTTGAAATAAAGCTTTCCAGGCAGCAGAATTGAGGGCGAGGGTCTTGTGAATAGAGGAAGAACATAACAAAAGGACTTTAACAGGAAAAGGTCAATCGCCAGATCAAAGTCTAGAGCAAGGAAGCAAGACTGTTATGAGTACGAGAGCAAGGTCACTACAAGAGTGATTTTCCTAAGGTGAAAGAGAGAAGAGGGAAGCAAAAAATAGATAATTCTGAAAATACTGTTTACACTGGAAATAATTCTAATGATAGTGACTATGTAGGGGAAGTTTGTGCTGTGAGTTTTATTCATGGGCAAAATTATTGGGTTCTTGATTCTGGTGCTACTTTCCACATGTGTTCACACAAGAATTGGTTTGCAACTTACAAGCAAATGAGTGGGACTGTCTACATGGGAGATGATAATCCATTACCAGTAGAGGGGATTGGTAACATCAAATTGAGAATGTTCGATGGAATTATCAGAAACATTAAGTGTTGGCATGTTCCTCGGATAAAGAGAAAATTGATTTCTCTTTCGACTTTGGATGATCAAGGGTATAAATTTCACTCCGAGAATGAAATACTTAAAGTGTGTAAAGGCTCCATGGTACTCACGAAGGGTAAACTGCATTCTAAATTGTATCATCTTCAGGACAGTGTAGTTGAAGGGGAATGTCACGACCCAATTTTTCCTCCGTATGACATCATGATGTCACCTAATCTCTATGACTAGGTAAACCTAATATTTGCGGAATAATGAAATAAAAACATAAATTTAACAACTAATTGTAGCAATGACAACATAACAGGGTACCATGCCGCTTGGCATGTACAATAACCAACTATTCAAAAATACACAGCAATCGCAAAACCCGGAACATCGTGAATCACAAACTACACAAGGAAAATCTAGCGTCTTTATAAATTAGAGTCTAACAAAAGAAAAATATAGAAGATAATGGACATGGGGAAGAGTAGAAGGGGACTCCGAGGTCTGCGGATGCGGCAGATATACCTTGAAGTCTCCAAAGCTGTCCTGACTCACTGATAGTACGGATGCTAAGGAGCACCTGGATCTGCACACGAAAAACATGTGCATAGAGTAGCATGATTACACCATAATCGGTACCCAGTAAGTGCCAAGCGTAACCTCGGTCGAGTAGTGACGAGGTCAGGTCAGGACCATACTGGTATATATAATAATAATGCAAGGCAAGAATGAAATATCGTAGTAAAATAAAGACTGAAATTTAACAAGAAAGAATTCATAGAAGGTAACATCTCAGTACACAGAAACACAATAGGGGATCTCCCGAGATACTGTCTCGTAGTCCCAAATGTAAATGTGCAGGGGGATCTCCCAGAATACCGTTCCGTAGTCCCAAAGTAAATATGCAAGACAGGGGGATCTCCCGGAATACCGTTATATAGTCCTAAAGTAAATATGCAGGACAGGGGGATCTCCCGGAATAACGTTCCGTAGTCACAAAGTAAATATGCAGTACATGTGGATCTCCCGAAATACCGTTCCGTAGTCTCAAAGTAAATATGCAGTACAGGGGGATCTCCTAGAATACCGTTCCGTAGTCCCAAAGTAAATATACAGCTCAACCAACAGAAATAACAGTTACAACAAGAAAACCTAAAATTGAGGCTAAGTTCAAGTAAAGGAGAAATATGAATTTTACTAAACATGCTGCACAGAGTTCAGATAGGCAGTTAAGACACGTAGGCATGTTATTATAAACTAAACAAGATAGTTACATATGCTAGTGTATCTTAAATAAGGAGAAACATGTTATTACTTAGTAAAGTAATGAGTTTTACAACAAATAGCTCATGTACGTACTCGTCACCTCACGTACACGGTGCTCACATATCAAAACAGTACCAAATCTTAAGGGGCGTTCCCCCACACATGGTTAGGTAAGCCATTTACCTCGAACCAGCCTAGTGCAAAGGTTGGACGGCCTGGACCGCAGAATGCGGCAGACCGACATTGACATAGCAAACATCAGTCGCGACTCTGATGAAGACCGGCAAACGGCAGCCATCGAGGCTACCGAAATTCATGGCAAATTTGAGGACCTCTAACACGAGCGTGCCGAGGATTTAGCCCATCGGGAACTAGAGGCAGAATGGCTGATAGTCATGCAGCAAACCATAGACAACTTGACAGGCCAACTCAATGTTGTTAATGCTGCCCTTCAAAGCCTGCTCAAGGAGGCAAAAACCAAATCAGGGGCGCCATGAACATTGCCCCCATGCCACAAAAGCTAAAAATTCCGGAGCCAAAGCCATACAACGGAGCCCAGGATTCTAAAAAAGTGGAAAACTTCATCTTCGACATCGAACAATACTTCGATGCCGTAGGACAGTTGGAAGAATCCAAAAAGGTAGCAATTGCTGCCATGTATCTTCAAGGCGATGCAAAACTCTGCTGGCGAGTGAAATATGAAGCCATCAGGGCCAGTGAAGATACTCTCCAGACATGGGCAGAGCTAAAGGCAGCCATACGCCTGCAGTTCTTCCCCGAAAACATGGAATACAACGCACAGAGAAAGTTGTATGAACTATGCCATACCAGATCAGTGCGGGACTACGTGCGAGAATTCTCCGCACTCATGCTAAACTTACGGGATATAGGGGACAAAGGCAAACTGTTCGCATTCATAGAAGGTTTGAAACCTCTTGCTCGTATGGCGCTGCAAAGACAAATGGTAGATACCCTGCCCAAAGCCATTCAAGCAGCAGAATGCCTTGGGGATTATCATCTGGAAACTCAGAAGGATATGCCCCAGCCGCCTGTCCGAGGGGGATACAACGGGAGCCAACCTAACAATGGTGGCCCTAACAGAAACGGAGGAGATCGAGGTGCATCCAAATCTAAGACTCCTTCCTCAAGCAGCAACAGTGATGCATCAGTCGACAACAATCAGGGGAGAAAGCCCCCTTCAGAATGCCGTCATTGCGGCGGAGAACATTGGAACAATCAATGCCCCAATACACAAATCAATACTCAACACACTGTTGAAGATGAGTCAGATCCTGACGAATCAGACAGAGTAGAGCAAGTAGGTGCCTTCAATGTATTTTTTGGCTTCATTCATAATACCTTAGCGGGAACCAGTGCTGGTAACCCCAAGAAGAACGCATGCCCAATCGTCAAGAAAGGGAAAGAGAAAGACGGATGAGAGGCCTCTCTCCACCAAAAAGAGGACCTTAATGTTCGTCGACATGAAAGTAAATGGTAAACCTATTCGGGCATTGATAGACACGAATGCTACCCACAACTACTTGTCCCCAACTCAGGTGCAGCGCCTCGGTCTAGCAGTGAAAAAGAGTAGTGGTCATGTCAAGGCTATCAACTCTCCATCTCAGGCAAGGAGTGGAATAGCCAAAGAAGTGCCAATGAAGCTTGGCCTATACGAGGAAATATTCGACCTACGCATAGCTATCATCGATGACTTCGAATTGATAGTGGGATTGGAATGCCTCAGGCAGACCAACACCATCCCGGTACCATATGCCAACATACTCCTAATGATGGGAGACAACGGGGCCAAACCCCGCACCATACCATGCATACCTATAAAGATGGCCATTGGAAACATCTCGGCCATGCAGTCAAAGGAGGGAATCAAAAGACCTGAACTTACAGTTCCGGCTGCCCCCAAAATCATCAATCAAACATCAGATCATCGGCGTCCAATAACTCATGGCGCCCCTCAGTGTGTGAAAACTTTTCAAGCATGCCAAAAGGATAAGTCGGATCACTCAGCACAAGCGGGACTCTTGGAGCCGCTACCTTCCCCACAGAGACCTTGGGAAAGTATTTCCCTGAATTTCATCACAGGATTACCCAAGGTCGGAAATCGTGCAACCATCATGGTGGTAGTAGACCAGTTTTTCAAGTATGTTACCTTCATAGCAGCCCCATAGAACATATCGACAGAAGATACAGCTTGACTCATTTTCTCTCATATTATCAAATATTGGGGCATGCCCAACGACATCATTAGTGACTGCGACTCACGCCTCACTAGCAAGTTTTGGACCCATCTCTTCAGGTTCTTCGGATCCAAATTGAGTCATAACTCAAACTTCCATCAACCAACAGATGGCAAGCTAGACCGGTTCAATGACATGCTGGAGGAATATATCCGCCAATGTGCAACCGGATCACAAACAAATTGGGTGAAGCTTCTAGATGCTTCTCAATTGTGTTTCAATTCTCAAAAGTGGGCCCATACAAACAAAAGCGCTTTTGAAATTATTACCGGACAGCAACCGCTACTCTCACAGACGGTGAATGCACCAAACATGCCAACATCACCTCGATCTACCAGTTTCTCAAAAGAATGGGAGCAAACTTTGCAGATAGTGCGGAGCTATCTTGTCAAAGCCCAAGAGAGGGCAACGAGGTATGCAGAACAAAACCTTCATTTTGTCCAACATCAAGCAGGAGACAAAGTGATGGTGAGAACCCCGAGGCCGAACTTGTTTGCAGCGAGGACCCATGACCCTCGCCTATTGCAAGGATACATCGGACCTTTTTCCATTGAAAGGCGCATCGAAAAATTCACATACCAGCTGAACACACCAGCCTGGTGGAAAATCCATCCAGTCTTCCATGTCAGCCGCCTCAGGTCAATTCAAAAATACATGGAACATCATTCAGAAAGCCACCTCAGAACACCGAGGGGAACAGACCTCCCAGACAATAAGAGCCTGACCAATCATCATCATCCTGCAGGTAAGGCTCCGAGGACGTCGCCAACTCAGGTGGGAGAGAATGTCGTGGGCTGTTTTCCATCATCGACCCATGACCCATTGGACGCGCCCCGTGGCGTCCTGGAAAGCCTCCCAACACCTAGCTCCACGGTCGGCCCCGTGGTCTCAGCAGTGCCAAGTGACAAGTGCGCATGCGCCTCTGTCGCCCCACCGATAATAATTCGCCAACCGCCAGGGCCGAGGGCAAGGTAGAGAGACATTGTTCCTGTTGATGAAGAGAATTCAAGCCAAGGGAAAGATTTGTTATTTGTGGTTTGAATTATTTTCTTGTATTTTTAGGAAACCCATAATCCCTATAGGTTTAGGAAAACCCATTGTCCTAATAGATTTGGGAAAGAAAAACGTATAGTCTTTGTCAAATTGGAAAACCTTTCTCTTTTAGGTTTGAGACTTTTTGGGATCTATATATAGTGGTTGTAGTTGGGGATTCTATAGACTGTACTGTGCTTTTCTTCTCATTCATAGTGAAAAACTCTCTCTACTTTTGTCCTGAGGATTAGGCTTAGCCGAACCTCGTTAAATCCTTGTGTTGATTTTTCTTCTCTATTTTCTCTCCTCAATTTAATTTGAATTGATTAGAAAAAACTAACTCGGTGAAGTTTTCAATTTTATGTGTCTTACAGACATAAAATTAGTTAAGTGATATGTATGTATGTTCATTTTATTTTTAACTATTAAAGGTAAATTACCTAATTTGATATAAATATCAGTGCGAATAAGTTTTGCCCCACTTACACGGTACATCTCACATTCTCTTGTACCACACACACAATGATTGAGCCCTAAAATGTCTTAGGTTTTCTCTATTTTGTAAACAATGATTCTGGCAAACCATCTTGGCAGCATCACTGTCATTTGCGGAAGATTCGTAATTTTGTATATTAGAAGTTTGATTATCCTGATATCGGTTAGAATCTAACATCTTTGTGATTGTCCGATAGGTCATTTATAGTTTCACCCTTTAATTCTGTATTTCGAGACGTCGATTAGTTCCGTTAAGTTTTCTTCGATTTGCGTGCGCAATCAGTGTCCTTTTTCCGGAAGGTGTCCTTTCTCTCTTTATTCATTTAGACCGGAAACTTACTTTCCAGTTTTCGTTTCAAAGTAAGTAGATTCACATTTCATAATGCAACCAAAACAAAGACTGTGATTATTTGTAAAACGTATATTCTTAATCAAACACATTAATTTAAAATTTTCCTGTATTAAAATTATAAATATAGCTTGCCTGCTTGTGGTAATTAATAGAAAAAATAATTAGGATTATGTCTTCCATTAGCTAATTAAAAGACCTTAGTCATGTATTCATGTCTTTTTAAAGCAAGAAAAGTATAACTATAAATACTGCTACATTGAATGGTGTTAATTTAAGAACCAAAGGGATAAGGCACTACCTACTCGGCTACTCCTTCTTCTGTCTAATTATCATTCCTTTTTTGCCAAATACATAAGTAACACCCTAAATATGTTCTAGGTTACCATATCAAGTTTAATTTAAAGAATTGTCTATTGTTATAGATCAACTTAACTTGATAGTATAAAAATCATATAAACAACTAACGCAAAAGAGTTTACGATGGAGTAAGAAAATGAATGATAGTAAATCAATATATATAAACAAGATTGAATCAATAGAGAAACAAATGTGCAAATTAGAGTTGTTATGTTTAGCACAAATTACTACGACCAAATATGTCCCTTGATGAAAGCACCCGGTGAGAATACTACTTAGATTAATGTTTACATTTAGCATTATTCTCTCTAAAACAAAATAAAATTTAGTTATATGTCCTCAGAGTATAAAGAACTATTATACTATTGTAAAGAAGGGAAATATTTAAATTGAATCTTTTCCCTATATCTGTTGGTAAATACCGCCGTTAAAAATTAACTTCTGTTCTAATCTGGTATATTTCTTACTTGCCCGCTATGCAGATCTCAAAAGTCTTTGACCTTTTATTTTTTAACAAATTAAAAGGCCACCAGAATGGAGGGGGGTTTGGCTACAGTTTCTGCCACAGCCTCTACCCTTCGGGTGAGCACTCTGTGATGAGCTCTCTGTGTACACTGGGTAAACTTTTCACTGTGTAATAGCCTGCAAATCACACAGGGGATGTAAACAGCACTAGGCAAGCCCTGTGCGACATGCTCGACCCAGAAGGCATTGAAGGGGATTAATCCCAGCTTATTTGTATGGATAACCTCCCTCCAAACCAACTAGGCCATCCCCGAAGGGATATTTTATAAGACTGTTGTTAAATAAAAGCAATTCTTTTTTATATTCAATTATGATAGGGTAACTTGAGCAATTAAAGCTACTCTCTCTACCGCTGTTGAATCGTTGATTATGAATAATTGACAGCTAATGATTTTTTTATTTTACTGAGTCAGTTCGGTAAGGTGGAGAAATTAAGATTTGAGACATTTTGTATTCAAAACAGAAAACCTCCAAGGTCATGCATTTCTTTTCTTTGCTTCTGCTGTTATAGATTCAAAGAGGACGATCAGTCAATAGCTAAAGCAAAACTTTAGCTATTGGTGATTTATATTTTTAGAAACAATCAAAAATATACTTTACATAGAAAATTTCCCTCTTTATATTTATATTTTTAGAAACAATCAAAAATATACTTTACATAGAAAATTTCCTCTTTATAGTAAAAGATACCCCACTATACAGAAGATTTCCTCTCTATATAGAGAAACAAAAAGAAGATCTAGAGCAAGGCAGTTCATGAAATTGGTGATTTACATACAAATCAAAATAAGGAAGTAAAATTTATTTAATGAAATTTTTATATATTATTATTATTTGAATTGTTTATGATGATTGTCACACAGTGATTCTATAACTGAGTCAACAACAATAATAATAATAGTAATAATATACTCGGTATAATTTATAACTGGGGTTTGAGAAGTGTGGGGCAAAAACCTTATCCCTATCACGTGTGAGGTAGATGAGTTATTTTCGATAGATTTTCGGTAGGTATTATAAAGTCAAATTTCTATATGTTGTCTTTCAAATTTCTTATTGCAGTAATTATTATTTCAATCATCAAAACGGTTATTGAGTGCTGGTCAGATCTTATTAAAGGAATTCGGCAGATGAGTGTAGCAGTCATCTGGGACTTGACAGCAAAGAAGGAAAGAGGAGAATAATGATTGTACTTTTTATGTGATGTAATTTAATAAAGATAAAAAATTTAAACGTGATGTTAAATATATTATTATGCTAGTTTTGTAGATATATATAAAAAATGTCATTAAAAGATAAAAGAATAGCCCGGTGCACTAAGATTCCGCTATGTGCGGGATTCGGGAAGGGTCGGACCATAAAGGTATATTGTATGCAGTCTTACCCTATATTTCTCAAAGAAACTGTTTTCACGGTTCGAACCCTGGTCACATGACAACAATATTAAGTATATTTTTAAATATAAAAAGAAATATCAGTTCTTTTTAAAATAAATGAAAAAAGAAAAAGCACACCTTAAATTAAATGAAATAGATGGTTGATAAGTACAAAATTAAATATCCAATTTAAAGCTTCAAAATAATTGGCCAAATCTTTGTTGCTACGCACATGGAAGTGTACGCTTGTCGGGGGAATATACAGTCATAAAAATTCCTGCTTCAGTTCTTTCTTTCTTTTTTCAGAAACCCTTGATTGTTTCTCTTCTGATCTTTTCCCCTATTTTCCAGGAGACAGGAATTTACCCTAAAAGCACAGAAAGGATCCTTGGTTCCAACAAGATGAAATATTATGGGAAAGGAAAGAAGAAGATGAAATAGGACGGACTGTAGGGTATCAAAGTTTTAGTGGAGTAATGGTTTTAGTGGAGTATCAATAGGGCTGTAGGTTTTTGTCAGACAGGATCGTAAGCCTTATCCTAGGTTCCTTTCAGGTTTACTGGGACTATCTCATACCAATTCAAAATTCCGCCCGTGTCTACATTTAGTGCCATTGTTTCTTTTACTGGGACCATCACGTACTTTGTACTCTTTTGTTTATATACATGGTAGGCCAGTGTTCTTGCCTAACCCCCCGCACCAAAGGCTCTAGCCTGAAGGTGATGGCTTTAAATAAAAAATAAATAAAAAAAGGAAAAGAAAACTTATGACATGACGAGTCTCTCTTTGAGGATCAAAAAATTTTTAACATGTTCAGATTGTTTGTTGGAACGCGTCTATATCAAAAGTATTATAGAACACTTGGGTTAGGTGTATTGTTATCATAATGGAATGAGTAATGGTTTTTGAAAGTTTCAATGGCTATTCGTGCGTCCTGTAACCGCGCTGCTTTTCTTATATATGCTTAATCAAGCACCTCTTCCTCACAATATTCTTCATTCTTCATCTTCTTCTTGTTTCCTGAGTGCTAAATAATTTTTTACAAGAAATTTGATGGATTCATGCATAACAATGGTTTCACACGATGTGAGATGGACCATTGTTGTTATATCAAAAATCTTGATGGATCCTATATCATTTTACTGTCGTATGTTGATGATATTCTAATTGTAGGATCTAGCATAAATGAGATCAACATGGTTAGGCAACAACAGGCGGAGGAGTTTGAAATAAAAGACTTGGGAGCAACCAAGCAAATGCTTGGGATGAGGATTAGCATAAATAGGTCTGAAGGAACCTTAAAATGGTCTCAAGAAAAGTACATATAAAAGGTACTAAGCAGGTTCAGTCTTCATGATGCAAAGACCAGAAGCACTCCACTCGGAAGCCATCTTAATCCGTCGAAGAACCAATCACCTAAAATAGATGAAGAAAGGAAGTACATGTCCCAAGATCCATATGCTTCAGCATTAGGAAGTTTGTTGTATGCTATGGTTTGCACTAGACCTGATATAGCCCATGCAGTTGGAGTTGTCAGTAGATACATATCATATCCAGGAAAGGAGCATTTGGAAGATGTAAAATGGATATTGCTATATTTCAAAGACACCTCAAGTATGACACTTTGTTTTAAAAAGAACAATATTATCTTAAAAGGTTTTACTGATGCAAATTTAGGCGGTAATCTGGATAGTCGAAAAAGTACCACAGGCTACGTGTTCACCTTGGGTGGTACTGCTGTTATCTGGATGTCCAGATTTCATAAAAGTGTTGCTCTATCTACTAATGAAGCAGAGTACATGGAAATCTCAGAAGCTGAAAAATAGAATATTTGGCTCAAGAATTTTCTTAAAGATTTAGGTAAAGACCAGGACATTTGTGAGTTTTTCAGCTATACTAAGAGTGCAATTCATCTTGCCAAGAATCCAATATTTCATGCAAGATCAAAGCACATCCAATTAAAGTATCATCATATCCGAGAGTTGATAAGTGCAGAAGTTAATAGGATTAAAGAACCCGTCAGACATGTTGACCAAAGTTGTCGGTGTTGACAAACTGAGGTTGTGCATTGCCTCAGTTAGCCTTCAAGACTGATAGCGTGAAGGCGCCACCAAAGAATAGCAAATCATTTTTTTTTAATTTATTTCTTGATGTAACATAGGTTTGAGGGGGAGATTGATAGAAGCAAACCTGTTGTTGTATCTGAAAGAAAGAAAGGTAGACAAAATAAAAGAAAGAAAAGTCAAAGAGAAGAAAAATGATAGACAGAAGAATTCATCTTTGAATTCTTTTCTTATGACGTAAGCGCTTACGTCGGTAGGTTGAATTCTTTTCTTATGACGTAAGTGCTTATATTGGCAGGGCATTCAAATGCCTATAAAAGTGGTCTACATTTTCATTTGCAGATCATCCCTCAACTTCTTCTTTCTCTTCAATTAATAAATAGTTATTCTTTGTGTGACCGTGGAATATGCAAAAATTACCGAATCACGTAAATTTTGTCTTGTCTTGTACAATTTATTATTTTTCTTTTTTAAATATTATTTCTCTTCTATTAGCCTGACACGCGTTCCAACACTTTTTGTTTTTTAATATGTGTAATTTTTTTTCAATTTATATGCATTGATAATGTAAAATAATTTTACTTATTAAAACAGTCATGAATATTTCACCATTGACGAGCAGATGCCCTTGTTTCATTTCTCTTTTTACTCCAAAATATTTTGGCAAAAAATATAAAGAATCCAAAATATTCACACTAAATCTAAACAATCCAAATCTTAATTTCTATGGAGACTATCTAAAATTAAGAAGAGAGAAGGATAGAAAGCAAAAATAATTGTAAGACATTCAGATGCCTCAAGCTTTTTTTCGTAGAGGGAGAGAGCAACGTGTAAGGGAGATAGGGAAAACTGGGAGCTAGGTTTAGGTTTTCGAGGTGTGAATGGACTTGAATAATAGGAGTATTAACGAGTAGAAGAAACTTGGACTGCAGTGTTAAGTGGAGGCTACTATAGTATATAATTGTCTGGATAGATGTGTCCCAACAACATGGACTGTAGTGTACTTGTCATTTTAGTTGATTATTTGTAGATTTAAGTTAAATACGCTAAGAATATATTAAAACAATGAGTATTAATGTTTTGTGTTTGGAGCTTTATTTTTTTTATAATAGTATAAATAGACAGATAGATTAGTTATCAATGGAAGAATATAGTGAGTAAACATGATAGATTAGTTATTAATGGAAGACTATATTGAGTAAACATGAAATGATAGGATTAAAAAGAGTAACAACTTCGGATATTTTGGAACACCCACTATAGAATCCACATATCTATTATACTTATTTAATTTGAGCAATTAATGCATGAAAAATCACATTCACATGTTTGGAAGAATTGTATCATTGGTTTGACCTAAGAATAATTAAAGAGCTTAATATCAGTCTAGAAAAAAGAGCAATCCATTTTACTCGAATTAACAATGAGTATGCCTAGGATTAAAACAATATACAATGAGGTTATAAAAGTTAACAGGATAAACAAAAAGTTCTCAGCCACAATCATAAACAGAAAAAAGTTCTCAGCCACTTCTTACATACGGACTATCTAAAATATATGGTTTCAAATTTATTTAAAGTTGAAGTTAAGAATAAAAAAGAAAACTAGGATTAGGAAAAATCTAAAATAACTTTATGGTAGAAAGTGGTAGTCGTGAGTACATAATTTTTGCCCTACGAAAAGACTCTTACAAAATCCACAAAAATAGTTTTTCTAGTTTTCTTTTTACTTTATAAAATTTCTAGGAACTCCTCTTTATTTGTTTGTTTGTATTTATTCGCATTTTTGGTGCATATTTAATATTTTAAAATCATAAATCTATAAAAATGTTCAAATCTTTATTTCATGGCATTTTAAGTTTTAATTGCATTTTTAGGATTTAATTACGTATTAAATGCACTGTTAAAACAAAAATCATAAAAAAAAAATAACTTCCTTTCATAAATTTACAATATTAGTTGATTAATTGGTTAATGGTTGAAAAGTGAATAATTGGATTAATTATGCAAGCGCTAGTTCAAATTAGAATAACCAAACAATTGTTTAATTCTTTTAAAAGTTAATGAAGGAAAAAAATTGTTGGATTTTCGAATGGATTGGGATAAATATTGGCCTAGTTACTAGCAGAACCGCCCCAGCCTACCCGGGAGAAATTCAAAAATAGCAAGATTTACAAGTGGTCATTCAAAAACAACCACAGTTTCAAAAGTAATTGAAATTTAGCCAATTTTCATGTAACGATAAATCTGAACGAAAACACTGTTCAAAATATGGAAAATACTGGAGTTCCAGCATAAGTATACTGGAACCCCAGCATAATATAATGGAGTTCCAGCATAAGTATACTGGAACTCCAGCATAATATACTGGAGTTCCAGTATAATAAACCGGTCTAACATAATATGCTGGAAGTTCATACACAGGTGCTCCAATCTCCAGTATATTATGCTGGCAACATAATATACTGGTCCAGCATAATATGCTGGAAGTTCATACACATGTGTACTAATCTCGAGTATATTATGCTGGAACTTTCCGTGTTGCAGTAAAATAATGACTATTTTTCAACGACTTTACAAACGCCGACTATTTTTTAATTACCAATCGAAAACTGACTACCCCGTGCTATTTTTACAGCCTACTCCCATTACCCGGTCCAACAGACCCCACCCCATTTAGAACCCCAAATGATGTCGTTTTTTGTCACAACTAATCTCGACCCTTCATTCCATCTCATCTAACGGCTCCGAACTTCCCCATCTAATCCCATAAAATTGTCCGAACACCCTTCCCCTCCAAACCCTAGAGAACTATCTCATTTCCCTTATCTCTCTTATCTCCCTCATCTCTCTCACTCTCTCTCAGAGACGCCACCAGGAAACGCCCACGGCGGCGGCCCAACTCCAAATCGTCTCAAAACTTCACCACACACTCTTCATTGCTTCCCCGTCCCTAATCCATCATTTGTTTCTCCGAAATCATCATCAAATTCGACGATTCGTAGATCTAAGATCCGGTGAAGGGGTTTGACCGTTGTTGACCATTTTGGGACCTCCACCTATTTCTAGCCGTTTTGGTAGCCGAAGTCGTTTCAAATAGCATTGGCTACGCTTTAAAGCATGGGCAGTGCTTGTGTCACGAATTTGGCTACCATTCGAAGACTTTTTATTTCTAGAAGTTACGGCATAGGTAATCCCTTTCCTCCCTCTTTTATTTCTTTTCTCCTGTTTTAAAAACAAAAAAGAGAAGCTGGTCCGTTTGCATTAATATGTTGTTATCAAATTTTAATCACTATATCTCTTTGTGAAATCATATTGGTTCGTAATTGCATGCCTAAGTAGAATAGTTACATAGTGAATGTGTTTGAATTGTTATTAGATGTTTAGTTTTGGATTTCAATTTGTTCGTATATTGCCTTGTGTTTGGAGTGGGTTCAGTTTTAGATAATTGGGTCTGTCCTAGTGGATAGACGGGTCTGCTAGGATCAGGAACCAATGGGTTTTGGCCATAGTCCCAATCATTTGTTTGTTAACAAAGTGTAATTAACAAAAGTCTAAGGGGGCATTTGAGAATTAGAACTGAGCAGAATCTTTTCTGTTAACAACATGAATGTTCTAGAAAAGACTATGTAGGGATTAAAATGCAATAAGACAAGGAAACTATGTCAATTTCGGGGTTGAAAGGGGTAAATACAGAAGTTAAAGGGCTGAAAAATAAAGAAGAATATCTGAAAAAAGACAGTTGTACCAAAAATCTATTAAAAAGATGTCTTTTCCCCTATTTTTCAGGGCTGACACTTGGTTCAAATTATTCTCTCAATTTTTGCTATAAAAGACACCTCTCCCACAAATTTTGAAACACTTTCGTTCTGCATTTTCAGAGAAAACACATTCTTCTCTCTAACACTCATACATACACACACTTATGTCACATCCTTAGTCGTTAACTAAGTACACATGCGGCACTTGACAACCCGCTCATGATATTGTACAACTTGCTCATGTTCTTGCTATGCTAAGCCAGCCTTACTACACTCAAGATCGCTAAGAGAATGGTAGAAAGAACACAAGATAATTGTAAAAGGAAGCTTTGTATTAGAGAGAACTTGAATTGTTTGCTTGGTGAATGACAAATGAATGGCTCCCTTTATATACTAGTCCCCTAGGGGCTAATGTGTAAATATTAATTGTTACATAAGTCCTTAATATTTACAAGATAAGGGCTTTCTCTAGAATTCTCTAGAAACCTAGAAGATTCCAAGGACTTTCCTAGCAAATCCATAAGGATCTAGGGTCTTCCTAAGGAAATGTCCATACTTCTCTAGAATCTTCTCACAATTGCTAGCCTTCTTCTTATGTAAGCTTCCATATGGCATTAATATATGCCAAATGGTTCCTATGTGGCATGATGACATAGCGGGTCATCACACTCTCCCCCACATAATATTGCAAAGACCACGATGCAATGCTGCTGCATAAACTCTCAAATCTTATCGTTGAATTTCCACAAGTCTTCATATCGTTCCCACGTGGCCTCCTCCGGTGATTTCCCTTTCCAATGGACGAGGAACATAGCGGCGGATTTTTGTCCTTGTTTTTGCCTAGCCCGGTAATCTATCATAGCCTCAATCTCCCGATCATGCGAGGCGGTGATAGTAATAGGCGTCGACTTTATTGGCCCTTACTCGGATCATCCTTATCTTCATGATAGGGCTTAAGCATGTTGGCATGCAAGACATGGTAGATCTTAAGATGCAATGGCATGTCAAGCTTGTATGAGATCTTGCCTACCTTGGCGACGATCTTAAATGGCCCCTCACACTTATGAATCAGATTTTGATGCATGCCCCGTAGTGCCTTGAACTGTCTTGGGTTAAACTTCACCATGACCATGTCCCCAACTCCATAGTCCGTAGGACGCTGCTTACGGTCCGAAAACTTCTTCATCTTAGTAGCTGCCTTATCCAAGTAGTACTTAGCAGTGTCAAGATGCTCCTCCCATCATTTGGTCATATGATAAGCTCCTAAACTCTTTCCCTCTAATGCGACTGGTAATGAATATGGAGTTTGTGATTGTTGGCCTGTGGCTAGCTCAAATGGTGTCTGCCCCATGGACTCACATCGCTGCAAGTTATAAGAGAATTGGGCGATGTTTAGGAGCCTTGCCCAATCTTTCTGATGCAGGCTTATATAATGCCTCAAGTAGCATTCTAGTAAGGCATTGACCCGTTCCGTTTATCCATCTGTGTGTGGGTGGAAACTAGTGGAAAAGTACAGTGCCAAGTATATCGAATAACTCTCTCCAAAAGTTCCAAGTAAAATGGGGGTCTTGATCACTGATAATATGCCTTGGCAAGCCCCAATACTTAACCATGTTATTAAAGAATAGTTTGGCGGCTTCCTTGGTAGTGCAACCTCGTGAGACGGGCATGAAGGTGGCATATTTAAAAAATATATCCACGACCACCATAATAGTACCATAACCATCGAACTTCGGTAGAAAAGTGGTAAATTCCATAGTCACGATCTCCCATGGATGCTCGACGACTGGTAGTGGTTCCAAAAGTCATCCGGGCAGTTTTTACTCAACCTTGTCCTGTTGGCATACAAGACAAGTCTGCACATAACACTCTATGTCATCTCGCATGCGTGGCCAATAGTAGATTGATTCAACTAAGGCCCTAGTGCGACGTTGGCCGGGATGACTAGCCCACATTGTGTCATGACTTTCCCTTATGATCCGTCGTCTAATATCTCCAAACTTAGGCACGTAGACCCGCCGACCCGTGGTAAGCAATAGACCGTCTTCTACCCAAAAACGTCTCGTCTTGCCCTGGTTGGCTAAATCAATGAGCTATTTGGCTGCTGGATCATGCTACATACCTTCTTTTATAGCCTCACAAATGTCCCAACTTGCTAAAGTGATGGCAGCAAGCTCGGATTTCCGGCTCAAGGCATCGGCTAGAGCATTACCTTTTCCCGGCTTGTAATCCAGCACATAATCAAACTTAGCTAAGAAATCCTGCCACCTATCCTGTTTTGGTGTGAACTTCTTCTGCGTCTGAAAGTAGCTAGTAGCCACATTGTCGGTCTTGACCACAAACTTCGACCTGAGCAAATAATGTCGCCATGTACGAAGGCAATGCATAATGGCAGTTATTTCCTTTTCTTGCACTGTGTAACGCCGCTCTGTCTTATTTAACTTGCGGATCTCAAACACTATATGATGCTTATCTTGCATTAGGATACCCTCAATGGCAACGTTTGAGGCATCTATGCGCACCTTAAATGTCTTGGCAAAGTCAGGTAACGCCAAGACTGGATCCTTTACTACAGCTCCTTAAGGCCTTCAAATGCCTTTTGACAATGCTCCGTCCAAACCCATGGCTTGTTCTTCTTTAGCAACTCAGTCATTGGTGCAGCCTTTGCTAAGTAGTCACTGATGAATCGACGATAGTAGTTAACAAGACCAAGTAAGGATCTCAACTCAGTTACCTTTATAGGTGCCTCCCACTCCTAGATAGGATGTACCTTAGCCTCGTCCATGCGTAGCTCGCCATTTCTAATGACATGGCCTAAGAAGTGCACCTTTGATTATGCAAACTCGCATTTCTCCGTCTTGATGTATAGCTCGTTCTCCCGTAAGATTTGGAAAACTTTCTTGAAGTTCTCCATGTGCTCCTCCAAGGTGTTGCTGTAGATGACTATGTTATCTAGGTAGACTACCACGAACTGATCAAGGTATGGATGAAAAATCTTGTTCATAAGGGTGCAAAATGTGGCCGGTGCATTGGTTAAGCCAAAAGGCATCACCAACCACTCAAAGTCTCCATATCTCATCACACATGTTGTCTTCGGCTCATCCCCTTCTACGATGCGAACTTGGTACCTTGTGAAGATCCACCTTGGTAAAGTACTTGGCTTGCCCAAGTCTATCGAACAAGTCAGCAATGAGCAGGATCGGGTATTTATTCTTCATTGTGGCCTTATTAAGTGCTCAGTAGGCTATGCATAAGCGCAACAATCCATCATTCTTCTTTTGGAACAATTCTGGCGTAGCGAAAGATGCCTTTGATGGGCGAATGTGACCAACATCTAGCAGCTCTTTCAATTGTTTCCTAAGCTCCTCTAGCTCGGGCGGTGCCATACGATATGGGGTAAATACGTATGGCTTAGCTCCTGTCTCCAACTCAATCTTATAATCCACCTCTCGCCTAGGCGGCAAGTTCTTAGGCAACTCCTCGTGCATGACATCTTTATTTTCCTCAAGCAACTTCTCTATACAAGGCAACAATGTCTCTTGAAAACTCTTGTCTTCCTCCAGACTTGCAATGGTTTCCACAAATGTCGGCTCCTGCTTCTTGATCCCCTTGACAACCTGCATAGCTGAGATTTGTACTTGGCTTTGTCCGTGTGGCATTGTCACTGTAGGTACCATGCAAACTCCTTCTCTCTCCATAACCAAGAGACATTAGAGGTATGGTTCGATCATGGTATGACAATGTCTAAAGAACTCTTGCCCCAATATGATGTCAAAGATATCCATAGCGGTTACGGTAAAGTTTGTCATACCTTTCCAAGTTCCCAATTTGACACCAACTCCATTAGCTACCCCACTAGCATTTTGTAGCACGGCAGTCACGGTCTTGATGCGAGATTTGGTTGGAGAAAGCTTCAATCCTAGTCTCTTTGCGGCAGCCTCATCCATAAAATTATGAGTTACTCTAGTATCCACCATTGCACGAGCGGTCTTGTTGTTGATGGTAAGATCCACGTACTAATTGCTATTCTCGGTAGGTTGGATAGCTTGCTTCGTCACAGCACCACATAATCCGATCATACCCAATTGTGCCATTCCCGAACTCTCTCCTTGTGACTGCTCCTTCCATTCACGGACCATGGCACTGAGGCTCTTAAAGTCGGGTCAACTCCTGAATCTGTGCTGCCCTCCGCATATATAACATCCCTTCTTCTCGGCCTGCGCCTTCTTCTCGGCATAGCCCTGGCAGCCACTCGACTTTTTGGAATCTTGAGTCTTGAAGTATTGTTGTTGTATCTCCTTGCCTTTCCCACGGTCTCCCCCACCTTTGACATTGTTAACCTTTGACTCCTTGACTTTTCCTTTGTCGTGTTTGTCATGCCTGAAATCCATCAATGATTCGGCATCCACTATGGCTTGGTCTATATCCGTGACTTGTCGGTGTTGCAACTCCTGCTTAGCCCAATTTTACAACCCGCCCATGAAGTGGAACAGCAAGTCGTCATTGGTCAGGTTGGGTATTTGAAGCATAAGGGTAGTGAACTCCTTGACATAGTCACGTATGCTTCATATTTGCTTCAACTCCCTAAGCTTGCGCCTTGCCTCGTACAAGACATTGTTTGGAAAGAACTGTCGCTCGAACTTGGCTTTGAACTGATCCCACGTGCTAATAGTACATAAAACTTTATCCACGTTAGCCATTTTCTTTCTCCATCATAGCATGGAAGTCTCTGAGAGGTATAACACTCCAGTGTTGATCATGGCCTTGTCGTCCCTCACTTTATCGTGCTTGAAGTAGTTCTCCAAGTGACAAATGAAGTTTTCCACTTCTTGTGAATCACGAATACCTTTGAACATTGGGGGTTTAGAAGGATCGATCTTGGCCTCCCTCATAACCACAACCTTGTTGGCTGCCTCGGTCACGCCAACATTAACATGCTCTTCGAGCGACTCTATCTTTGCCTTCATAGAATCGATATTACTTAAAGCTTCCATGAGTCTGCACTCTAAGGCAGTGATGGTTTGGTAAGAGAGCTTGGGTCGATAAATAGACAGAACGGCCTGCCAAAAGGCCTCATGTCCAACAATTCACGGATGAGCACAAAAATAGTGGGTTTGGTTAGCCAAAGAGAAAGAATACAGGGCCACCATAAGCAAATTAGAGAATCGGGTTAGAACTATTAAATTTGAAAGTGGGTTGCAAGCCGCTGAAGATGAGGGAGAAAAGAAAAGGTTAGCCTGAGAAAATGAAGCCCTCCGAGCTCAACTCCGGGAAATGAGAATAGCCGCTGAAATGCTGGTAAGAAGTGAAAGGGACAAAAGAATCATGGGCAACTTGAGCCGAAAAGTGCATGGCTATGCGGCCGACCTAACAAAGGCTGAGAAAGATTTAGCAAAAACTCGGGCAAGGATGGTCCAGTTGGGGAAAGATGCAGAAGAACAGACAAGGTTAGCCCGCCAGGCAAAGTAAAGTTATGACAGAGAAGTCTTGATTTTAAGGAAAGAGTTGGCCACTCTCGAAAACGACATGGGTCAGCAGGTAAAAGAATTCAAGAAAGAGAGAGAACACTGCTATGGATTGATTAACAAATTGGAAGAGTGTGTGTTGAAGTTGCAAAACCAAAACAACAAGGCCATGCAAGTATTGGAAGCCCGAGAACTGCAAATCAGACGATTGCTCCAGGAGAAGGGTGCTATTAAACTTAGAATCAAAGAAATAGTTGACTACACTGAGATGAAATGTGATAAGTGTGAGAATATGACTAGAGCTATGTTCTTAGCTGCAGTGATGTCTTTCACTCGCCAGGTCATGACCGACCTAGAGTTCCTTCAGGATGAGCTTGCAAGCGGGCCCGCGCCGAGACCGATGGATGTCCCGCGGGCCTCTGGAATAACATTTGAGAGTCATCTATGTTCTTGATTCTTCAGTCATCGAGTCTGTATTTTACTTTCCCTTGCATCGAGTCTTTTTTTCCTTTCGTCCATTTCGAGTCAGTTGTTATTTTGCTTCGAGTCTGTATGTTTTCCTTTTAATTCAGTTATCGATTTCTTCGAGTCTTTGTAATGATAAAACCAGAAAGAGTTTATTAATGAAATATTGAAAAACCCCAAAATTTTTCTTTGCTTTCATTTTACATTTATTCCCCTCAACTACGTAATGGTCTAATTCATTCGGTGTCATGATACATAGGCAATCCCCATCAGATGCAATCATAGCCATAATTAATATGAGCAAAATAAAAAGAAGAGAAAATTAAGAGAAATAAAAATAAAAGAAAGAAAAGTGACAAAAACAAAAGAGAAAAATTAGGAGTGATGAAACAAAAGGAAAAGAAAGCGAGAGGTGGGAGAAAAGAATACGAACATTTAAAAGGCCAGGATGAAACACGCAGTCGTTGCAAGCATATGGTAGAAATGTTTAACTATTCTGTGCATTGCATCCCAAACGTGCGATTTCCTATCTGTTAAATGTCTCAAAACTAACAAGGTTATTGTGTGTGCAGTTAGTTAGCCAGGTTCTGTTCAGGTGGTCGTTTTTGTCGGTAATCTGTCTTCTCATCCCTATTCTACAAGATCCAAAGGAAAGGTTCCAATGGCCTCTGAAAGCAATCTCTACATTATCAACCCTGATGATAGCCCAACATTGGCTATTTCACAACCTGAATTAGCAACTACAATAAGATGCAGCGTCTCCACATGTTGGAAATATGGGACGCCTGGTCTAATGTAGGGAACCGCCATGTGCAATTCCTGGATTCCCTGAAGTGATTCCAAGGACGGGTGGAACCACTAACGTCCCTATGATAAACACATTTATCCCGTGCGGGTACCCTACAATGTCGTCCAACTTTACCGGCATGCCTTCTGTGGTTTGCCCCCATGCACCATTTTTTGGGGCGCTTCTAACATTGTTCTCTGCACCACCGATCTTCACTGTGGCACAACCAAATGTTCCCATGTCATCTTTTAAACCCCCAACATTCACCTTCCAAGGTCCGCAATTTCAGCATGATATGACTCATGTCACTCCGGACTCGTACGCCCAACAACCACAGTATGAGTTTAGGATTGAATCGGGAAGAACAGCTAAACATCCTAAGCAGGAAGAAATGGCACAGAAAATGAAAAGCTTGGAGCAGAGCTTGAAGAACATGCAAAGCCTAAGTGGCCAAAAAAGTGTCTCCTACTCTGGCTTGTGCATGTTTCCTAATGTTCATTTGCCAGCTAGTTTCAAAATGCTGAATTTTGAAAAGTACGACGGGCATGGAGACCCGATCGACCATTTAAAAAGGTATTGCAATCAGCTAAGAGGCACTGGTGGAAAAGAAGAACTTCTGATGGCCTACTTCTGAGAAAGTCTAGCAGGAATCGCTTCTGAGTGGTATATGGATCAAGAAATCACCCATTGGCATGTGTGGGACGATATGGCCCGAGATTTTGTCCAACAATTCCAGTATAATGTGGACATCGCTCCCCAACAGAAACTCTTTGTCCAATTTGAAAAAGAAAATCGCGAAAAATTTACGTGAATATGCTGTCAAATGACGCAAGCAAACCGCCAGGGTAAAGCCTCCAATGGACGAAGCAGAAATGGTTAGTCTTCCTACAGGCCTAAGAGGTGGACTATTTCCAAAATATGATGTCCGCTATGGGTAAGCCATTCACTGAGGCTATCAAGATTGATGAGATGGTCGAAAATTGTTTGAAAACTGGACAGATATTGAGTTAAGCCACCCTGAAAGCTACATCACAATCCATCCAGAATGGTTCAGTGGGTTTGGCCAATCGCAAAAAAAGAGAAGAAGGAGACATGATGACTTCAAGCTCAAGGGGGTCGCGACGATCATTTAAACATTCTTATGTGCCACCACAAACCCCACAACACTATTACCCGCATCAATATGTTGCTTATGCTGTGGCACCGCCTCACTATGTGGTGATGAATGCACAACCCTACACATGACCCCAACAAAAATACAACCAAAGACGAGCTGCACTTCCCAAAAATAACCGTCCTTACCAAGCTCCATATAATCGTGCCCACCACAAAATATACCCCAATGTAATCTACACCCTTGAGAGCTTCCCAGAAGAAACAACTTCACCCCTATTGGTGAATCTTACTCTAGTCTGCTTCAGAAGCTAATCCAACTGGGCTTGTTGCAACCTGTGGCTCCAAATCAGCCAAACCCCGAGTCACCAATATATAAGACTGATGTCAAGTATGCATACCATTCAAGGGTAGTAGGCCACGATACCGAAGATTACTTGACCCTCAAGAGAGCGGTCAAAGATTTGATCGAGGCAAAATGAATTGTGCTGAGGGACGACGAGATCCCAATATGACCATTAATCCATTACCTGCTCACAATAATGGGCCGGTCATCGGTATGATTTGTGATGATAAAGAGTTTGACCAGGCATTGTTGCCATCGCCAGTTCAGAGGCAAGAACTAAAGTAGCGGCAAAATCGGCCAAAACCGAAAAAAGCAGCTCCGGTTCCTCTGGACGTGGAAACAAAAATTGGGCCAGTACCTGCCAAGAATGTGGTTCTTTATATTCCTAAGGCCCCGAGAAAAGAACAGCTTGTCCTCAACACTCCAAAGAAGTTCGATGAAAGGAAAGCTACATTAAATGTGACAAGGCTATATGTACCCAAGAGGACATATATGGCGCGGGGGCCGGTAATTTCACCAAGGCTGACTGAGCCAGTGGTTATCAGTCCCGCACCACAAAGTCTTATGAAAGATCCTACTACAGTCCCGTAGAACTACAATAGAGCCATGGTTACCTACAAGGGGAAAGAAATTATGGGGTAAGTGAATATGATGACTCAGTATGGTAGTTACTATACCCCGAAAGAGCTAAGGAAGTCTAAACAGAACAAGGATAAATAAATTCCACCGAAGAAGCCCGTGAGCAATGAGGAAGCGGAGGAGTTCTTTAGGAAGATCAAAACTTCAGAGAATTCAATAGTTAACCAACTCCGGAAGACTCCCTCCCAGGTCTCACTCCTGTCTCTATTGCTGAGTTCAGATGAACACCAGAAAGTGCTTCTCAAAACACTGAATAAAGCGTATGTCCCGGTTGAAACTACAATGGAACAATTAGAGAGAATGGCCGAATATTGTTTTGAGGTCAACAAGATCTCATTCGGCCGCGATGATTTGCTCGTAGATGGAGCTACCCACAACAAAGCCCTCCACCTGACTGTCAAATTTGAAGGCTATTATATGAAAAGGGTGATCCTAGATGGCGGGTCTGGAGTAGATATTTGCCCTCTCTAAATGCTCCAGAGAATGGAAATTGGAACATAAAGAATTAGGGCCAATAATGTTTGCGTACGAGCTTTTGATGGGTTAAGAGAGACATAATAGGAGAAATTGATATGATTTTAACTATTGGCCAAGTAGACTTTGAGGTGACCTTCCAAGTTTTGAACATGGAAACCTCGTACAATTTCCTCCTAGGTAGACCATTGATTAATGCTGCCGGAGCTGTTCCTTCCACTCTTCACCAAATGGTCAAGTTTGAGTATGATAATCAAGAGATTGTTGTCCATGGAGAAGATGAGAAATACCTTTACCGGAACCCTTCAATACTGTATCTTGAAACTAGGGAAGGCAGTGAGTACATTGTGTACCAAGATTTCGAAATTGTGGTTGCTGACCAGTTTGAAGAAGGCCCCCTACTACCTCAACCTTGCTTGTCTATTGATTCAATTATGGTTTCCACCCAAATTATCATAAATGGGTACAAGCCCGGAAAGAGGCTCGGAGTATCACTACAGGGAATTACTGAG
Source organism: Nicotiana tabacum (assembly GCF_000715075.1). Lineage (NCBI taxonomy): Eukaryota > Viridiplantae > Streptophyta > Magnoliopsida > Solanales > Solanaceae > Nicotiana > Nicotiana tabacum. The sequence goes on along the minus strand of NC_134094.1, from coordinate 7,275,921 downwards.
CCCCTTTCCCCGATCGTCAGTGAGAAGTCTTTTGGATTGGGTTTCCGAGCCATAGAGGCCGACAAAACATGGTCTAACAACCGCAAAGAAAACGGGTGGTCTTGTCCCAGTCTATTCCATATCTCGCCCGATCATTTGTCAAACAAAAGTATGTGGAGGAAGAAGAAGAAGCTTTCACGACTAAAGAAATGGATGATATATGTGGAGCTTTGAAACAAATGCTAAATCCCACATGGTCCGGCCACGAGAAGGCACAAGTTATGTCGAGGTGCAGCATATGGGACCCTATTACAAGCTCCAGAACTAGAAGGCTACCCTATTTCCTATCAGGCGGAGTCCTGGTAGTTCAATCTTGCCATCGATTCTGCATTATGAGTTATTTCAGGGTGTAACTAAGATGTTTTTATTTTATTGTCTTTAAATTCTGATGAAACCCTCATATCTTTCAATTCAATAAAATGGAATCAAAATTTCATCGTTCATAGACATCTCTTTTCTTCTTTGTTCTGATTTTGCTATTTTTCATATCATTTTCTTTTCAATTCTAATAATGCAGGCTTAAATAACATGACATGCTTGCAGACTTCATGCTCAAATCCTAAAACACTGTCTAACTTTGAAATAATGAATCAAGAGCCAGAATATGATGAGGATGAGGCTTTTAGGGAAATAAATCGAGAATTGGAACAATTTGAGAATAAACCTAAGCCAAACTTAAATGAAACCGAGCCAGTAAATTTGGGCAATTCAAAGACGTGTTTGCATGGTCCTATGATGATATGCCAGGGCTGAGTGTTGATTTGGTGGTATATAAATTGCCTACCTATCCCGGTTATCCACCCGTCCAACATAAGCAAATAAAGTTCAAAACTGGCATCAGTGATAAGATCAAGGAAGAAGTCACCAAACAATTGAAAGCTGGTGTGATCCGAGTGGTCCGATACACCACTTGGCTAGCTAATGTGGTACCGGTGCCAAAGAAAGATAGAAGACCTCGAGTTTGTGTTGATTATCGGGATTTGAACAAAGCAAGTCCCAAGGCCAACTTTCCATTACAAAACATCCATATTCTCGTTGACAATTGTGCTAAACACGAGATAGTCTTTCGTGGATTATTATGCTGGGTATCACCATGTTCTGATGGATGAAGAAGATGCAAAAAAGACTGTGTTTACAATACCTTGGGTCACTTACTGTTACAGGGTCATGCCATTTGGTCTGAAGAACGTCGAGGTAACCTATATGAGAGTTATGACTGCCCTTTTCCATGACATGATGCATCAGGAGATTGAGGTATATGTGGATGATGTGATCATTAAATCTAGAACACAAGAAGACCATGTGCGAGATCTGGGGAAGGTTTTTCAGCGTCTACGTAGGTATGACTTGAAATTAAACCCAGCTAAATATGCATTCAAAGTCTCGTCTGGGAAACTCCTGGGGTTTATAATTAGTCGGAGGGATATCAAATTAGATCCAACAAAGATAAAGTCTATTCGTGATCTGCCACCTCCGAAGAGCAAGAAAGAAGTCCCGAGTCTACTAGGTATATTGAATTACATTAGCAGATTCATCGCTCAGCTTACCACCACTTGTGAGCCTATATTCAAGCTGTTAAAGAAAGACGCACCAGTCAAATGGACATATGAGTGTCAATAAGCTTTTGATAAAATCAAAGAGTATCTGTCAAATCCACCGGTGTTGGTTCCACCCAAGCCAGGAAGACCTTTGTTCTTGTATTTGACGGTCCTGGAAAATTCTTTTGGTTGTGTCCTGGGGCAACACCATGTAACCGGGAAGAGAGAACAAGCCATATATTATCTGAGCAAGAAGTTCACCAGTTATGAAGCCAAGTCTACTTTGCTGAAAAGAACTTGTTGCACCCTAACTTGGGTCGCCCAAAAGCTGAGACACTACTTGTTGTCTTACATAACATACCTCATAACCAGGATGGATCCTTTGAAATATATATTCCAGAAGCCAATGCCCACTGGGAGGTTAGCAAAATGGAAGATCTTACTCATCGAGTTTGACATTGTTTATGTCATGTGCACAACGATAAAATCTCAAGCCTTGGCGGATCATCTAGCTGAGAATCCGGTCGATGATGAATACTAACCATCGAGAGAGGCATGGCTATTGTAATGCAATTAAAATGGAGCAAGATGGTGAGCAATGGTATCATGATATCAAAATGTTCTTGAAAACAAAAGAATATCCTGAGCAGGCTAGTGGAGATCAAAAGAGAACTATCAGAAGGCTTGCAAGCTGTTTCATTTTGAGTGGAGAGATCCTGTACAAAAGAACTCCAGATTTGAATATGTTGAGGTTTGTAGATTTTCGAGAAGCTGAAAGGATCATGAATGAAGTGCATTCGGGAGTATGTGGGCCTCACATGAACGGGTATGTCCTTGCAAAGAAAATCCTCCGGGTAGGTTACTAATGGATGACCATGGAAAAAGACTGTTTTAGTTTTGTGCGAATCTGTCATCAGTATCAGATATACAGTGACCTGATTCATGAACCGCCTTCAGAGTTACATCCTATGTCAGCGCCTTGGCCATTTGTTGCCTGGGGCATGGATATTATTGGGCCAATCAAGCCGAAAGCTTCAAATAGGCACAGATTCATCTTGGTTCCCATCGATTATTTCACAAAGTGGGTCGAAGCAGTCACCTTCAAAGCTATCACTAAGAAAGCAGTGGTGGACTTCGTGCATTCCAACATTATTTTTCGTTTTGGTATTCCAAAAACTATCATTACGGATAATGCTGTAAATTTGAACAGCCACTTGATGAGGGAGGTATGCGAACAATTTAAAATTACGCATTATAATTCTACCCCTTATCGGCCCAAAGCTAATGGCACCGTTGAAGCTGAAAACAAGAACATTAAAAAGATTCTCAGGAAAATGGTTTAGGGTTCCAGATAGTGGCATGAAAAGTTGTCTTTGAAATATTGGGATATCGCACAACCGTACGTACATCAGTTGGGGCCACGCCTTACTTATTGGTTTAATGCACTGAAGCCATAATACCTGTGGAAGTTGAGATTCCCTCACTTTGGATCATTGTGGAAGTCGAAATCGAGGATGATGAATGGGACAAAACCCGTTTGGAACAATTTACTGTGATTGAAGAAAAGCAAATAGCCACAGTTTGCCACGTGTAGTTGTACTAACAAAGAATGGCCCGTGCCTACAACAAGAAAGTGCGGCCTAGAAAATTTGAAGTGTGTAAACTAGTTCTGAGAGTATTCTCCCGCATCATGAAGAAGCTACAGGAAAGTTCACCCCGAATTTGAAAGGTCCATACATTGTAACAAGAGTGCTGCCAAAGGGAGCGTTATATTTGGGAGACATTGAAGGAAATGTCCCCGAGACAGCTGTCAATGTAGATGCAGTCAAAAAGTACTATGTTTGACCCTTTAAGCAGTTTTAACACTCTCTGATTGGGATGACGAAGGCTTTCTTTCTCGTTACCCAAACACTATCAACTATTTGCAAACCCTTTGAGCTGGTTCCCTTTCTTTGATTACCTTCTTTGGAACCTAGAAGTTATTATTATTGAAAACAAATGATGAAAAATGAATAAAAAGGAGAAGAAGAAAACAAAAGGAAAAAAAACAAAAGAAAATCGAAAGAAAGTTCATTGAACTACGTTCGACTTGATTCCGAAAGGATACGTAGGTAACCTCTATCTAGGGTTCAGTCACACCAAAACAAAATCCACATTCCCCCAAAAGTGAAAATTGGGGTAGATGATACAATGGTTCGACGATGTTTTCTCCTGAAAGGTTCTAAAGTTGTAATGCAATCAAAACTCTTTTTACCCAAATCCTTTTCAAGTCCTTCCGATCACTCGGTAAGAATGTTCACAATTGGAGGATACAATTACTTGGATGTGATGCAACCAAAATAAGAGAAATAAAATGAGAGAGTATTATTGGTAAAAACCCTCATGGGCACCGTAAGGAGATGGTGTGTAAAGAAATTAAAAATGAGAGAGTCTTGTTAGTGAAAACCCGCAAAGGGCACTATAAGATAATGGTTCGAAGAGAAATGACAGAGGTCAGTTGGTGGAAACCTACAAAGGGCACTACTGATCGAAAAGAGGATCCTCACAGCCATGGCATCAACACAGTCTTGGGCAAGGTTTCTTGGTTTCAAGATGAAAGTTGTGATGAATTTCCAAGAGGCGGGCGATTTACACAGATCAAGCATCCAGACCAAAAGGCATGTAATGTTAATTGAAGTCTACATTTACTCCCAGATAAGTCTATTTTTTTCTATTCCCCGAAAGGGACACCTCTTGTTTAAACTCATTCTCCATTCCATTGCGTGTTTTTCTTTGAATCCATTTTTGGTCTAACTTTATTCCAAAAAATAAGGCAAGGAAGAGATGACAAGACTGAAGTACAGGGCTCTTGTTAGACACAAGTTGATATATCCAAAAAGCACCCAGCCTCGGCAAGGGCATCAAGATGACCCGACTGGCCATGGTGGCCGATACTTCAAAATCAAAAACTCTAGGAAAAGGAAATGAAATTGAAGTGCCTACAAAGGCAAAATGAAGTTGAAAAGGTTAATTCCCATGTGACTAACCGTCATCTTGAAGCTTTAAAAGCCAAAAGTTCCCAATACTCTATAATCCAAAGCTTCGAAGAAAGAAGTCAAAAGTTAAATGCCCAGAAAGGCAGAATAAAGTTGGAAAGGTTAAGTCCCGGCACGTGATTAGCTGTCATGGCAAAAGTTTGAAAAGTCAAAATTTTCTTTGGGGCCAGAAAGGTAATCGGTATTCAGGAAACAGCCAATTGCAGTTAAAATAGTCATCAAAAGAAGATGGGCCAGGATCAAGTAACTGAAACACTCAAGGCCACAAAACCAACCACCGTTTCAAAATAACAATTGTATTTGTTGGAAAATATGAAACAAGTGCACTCCAAAAGAAACCTCGCAAGAAGAAGGTGCAACCCAAAAGGAAACCGCGCAAAGGCTAGAAATAGCTCTGTAGCAGCAACAACTCCAAAAAGGGAAGTCTTCTCCAGATTCTTTCCCACATTTCACTCATTCTTTAAATAAAGGAAGAAAGGAAAAGAAAGAAAATTCAAAATCATGAAAGAATAAGGTACACCAATCCCTAGAAGCATTTTCCAACATACAGTATACCACTCCCTAGTTGATGATTATTTTAGACATAGGCTACACCATTCCCTAGTTTCATTACCAGTATAGAGTACACCAATCCCTAGTTGTGTTTTCCAACATGGGGTACACCACTCCCTAGTTGATTGAGCTTAAATGCAGGTTACACCACTCCCTGATATCATTACTAATTGATCGTAAATGCAGGGTAGACCACTCTCTCATATAATTCCTAGATATAGGGTACACCACTCCCTAGTCTCCTTATCAGTATAGGGTACACCAATCCCTAGTTGTGTTTTCCAATGTAGGGTACACCACTCCCTAGTTGATGATTATTTTAGACATAGGGTACATTACTCCCTAGTCTCCTTACCAGTATAGGGTACATCAATCCAAAGCTGTGTTTTCCAACATAAGGTACACCGCTCCCTAGTTGATGATTATTTTAGACATAGGGTAAAACACTCCCTAGTCTCATTACCAGTATAGGGTACACCAATCCATAGCCATGTTTTCCAAAATAGGGTACACCACTCCCTAGTTGATTAAGCTTAAAAGCAGGGTACACCACTCCCTGATATCTTTCCTAGATATATGGTACACCACTCCCTAGTCTTCTTACCAGTATAGGGTACACCAATCCCTAGCTATGTTTTCCAACGTAGGGTACACCACTCCCTAGTTGATGATTATTTTAGACATAGGGTACATCACTCCCTAGTCTCATTACCAGTATAGTGTACACCAATCCCTAGCTGTGTTTTCCAACATATGGTACACCACTCCCTAGTTGATTGAGCTTAAATGCAGGGTACACCACTCCCTGATATCATTACCAATTGATCTTAAACGCAGGGTACAACACTCCCTGATATCTTTCCTTAGACATAGGGTACACCACTCCCTAGTCTCCTTACCAGTATAGGGTACACCAATCCCTAGCTGTGTTTTCTAACATAGGGTACACCATTCCCTAGTTGATTTTATCTTAAATGCAGGGTACACTACTCCCTGGTATCTTTCCCTGTATAGGGTATACCATTCCCCGACCGCATTTTCCCAATATAAGGTACACCAATCCTTAGTTAAGGCACCTCTTAGACAATCGAGGTACACCGTTCTCAAATAATCATATTTTTTCAGGGTATACCAGTCCTCACCTTTTATTGCTTTCAATAATGAAGTAGTATAGAGTTTTTATTACAAATAACTCACGAAAGTTTCCTACTGAAAATTGGGGCAGAAAAATTTCGTTCGTTTATTTATTTTGGTATCTGAGTAGGTTTTGACTCGAGGCACAGGGTTCGAGATGACCAAAAGAAGAAGTCTCAATCCAGAATAAAGAAAAGAAAAGAAAAAGAAGTAAATCCCAAATGCAGAAGCGAATAAAAAAATGTGGACTGCTCAAGACATGATTTGAAGCCACGAGCATTACAGTTCCTATTTTGATCAGAAAAAGCCGTAGAAGAATGAACTAGCACCTGCAGCTAGCAAGAATCAAGGTTCAGATCAGAGTCTGCATAAAGAACCAGTCAAGATCAAGTTTTAAAAGACTTATAGATAGTAATCTTGTAACTTATAGCTGATTAGGCTTGTTAGTTTCTTTCAATTTCGATTTTGGTGTAATAAGAAGTTCAGCAAGCAGTAACAGCAACAACAACAGTGAAATCATAGCTTCTCAGTAGTCCCATCTACCAAAACTTCAAGAACTACACTGACCTGATTCCTTTATAACCAGGGATATGTAGGCAACCTCGGAAGCAAGGTTCGGTCAAAGTTTTTCAAAATGCTTCCCATGGAGTGTCCAACGGGAAACAATTGCTCAAAATTGCTCACTTTATCATTGCCCGAAAACTCTTCATGTTTTCGAGCAAAGAGTGGCAACTGTGAGCACTTAATTTTTGCCCTACGAAAATACTCCTGCAAAATCCACAAAAATAGTTTTTCTAGTTTTTTTCACTTTATAAAATTTCTAGGAATTCCTCTTTATTTGTTTGTTTGTATTTATTTGTATTTTTTTTTGCATATTTAATATTTTAAAATTAGAAATCCATAAAAATGTTCAAATCTTTATTTCATGGCATTTTAGGTCTTAATTACATTTTTAGGATTTAATTACATATTAAATGCATTGTTAAAACAAAAATCACAAAAAATAAATAACTTTCTTTCATAAATTTATAATATTAGTTAATTAATTGGATAATTATTGAAAAGTGAATAATTGGATTAATTATGCAAGAGCTAGTTCAAATTAGAATATCAAAATAATTGTTTAATTCTTTTAAAAGTTAAAAAAGGAACAAAACTGTTGGATTTTCGAATGGATTGGGATAAATATTGTCCCACTTACTACTAGAACCTCCCCAGCCTACTCCCATTACCCGGTCCAACAGACCCCACCCCATTTAGAACCTCAAACGACGTCGTTTTTGCCACAACTAATCTCGACCCTTCATCCCATCTCATCTAACGACTCTGAACTTTCCCATCTAATCCCATAAAATTGTCCGAGCACTCCCCCCTCCAAACCCTAAAGAGGTGTCTCATTTCCGTTATCTCCATCATCTCTCTCACTCTCTCTCAGAGTCGCCGCCAGAAATCGGCCATGGCGGCGGCCCAACTCCAAATTATCTTAAAACATCACCACACACTCTTCACTGCTACCGCGTACCTAATCTATCATTAGTTTCTCCGAAATCATCATCAAATTCGACGATTCGTAGATCTAAGATCCAACAAAGGGGTTTGACCGCTGTTGACCGTTTTCGGACCTCCACCTATTTCTAGTCGTTCTGGTGGCCGACGTCGTTACAAATAGCACTGGCTATGCTTTAAAGCATGAGCCAGTGCTTGTTTCACGACTTTGGCTACCATGCAGAGACTTTTCATTTTCAGAAGCTGTGGCATAGGTAATCCATTTCCTCCCTCTTTCATTTCTATTTTCCTGTTTAAAAAAAAAAAAAAAAACTCATCTGTTTGCTTTAAATTTCTGTTATCAAAGTTTAATCACGTTATCTCTTTGTGAAATCATATAGGTTCGTAATTGCATGTCAAAGTAGAATAGTTGCATAGTGATTGTGTTTTAATTGTTATTAGATGTTTAGTTTTAGATTTCAATTTGTTCGTATATTGCCTTGTGTTTGGAGTGGTTTCAATTTTAGAAAATTGGGTCTGTTCTAGTAGATAGACGGGTCTGCTCGGATCAGGAACCATTGGGTTTTGGCCATAGGTCCATTCATTTTCTGTTAACAAAGTGTAATTAACAGAAGTCTAAGGGGGCATTTGAGAATTAGAGCTGAACAGAATCTTTTCTGTTAACAACATGAATGTTCAAGAAAAGACTATGTAGGGATTAAAATGCAATAAGACAAGGAAATTAGGTCAAATTTGGAATTGAAAAGGGTAAATACAGAAGTTAAAGGGCTGAAAAATAAAGAAGAGTATATGAAAAAAGACAGTTGTACCAAAAATCTGTTAAAAAGATGACTTTTCTCCTATTACTCTCTCATTATTTCCTATAAAAGACACCTCTCCGACAGATTTTGACACACTTTTCATTCTGCATTTTTCAGAGAATACACATTCTTCTCTCTAACACTCACACATACACACACTTAAGAACAATTGAAAACTTCATAATAGAGAGATTCAAAAGCTGACTGAGTTCTTTACTCGTTCATTGATTTATTTTGTGATTTCAAAGGGGTTTTTGAGCTGCAGTTTGCTTGATTGGGATCTGCTGCTTTTCTGAATCCACTGCCACTTCTCCACTGTTTTTATTCCTCGCTCATTTTGTTTCAAGTAGCTGAGACCTAGTTTTGAGGTTCAGGCCTTCATTTGGTGTTTACTAGTTGTTTTCCTGCTAATAGGTATGCCAATTCCCATCTGTAATTCTTTTCGAGTGTATAAATAAAAATTTGAATCGTTAATGTTATATTCATGTTTAATTTCATACGTTCCTGGTGTTTAATTCCTGTATCTTCCAACAACTTGCTTTGTTCGTTACGAACCTAATTGTTTGATTTAAACTGAGCGCCAAAGTTGATTTTGTCCTCTGATTAGTATATAGCATGTTTTGGGTGTTGATTTACTTTCCTAAAATAACAATCTAGTTCAAACTGTTACTAACAGAGGTGAATTAATTCTAATATGTTGCTGCTCATAGCCAATCTGATTAATAAGGATGGCCCAGTGGCTATTTCCTTGTAGATTAAGAAGCTATCAGAAGGAATGGCAGTCGGAACTACTCTATTTCAGGAAGAGATTAAAATAAACATGTTGTGAATCACGGGTACATTTCACGTGGCATGATTCATGATGTGTACAAACATAGAAAGTGCGCGACATCGTAACTTGTTTAAATAAATTTTATAATTGTTTAAAATAAATAAAAATGGGGTAGAAGCAGTAACGCATAAAAGGATTTAAAAAAGTAATAATTCATATATTTAAGCCAAATATTAATTGTTAAATGCCCGTTCTAAAATCACGGAACTCGAGAGTACCTCACACCTTCTCCTGGGTTAACAGGATTCCTTACCCGGTCTTCTGTGTTCGTAGACCATAAATTGAGTCAAATTTCCTCGATTTGGGATTTTTAAAATAAACCGATGACTTGGGACACCATAATAATTATCCCAAGTGACGAATCTAATTAAATAAATAATCTCATTTCGAATAATGTCACTTTAATTGAAAACAAACTCCTTTATCTTTGAAAAAAAAGGAGGTTTGACAATAGTTTAGCCAGCCGAGTGCACGGCGTAGAGTATCATTCTCAAACTTTGCTTTGACCATTTTTTCAATTAAAGTGCCCAACCCTAGCATGTTGAAAATTGGCTGAAGAGAGGGGACAAAGTTTACTTTATTTGGGACCAAGCAATAGTAATAATTCCCAATAAACCCCTTATACAGTAATTTTATTCAAATATTCCAAATACAATGATGGTGTTCCTATATGTGCCAAAGCAATAAACCCCTTATACGGTAAAATTCCATATGAAAAACTTTGCATCTAACAAATGTAAATTTTGATAATATGTGTAACGACCCGACCGATCGTTTTGAGATCTAGCACATCGTTCGGTGGTTTGAGGCATCGTTCGGTCGTAGGTGCGAGACCGCAGAAGCTGCCCAGGGGTCACAAAAGCGGTAGGGAGTGAGGCTGGCTGGATGCACATGTGCGGGGTTTGTGCCGCATAAGCGAGATCGCAGATGCGGTAAAAGGGTGCCCAGGTGCGGGGGGTGTGAGTTAGTTGTTTCCGCAGAAGCGGATCCCTGATTGCAGGTGCGACTTCGTAGAAGCGGAGTCTGGTCCGCAGATGCGAAGGCAGGAGGGCTGAAGGGGGATCGCATAAGCAGAATATTTGGCCGCACCTGTAGAACCGCAGAAGTGGTCAAGTGGACGCATGTGCGATGATCGTTGGGCAGAGGGCTTGTTTAAGTGCATGGGTTTGGCTCATTTTCATTTTATTTCTTCCATGGGAGCCGAACTTGGAGCGATTTGGAGCGTCATTTTCATCGTCAGTCATGAGGTAAGTAATTTCTACGAGTAGTGAGTTAAATATACGAATGTGGGCTTGTGAATACATGCAAAAATTATGAAAATTGTGAGATTTTGATAGAAAATCTAGAATTTGATATTTTTGGATTTTGATCAAGAAATTGGACATAGAATTGGGAATAAATCAAATATTTGAGTTCGTAGTGTTATGGGCAAAGTTTATCTTCGAAAACTTTTGGAATCCGAGAGCGTGGGCCCTAAGGTTTACTTTATTGATTTTTCGAGCGGAGCTGGGAAGTGTTATGAATTAATTAATTATGATGTCGGAGTATATTTTTATTGGCTTTCATAATTTTTTGACTAGTTTTGGATTGTTGGCTTGGAAATGAGGGGTTAAAGAGGCGTTGGAGCCGGTTATGAAACTTCAGAGCGAGGTAAGTCTCCTGTCTAAGTCTGTGAGAGGGAATTTACCCCTAGGTGATATACTTGTTATGTGCTACTAGTTGTGGGTGCTACATACGCACGAGGTAACGAGAGTTCATATGTAGTTAAAGCATGTTATGTCCGGGTAGACTTAGGACTTCATCATGTAATACTTGAACTATTTGGACTCATTATGCTAGCTTAATTGATTGAAATTAATTGGAATTGATTTAGAATATATATATATATATATATATATATATATATATATATATATATAGGCCGAGACATTTTATCCTTGAGTTGTTGGTAAGTTATTTGAGAAAACGGTAAAAGTTATATTCACTCTGTGCTCATATACTGTATTGTATGCACGTGTCTCGTAATTCATAAATCTCCTTCCTTTCTTATGGATCGGGCCAAACGTCTCGGTAGTATAATAGATGCATCTATGGTTCGTTCCACTCGACCCTCGACAGTGTACACATTATTCAAGATCGGGCCGAACGACCTTAGCCGAATCGTGCGCTATATCAGTAGTAGTCCGAATATTCACAAGATTATCTTTCTACTGATGCTTGGAACGTTATATGGTATTCCTTATTCGTTTGGTACTGGTACTTAATACACTGAGCTGTTGAGGTAGAATACAAGACTGAGAAATGTATAACTTTAAAAGAAATGTTAGGGAGATTATGTAAATTACAAACTCACCCTATTATTATGGTGTGCTTCATATCTGCTTAGAATTTATTATATTGCTTTATTGGACCTCGAGTAAGTGTCGATGTCGACCCCTCATCACTACTTATCTGGGGTTAGGCTAGATACTTACTGGGTACGCGTTGATTTACGTACTCATGCTGCACTTCTGCACTAAATGTGTAGGATCAGATAGGTTTATTTGGTGACCATCTTGGTGCGTAGGCGCAACTGTTGAGGAGACATTAGGTGAGCTGCATTTCAGGCTACGCATCGAAGTCCATAGTCTCCATCATCCTATTTATGTCATCCTGTCTCATTTACATTCTAGACAAAGGTTGTATTATTATTGTACTCCTTAGTAAATACTCACGCACCTGTGACACCGAGTTTTGGGATTATACTAATTAATGTTTACAGTTTCGTATATTATTATCGCTTTTTATTTCTTTTATAAATTACAAATTTTGTACGTCCCCATGGATTTAGAAGTGTAAATTTCCTTCCTTATTAAAATTTATGATTTCAAAAGTAAAATAATGAGTAATTAAATTGGTAAATCACTAATCGCTTGCCTGAAGGCGGCGTTAGGCGCAATCACGACCTATAGTGGATTTTGGGTCATGACAACTTTGTATCAGAGCTCTAGGTTCACTTGGATCTCACTAGTCATAAGCAAGTCTAGTAGAGTCTTACAGATCAGTATAAAGACGTATGTACTTATCTTCGAGAGGCTATCGAGCTGTTAGGAGCACTTCCCTTCTAGATTCCTCATCGTGCGATTTGATTCCTTTGAGGATTATGCCTTAATTTCCCTCCTACTCAATCTTATACGTCGTTAAGCTCTTTATATCAATAGGGCATCGAGGAGTTATATTGGTACTGCAGACGTGGTGCAGGATGTTTTTCCCTACGTATTCTGGCAGGCTATTATCGTCGCCTTGCGGAAGGATGTTCTGTCGTTTCAACTCAATATTTGCATTTCCTACGATTTTGAGGCTATACACAGATTGTTATGATGTTCATGCGTTATTATCGCACTGCGTTGGTTTAATGGTAGAGTGTTTATCTATGTATCGAGGCAGTGAATGACATGAAACAAGGATTTCTCAGTGCGTGGCTTAGAGGCTCGACATTTAATTCCAACGGAGTAAAGGCAATCGGACTATGGACATTCAGGCTTTGTTTGATGGAGTAAAGAGACTTGGTATTTTTGAGCGTGGCGGCATTCTCATTTGTGATGTGGTGTCATCATCTTTGTTTGAACGCATTAAGGCTCGCCGGTGTTATGGTTTTCTTGAGTTGCCTTCGGGGCAGGGTGTTGTGAAATGATGCCTGAGAAGCGGTTGTCAGAGATGGTAGTGTGTAGCAGTTTCAGAATCTAGTCGGAGTTCCTAATGGTGGTGATGGCTCGAGAAAGATGGTCTTCGAAGAGGATTAGAACTGGCAGTAATTTATTAGTTTAGGTGCTGCAGAGATGGGTTTTAATTTGAGGCAGCATTTGGGTAGCAAATGATGAGGAATGACATGGTGGGAGGTATCTCGCGGTGGTTGAATTGCTAGCAGGTCAAGTATGAAAAGCAGAGATCGAGAAGTTGCTTAAAGGAGATAGTTTAACTGAAGTGAGAGTGGCAGAGTAGCATATGGATTATGTGGTAGGACAACCACATGCCTTGAGAAAAGTTTAGAGTGATTTGAGAGTCATTGTGGAAAGCGACTAGGTCCTCAGAATTATTTTATTTGAGATGGAGGCTACGTCACTGAGGAAGATTGGACATGGCAGAAAGGAGTTTGCTGGAATAAAGAGGGGTGTGAAACCTTGATTATTGTTTTTGGGTGCAACATGACTTCGAGTTTGGAAATTGGAATGTATTGTCAGATTTTCAGTTGATGTCAATGGGGTGTGAACAAACTTGTACAGCTGGTGGACGAGCATGGTCTTAGGAGGGTTTACGTATTTTGTGTAGTTGTAACTAGTGCAGTGTAATTGGAAGATGTCAGTATGGAATTCCACATGTGGGTTATCTCCTGTGAGCAGGTTAGCGGTTGCATGATTTTAATGAAGTTTCTACGAAGAGTTCTACTTACTACTCGGTAGAAGGTCGAATATGCGATTGTGGATGATAATTAGGAATGTTCATGAAATGTTTAACAAGAAACTACAAGAAATTTGGCATGTTGACGGTGCGGGATCATGGTAATTGAGAAGAAGGAGTCTTTGTGGGTTCTACATTATGTGATGGTAGCTTAAAGTTAAGTGGGGGAGCCCACCGTCTACGATTGGATCGCGTTTGTATGCTTGTGCGGTATCTTATATTCGGTGCATTGGTGGATCAATTATGACTAATAAAAGAAAACATCAGGGGTAATTCGAGCAAAGAACTTGATGAATGTGTGCTATAGTTCGCCTTATCAATTCATGTGCAGTTTTGGGAAGACTCAGAGTTTATGCTTCTTGTGGATGTGATGTACAAGGAAACAAATTCATCCGGTTTCTTCTTCGGGAGCATTCATGTGCTAACAGAGCATTGAAGTTTTATTATACTCGGGACCAGGACAGAGTGGGTGACTCTTTATAGTGGTTCTAGTAGGTCCATTGTGCGGTTAAAGATCGAGTTATTACATTGGGTATTGAGACAATGTGATCTCGCGATTTGGGTCACTTGGGATGAGTGTTGTTGAGTTTAGTCATGTTTTGAAATGGAGCTATTATTATTATTATTATTATTATTATTTCTAAGGTAAGTGAAGAGTAAATTGGAAGAAGCAGGGTCAGGTAGTAATGGTTTGAATAAGCACGATTGTAGCAGTGATCAGTTCCTTCGGCGTGTTAATGTTAAGTTATACATGTTATTTGTGGTTGTACGTGTGGGCTTGAAAACCATCGTAAGTTGATTGATTTGTAGGTATTTGATTATGATGGCGTGATATGTGTAATTGGACCCCTTAAGAGTTATGGTGGTGTAGACCACAACTTGACGTTTGTATTTTCTGCGGTTATCGGTATTCGATTGCATGTGGTAATTGTTCCTCTAAAATATGTTGAGTGAAAGGGGTTCTGGATGATACAGTGTTTATTCTATTGGTGGTTTGGGAGTTATGATAAAATTATTGTACTGTCGCGTAACGGCATGTTAGGGGCAGACTTTGCTACTTGGTGCGGAAGGTCGTGGGAGCGTATCCCACGGGGAAATTTGTATAAGGGTGACATGTTAGTCACTTGATTGTTAAGGATTGAAACCACGTATGGAGATTTGTTTTTGGTACTATCATTAATGTGAGAGTTTATGCCTGCAAGGCAATCTATCCTAGGGTTATGAACTATGGGAGTTTTTTCCAGATTAGACGGCCACTTGTGTGTGTCAAAGTTAGGGCCATTTTGGATCCTCGAAAGGATGTTAGCACGTATGTTATTCTTAGAATCGAGTTGGGGCTCGTTGGTGGTCCTAGTGTGAGTGTTTACTTTATGTCAGATCGGATGTATACATTCAGTAGCGTTGCTTACGGAGGAGTCTTCGTCTGTTGGATGTTTTTCCCGTCGTCAGCTATTCGATGAAATACTCTTTTATGCCATGTGGGTTATGAGATGACTTGATTATCCTCACATGTGTTGTGATCCCGTGTATCTTGTGGTGTTGTGAGAACAAGATGACTCTTGAGATGAAGGTCATTTATTGCACCTTAGTCATGCTTGAGTTTTTAGCGTATGTCGCTATCCGTCTCCCCAGGGATTATATTATGCACTTGGCGCGTTTGTGGTCGATATTCGGGTATTTCGTAGGTATAAGCATTATGGATTGATAGGCATTTACTTATTTATTATTATGTGTGGATCGGTGGCATGCCGCCGCAGGTATGTTGTTTGGATCGGGTTGCACGCCGTAACAGTATCATTTTTGGATTGGGTTGCACGCCACAACGGTAACATGTTTGGATCGGGTTGCACGTCGCAGTGGTATCATGTGTGGATCGGGTTGCACGCCTCAACAGTGAGATATTGAGTACGGTTCCCTATATATATTCTTGTGTATTCTGTTTCTCATTCTTTGAGAAGGGTTCATAGCATCTTTTCGATCGTTTTATTTGTTACGCGGGCTGGGAAGTTCTTTTCTAGGGTTTGTTTTTCCTTATGTCTCATATTCAAGTTATGACTTGTCAGTGCATTGACGACATCATATAAGATCTTGGTCATTGTTTGAGGTGGCTTATTGCTTGAGCGGCTTATACTGGGTGAGACGAGATTATTGGACCTGAAGTTAGTGCAATCAGATCTACATAAGGTATATTAAAGAGCAAATATCGTTATTCAGTTCAGAATGAGGTAACGGTCCTTGTCATGAGCAGAGACTACATGAATTTGTTGCTTCGGCAGGTGGTTATGAGTTTCTACACATCTCTTCCATCGTGGCAGTATTACGAGAGTTAGAACATGGCATATATGTGTTATGAGGTGTATTGCGGGCACCAGTTCGTGATATTCCTACTATTATGGTGGGGGGATGTTATTATAGGCAACCGACTTATGTGGTGCATGGTGTGATTTCAGCATAGGTGCGTGGTCATGTTGGGTACAGTGTGTGGTGATTGATACGGTATTCGTATGTTAGAATTAGGTCTGGTAGAGAAATTCAGAGGTTTGAATATGGTTCTAAGGCTTATTGACTAAATAAAATGGAGAATCTTCAGTGTGACTCGAGCTGATGTGCTTAACTGGGTCTTGGTGGAATGGGTAGGTGCACGAAATGCTAAACACTGATTGTGGACAACTCCGGAGTAGTTCTTGACACGTTCGAGGATGAACTTATGTTTAAGTGGGGGAGAATGTAACGATCTGACTGGTCGTTTTGAGTTCTAGTGTGTCGTTCGGCGGTTTAAGGCCTCGAGTAGCTTCACTTCATATTTTATGACTTGTACGTGTGTTTAGAATTGAATTTCGGGAAGCTCAGAGTTGATTCGAGAGGAGAGGCTTTAAGTTGGAAGAGTTGACTAAGGTTTGACTTTTGAGTAAACGTCCTCGGAATCGGGATTTGAAGATTCCGATAGGTTCATATCATGATTTAGGACTTGGGAGTATGTTCGGGTAGAGTATCGGGTGGTCCAGGAGTATTTCGGCACTTATTATGGTAAGTTAACATTTTGGAAGTTTAAGAATTTTTTAAGTTTGGTTTGAAGTGGATTTTGGTGTTATCGAAGTCTGTTTCGAGTTCCGAGCCTTCGGATAGCTTCTTCATGCCATTTATGACTCGTGTGAGAAATTTGAAGTTTTTCCTGATTAATGTTTTACGATTCGACACAAGATATAGAATTTGGAAATTTGAATTATTTATAAGTTTGATTCGAGGCATGATTCATGCTTTTGGTGTTGTTTAACATGGTTTGAGGCATTGGCTAAGTCCGTATTGTGTTTTGGGATGTGTTGGTATATTTAGACAGAGTCCCGGGGCCTCAGATGCGAATCGGATAGGAAACGGATCGAGTTTGGACTTGGAAGGACTGCTGAAGCTTAAGGCTTCTGGTGTGATCGCACCTACGAGGTTATGGCCGCAGGTGCGAGACTGCAGAAGCGGCCCAGGGTCGCAAAAGCGGTAGATAGTGAGGCTGGCTGGATGCACAGGTGCAAGGTTTTTGCTGCACCTGCGATCGCAGATAAGGTAAAAGGGTGCGCATGTGCGGGGTGTGTGAGTTCGTTGTATCCGCAGAAGCGGATCCCTGATCGCAGGTGCGACTCCGAAGAAGCAGAGTCTGGTCCGCAGATACGAAGGCAAGAGTGCTGAAGGGGGACTGCAGAAGCGAAATATTTGGCCGCAACTACGGAACCGCAAAAGCCGTCAAGTGGCCGCAAGTGCGATGATCGCTGGGCAGAGGGCTTGTTTAAGTGCGTGGGTTTGGCTCATTTTCATATCATTTCTTCCATGGGAGCCAGTCTTGGAGCGTCATTTTCATCGTCAATCATGAGGTAAGTAATTTCTACGAGTTGTGAGTTAAATATACAAATGTGGGCTTGTGAATACATGAAAAATCATGAAAATTGTGGTATTTTGGTAGAAAACCTAGAATTTGGTATATTTGGATTTTGATCAAGAAATTGGACATAGAATTGATAATAAATCATATGTTTGAGTTCGTAGTGTTATGGAAAAAGTTTATCTTCGAAGTTTTTTGGAATCCGGGCACGTAGGCCCGAAGGTTGACTTTATTGACTTTTCGAGCGGAGTTGGGAAGTGTTGTGAATTAATTAATTATGATGTTGGAGTATATTTTTATTGGCTTCCATGATTGTTTGACTAGTTTCGGATCGTGGCTTGGAATTGAGAAGTTAAATAGGCATCAGAGCTGGTTATGGTACTTCGTAGCGAGGGAAGTCTCCTCTCTAACTCTGCGAGAGAGAATTTACCCCTAGGTGATGTACTTGTTATGTGCTACTAGTTGTGGGTGCAAATATGCACGAGGTGACCAGAGTCCGTACATAGTTAAAGCATGTTATGTTTGGGTAGACTTAGGACTTCATCATGTAATACTTGAACTATTTGGACTCATTATGCTAGCTTAATTGATTGAAATTAATTGAAATTGATTTAGAAGATTTATATATATATATATATATATATATATATATATATATATATATATATATATATATATATAAAAATAGGTCGAGCCTTATCACCTTGAGTAGTAGGCAAGTTATTTGAGTAAACGGTAAAAGTTATATTCACTTTGTGCTCATATACTATATTGTATGCACGTGTCTCGTAGTTTGGTTATCCCCTTCCTTTCTTGTGGAGCGGGCCGAACGCCTTGGCAGTATAATAGATGCATCTATGGTTAGTGCCGCTCGACCCTCGGCAATGTACACATTATTTTAGATTGGGCAGAACAACCTCGGCAGAATCGTGCGCTATATCGCTAGTAGTCTGAATATTCACGAGATTATATTTCTAGTGATGCCTGGAACTTTATATGGTATTCCTTATCCGTTTGGTACTGGCACTTAATACACTTGAGCTGTTGAGGTAGAATATAAGACTGAGAAATTTATAGCTTTAAAAGAAATATTTGGGATATTATGTAATTTACAAACTCACCTTATTATTGTTGTGTTCTTTATATCTGCTTAGGATTTATTATATTGCTTTACTGGACCTCTAGTAAGTTTTGATGTCGACCCCTCGTAACAACTTGTAATGACCCGACTTGTCGTTCTGAGCATTTATGTCCCGTTCAATGACTTAAGATCTCGAGCAGCTTCGGAATATATCCTATGACATGCGTAGAGGATCGAGTTTGGTTTTCGGAAAATTCAGAATTAAATTGAAAGAACAATTATTAGCTTTGAAGCTTAAATGAAAAGAGTTGACCGGAGTTTGACTTTTGAGGAAACGACTCTGGAATGGAATTATGATGATGTCAATAGCTTCGTTGATTTTGGACTTGGAGCCGCATACTTATGAAACAGATTCTGATGCATGCTCCGTAGTGCCCTGAACTATCTTGGGATGCCGCTTATAGTCCGTGGGATGCCGCTTACAGTCCGCAAACTTATTCATCTTAGTAGCTGCCTTATCCAAGTAGGACTTAGTAGTGTCAAGCTTTTCCTCCCATCATTTGCCCATATGATAAGCCCCCAAACTCTTTCCCTCGAACGCGGCTGGTAATAAATGTGGAGTTTGTGGCTGTTGGCCTGTGGCTAGCTCAAATGGTGTCTGCCCCGTGGACTCACTTCGCTGCAAGTTATAAGAGAATTGGGCGATGTCTAGGAGCATTTCCTAATCTTTCTGATGCGCGTTTGCATAATGCCTCAAGTAGCATTCTAGTAAGGCATTGACCCGTTCCGTTTGTCCATCTGTCTGTGGGTGGAAACTAGTGGAAACGTGCAATGCCAAATATATCGAATAACTCTCTCCAAAAGTTCCCAGTAAAATGGGGGTCTCAATCACTGATAATATTCCTTGGCAAGCCCCAATACTTAACTGCGTTCTTAAAGAAAAGCTTGGCGGCTTCCATGGCAGTGCAACCTGGTGAGGCGGTCATGAAGGTGGCATATTTAGAAAATCTATCCACGACTACCATAATAGTACCATAACCGTCGGATTCTGTAGACAAGTGATAAAGTCCATAGTAACGCTCTCCCATGGATGCTCGACGACTGGTAGTGGTTCCGAAAGTCCTCCGAGCTGTTGTTGCTCAACCTTGTCCTATTGGAATACAAGACAAGTCTTCACATAGCACTCTATGTCATCTCGTATGCGTGGCCAATAGTAGACTGACTTAACCAAGGCCCTAGTGTGACATTGGCCTGGATGACCAGCCCATATTGTATCATGACTCTCCCTTATTATCCACCGTCTAATGTCTCAAAACATAGGCACTTAGACATGCCGACCCGTGGTATGCAATAGACCGTCTTCTACCTAAAAACGTCTCGTCTTGCCCTAGTTGGGTAAATCAATAAGCTGTTTGGCTGTTGGATCATGCTGCATACCTTCTTTTATAGCCTCAAGAATGTCCCAACTTGTTGAAGTGATGACAGCAAGCTCGGCTTTCTAGTTCAAGGCATCAGCTACAACGTTACCTTTGCCCGTCTTGTACTCCAGCACATAATACAACTCAGCCAAGAAATCCAGCCACCTATCCTATTTTGGTGTGAGCTTCTTCTGCGTATGAAAGTAGCTAGTTGCCACATTATCGGTCTTGACCACGAACATCGACCCGAGAAAATAATGTCGCCATGTACGAAGGCAATGCACAGTGGCATTCATTTCCTTTTTTTGCACTGTGTAACACCGCTCTGTCTCATTTAACTTGTGGCTCTTAAATGCTATGGGGTGCTTATCCTACATTAGGATGCCCCCAATGGCGAAGTCTGGGGCATCTATGTGCACCTCAAATGTCTTGGCAAAGTCTGGTAATGCCAAGACTGGCTCCTCTGTTACAGCTGCCTTAAGGCCTTTTAAACGCCTTTTGACAATGCTCCATCCAGACCCATGGCTTGTTCTTCTTTAGCAACTCAGTCAATGGTGCAGCCTTTGAAAATTAGTCACTGATGAATCGATGATAGTAGTTAACAAGGCCAAGGAAGGATATTAACTCAGTTACCTTTATAGGTGCCTCCTACCCCTGGATAGCACATACCTTAGCCTCGTCCACACGTAGCTCGCCATTGCTAATGACATGGCCTAAGAAGTGCACCTTTGATTGTGCAAACTCGCATTTCTCCCTCTTGATGTATATCTCGTTCTCCCGTAAGACTTGGAAAACCTTCCTTAAGTTCTCCATGATCTCCTCCAGGGTGTTGTTGTAGATGACTATGTTGTCAAGGTAGACTACCACAAACTGATCAAGGTAGGGATAAAACATCTTGTTCATAAGGGTGAAAAATGTGACCGGTGCATTGGTTAAGCCGAGCGGCATCACCAACCACTCAAAGGCTCCATATATCGTCACACATGCTGTCTTTGGCTCATCCCCTTCTGCAATGTGAACTTGGTAGTAGCCCTTGCGAAGATCTACCTTGGTAAAATACTTGGCTTGCCCAAGTCTATCGAACAAGTAAGCAATGGGCGGGATCGGGTATTTATTCTTCACTGTGACCTTATTAAGTGCTCGGTAGTCTATGCATAAGCTCAGTGATCCATCCTTCTTTCATTTGTGACCAACATCTAGCAGCTCTTTCATTTGTTTCCTGAGGTCCTCTAGCTCGGGCGGTGCCATACGATATGGGGAAATTACGAGTGGCTTAGCCCCTGGCTCTAACTCAATCTTGTGATCCATCTCTCGCCTAGGCGGCAAGTGCTTAGGCAACTCCTCGGCCATGACATCTTTGTTTTATTCAAGTAACATCTCTATGCAAGGTGGTAGTGTCTCTTGAAAAATCTTGTCTTCCTCTAAACTTGCAATGGTTGCCACAAACGTTAGCTCCCCCTTCTTGATCCCCTTGACAACCTGCATAGCTGAGAGTTGTGCTTGGCTCTGTTAGTGTGGCATTGTCACTGTAGGTACCATGTAAGCTCCTTCTCGCTCCATAACCAAAAGACGTTGGAGGTAGGGGTCGATCAAGGTATGACAATGTCTAAAGAACTCTTGCCCCAATATGATGTCAAAGATATCCATAGCGGTTATGGCAAAGTTTGTCATACCTTTACAAGTTCCCAATTTGACACCAACTCCATTAGCTATCCCACTAGCATTTTGTAGCTCAGCATTCACGGTCTTGATGCGAGAGTTTGTTGGAGAAAGCTTCAATCCTAGTCGCTTTGCGGCAGCCTCAGTCGCAAAATTATGAGTTGCTCTAGTATCTACCATTGTAGGAGTGGGCTTGTTGTTGATGGTGATATCCATGTACTGATTGCCATTCTCAGTATGTTGGATGGTTTGCTTCGTTACAGCACCACATAATCCGATCATACCCAATTGTGTGATTCACGAACTCTCTTCTTGCGGCTGCTCCTTCCGTTCACGGACCATAGCACTGAGGCTCTTGAGGTCGGGAAAACTTCTGAAGTCGTGCGGCCCTCCGCATATATAACATCCCTTCTTCTCGGCTTGCACCTTCTTCTCGGCATAGCCGTGACGGCCACTCGACTTTTTGGAATCTTGAGTCTTAAAGTATTGTTGTTGTATCTCCTTACCTTTGCCATGGTCTCCCCCACCTTTGAAATTGTTAACCTTTTACTCTTTGACTTTTCCTTTGTCATGCTTGCCATGCCTGAAATCCATCAATGATTCGGCCTTCACTATGGCTTGGTCTATATCCACGACTTGCCAGCATTGCAACTCCTTTTTAGCCCAATTTTGCAACCCGTCCATGAAGTGGAACAGCAAGTCATCATTGGTCAGGTTGGGTATTTGAAGCATAAGGGTAGTGAACCCCTTGACATAGTCACGTATGCTACCTATTTGCTTCAACTCCCTAAGTTTGTGCCTTGCCTCATACAAGACACTGTTTGGAATGAACTGTCGCTCGAACTCGTCTTTAAACGGATCCCACCTACTAATAGTACATAGACCTTTATCCATGTCGGACATCTTCCTTATCCATCATAGCATGGCAGTCTCTGAGAGGTATAACACTCCAGTGTTGATCATGGCCTCGTGGTCCCTCACTTTGCCGTGCTTGAAGTAGTTCTCCAAGTGCCAAAGGAAGTTTTCCACTTCATGTGCATCACGAATACCTTTGAACACTGGGGGTTTGGGAGTCTCTATCTTGGCCTCCCTCGTCACCACAGCATTGTTGGGTGCCTCGGTCATGCCAACATTAACATGCTCCTCGAGCGACTCTATCTTTGCCTTCAAAGCATCGATAGTACTTAAAGCCTCCATGATTCTGCACTCTAAGGCAGTGGTGGTTTGCCTTAATTCCATCTTGGTCTGTGTACGTCCCTCCAAGTCATTTCGGATACTCTCAATCTCTCCAAGAGTGTTCCACTCAAGAACGTTAAGGGTGCCTTCCACCTTTACCAAGCATTGGAAAAGCTCTCCTCGTCGTCCATCCCCGCGTTCATCTTCATCACCCACTCTTTACCGAGTGAGATGTCCTCGGGCAGGACCTCCACTTCTTCCTTGCTCGCCTCAGTGGTAGATGGTTCTTGGGATGTAAGCCCTTCGTTTGATACAACCTCGGGTGGAACCTCCTGAATCTTATTGGTGGTATTCCTCTTTTTGCTACGGCCACTCTTGCCAGCAACATCTTGGGGTTGCTTTTCTAGAGGAAATGGTCCGCCAGATTTGGCATCAATATAGGTTTCTGGAGCCACAAACTCAGGTGCGGGATTTATCATCCGGGGAGGTAGAGTCTAACTACACGGCATGGTATAGTAAGAGAGCTTGGATTGATCAAGAGCTGGAACGGCCCGCTAAAAGACCCCATGTCCAACAATTCACAGATGGGCACAAGAATAATGGGTTTGGTTAGCCAAAGAGATAGAATACAGGGCCACTATAATCAAATTAGAGAATTAGGTCAGAACCATTAAATTTCAAAGTTTGCTGCAAGCCGCTGAAGATGAGGGAGAAAATAAAAGGTTAGCCCGAGAAAATGAAGACCTCCGTGCTCAACTCCGAGAAATGAGAATAGCCGCTGAAATGCCTGTAATAAGTGTAAGAGATGAAAGAATCATGGGCAACTTGAGGCAAAAAGTGCATGACTATGCGGCCGACCTAACAAAGGTTGAGAAAGATTTAGCAAAAGCCCGGGCAAGGATGGTGTAGTTGGGGAATGATACAGAATAATAGACAAGGTTAGCCCGCCAGGCAAAGCAAAGTTATGACAGAGAAGTCTCGATTTTAAGGAAAGAGTTGGCCACTCTCGAAAATGACATGGGTCAGCAGGTAAAAGAATTCAAGAAGGAGAGAGAACACTGCTATGGATTGATTAACAAATTGGAAGAGAGTGTGCTGAAATTGCAAAACTGAAACAACAGGGCCATGCAAGTAGTGGAAGCCCGAGAACTGCAAATCAGAAGATTGCTCCAGGAGAAAGGTGCTATTAAACTTAGAATCAAAGAAATAGCTGACTACACTTCAATGAAATGCGATAAGTGTGAGAATATGACTAGTGTTATGTTCTTATCTTTAGTGATCTCTTTCGCTCGCCTAGAGTTCATTCATGATGAGCTTGCAAGCAGGCACCGAGACCGACCGATGTCCCGCGGGCCCCTAGAATAATGTTTGAGAGTCATCCGTGTTCTTAATTCTTCAGTCATCAAGTCTGTATTTTACTTTCCCTTACATCGAGTCGTTTTGTCCTTTCGTCCATTTCGAGTCTATTGTTATTTTGCTTCACGTCTGTATGTTTTCCTTTTAAGTCAGTTGTCGATTTCTTCGAGTCTTTGTAATGATAAAACCAAAAAGATTTTATTAATGATATATTAAAAAACCCCAAAAGTTTTCTTTGCTTTCATTTTATATTTATTCCCCTAAACTACGTAATGGTCTGATTCATGCGGTGTCATGATACATAGGCAATCCCCATCGGATGCGATCATAGCCATAATTAATGTGAGAGAAAATATAAAAAAAAGAGAAAATTGAGAGAAAATAAATAAAAAGAAAAGAAAGTAAAGCGACAAAAACAAAAGAGAAAAATTAGGAGTAATGAAACAAAAGGAAAAGAAAGCGAGAGGTGGGAGAAAAGAATACGAACATTTAAAAGGACAAGATGAAACACACAACCATTGCAAACACATGGTAGAAGCGTTTAATTATTCAGGTGTATTGCATCCCCAACGTGCGATTTCTTAGCCGTTAAATGTCTCAAAACTAACAAGGTTGTTGTATGTGCAGTTAGTTAGCCAGGTTCTGTTTAGGTGGTTGGTTTTGTCAGTAATCTGGCTTCTCATACCTATTTTACAAGATTCAAAGGAAAGGTTCCAATGGCCTCTGAAAGCAGTCTCCATATTATCAACCCTGAGGATAGCCCGACATTAGCTATTTCACAACGTGAATTAGCAACTATCGAAGAGAATAAGTTGTTGCGTCTCCGCATGTTTGAAATATGGTACGCCTGGTCTAATGGTAGGGAACCGCCAAGTGCAATTCCTAGATTCCCTGAGTTGA
Organism: Nicotiana tabacum; assembly: GCF_000715075.1. NCBI lineage: Eukaryota > Viridiplantae > Streptophyta > Magnoliopsida > Solanales > Solanaceae > Nicotiana > Nicotiana tabacum. The sequence continues at coordinate 7,250,590 of NC_134094.1, read as the reverse complement.
TTCCAAGGACGGATGGAACCACCAACGTCCCTATAACCAACCCATTTATCCCATGCGGGTACCCTACAATGTCATCCAACTTTACCGGCATGCCTTCTGTGTTTCGCCCCTAGGCACTATTTTTCGGGGCGCCTCTAACATTGTTCTCTGTACCACCGGTCTTCACTGTGGTACAACCAACTATGCCCATGCCGTGTTTTGAACCCCCAACATTCACCTTCCAAGGTCTGCAATTTCAGCATGATATGACTCATGTCACTCTGGACTCGTACGGCCAACAACCACAGTATGAGTTTTCGATTGAATCGAGAAGAAAAGATAAAAAATCCTGAGCAGGAAGAAACGACTCAGATAATGAAAAGCTTGGAGCAGATCTTGAAGAAGATGCAAAGCCTAAGTGGATAAAAAAGTGTTTCCTACTCGGACTTGTGTATGTTTCCGAATGTTCATTTCCCAGATGGTTTCAAAATGCCAGAATTTGAAAAGTACGACAGGCACGGGGACCTGATCAACCATTTAAAAAGGTATTGCAATCAGCTAAGAGACACTAGTGGAAAAGAAGAACTTCTGATGGCCTAATTCGAAGAAAGCCTGGAAGGAATCACTTTCGAGTGGTACATGGATCAAGAAATCACCTATTGGCATGTGTGGGAAGATCTGGCCCGAGATATTTTCTGACAATTCCAGTATAATGTGGACATCGCTCCCGACAGAAACTCTTTGTCCAGTTTGAAAAGGAAAACCGCGAAAAGGTTACGTGAATATGCTGTCAAATAGCGCAAGAAAACTGCCAGGGTAAAGCCTGTAATTGATGAAGCAACAATGGTTACGGTCTTCCTATATGCCCAAGAGGCGGACTACTTCCAGAATATGATGTCCGCTATGGCTAAGCCGTTCGCTGAGTCTATCATGATTGGTGAGATGGTCAAATATTGTTTGAAAACTGGAGAAATATTGAGTTAAGCCACCCTAGAAACTACATCACAATCCATCCAGACTAGTTCAGGGGGTTTGGTCAATCTAAAAAAAAAAGAGAAGAGAGAGCCATGATGGCTTCGAGCTCAAGGGGGTCTCGCCGATAATTTAACCATAACCCCACAACACTATTACCAGCATCAAGATGATGCTTATGCCGTGGCACCGCCTTACTATATGGTGATGAATGCACAACCCTACACACGGCCCCAACAAAACTACAACTAAAGCCGAGTTGCACCTCCCAGAAATAACCATCCTTACCAATCTCCATATAATCCTTCCCATCACAAAATATACCCCAATATAATCCACTCCCTTGAGAGCCTCCCAGAAGAAACAACTTCACCCCCATTGGTAAATCTTACTCCGGTCTGCTTCATAAGCTAATCCAATTGGGCTTATTGCAACCTGTGGCTCCAAATCGGCCAAACCCTGAGTCACCAACATATAGGACCGACGTCAAGTGTGTATACCATTTAGGGGTGGTAGGCCACGATACCGAAGATTGCTAGACCCTCAAGAGAGCGGTCAAAGATTTGATATAGGCAAAACGAATTGTGCTAAGGGACGAAGAGATCCCAATTTTGACTAACAATCCATTACCAACTCATAATAATGGGCTATTCATTGGTATGATTTGTGAGGATAAAGAGTTTGACCAGGCATTGTTGCCATCGCCAGTTCAGAGGCAAGAACTAAAGTAGCGGCAAAATCGGCCAAAACCGAAAAGAAAGTAGCTCCGGTTCATCTGGCCGTGGAAACAAAAATTGGGCCAGTACCTGCCAAGAATGTGGTTCTTTATGTTCCTAAGGCCCCAAGAAAAGAACAGCTTGCTGTCCTCAACACTCCAAAGACGTTCAATGAAAGGAAATCTACTTTAAATGAGACAAGGCTATGTGTACCAAAGGGGACATATGTGGCGCAGAGGACGGTAATTTCACCAAGGCTGACTAGGCCCGTGGTTATCAGTCCCGTACCACAGAGTCTTACGAAAGATCCTACTATAGTCCCGTGGAACTACAACAGAACCGTGGTTACCTACAAGGGGAAAGCAATTATGGGGAAAGTGAATGAGATAACTCAATCTGGGAGGTACTATACCCGGAAGCGATAAGGTAGTCAAAATAGAATAGGGATAAACAAATGCCACCCAAGAATCCCGAGAGCAATGAGGAAGTAGAGGAGTTCTTTAGGAATATGAAAACTTCAGAGAATTCGATAGTTAACCAACTCTGGAAGACTCCCTCCCAGGTCTCACTCCTGTCTCTGTTACTGAGTTCAGATGAACACCAGAAAGTGCTTCTCAAAACATTGAATAAAGCATATGTACCGGTTGAAACTACTGTCGAACAATTAGAAAGAATGGCCGAATTTGTTTTTTCAGGTCAACAAGATCTCATACAGTTGCGATGATCTACCCACAGATGGAGCTGCCCACAACAAAGCCCTCCACCTGACTGTCAAATATGAGGGCTATTATGTGAAAATGGTGATGCTAGATGGCGGGTCTGGAGTAGATATTTTCCCTCTCTCAATGCTCTAGATAATGGAAATTGGAACAGAAAGAATTCGGGCCAATAATGTCTGCGTACTAGATTTTGATGGGTTAAGAGAGACACAATATGAGATATTGATCTGATCTTAACTATTGGCCCCGTAGACTTTGAGGTGACCTTCCAAGTTTAGGAAACCTCGTACAATTTCCTCCTGGGTAGACCATGGATTAATGCTGCCAGAGCTGTTCCTTCCACTCTTCACCAAATGGTCAAGTTTAAGTATGATAATCAAGAGATTGTAGTCCATGGAGAAGATGAGAAATCCCTTTACCGGAACCCTTCAATACCGTGTCTTGAAACTAGGGAAGGCAGTGAGCACATTGTGTACCAAGGTTTCGAAATTGTGGTTGCTGACCAGTTTGAAGAAGGGCCCCTACTACCTCAACCTTGTTTGTCTATTGCTTCAATTATGGTTTCCACCCAAATGATCATAAATGGGTACAAGCCCGGAAAGGGAATCGGAGTATCACTACAGGGAATTATTGAGCCCCTTTCCCCGGTCATCAGTGAAAAGTCTTTTGGATTGGGTTTCTGAGCCACAGAGGCCGACAGAACATGGGCTAACAACCGCAAATAAAATGGGAGGTCTTGTCCCAGCCCATTCTACATCTCGCCCGATCATTTGTCAAACAAAAGTATGTGGAGGAAGAAGACGAAGCTTTCACGACTAAAGAAATGGATGATATCTGTGGAGCTTTGAAACAAATGCTAAATCCCACATGGTCCGGCCAGGAGAAGGCATGAGCTATGTCGAGGTGCAGCATATGGGACCATATTACAAGCTCCAGAACTGGAAGGCTACCCTGTTTCCCTTCAGGTGGAGTCCTGGTAGTTCAATCTTGCCATCTTTTCTGCATTATGAGTTATTTAAGGGTGTAACTCGGATGTTTTTGTTTTATTGTCTTTAAATTCTGATGTAAACCCTCATATCATTCAATTCAATGACATGGAATCAAAATTTCATCGTTCATAGATGTCTATTTTCTTATTTGTTCTGATTTTGCTATTTTTCATATCATTTTCTTTTCAGTTCTAATAATGCAAACTTAAATAATATGATGTGCTTACAGACTTCATGCTTAGATCCTAAAACACTGTTTAACATTGAAATAATGAATCAAGAGCTAGAATATGATAAAGATGAGGCTTTTAGGGAAATAATTGAGAATTGGAACAATTTGATAATAAACCTAAGCCAAACGTAAGTGAAACCGAGCCAGTAAATTTGGGCAATTCAGAAGAGATCCGAGAAACCATGATAAGCATTCACGCTGATGAGAGAATTAGAGATGCATTGATCCAACTTTTGTTTGAATTCAAAGACGTTTTGGCATGGTCCTATGATGATATGCCAGGGCTGAGTGTTGATTTGGTGGTATATAAATTGCCTACCTATCCCGGTTATCCACCCGTCAAACAGAAGCAAAGAAAGTTCAAAACCGATATCAGTGATAAGATCAAGGAAGAAGTCATCAAACAACTGAAAGCTCGTGTGATCCGATTGGTCTGATACACCACATGACTGGCTGGCTAATGTGGTACCGGTGCATAAGAAAGATGGAAAACCTCAAGTTTGTGTTTATTATTGGGATTTGAACAAAGAAGTCCCAATGAAAACTTTCTATTGAAAAACATCTGCATTCTCGTTGACAATTGTGCTAAACACGAGATACAGTCTTTTGTGGATTGTTATGCTGGGTATCACCATGAACTGATGGATGAAAAATATGCAGAAAAGACTTCTTTTACCATACCTTGGGGCACTTACTGTTACAGGGTCATGTCATTTTGTCTGAAGAATGCCGGGGCAACCTATATGAGAGTTATGACTGCCTTTTTCCATGACATGATGCATCAGCGAGTGCTCACCGAGTTTGATATTGTCTATGTCAAGCGCACGACGATGAAAGCTCAAGCCTTGGCTGATCATCTAGCTGAGAACCCGGTCGAAGATGAATACCAACCATTAAGCACTTATTTTCCCGATGAGGAAGTAAACTCGGTTGAATTTATTCCAGAGAACAACAATGCCTGGAAAATATTCTTTGATGGGGATGTAAACGCAAAAGGCTTGGGGATTGGGGCAATTCTGATTTCGCCCATATGTCAACACTATCCGGCCCCATCCCGAGTATAAAGCCTACATCATGGGCATGAACAGGGAAGTTGATCTGGATGTACAAGAATTATTAATCATGGGGGATTCTAATTTAACCATTGGGCAAGCCTAAGGTTAATGGGAAACTCGAGACATCAAACGCATCCCGTACAAGCAATATGTAGAAGACCTAAGTAAATAGCTAAGTCCGTCGAGTTCAAGTATATTCTCCGAGGTGACGAGAGTCTCTATGTAGTTAAAGCATGTTATGTTCGGGTAGACTTAGGACTTCATCATGTAATACTTAAACTGTTTGGACTCATTACGCTAGCTTAATTGATTGAAATTAATTGGAATTGGCCAATTAATACTTAAACTGTTTGGACTCATTAGGCCGAGTCTTATCACCTTGAGTAGTTGGCCAGTTATTTGAGAAAACGGTAAAAGTCATATTCACTTTGTGCTCATATACTGTATTGTATGCATGTGTCTCGTAATTCATAAATATCCTTACTTTCTTGTGGAGCGGGTCGAATTCCTCGGCAATATAATAGATGCATCTATGGTTCGTGCGGCTCGACCTCGGAAGTGTAAATATTATTTTGGATCGGGCCGAACGACCACGGCATAATCGTGTGCAATATCGCTAGTAGTCCGAATATTCACGAGATTATCTTTCTACTGATGCGTGGCACATAATATGGTATTCCTTATCCGTTTGGTACTAGCACTTAATGCACCTAAGCTATTGAGGTAGAATATAAGACTGAGAAATTTATAGATTTAAAAAAAATATTTGGGAGATTATGTAATTTACAAACTCACCCTATTATTGGTATGTGCTTTATATCTGCTTATGATTTATTATATTACTTTATTGGACCTCTAGTAAGTGTTGATGTCGACCCCTCGTCATAACTTGAAATGACCAGACTTGTCGTTCTGAGAATTTACGTCCCGTTCAACGACTTAAGGTCTCGAGCATCTTCGTAATATGTGCTATGACTTGCATAGAGGATCGGGTTTGGTTTTCGGAAGATTCAGAATTAAATTGAAAGAACAATTCTTAATTTTAAAGTTTAAATAAAAAGAGTTGATCGGAGTTTGACTTTTGAGCAAACAACTCCGAAATGGAATTGTGATGATGTCAATAGCTTCGTATGGTGATTTCAGACTTAGGCGTATGTTCGGATTTGGATTTGGAAGCCCGTAGGACAATTCGGCATATTTCGGCAAAAAGTTGGAAAATGAAGTTCTTGAAATACTCATAAATTCGTCCGTAAGTCGATTGGTTGATAACGAGGTCGTATTTCGATTCCGAAAATTTGAAACAGCTCCATTATGACATTTATGACTCGTGTGGTAGGTTTCCGGATTGATTTTGTAGGTTTCGGTATCGAATGTAGAATTTGGAATTCGGAAGTTCATAAGTTTCTTAGGCTTGAATAGATGCGTGATTTGTGATTTTGAGGTTTGGTACCTCGAGGAAATTCTTGAATAAATCTTGTGTGAAAGTGGTGGTTGTCGAAATAACCCTGACCCGAGCGAAATAGAAAAGATTTCCCGTCACCAACACCCAAGGTAGCATGGGGCGCTGGGATTTTTGAGGTTCTGGCCGAATTTTGGGGGTTTCCTCCACTCTCTCAAGACCTCCAACTCCCCCCATCTCCAAGATCTTCAAGAAATTTCTTAAAGAACTCAAAAAAGGGTTTTGGAAAGATTTATTCCAAATGATTGAAGTTGTAAGGGTAGTGGGAGGTTTTCATACCACTAAAGAGCTGAATTAAGAAAGCTTGATTTGTGGCAATCTTATTTTCGAGGAATTTTCAAAGAAATCACCGGGATTTGAGTCGTCCGGAGGTGGTTTCACTCGCGAAGATCATATAAGACTTGGTTTAAGTCTTATATGGAAATTGTGTGATTGAAAATCATGTACGCGAGGTGACGAGTACGTACTTGGTTTAGATGTGCAAATTATATCGGTTGAAATTCGTATACACCCTTATGTATTAAATTGGAATATTGTGGGAACTTAGTAACTCCTTGATTTGTCATGCCTCATTCCTTATTTGTCGAGTTTGTATTTTATATGATAATTTGGGGTAATTGCCACTTGGAATTTTATGTGAATTCCATGTGTTTGTTGATTCTATATTTCTTGGAAATAATCACATTATGGATTTTGCATCTATAACTAATTAATTAAATACTTTTAAATTAAGGCATTAATATATTTGTCAAAAATTGGATTAAAAGAGGCGTTGTCCTATGCTGAGTTACTTTTCCATCCTTGTTGTTATTTTTGAGGTTTCATATGTGTAGTGTGGAGCCTTGGGCTATTTGCTGTGAAATTAATTGATTTTGTTGTATCTTTGGAGTTGGTTATGACCTATGGGGAAATTGCGATATGAATTGTTGTATTGTGTTATCGTGATAATATTCCGTGTAAATTGTTATGTGATTTGAGTTATTATTATGAGAACATAAGGGTGGCATTCCACTATTGACATTATGTGGGTATAAGGGTGGCAATTCACTGTGGTTATGTGTGTTGGGATATTGTCTGGGCGGAGTGATAAGGGTGGCTATTATACGGAGTGATAAGGGTGGCTATAGGAGCGATAAGGGTGGCTATTGATATTGTTAGAGCGGAGGGATAAGGGTGGCTGTTATTATGGAGTGATACGGGTGGCTATAGCAGAGATAAGGGTGACTATTGTCAGGGATGATATGAGATTATTGCGTTGGTGATTTTTACATGATGTTGTGAACTTTTCCTGGTGTTTATTTTTATCTCTTGTGCAACTTGTCTTGTTGTTACGGTAAACTTCATAATAGTCAGATTCATGTTGCAATTGTATGCTTATGGTTATTGCCGGGCGGATTTTATTATTGGCACATGAGTTGTCCGTGAGGTTACGAAAGAAATATGGGCATGAGGGGCCGAAAAAATATAATGATTTTATTATTGACACATGAGTTGTCCGTGCGATTGTGATAGAAATATAGGCACGAGGTGCCATGAAAATATGAAAGTGGGTTGAGCCCCATAATTTTTATGAATATGAAATAAGGTGTCACATGGTGACATTTACTTGAAAGGAATTATATTCGAAAGAGATTTATTTGAAAAAATTATGTTTGAAAGATATTTATTTGAAAGAATGATATTCATAAGATATTTATTCGAAGAAAGTATATTAGAGATACATTTAATTGAAAGGATTATATTCTAAAGATTTCTATTTGAAAAACTTATAGATAAAAGATGTATATTTTGTAAGAATTGATTAATTGGTTGTACTTGTGTTCATTATTCGTTTGAACAATATTTATGGTGTTCTTGTTGCCTTGTTATTTATATCACTAGTTGGTTATCATTGCTATCATTGCTATTTATTTTCTATTATTTTTGTATGCTATATTGCACAGGTTATTAGACTAGTGAGTGTCTTGACTGTACCTCGTCACTACTCCACCAACGTTAGTCTTGATACTTACTGGGTACCGACTGTGGTGTACTTATACTACACGTCTGTATATTTTTGTGCAGAGTCAGGTACTGGAGATATTGGACTCGAGCAGAGTTAGTGTGTTGATCGCAAGGATTCAAGGTAGAGCTTCTTGGTCGTCACAGTCCCTTGGAGTCTTTCCATTTTATTGTATTGTTAATTATTATTAGAACAATATTGTATATTCGATCCTTGAGAGCCTTTCGTGTATTCAGTTAGAGTTCGTGGTTCAGTATTACCAGTCTTGGAAGGTTGTTATAATTATTTTCGTTGTTGGTTTCGATTATCTATTAAACAAAAATGGCTTGATTTGTTATTAAGATCGCCTTACTTAGTCTTAGAGACTAAGTGTCAACACAAAGCCATTGGTGGAACTTTGGGTCGTGACAAGTTGGTATTAGAGCTCTAGGTTCATAGGTTCTATGAGTCACGAACGAGTCTAGTAGAGTCTTGCAGATCGGTACGGAGATGACTGCACTTATCTTCGAGAGGCTATGGAATTGTTCGAAAATTTCCACTTCTTTTATTCATATCGTGCGGAATTTGTTGATTATGGAGTTTGAGCCTTTGTATCACTATTCTATCACAGATGGTGAGGACACGTGCTACCGGGTCAGCTGAGCAGACACCCGCGCATTCTGCTAGGCCGCAAGAGGCCGGGGTCGAGGTAGAGGCCGAGGAACGGCACGTGCCGGAGCTAGAGCACCTCTTAGAGCAGCAGTCAAGGAGCCGCCAGTATCTCCGATTGGGGGACAAGAACCAGAGACACCTGTTGTTACCCCCGGACTTCAGGAGACCTTAGCACAATTCCTGAACATGTTTGGTACATCAATTCAGGCGGGATTGATCTCCGTTTCACCAAATATTTCACAGATTGGGGAAGGAGTTCAGACTCCTATCGCCCATACTTCAAAGTAGCAGGTTCACATTGGTCAGGTTTCGGGTATAGTACCGGTACAACCTGTTATTTCGGTTCAGCCTGAGGTTAGGCCCGAGGCATCAGAAGAAGAACAAAAGAGACTTGAAAGGTTTAAGAGGTATAGTCCACCTACCTTTAGTGGCACAACTACCGAAGATGCCCATGGATATCTAGAAAAATGTCACTCTATTCTCTGCACCATGGGCATTGTAGAAGTGAGCGGAGTTGACTTTACTACATTTTAGTTGTCAAGAGCAGCGTATCAATGGTGCCAAGTTTATGAAGAGGGTATACTAGCCGATGCAACACCACCCACTTGACCTCCATTTTCAGAGATCTTTTTGAATGATTTTGTTTGCCAGACTCTCCGGGATACGTGGTGCACAGAGTTTGAACGCTTGCGTTAGGGCACCATGACGGTGTCAAAATATGCTATCATGTTCAGTGAGTTTACCCTCCATGCACCTATCATGGTTCCTACATTTAGAGTACTAGTCTGCAGATTCATTGAAGAGCTCGATTGTGATTTTAAAATATGTATGGCTCAAGCATTGCAGACTGACATTCCTTTTCAGCAAGTAGTAGCGATTTCCAGGATGTTAGAACGTGTTCGAAGTGAGGAAAGAGAGTCTAAAGAGGTCAAAAGGTCTCGAAACTCTAGAGAATTCAGTGGATTCTACTCTGCAGCTATGACTCATCATGGCAGAGGGTCAGGCAGTCAGGCAGCCCAGTCCGCAATTTAGAGTACTTGTAGTGCTCCAGTTAATACTTTTAGTGCACTACTGACGCAAGGTTCTTACAATGGTTATTCCAATTATTCGACACAGACTTAGTATGAGTAGCCGCACCCGCATAGGGGTTGTTATGAGTGTGGTGATACTAGGCACATCATGAGAGATTGTCCCAGACTTGTGAGAGGTGGATTTCATCAGAACACTCAGGCTACAAGCTCTATTCCTGCCCCCACATGCATAACCAGTTAGGGGTAGAGGACAGACGGGTAGAGGCGGCCTAGAGGGGGAGGCCCAGCCCATTGATACAATTGCTATAGTGTGGCTGAAGCCATTGCACCAGATAGATCCTTTGAAAAGCATTATTCTTATAATTCATAATAAAAGGAGCATTATTCTTATTTTGATTCGATTTCAATTATCGAGGTGAGAGATCCTTTCATGCTCCTTGTATGGTGGATTTGTAAATTTGTACTCTACTTCCGTGTTTATTCATGTTGGGAGATTTGATTATGTTATCCCGTGCCTATCATTTCTTTTTGTATACTATTGAGGGCTATGAGTCCAAAAGTGATTTTCTATTACTCACTACAATGAGTTTTGATATAACTCCGGGATAGTTTGGGTAAAATTGGAAAATTTAATGCCTTACCGATATGGGGGTTCATTATGTGTTGTGAAATTTATTTTTCGAGATTTATTTAAAAGAAGGAAAAAGAAATGAAAAAAAATTCAGTTGGCACGATGTGTATAATACGTGTGATTTAGAGTTGAGGATGGGATCCTCGCATTTTAATGTGAACTGATATGTTTAAACCGGTCTATGTGTCGTGGTGGAAGTTATATCGAGATGAGATCTTTGTGGTTAAATTCATATATTTTAAATTATCCCTGAAAAAAGTTTTTGCATTATAATACAGATAGGGAGCTATGGCTACTGGGCTTGGTTGATAATTTATTTGAATGTTTATCTGCGCATGTTAGTCATAGTTGTATTGTGATTACTGTGTTTTAGCCTGCGAGGTGTATGCCCAGATGAAATTAAATGTGACTCGTTAATTCGGGTGAATAATTAAAAGTTTTCTTTTTCCTCAAATCGTTGCCAGTAGTGTGAAGGTTTGAAATTAGGCTAGAACTGAGATGAAATTTAATTGTCGGTGCTGAAATTGATTATGGGCAGCCATTGTGGCTAGAGTTATTATTATGGGCCTATGTATGATGTGTCACACTATATGAATGTGTCGTGCAAGAGTAGGTACGAGTTGATACAACCGGTTGAGTCTAATACCGTATGTTGATGTGAAAAATCAAGTCTTTTTGAAAATAATTAAAGTGTAAGAAATTTGGTTTTAAGGCTTATAAGTTTAAACATGAGAAATAATCTCAACTGAGATGGTGTTGTCAGACTTATGATGATTGTGGTGACGTAGGATCACCCGCGAATATATGTATAGTACATGCACTTAGTAAATTGAAGTCCGCAGAATAATTCTTGGCACGTTCGAGGACGAACGTATGTTTAAGAGGGGGAGAATGAATGACCCGACTTATCATTCTGAGAATTTACATCCCGTTCAATGTCTTAAGGTCTTGAGTAGCTTCGTAATATGTTCTATGACTTGCGTAGAGGGTCGAGTTTGGTTTTCGGAGGATTAAGAATTAAATTGAAAGAACAATTCTTAATTTTGAAGCTTAGATGAAAAGAGTTGACCGAAGTTTGACTTTTGAGCAAACGACTTCGGAATAGAATTGTGACTTTTGACCGAGGTAAGTCTCTTGTCTAATTTTGTAAGGAGAAATCTACCCCATAGATGAATTAAATTAATAATTGTTGCTAATTGTGGGGGCTACGTATGCACAAGGTGACGAGAGTCCGTGCTTAGCTACTATTTATGCTAAAGTCCGGGTAGTTTAGGACTCAAATCATGAATTAAGTGTGTTAATTGCATCCTTTATTTAATTAAAGTATTAGAACTATATTGTAATTGTTAGAGAAAATAGTAAAAGACTAAAATTGCACGTACTTGAATTTTTGTGAAAACTCTTTAACTGCTAAATTGCAATTGTACATCCACTCGTATTAATTTTATAAAATATATACTCTCATTCCGGAGCTACATAAGAAAGTATCCTCCTTTCTTGTGGAGCAGGCCGAACGCTTCGGCAGTATATGTGCATCTATGGATGGCGCCGTACGTCCCTCGGCAATGTACACGACACTCTGGATCGGGCCGAACGATCTCGGCAGACATCGTGCCTAATAATAATAATTACACGATACTTTGCTATTTATTGCAGCTTGTGAAATTAATTAATAAATTGGAAATGATCGCATTTGAAGGAATTTAATTATTTCTGCTGGTTAAAGAAAATTATTGTTAATCCTATAAATCATGTTGATTTAATATTTCTATTTTTAATATTATTGACCTTTAGTGAGTGCCAAAGTCGACCTCTTCGTCACTACTTCTTCGAGATTAGGCTTGATACTTACTGGGTACACGTTGTTTACGTGCTCATGCTACAATTGCTGCATATTTTTGTGCAAGTACGTATATGTCTAGCGGCCTTGTGGGCGCAGAGGTGTGGTTAATGCAGAGACTTAGGTGAGTTGCATTCTATATTACGATCCGCAACCAGTAGAGTCTCCTTCAGATTTATTTATATTTTTTCTGTCTAATTTGTATTCCGGACAGTTGCTGTATTTTATTTTATATTCTCAGTAAATGCTCATGCACTTGTGACACCGGGTTTTGGGAGGATTATGGGTTGTTCTGTAGTGAATTTGGTAAAGGTATTATTATTTACTCTGTAAATCCTCATTATTTACTATGTATATTAAAGGAAAAAAATATGATTTCAAAAGTAATAAAAAATGAGAATCTAATTTAGTAAGTATTTATCGTTGGTTTGCCTAACAGTGGTGTCTGGCGCCATCATGACCTTAATGGATTTTGGGTCGTGACATGTGAGCTGCAATCCAGGCTACGCATCGAAGTCCACAAAGTCTCCATCATCATATTTATTTCATCATGTCTTATTTATATTCTAGACAGATGTTGTATTCTTATTGAACTCCTTAGTGAATGCTCATGCACTTGTGACACAGGATTTTGGGTTTATACTAATTAATGTTTACAGTTTCGTATATTATTATTGCTTTTTATAAACTACAAATTTTGTACGTCGCCGTTGATTTAGAAGTGTAAATTTCCTTCCTTATTAAAATTTATGATTACAAAAGTAATAAAATGAGTAATTAAATTGGTAAATCACTGATGGCTTGCCTGACGGCGATGTTAGGCGCCATCACGACCTATAGTGAATTTTGGGTCGTGACAATATGAAACGGGATAATAAATGGGCAAACTAAAATAATCTTTTAGAGAAATTCCTATTTAATTAAATATTATAATTTAAAAAACAAATACAGATAGCTTACACATGTTTAAAGTGCAAGAAAGTTATTACTAACAATTGGTATTAGTATCTAAATAATTAAGTAATATGTCGTCACTTTCTAGGTTGTAATTTAGGTTAATATAATCTAACAAAAAAATCTAAATTTCATTTCTTGTACGGTATGCGGTATAAAATTACTTAGAGTACTTTTAAAGAGATTTTTTGTTTTACTTTTTGTTTTAAAATATTTTCAACTTTTATATCTAGTTCAAGATACATAATTCCAACTTTATATCTACTCCATTTTAATGCTTTAAATCTGAAAACGAACTTAATAAATTAAATCACCTGCTGTAAAACCGCGTCAGACTAATAATTGTAGTAGTAGTAGCTTTTAGGAGATTTGGAATAAGTGCTTTTCAAAGATATGTAGGAGCGTACAAAACGATTTCAAACATCTGTTCACATTTCAAAATATAATGTCATATACTACAAAATTCAAATCTTCTGGCTATTATAGCTACTGTTCTCAAGAAATTTCCACTCACCTTCCTTGCTCCCTAATATCCAACTCCCTTTTATTTTCGATATAAAGCCTTAATTACCTCTTCTTCTTCGCTGAAAATAGCAGCCAGAAACTTGCTAGTCGCAGTAATCTCTTTGGGCTTCAGTTTGTCTAGAACCTTCTACAGATCTCGTCATTGTTCCTCACCCTTCTCACGGTCTCATTCAATTCAATTCCATTTCTCACCTGGTATGCTATCTATTATTTGCTTTAATCCTTAATTCGTTTTATTAAATTTCTTTTTTGGAAGAAATCATATTTTCGGGCTTAGAGAGGAGTCGGCCTGATAATGTGAATAGTTTGGGATTAAGACGTAGTTGACTGAGTGATATGGTTTTGAGTTTACTGTATTTCAAGGCCGGCTGGAGGGTCTATTGAAGCAAAGGCTTTAGGCCCCGTAACGTCTTGTAAATTTTTGTGATATTAGAACTATGAAGTTCTCCCCGCTCGATTTAATCATATAAAGTCATTGGAAATAGTAAAATTTATGTAAATAATGTCATGAATATTCATAAGTGAGTTTGAGTTGTTTGAAAAAAAAGACCCTTGAGTTATTGCTTCATTAATTTGTTTTTAGTGTATACTACTAGAGTCTCTTAGTTTATAATGAGACCAGTAATTAGGATTACATAGTAGCTGTATTAATCTCATTCTTCCGCCACAATTACATTAGGACTTCACATTCTATTACAAAGTTAGCGAATAATTTTATTATTAGTTGAACTCATAGTCCAAGGTACTGGCTAAAATTTATACTATTACAAATTTATCCAACGCGAGGTTGCTTCTATGTAAAAAATAATTGAGTTATTAAGGGGTATAAAAGTTGGACAATATTTTGAAGATATTTTTGTTGTTCAATATTTAGCGCGGAATATTCGTGCTTTTATAATGATAGAAAATAGATAGATATAAATATAAATTAGTCTCTATTTCACGTATCTCGCACGTGTAGCCCTAACAATTATTATAAAACGTATATTTAATGGAAGATTGTAGGACTTAAACTGTATATTTTCCATCAAATCCCATATCCATCTCTCTAAAACTCGTTTTTTATAGATATTCTTTTTTAACTAAACTAGGATTCTTATTAGTTTATGGTTGTGTATAGGAACGTCCCAAGCATTCCTAATGTAAATAAAAAGATACCTAAAATTATTCTTGATCAAATCTTATTCCTTCCCATATTCGGTAAAACGTTATGTACGTGCCTTTTCAAATCAATTAGGATTGTCAATTTTACATTATTAGGAATAGAATGACTTACTTTCCTAACTTAAACAATAGAGAATGTCTAACGATTTTCAATGTAAAGGCAAAAAGTTTTACTTCTAATTTTGGTTGACATTGTCGGTCAATATTTTATTTTAAAAATCTGAGCTTTTTATATATTCGATTACAAATATGACACAAATAAACAAAAACAACAAATGATGAAAATAAATTTTATAACCTAAATAAGCTATGTAATCGAATATATGCATGCAAAGACACATTGACACACGAACATCATAAAAATAAAGAAAACACAACTCTAAACAACATTTACCTTCAAACCTTTAACAACCTAACGCTTCTGTGTTACCACGTGTGAATTTTTCTTCATTTCATATACAAAAAAAATATTTTACCAGAAATTACCAGTGGCGGATCTATGCATCACATTTGGGGGCTTAATCACCCTTTGAACTTGACAAAAAGTGTGTGTAATTATATTACTCCCTCCATTTCAAATTAGATGAGGTACTTTCCTTTTTAGTCCGTTCCAAAATAAATGACACATTTCTAAATTTGAAAATAATTCAACTTTAAACTCTTCATTTTACTCATTTTACCCTTAATGAGAAACTTTTATAACCACACAAATGTTACAAAGTTTTTACCCCTTAAACTTCTAAGACCACAAGTTTCAAAAGTTTTATTCTTTTTTCTTAAACTCCGTGCCGAATCAAAGTAGCTCATCTAAATTGAAACAGAGGGAGTAAAAATTTAACCAAATGCATATAACAAGGCAACAAGTACCCAGATAATAAGAAGTTTGATGGGTGCTTTAGTCGAGGAAAGGTGCTGGAAGTTTATGAAAGTGCTTCGTTTGAGTTTAGTCAAACGAACGGTTTTTGTTTAACCAAAGAATTAGATTCTCAGTCAAAGCCTATTTTTAGAAATACTCAGGTTAATGATAATCAAGAAATTCAATATTTCTCAGAAATAAGAAAGGAAATTAGAATAAGAAATGTCAAAGTAATTAGAAAGCACAAGAAAATAATTATATTCCAATAATAATCAGAACGTGTCTGTACAAATGACATTTCTTTCTCTTATATAGAGGTATTCAAGTACAGCGTCTTTTCTCTTTTAAGACCGAGTCATTATGAGCATTAATGACATTAATGAAATATTATAATTGGTAATCGTAACTGTTCGTGAAGATTCTGTAACGTTTGTAATCATCCACGCTCATTAATTGAAGATCCATGAATCTGCCCTTTTTACTGTCTTGGTTCATTCCACCGGTGCCTCTTCATATAACTTAAAGAGACTCGAGCAACCATTTCTTTTCACCTCGTGGGTGATTTGTTCGTATCTACTACGACTCGTGTCTGTTTTAGTGCTCCTCTCTAACTGTTGCTTTTCTAGTGATCCACGTGCCTTGCCATGTCAATCACATAATTAACTCCACGTGTAACATTTATTTTTACCAATACAGATAGTTCCCCCACTTACCAATTATTCAGCAATTGAATATTTGGGAAGTGGATCATATTTATGGAGGGAATTTTTTGCCGCCGTTTCTCACGTATCATTGCATCTTCCTCTGATCCAATGCGTCGTATGTCACTTTCATTTAATGCATGTGACACATGGCAGTCATCGATTGGTTCTGCAACTCTTCAGCGGGTTTTAGAGCTCTTTTGCGGCTGCATCAGTCACGAAGTGACTGTTTTCATAATGACGTTTCCATCATTACCCTCTTTACATGACGATTGCTTCTACATATAAATACATCCTTTGTCTTTGCTTTTACGAAAACTTTTCTGTAGTGTTATTTATTCACAACTTACTCTTGTTCTTCATTACTTTCTACTTCCCCATACAACTATGTCTTCTTTAAATCTTGATCCTCGAAAAGTCGTCATAGTGGATGAACTTTCCCCTTCTTCCGCTCCTATCAGGAATAGGAGAGGTGGTAGGTTACGTAGTTTAGGGTCAGTGTCTGTACGTGGTTCTCCTTCTCAACCCAGTATTACTCCTCCATCATCTTCTACAACTAGGGCTTCTTCTTCACATAGATCTTCCGCTAGAAGTACGGATTCTAGTGAACCACTTTGTGAACCTACTGTCGACGAGATTATTTCCGCTGAACTTTCCTTTGTCACTGATAGAGAATTAATTAAAAATCAGGTCACTTCCATGACTTCTCACGATCGTGCTGATGTTTACCCTTCCTAGATTACTGAGGGTTTGGTTTCTATTGTGTGGAGAGATTGCTATTAGAAATTTGACTTCTCAATTCTGGTCCCCCATGAAAATCAAAGGATCGCTTCCTTTAAAGATGGTTTTTCTTTTGTGTATACGTATCCCTTCACATTAGGTTTTAGGCCACCTATTGATCCAGTTATCATTGAGTTTTGTCGTTTCTTCGATGTGTGTTTAAGACAGATTGGTCCTATTGTATGGAGGGCTGTGGCATGACTTGGATACTTGGCAAATTTAGCTTCTTTACCCTTCACCTTTTACCATCTGATTCATCTTTACTCTCCCAAAGTATTTCGTCATGGGATTTTTACTCTCGTGGCGAGGAGTAAGAGGGTTTTGGTTAGCCCTAAAAACGACAAAGATCGCGGCTGGTATGCCCAATTTTTTGCTGCTCCTATAAGTGGGTTAGTAGGTGAAGAGAACATGCCCTTCCCTAAGAAGTGGAACTTTGCACGTAAGTCTTTCTTTCAATCTTTTATTTCTCTTTTTTTTTTTGTGAAGAACTTGTAATCTCGTAATTGTTTTACTTTTCTTTTTCAGCAACCATGGGAACTGTTGAGGAGATTCTTGATCTACGTGGTTGGGTAGAGAAATTGTTAACCGTTGCTCCTATGGAAGAAAGGTCCTGGAAATACCTTTTAAACAAATTTGGATGGAAAGTTAAGACTCATGGTAACTTTCTCTTTCACTTTCTTCCTTACTTCCATGTTTATTTTGGAACTTATTAACCCCTTTCTTTGTTAGGGTTTCCCATTCGAGGTGTGAGTGCTGCTTCAATCACTGCTTTGAGGCTCTCTCTATCAAAGGCTCAAGAGATAATCTTGAGTTCTTCGTCAAAAAGAAAAGCTGATAGACCACAAAACTCTGAGGAAGAAGAAGAACGGGACGAAGGCTCGTTGGTTCATAAGCCATAGGCTAGGAGACGGGTCATTTCAGATGATGAAGCTACTCCCCCTCCTAGTTCTGTTCCCATGTCTGAGCCTGAAAATGCTACCTTAGTGAGTTCATATGAAGAGACGCCTGCTGCACCCCATGACTCTACTGAACAACTCTTTTCTCGTGGGTTTGATGAAGAAAGCTTTGTCTTTATATCTGAGGAAATGCCTCTTGCCACTTTTCATGCCTCTGCTCCGATTGAACCTCAGTTACCCGTTCCTGCTGCTGCTTCTACTGTTCCGCCCGTGGCTATTTTGACTTCCTCGACTGCTCCTACTGTTACAACTTCCCATGTTAAAGTTGGTTCCTCCAGTAACAGTAGAGCAATGAAATAAGTTACCATCGAGATTCTTGAAGATGGTAATCTTTTGAAGAAATCTGGCCAAGCTGATGTATGGCTGAAACCACT
Organism: Nicotiana tabacum; assembly: GCF_000715075.1. Classification (NCBI taxonomy): domain Eukaryota; kingdom Viridiplantae; phylum Streptophyta; class Magnoliopsida; order Solanales; family Solanaceae; genus Nicotiana; species Nicotiana tabacum. Next base: position 7,232,004 of record NC_134094.1, on the reverse strand, counting down.
GATTGGCCCAGTTGAGAAGTCAAAACTGGAAAGTCACAGTTTTCTAACGTGGATGAATGATATTGTGCATTCGTCTTTAAAGGTAACTTGTCTTTTTATTTTACGTGATTTCTCTTTTACTGGTATCACATTCCTCTTTTCATTGCGTAGATCAATCTCATCGGAACAGAGATGATGAAAAGGATCATCCACACATAGCAGTTGATGAATGATTATCACACTGAGGTGGACAACTGGAAAGAATAGTTCGAGGAGTTTCAACTTGAGATAGGGGTTTTAGAGGAAGAAAAGTGCACCTTAGAGCAACAAATAAAGGTTATGGCAGCAGAACTAGCGGTTGAGAAAGCCTCATCCAATCAGGCGGGCAAAGACAAGAATCTTCTCGACTCTTCATTTGCTGAGCAGCTTTCCAAGGCTTCTGAAGATATTAGGAGCTTAAAGGATTTTCTAAACCAAAATGAAGCTTACTCTTGGGAGCTTGTTCAAATGCTCACGCAAACTCAAGAAGATCTTCGTGCATCCTCGGACAAGTTCAGTTTTTAGAGAGATCTCTTGCCCCCCTACAGGCTTCTTATGATGCTGCCTTGAATGAGAAGGATGAATTAAGAGCTGAGGTTAAGAAGTGGGAAAAAGATTATGAGACCCTTGAAGATAAAGCCGTTGTTGATGTTAACTGGGCTTTTTTGAATACTCACCTCGAAATGTTAATAGAAGTAAGCTGGGAAAGCTTTGACTTAGATGCTGAGATTGCAAAGACTACATAGACGATTTAAAAGACCCAGCAGAGTCAAAGCTTTTCTTCACCTGAGATTGGCATTCTCGAGGGTGATGAAATCGCTCCTGGTGAGGCTATTGTTCAACCTTCTCCTGCTCAAGTTGCTCTTCTTTCTGGTGATGATGCCACTCTTCATCCTACCGGTTCAGATTCTGCCCCACAGTGAAAGTTAAAAAGTTTGAAATATTTCTTTGTTTTTTTGGTGGAACATTTGGAGATTTACCCCTGGTCCCATTTGGGGTTAATGTTTTGAAAAATCTTACCCCTAGTCCATTTTGGGTTTTTTTGTATAAGACAATTAGGTTGGAAATAAGTTCATACTTAGTTTTAACCAAGTTATTATAATATCATCTTCTAAGTTTTTGTTCAACTTCTATGATATTTTATTCCGAGTTTCTGTACTAGTCTTTTGTTATGCATTAAAAATGCTTCAGTACTTCGTGACTTTTTAAAACAAGCACGGTTTATAAAAGAGGGCCCTTTTATAAACGACACTTAATGAAGAAGACGTCTCAACTTCATAATGGTGTAAACATACGAAAGAAGAAATAGGAACACACACGTTTCTTTGAATAACTTTGAGGAAGTTTTGTATCTTTCGAACTTTCAAATTGTATAATACTTTACATGTATTCAAGTATCATCTATAACTCTTTTGTAACTATTTTTTTACAGCAGATTTTACAAAATTTCAAGGGTATATCTTGCAACCCATGACTAAATATTGACATTCGTAAGATTTTGAAATTTACATCCACGAGTGTATTCTTCATAGGTTTTTGAATCAGGCTTGCGTTTTTGGCTCTTGACTTTGCTCTTAACTTTCGATTTGTTGGGTAGACCATAGGCTTGACTTGAATTCTGACTTTTTCAGTCTTCTTTGCCTTTTTTATATATAGTCTCCCAAGTATTTGAGCTTTGAAGTATGAAATCTCGAGCACTTGATTATTCCTTCCACAAGTGTTTGATCTTTGAAGTATAAAATCTCGAGCACTTGATTATTCCTTCCATGTGGTCCATTTCCTGAAAAGTAAAAACATACGAGACTCGGAGGTATATATAATTTAGATGATGACTGCTTAACCCTTTATATTCCCATCAGAAAGGTTGAAACCCTAGACCGAAAATAATGTTACTTCCGCGTATCTTTCAGGTCTAATATCATCATTTGGTGTGGGCTAGATTTTTGCCTACCATCTGAAATTATTAGTATAATTTTAACTGTACAAAACCAAAATCGTAATTGAACATATATCTGACGGTGGGTATTTCTTTTGCTCAGAAATAGTATTTCTTTAAATGAACAGCATTCTAACTTGAGGGTAAAACCTTGCCATCCATGGTTTCTAACTCGCAGGCACCTTTTCCAGCGATACCTCGAACTTTATAGGGTCCTTCCCAATTTGTATTTAACTTTTCTGCTCCGGTTGTTTTCATTGATTGGAAAACCTTTTTAAGAACGAAGTCCCCAATTTTGAAGTACCTTAGGTGAGCCTTTCTGTTGTAGTATCGTTCTATGATTTTCTTTTGTGCTGCCATCCATATTAAAATTGCTTCTCTTCTTTGTTCGAGTAAGTCCAAGTTTGTTCTTAATTCCTCATCGTTCGACTCTTCCATTGCCATTATGAATCTCGTGCTTGGTTCTCCAATTTCAACTGGGATTAAAGCTTCTGAACCGTACACAAGCGAAAATGGAGTTTCTCCCGTGGCTGTTTTTGTTGTGGTTCTATAAGCCCATAACACTCCTGGTAATTCTTCAGGCCAATTCCCTTTTGATTTTTCTAGTCTATTCTTCAAATTATTGATGATAATCTTATTTGTTGACTCAACTTGTCCATTTGCCACGGGATGGTAAGGTGAAGAGGTTACTCGTTTGATTTGCCAACTTTGAAAGAACTCCGTGATTTTCGAGCCTATAAATTGTGGGCTATTATCACATACGATATCTTTTGGAACTCCAAACCGGCATATAATGTTTCGCCAAATGAAGTCTTTCACCTCTTTTTCTCGTACTTGTTTGAAAGCTCCTGCCTCTACCTATTTTGAAAAATAATCTGTAACACTAATAAGAACTGCACCTTTCCTTTAGCTTGTGATAAATACCCTACTATATCCATTCCCCATTTCATAAATGGCCATGGGAAAATGACTGTATGTAATAACTTTGCAGGTCGATGCATATTGTTGGCATATCGTTGACACTTATGACATTTGGCTACAACATTTTCCGCATCTTCTTCCATTTTAGGCCTGTAGTATCCTGCCCTGATTAGTGTTTTAACTAAAGATCTTCCACATGCGTGATTTCCGCAATGTCCTTCATGTACTTCCCTCATCACGTACTCCGTTTTATTGGGTCCAAGGCACTTTGCTAAAGGACCGCCAAACATTTTTCGATATAAATTATCTCGAATTAGGCAATAACGAGCAGATTTTCGTCGAAGCACTTGAAATTCTTTCTTGCCTCTAGGTACGATCCCGTACTACAAAAAATTAACAATCTCGTTTCTCCAATCCAAGGTTAAATGATTAAAGCTTACCTCATGTTTATCCTGGTCAAGTGCTGAATGAAATAAATGTATTACAATAGCATTTTCTTCATTCGTTACTCCTACAACTGAAGCAAGGTTAACCAACGTATCTGCTTCTGCGTTTTCTTCCCTGGGTATTTGCACGATCTTCCATGATTGAAATTGCCTGACCAGCTCTCGTGCCTTTTTCAAGTATTGTTGCATTCGTGCCTCTCTAGCAGTGTAAGTCCCCTGCATCTAATTGACTACCAGTTAAGAGTCACTTTTAATCATGATTTGCTCTATGGAAAGTTCTCGTGCTAGTTCCAAACCCGCAATTACAGCTTTATACTCTGCTTCATTGTTAGTAATAGGGTAACATTTAATTATTTGTCTTATAGTTTCACCTGAGGGTGGGATTAAGACAATACCTAAACCGGCTCCTTTGACATTTGAAGAAACATCAGTAAATAAAGTCCACGTACCTGGATTAGCTCTAGTAAAAATTTGTAATTCCTTTTCTACTTTAGGAATTATTTTTGTATTAAAATCTGTGACGAAATCTACTAAAATTTGAGACTTTATTATTGTTCTAGGTTGATAAATAATGTCATATTCACTTAGTTCTATTGTCCACTTGGCTAGTTTGCCAGACAATTCTTGTTTATGCAAAATATTCCTTAATGGATATGCAGTTACTATGGAGATAGGATGGCATTGAAAATATGGTCTCAATTTCCTAGCTACCATGACTAATGCTAAAGCTAGTTTCTCTAGATGAAGATATCTAGTTTCAGCATCTAATAAAGATTTACTAATATAATAAATAGGAGATTGTTTACCTTTGTCTTCCCTTACTAAAACTGCACTTACAGCTACTTCTGCAACTGCAAGATATACAAATAGTCTTTCTCCATCCCTTGGTTTAGACAGTAGGCGAGGATTTGTTAAGTATGCCTTCAAATCTTTGAGGGTTTGTCGGCATTCCTCAGTCCATTCAAACTGATTTTGCTTCTTCAATACTGAAAAGAATTTAACGCTTTTCTCTGAAGATCTTGAAATGAATCTTCCCAAAGCTACAATCCTACCTGTCAATCTTTGTACCCCTTTTTTGCTTGTGAGTATATTAGGTATTTCTTCAATAGCTTTAATTTGTGCAGGATTTACTTTAATTCCTTTATTAGATATGAGAAAACCTAGAAACTTACCTGATGCTACACCAAAAGTGCACTTTTCTGGGTTCAGTTTCATATTATATCTGTAAAGGATCTCGAAGGTAGTTGAAAGATGTTGAAAATGATCTTCTGCTTGTGTAGATTTAACCAATATATCATCAATGTACACTTCCATTGTCTTCCCCAGGTGTTCTTGGAACATCTTGGTCACCAACCTATGATATGTGGCTCCAGCATTTTTCAAGCCAAAAGGCATGACTTTGTAACAATAAGTCCCCCTATTTGTAATAAATAAAGTTTTTTCTTCGTCTAAGGGGTCCATTTTTATTTGATTATAACCAGAATACGCATCTAGAAAGCTTAATAATTCGTGGCTTGTGGTATCTCCAATCAGTTGATCTATATGCGGTAAAGGGAGTGAATCCTTCAGGCATGCTTTATTTAAGTCAGTGTAATCCACACAAACTCTCCATTTACCGTTCTTTTTCGGAACTACCACAGTTTTAGCTAACCAATTAGGATATTTTACCTCGCGTATTGAATCGATCTTTAAGAGTTCATGTACCTCTTCATCGATCACTTCATTTTTGAATGATCCTTGCTTCCTCTTCTTTTGTTTGACATGTATGAATGATGGATCTTCATTTAATTTATGAGTTATCACCTCCGAAGGTATACCTGTCACATATGAATGGGACCATGCAAAACAATCCGTGTTAGCTTTTAAATATTCAATTAACTCACCTCTCCTATCTGGGTTTAACCTTGCTTCAATATGAATTCTTCGATTTGGCCATTGTTCGAATAGTGGAATAGCTTCAAGCTCCTCAATCGTTATTTTAATATTTTCGTTCTCCTCTGGCTCTTGAATTACATCTGGTGAGGAGTCCACGTCTGTTTGTTTTGATATAATTTCTGTTGAAATTGGATTTACAGAATCTTTCTCACTTGCACCCGTATCTTTTTGACTTGCACTCGTATCTTTTGGACTTGAATTCGTATCTTTTTGACTTGGCTGTATCACCGAATTGATGCTCCTTGAAGTTTGTTGATCTCCTCGAATCTGTTGAATTCCCCATTTTGAAGGGAATTTGATAACCGGATGTAATGTGGATGGCACAACATCCATATCATGAATCCACGGCCTCCCAAGAATCACATTATAAGCCATATCCGTGTCTATCACTTGAAATTTTGTTTTTTTGATGACCTCTTCTGCGTTTGTGCTTAGTTCAATCTCGCCCTTTGTAATAACGATTGAGTTATCAAACCCATATAAGAAACGTGCTTTTGGAACTACACGATCGCCCATCAGCATTTCGTTCACCACTCGTAATAGAATGATATTCAAAGAGCTACCTAGGTCAATCAAAACTCATTTTACATTAGTATCATGTATAAGTAAAGATATTACCAGTGCATCATTGTGAGGAATCATTAATCCAGAATTGTGGGAGTTCGCTTTCCGTGAGTTATTGTAAACTTTGTTGTTTTTCTCGCGGCTGTATAGGTTACGCCGTTGACTTCTTCTCCACTGTTTATCACATTTACTGTTCTCTTTGGAGACGGAGGTTTTGGAGGCTCTTGCATATTTTTTATGTAAGCTTGTTTGTCTTTCTCGCTGAACAATTCCGTCAGATAGCCCTGCTTCAATAAATGTTCCACCTCACCTTGTAGTAATCTGCAGTCTGATGTTCTATGGCCGTGATCATTATGGAACTCGCACCAAAAGTCTGGGTTTCTTCAATTTGGATTTGATCTCATCTCTTTAGGCCATCATACCTTATCCCCCATGCTTCTTAAAACAGCGACCAACTCGGAGGTACTCACATTAAAATTGTAGTCCCCAATCTTTGCGTTTGTATTAGCATCTCTATTACGTTTACCTTGATCTTTTCTGAAGCTCGACGATGACGAACCTGAATCTCTATTTTCGAACCTGTGGTCAGCCCGTACGTTTTCGAATTTGGAATGAGCTTCTCGCCTCGAAGGTCCCATATAAGGCTCGTACCTATTCTTACCGGAGCTCTTCTCAGATTCTGACCGCCTCGAACCTGTGTTTTCTTCAACCCTTGACTGAGCTACGATATCTTCTTCGATTCGTAGCTTGGTACTGTACCTATTGTAGACATCATTCTATGTCGTGGCAGGGAATTCACGTAGGCTCTCTTTAAACCTCCTCGTAGCTTCTGAACTTTTTTCGTTTACATTGCTTGCAAGTGCCGTGGCTGCCCAATTGTCATGTACTCTTGGTAGCAACATTCTTTCACGTTGGAATCTGTCTACGAATTCTCGAAGTAATTCTTTATCTCCTTTCTTTACTTTGAATATATCCTCCATTCTCTTTTAAACTTTTTGTGCACCCGAGTGTGCTTTTATAAATAGATCTGCAAGCTCAGCAAAAGAGTCAATAGAATTTTCAGGTAAAAGAGAGTACCATGTTAACGCTCATTTAATAAGTGTTTCCCCAAACTTTTTAACCAACACATATTCAATCTCCTGCTTGGTTAAATCATTAACTTTTACTCCCGCGGTGAATGCAGTAATGTGGTCACCTGGATCGGTCGTTCCATCATATTTCGGGATGTCAGGCATTTTGAACTTTTTGGGAATTGGTAATGGAGTTGCGCTTGGTTTTCATGGTTGTTGTGAATATTTGTCGAAATCAACTCCTTTGATCACAGGTGGTACGCCGGGTATTTGCTCAATATGGTTATTTTGTTCTTTCACCTGTTTTTGCAAGGTTAGTATTAAAGTTTGTAAATCAGAATTATTAGGCATACCTGGTCTCCCATCACGTGACTCGTTGGGAGTTCCTCCGCTTCCAGAATTAGCCAACCCTGATAATGGAACTCCACAGTTGCAGTATTGTTTGGTGGAGGTGTGGGTGGCACAGCTGGTAGTCCCCTCACGAAAGCCTGGAGAGCATCATTCACGTACTCAATAATTAACTACTTCACAGCATCCTGCTTGACAGTTTGTTCATTTCTATGTTGGTCATTGTTATGAGTAGTGGATCTTTCTGGTGATGCTTCTCTTGAATTGCGTGGGATTCCTTGAGGTGACAGAACTGGAGTTCCTTCTGCCTGCTGGTTGTTGTCCTTGACATTCGACATGATTCAGTTGAGAGAGAGTGATTTGGAAAGTAAGCGAAGATTATTAGATTCCCGGTAACGGAACCAATTTGTTTAACCAAAGAATTAGATTCTCAGTCAAAGCCTATTTTTAGAAGTACTCGAGTTGCTGATAATCAAGAAATTCAATATTCTCTCAGAAATAAGAAAGGAAATTAGAATAAGAAATGACAAAGTAATCAATAGAAAGCACAAGAAAATAATTATATTCCAATAATAATCAGAACGTGTCTGTACAAATGACATTTCTTTCTCTTATATAGAGGTCTTCAAGTACAACGTCTTTTCCCTTTTTAAGACCGAGTCATTATGAGCATTAATGACATTAATGAAACGTTAAAATTGGTAATCGTAACTGTTCGTGAAAATTTTGTAACGTTTGTAATCATCAATGCTAATTAATTGAAGATCCATGAATCTGCCCTTTTTACTGTCTTAGTTCATTCCACCGGTGCCTCTTCATATAACTTAAAGAGACTCGAGCAGTCATTTCTTTTCACCTTGTGAGTGATTTGTTCGTATCTGCTGCGACTCGTGTCTCTTTTAGTGCTCCTCTTCAGTTGTCGCTTTTCTAGTGATCCACGTGCCTTGCCATGTCAACCACATAATTAACTCCACGTGTAATATTTATTTTTACCAATACAGTTTCACATACTTAGATGTATACTTAGACATCTAAGTATGCATCCCAAACATATGGAAACCAATAAAGCCCCATCAAGAAATTTTCACTCACCTTCCTTGCTCCCTAATATTCAACTCCCTTTTATTTCCTATATATAAAGCCTTACCTCTTCTTCTTCTAAAGGTGATTGTCTCAAACCTGAAATCATTATGCAAGAAAGCAATGAATCACTAAAATTATTCATCACATATTTTGGACATTCTATTTCTAAAACACAACAGCATTCATAAAGACAATAGCGAATTCAGTTCAATCTATTAAAGATAGAGAAAGACTAGGTCATGCGAGGACAAATATCAAATTTTTATTTCTGGAAAACATCTTGAAACTTTCGGCTAATTATAATTATCCAAACTTCTACTCCATATGACTTATTTCACCTCAGAGTTGTTGTCAATCTCTAACCATAAAAAGTCTCATCAAAACACTATCCTAATGCTGACCCTGCAATTTGTAGAATTATTTTATGCCATCAACTTTTATATGCAACCAACAATAACGATATACATAGTGTAATCCCACAAGTGTGGTCTGGGAAGGGTAGTGTATATGCAGACCTCACCCCACCTTGTGTAAGGCATAGAGGGGATTTTCGATAGACCCTCGGCAAAGAAAAAACAAAGCAAGTTTGAAAATAAACCTTAGCAAAGAAGCCATGTTGAAAATACTAGTGAAAAGAAACTTGTTTGTCGCAGTAATCTCTTTGGTGTATTTCTTCATTTCTTGTGCCTTCTTAATTCAATTCTACCATCAGGAAGAATTTCGTATTTGATCTCTGAGAAACGTGTTGCTGAAACAAAGTTTTGGAGAACAAGTACCAATCTGAGGTATCAATTTCTCCTCCTCCTTTTTTTTAACGGATAAAAATATTCCTATACTCATACAGTCATACTATCTTTGTTTTTTCCTCATTCTCTTAGTTATTACATCTGTTATTTTTTATTATATTTTGTGATGTTGTGGAGCAGCTAGGTTACATAGAATTGAAAGCTCGTCAATGGAGGAACCTCAGATTCTTACAGTTTTGACAACTTTCTTGGCTCTTTTCATTGACTTACTGAATCTCAAATATCACGGTGATCAAGATACTCCGTTTCAGGAGCATCCCAGGATCGTGCATTTCGCATTAGGCGCTTTGGTAATGTGCTTGTTTCTATATGGATTTGAAAAGAAATATCCTCGGTTTTATCAAGCATATCTGCGTTATGTTTCATTGGGTGTGGAGTTCTTTGGTTTTCTATCAGTGGCCAGTACTGCCTCTCTTTTGTTTCCGGACTTCGCTTGGCCACTTGTGTATTTCTTCTGCCTTGTGCTGAAACACAGTGAGCTAGTATTTCTTCTGCCTTGTTCTACTAGCAGTGAGCTGAAACACAGTTTTGGGAAACAAGGGTTATACCCGTTTTATGCTATCTGAGAAAGAGGATAAACTTGGTTTTTGATCAAGTCGGACATATACCGGAGGTGGATCTAGAATACAGGTTACTAGGTCGGCAGAATCAAGTAACTTTTATTTAAAATCTGTATTTATTTAAAAAGTTTTATTGAATACGTATAAATTATCTAACAATAAGAGGATCCGGGCCATTTCGAGTTGCACACAGAACAGGAGCACTTTGGTGGGTTTGCTTTGGGAATATATGAGTGAGTGCTTTGAAATTGTAAGAGCTAGGTTTTTTCTAGGGTTCTGAGTATTATTTGGGTGCTTCTCTTCCTATAATGATCGATAATTTGGTGCTTTTGGGTAAATAATGATCGCTAGGTTTTTGCTGGGATTTTGGGTGAATAATGTTTACAGAAGTTGCAGGTTTAACCTTTATTATTTTAATATTAAATTCATTATATTTCTAAAATTATAATTTCATGACATATAATATTATTATTGCATTATTACGTTGTTATTAATTGGAGCCGTTAATGAATTGGAATCCTATTGAATGAAACATGAAAAGATAGAATTAAAAGAATTAATTAATTAATTAATCATCTTCACATGTTTGAAAGAATTTTATCATCAGTTGTCAATCATTTTGGCATGTGCTTTTTCCTTTATATATGAATGTGTAATATTGCTAGTTGTAGACCTGTAATTTTTGACTCTCCCTGAAATTTCATATCTTTTTTGTTCTTAAATGTTTCTTTTAGTTCTAATATTGTAATTTTGACTATTTTTAACCTTTTTGCCTTATTTTAACTTAAAAATGAAAACTACAAATTAAAATATTTTTCTTTGTTTTAGTTAGTTGATATTTGTCTAGTTACTTTTAGTTTATCTTACTTTCTATAAAAGTAAAAAATAACAAACAAAATCACATAAATGCACAGTCACATTTCACATGGGACTTTGAGGACCACACGGGTTCTATAATTTTTTTTGGTTTCTCGCCCGATATTCGGTACCCGCATTGGAGCTCGACTATATTGGAATTCGCACCGCGTAGGACCCCATTCGGAGAGAAGCTCTCTCTACCAAGAATTTTTTCATACCTAGGGCTCGAATCCGTTCCGCACCTAACTTATTCCCCAAGCTCAATTCCAGTTGAAAATACTCACCTCATACACAGTTCAATACATATGATTGACTTCTGAAGGAATGTTTTCGGCAGATTCCGAAATCTCTCAATTTTACTGTTGGTATGACAACATCTTTCTCTTGTTTTCATGATATTCTCTTGCAACGATTTGAATGGATTTGTGTTTAATTTATCCTGAAAGTATCTGTTGGTTTCGGTTATTTTACTTTGTTATTTGTTGGTGTTGGGTTTTAAGCTTGTTAGAGCTTAAAAATAGAGTGAATGAGAAATAGAGAAAAAAAAATAAAAATTTTGAATTTTTTTCTTTGACAAAGGGACATTGTCCCCTATTTGAGGACGAAAAGAGTTTTGATGACTTGAGAATAAGGCAAGGGTTGAGAATAAGACAAGGGATGAAGGAAAATAGTTTTGATGGGTTGTCATATAAAATTGTACTTTTTATAGCTCTTAAAGGGTTGAGAATAAGGCAAGTCTCGCTTCGACTTTGGTCAAATGATTTGATTGATTAAATTTTTAGACCAAATTTATTTGTTAATATTAACGTTTTAATTTTCCCGTTATAATTTGAATTTAGCGGTTTGCGTAAGTGGCCGTTTTATAAAATAACCATTTTGCGTTGCAGCATTACATGAAGAGTTGCAACTCTTCGGTATTACCCAATGTTTTAGCTATAAATACATGAACTCTCCCTCAAATTTTTCTTACGAAAATTCTGATTTCTCCTTCTTCCTTCTGCATTGTTTTAATAGAAAAGAAAGCAGTGAGTGTGATTTGCTACTGTTCTTTGAGTTCGTTGGTCACTGAGGTTTGAAGTACCGTTACACCGGTGACGGTAATCCGTTCTATTCTGGGAGAAAATAATCCTAAACCTCGGGTACTAGGAGGGGATTAAATTCCTTAAGGAAACACTGTGAATTCAGTGGGCTCGGATTAATTTCTGTTCTTCTCTATTTCTGGTTTCACTTTATTTTTTATATTTTAATATATTTTCGAATACAGAATGCTAACAATCTTAAGGAACTTAATTTTATTTTTCTGTATTCATCTTATATTTTATTTGTGAGAGACTAAATCCTAGTGATATACTCTTAGTTTGGAGACTAAAATCTTCGGATTTTCCACTGCTTGGTTGAGATTACGAGATTAAAATCCTTGTGATTTTTTACTAGTTTTGTATTCGATTTGAAGAAATAAAATCTTTACCGTGGTATTTAATATGTTTCTGTTAAAGTTATTCGGTTTGAAGATTTTAAATACTTTACTGTTAATTAATTTTGTTTCTGTTTTATAATTAATAGAAATGAAAGAAACAGAAACCCCCGTGGTTGGCTCTATGATCAATGTTGATTCTTCCAGTCATTCTGTGCCACCACCGGCTCCTGCGAAAAAGCCCGAAATATTTTTTGGGATTGATTTCAAATGTTGGCAACAAAAGATGTTCTTCTATTTGACTACTTTGAGTCTACATAAGTTCATCAAGGAGGACGTTCCGGTTCTGCCAGAATCAACTCCTAAAAATAAACGTTTTATTGTGACTGAGGCATGGAAAGCACTCAAATTTCTTATGCAAGAATTACATTCTTAGCGTAGTGGAGGATGATCTTTACAATATCTATAGTAATGTGAAAACTTCGAAAGAACTATGGGAGGCATTGGAAAAGAAGTAAAAAATCAAGGATGCCGGTTTGAAGAAGTTTGTTGCAACCAAATTTGTGGACTACAACCGGTTGATCCAGCTTAGGAGCAGATTCCAGATATAGCTGAGCCGACAGGACCATCTCAGGCACCAGCTGTGCCCATTGTGATTCCAGGCCTTCAAGAGGCTCTGGCCCAGATATTGACAATTTGCACTGGCCTTGCTCAGGTGGTTTCGGCTCAGGCCGCACCTGCCACTTCTCAGGCCGGGGGAGGTACTCATACCCCTGTTTCCCGTACTCCAGATCAGGTAGTGCAGGGACTTCAGATACCGGGGGAACTACCAGTTCAGCCAGTTGCAGCTGCTCAGGGCCTAGTAGTCTCCGTTATGGCAGATGATGAGCAGAGGAGACTTGAGAGATTTGGGAGGCTTCGACCTCTATCATTTAGTGGTGCTGAGTTAGAGGATGCTCAGGGTTTTATGCTTAAGTGCCAGTGGATGCTTCGGACAACGGGTATTCTGGTGACCAGTGGGGTCTCGTTCACTACTTTTTAATTTTCTGGAGCTGCCTTCAGTTGGTGGGAGGCTTATGAGAGGCACAGCCCGGTCGGTGAAGTACCACTTACATGGCAGGAGTTCTCTATTCTCTTTTTAGAGAAGTTTGTGTCGTAGTCTCGTAAAGAGGAACTGCACAGACAGTTTGAGCAGTTACTTCAGGATGACAAGTCTGTGATGCAGTACGAGATGATATTTTTTGAGTTGTCTTGTCATGCAGTTTGGTTGGTACAAAAACATAGGGTGTAACAATTAGAAAGTTCATTGATGGCCTCAGATATTAGCTGCGGTTACTTATGACTAGGGAGAGGGTATCTGGTGCTACTTTTGATGAGGTAGTTGACATTTCTCGGCATATAGAGATGGTCTGTAGCCAGGAACATGGAGAGAGGGAGGCCAAGAGGCCTTGTGGACCAGGTGGTTTCAGCGGTGTCCCTTCAGGGGGTTGGTTTTACCGCAGTAGGGCCATTCTTAAGACATGCTCAGACGGGTCGTCCAGTTTACCGTGGTGCATCATTCATCCATGGTTCATACAGTTCTCATCAGGGTCAGTCATCTCTCAGTGCCCTTCCAGCCTAGAGTACGCCCTGTGTGTCTTCAGTTCAGGGTTCATCTGTATTAGGTTCTTCTGGTAGTTATTTTGGTTTTCGAGGTCCGCCTTAGAACTCGCCACCATTTTTTGAGAGGGAGTGCTATGAGTATGGAGAGTTGGGTCATGTGAGGAAAGTTTATCCCCGCCTAACTCGAGGTCCAGTTCAGCAGAGGAGTCAGGATACTACTTTTGCACCAGTTGCTCCACCACCCAACCAGCCAGCTCGGGGTGGGGCTCAGTCAGCAATGGTCACCCAAGAGGGGGAGGCCGACCGTGTGGTGGTCAGGCCCGATTCTATGCTTTTCCTGCTAAGCCAGATGTTGTTGCTTCAGATACAGTGATCACAGGTATTGTTTTAGTATGCCACAAGGATGCTTTTATATTATTTGAACCTGGTTCCACTTATTCGTATGTATCATCGTACTTTGATCATTATCCAGATATGCCCTATGAGTGCTTAGTTTCACCTGTTCATATATCTACGTCGGTGGGCGATACTATTATCGTAGACCGTGTGTATCGGTCTTGTGTGGTAACTATTGGGGGACTAGAGACTAGAGTTGGTCTCTTACTGCTCAGTATGTTTGATTTCGATGTAATTCTGTGTATGGATTGGTTGTATCCATGTCATGCTATTCTGGACTGTCATGAAAAAACTGTGACATTGGCAATGCCAGGGTTGCCGAAGGTCGAATGGAGAGGTTTTCTAGATCAGGTTCACAGCAGGGTAATTTCTTATTTGAAAGCCCAACGTATCGTTGGGAAAGGGTGTTAGTCATATTTTCCTTTTGTGAGAGATGTAGATGCAGATACTCATACTATTGATTCAGTACCAGTTGTGCAAGACTTTCTAGATGTATTTCCTGTAGACCTGCCGGGTATGTCGCCCGACAGGGATATTGATTTCGGGTTTGACTTGGTGCCAGGCACTCAGCCCATTTCTATTCCTCTGTATCGTATGGCACTAGCTGGATTGAAAGAATTGAAAGAGCAACTTCAGGAACTTCTTGATAAAGGGTTTATTAGGCCTAGTGTGTCACCTTGGGGTGCACCGGTTCTGTTTGTGAAAAACAAAGATGGTATTATGAGGATGTGCATCGATTACAAGCAACTGAACAAAGTTACAATCAAGAATAAGTATCCTTGGCCACGTATTGATGATTTATTTGACCAGCTACAAGGAGTGAAGTTATTCTCCAAAATTTATTTGAGATCCGGGTATCACCAGTTAAAAATTTGGGATTCGAATATGAATTTTTCGTGATGTCTTTTGGGTTGACTAGCGCCCCAACAACATTTATGCACTTTATGAATAATGTATTCCAGTTGTATCTTGATTCGTTTGTTGTGGTATTTTTTGATGATATCCTGGTGTACTCACGCAGTTAGGAGGAACTTGCACAACACTTGGGTATTGTATTACATAGGTTGAGAGAGGAGAGACTTTATGCTAAATTCTCTAAGTGTGAGTTCTGTCTTAGTTCGGTGGCATTCTTAGGACACATAGTGTCCAGTGAAGGGATTAAGGTGGATCCAAAGAAGATAGAGGTAGTTCAGAGTTGGCCCAGATCATCTTCAGTTACTAAGATTCGAAGTTTTCTCGGCTTGGCCGGTTATTATCGTCGCTTCGTGGAGGGCTTCTCGTCTATTGCATCGCCTATGACTAAATTGACCCAGAAAGGTGCTCTATTCAGGTGGTCGGATGAGCGTGAAGAGTTCTTTCAAAAGGTCAAGACAAATTTGACTATAGCTCCAGTTCTAGTTTTACCTACAGGTTCAGGGTCTTATACTGTGTATTATGACGCGTCGCGTATTGGTCTCGGCGTAGTGTTGATGCAAGACGGTATGATAATTGCCTATGCGTCTAGACAGTTAAAGGTACATGAGAAGAATTATTCGGTTTACGACCTTGAGTTAGCAGCTATTGTTCATGCCTTGAAGATTTGGCGGCACTATTTGTACGGTGTCCATTGTGAGGTTTATACTGATGACCGGAGTCTACAACATCTGTTTAAACAGAAGGGTCGTAATTTTCGCCAGCGGAGGTGGTTGGAGTTGCTTAAGGATTATGATATCATAATTCTCTATCATTCCGGACAGACCAATGTGGTGGACAATGCCTTGAGTCGTACATCGGAGAGTTTGGGTAGCTTAGCATACTTACCGGTAGCAGAAAGGCCTTTAGCCTTGCATGTTCAGGCCTTGGCCAACTAGTTTGTCAGATTGGATGTTTCCGAGCCGAACCGAGTTTTGGCTTGTATGGTTTCTCAGTCTTCGCTTTATGATTGTATTAGAGAACATCAGTATGATGACCCTCATCTGCTTGTCCTTAAGGACACGGTTCACCACAGTGATGCCAAGGAAGTCACTATTGGGGATGATGGTTTATTACGGATGGGCAGGCTATGTGTGCCTAATGTAGATGGTTTACGTAAGTTGATTCTTCAGGAAGCTCACAGTTCGTGGTACTTCATTCATCCAGGTGCCACGAAGATGTATCTGGATTTGAGGCAGCACTATTAGTGGAGGCGAATGAAGGAATATATAGTTGGGTTTGTAGCTAGGTGTTTAAATTGTCAACAAGTGAAGTAAGAGCATCAGAGACCGGGCGGATTGCTTCAGAGACTTGAAATTCCGAAGTAGAAGTGGGAGAGTATTACCATGGACTTCGTAGTTGGGCTCCCATGGACTTTGAGAAAGTTTGATGTAGTTTGGGTGATTATAGATCGGTTGACCAAGTCAGCTCATTTCATTCCTGTGGTTACTACTTACTCTTTAGAGCAACTGGCTCAGGTGTACATTAGCGATATTTTCAAGCTTCATGGTATACCGGTATCTATCATCTCTGAATGGGGTACAACGTTTACATCACGGTTCTGGAGAGACGCACAATGAGAGTTGGGTACTCGTGTGGAGTTGAGTACAACATTTCACCCTCAGATGGACGGGCAGTCCGAGCGCTCTATTTAGATATTGGAAGATATGCTTCGTGCTTGTGTGATAGATTTTGGGGTGCTTGGGGATAGGTTCTTGCCACTTGCAGAGTTTGCTTACAACAACAGTTATCAGTTGAGCATTTAGATGGCACCTTATGAAGCCTTATATGGTAGGCGGTGCCGATCTCCAGTGGGTTGGTTCTAGCTGGGCGACGCTAGACTATTGGGTACGGACATGGTTCAAGATGCCTTGGAAAAGATTAAATTGATTCAGGATCAGCTTCGTATAGCCCAATCTAGACAAAAGAGTTATGCGGATCGGAAAGTGCGTGATGTTGCATTCATGGTTGGTCATCATGTCTTGCTCCGGATTTCTCCCATGAAGGGTGTTATGAGATTTGGGAATAAGGGCAAGTTGAGCCCTAGGTATATTGGGCCTTTTGTGATTCTTGAAAGAATTAGAGAGGTGGCTTATAGACTTGCACTACCACGTAATCTCTCTGCAGTTCATCCAGTGTTCCATATTTCCATGCTCCGAAAGTATCACGGCGATCCGTCTCATGTGTTAGACTTTAGCTCAGTCCAGTTGGATAAGGATCTATCTTATGTTGAGGAGCCAGTGGCCATTTTGGACAGACAAGTTAGAAAGCTAAGATCGAAGAGCATTGCTTCGGTAAAAGTACAGTGGAGGGGTCATCCAGTTGAGGAGGCGACTTGGGAGACCGAACATGATATGCGTAGCTGTTATCCTCATCTTTTCAAAACTCTAGGTATAATTCTAAACACGTTCGAGGACGAACGTTTGTTTAAGAGGTGGAGGATGTAACGACCCGACCAGTCGTTTCGAGAGTTGTAGCCCCATTCCTCTATTTACTGCTCAAAATATGGTTCACAGTTGTTATGTGACTTGCTAGGGTGATTAGTTTGGGTCCGGTGAGGTTTTAGGAATGAATTGGAACACTTAATTCCAAGGTTTAAAGTTTAAGTTGAAATAGTAACCGAATGTCGACTTATGTGTAAACGACCCCGAAATAGAGTTTTGATGATTCAAATAGCTCCGTATGGTGATTTTGGACTTAGGAGCATGTCCGAATTTTATTTTTGAAGTTCGTAGTGGAATTTGGCTTGAAATGGTGAAAGTTAAAATTTTGGGAAGTTTGACCGGGGAGTTGATATCGGGGTCGGAATCCAATTCTGAAAATTTTCATAGATCCATTAAGTCATTTATGACTTGTGTGCAAAATTTGAGATAAATTGGAATTGATTTGATAGGTTTCGGCATCGAATGTAGAAGTTGAAAATTCTTAAGTTCTTTAAGTTTGAATTGCGATATGATTCGTGGTTTTAGTGTTGTTTTATGGGATTTGAGGTTTCAACTAAGTTCGTATGATGTTTTAGTCTTTGTTGGTGTATTTGGTTGAAGTCCCGAGGGCCTTGGGTGAGTTTCGGATGGTTAACGGATCAAAATTTGGACTTAAACAGCTGCTGAAAATTTCTGCTGGAAAATCGAGGCTGGAAAAACAAAATCGAGGTTGGAAAAAATCGAGGTTGGAAAAATTGAGGTTGGAAAAATCGAGGCTAGAAATCGAGGCTGGAAATCGAGGTCAAGAATCAAGGTGAGAAAATCGAGGTCAGAAAAACGAGGTCAGAAAATCGAGGTCATGAAAATCGAGGTCAAGTAATCGAGGAAATGAAATCGAGGTCAGAAAATCGAGGGTAGGAAATCGAGGTCAAGAAATCTAGGTCAGGAAATCGAGATCAGTATATCGAGGTCAGAAAATCGAGTTCAGGAAAATTCAGGTTCGGAAATCGAGGGCAGCACCTGGAGAGAAACTTTAAGTTATAAAACCGGAGTTTCGTCCCATTTCTCATTTTTGACAAATTGGTGCTTGGGGAAAGGCAATATTTGAGATATTCTCAAAGAAAAATATTGGGTAAGTGATTCTAACTCGGATTTGGTCAATATACACGAATATATCATTGTTTTCATCATTTAATTAGTGCTTTGAGATGGAAATTTGGGGGAAAATGAGGAAGAGTTCTTGGACTAGAATTTTGAGGTTTTGAATGGGATTTTGTTATCAGATTTGAGTAAAATTGCTGAGGCTCTTATTAAAGATCATGTTTAGACTACATGCCGATATTTTAGAACCCAATGGGTCGTGTTGATGTTGAATTAATTATTTTAAAAATATACATTTCACACTCATTCATATTCATCCATTGTGAGGATATTTATAGGATCGAGTTGCGCGCCGTAGCTAGCCATATTGGCTTTATATATATTATTATTATATGGATCGGGATTGTCCGCCTACAGCAGGCCTTATAGACTTTACTATTATATGGATTGGGGTTGCCAGCCTGCAGCAGGCCTTATAGGCTTTATTATTATTATGGGATCGGACTGCACGTCGCAGTAGGCCATATCGGCTTTATATAGCGCTTGGGCTGAAGGAGCCCCTCCGGAGTCTGTACACACCCCTAGTGAGCATAGATGATTATATATTCGGGATGGACTTCCCAGGGCATGGACTTACCTTATTTATTTGTATTGTGATGAATTTTTCCCTAGACATGGATCTTGTCCGTATCATTTACATTTGGGAAATAAATTATCCCAATGCTGGATTGGCCTTATATGGTACTGAGTGACTGACTGTTAGTCAAAGTGTATATATATATGGGATGGAATATCCCTGGGCTAAATTGGCCATAAACAATACCGAGTGAACGAATGATTTGTGACCAGTATTACATGAGGTCTTTCTACTGAGATGACATATTCCTCATATCATGCAGTATTGATCTATTTCACTTGTACTGAGTTTAACTGTCGAATGTGAAAGCATGCCTATATTTCTGTACTATTATTTATACTGGACTGTACCTGCGGAACTCGTCACTACTTTCAGCCGAGAGGATACTTATTGAGTTGCTTGTACTCATACTACACTCTGTACCTCGTGTGCAGATCCAGGTACTTTCGGACACGACGACTGTTAGATAT
The DNA here is from genome assembly GCF_000715075.1 of Nicotiana tabacum. NCBI lineage: Eukaryota > Viridiplantae > Streptophyta > Magnoliopsida > Solanales > Solanaceae > Nicotiana > Nicotiana tabacum. The sequence continues at coordinate 7,212,465 of NC_134094.1, read as the reverse complement.
CAGAGTACTATCAGTTGGAGACTATCAAGGTAGCTGCCTGGAGTCCGCTGACCTTGACTTTCTTTCCTTTAGTTATTGTATTGTTCTATACTTTCAGACAGTGTTTTATCAGTCAGACTGTGTATTCATATTAGATGCTCATGTACTCAGTGACACCAGGTTTTGAAAGTGAGTATATCTATATTTGTGAGATTTCTTCCGTTAAATTTAAATATTATGTTTTCAAACTTAAAAGATATGGTGGTTTATTGAGATTTTCGGCTTGCCTAGTATTGAGATAGGCGCCATCACGACATGTGAGATTTTGGGTCGTGATATGATTGATTGATTAATTTTTTGGACCAAATTTATAATGAACCTCTTTACTTAGAATTTCTAGTGTAGACTATGTTTTAGAGTCTTAATGTGTTTTAAATGGAAAAATTATTTTTTTAAACGATGACTTGGCACACCGAAAATAAATATCAAGTGGCGACTCTAAAAATTCTTTGAAACAGAACTTTGTCACTTTCAAATTGAAAAACCCATTTTGAAATTTTAATCACTTTATCTCTTTAAAGGAGTGGGGTATGACACTAGTAAAGGAGATTTACAAGTTTTTCCTTTGCGAAAGCGGGTCGTCTACATCAACTCGACTTGAATTCATTGGAAACCCTCAAGTTGCGGATATCTTGTGTTTGCGCCAAGATTTAGAATTGGTTTGGTTTGTGGCTTGTACTAATAACATTGTATTTTTCTCGACCAAAAAGAGAAATATTATAGTATTATAAACTTTGAATCCTTTCATTGCTTTATATCAAAAGGGAAGATATTCTTTTTCACCATTCTTTACAGTATAGCTTTTGTTATGGCTAGTAATGATAAATCTTTATTGAAGAAAGATTTATATCTTGACTTTTCTCCCTAAGTGGCTAAAGAATATTAGGCGCTTATTATGTTCTATTCTCTTTTTTCCTTTTTTTTTTTGTATTATTTTCTCTTTATTCATTTAGATCGAACATTTATTTTCCAATTTTCATCTCAAAGTAAGTTGATTCACATTGAATATAGGTAAAATTGGGAATAAAGGTACCCCTAATTTTTCGGTAAAGAAACGAAACGGAAGTACGATCTGACATGACCTTGAGTATAGCCGAGAGGTTCCACGTCTCAGAACCTAGGGAGGATGAATGGTACACCCTGGACTGATACAGCCGAGCATCAGATCAGAGAAGAGTGAAGGGCCGAGACTAAGGGAAAAGACAGTTAGACACGATAAGTGGGGAGCTATAATATCCGTCCTCAACCGGATGTTACGGCGCAAATCTCGCTCGATATCAACTGCAGATCAACGCTTACTTGAATGAGAAGATTATTTTACCTTATTTATACTTGTACTAGGATTGAAACCTCTCTACTATATAAAGGGAAGAACCTTTTCATTCAAAACCCATTGTTAGCACGCATATCAAAGCATTAAAAGTTCATTTTTGTTCTCTAGCTACTATTCATAGTGTTCTTCAACTGCTTATTTATTTGATTGCAACCGAGCTTGTCTCAAGGGCTTCACCTGGGTCAATTTTCAGTGTTCATCCTAAAGCTAGGCTTAGTTTCCCATCACGTTTAGTTTGATCGTTTTGTTTCTCTTTACTTTAATTATTTTTTGTTCACAGATCATTCGTGTTAAATTAAATCACGTATCCTTTAAATTGCGTACAAATTCAATTGCTACTCATTTTAAGGGTAAACAGCTTGGCACCCACCGTGAGGCTAAGGATAAAGGTGGTGATTTAATAAGAATCTCCATAACATACATGTTTTACACTTTTTCCTTGAAGTTTGATTTCAGGTTAATCTAAAAATGTCAAATTCTCAGTCTGCACACTTGAACGTTAATACCGAGTCGGGTTACCACGGTGAAAATAACAATGTGGTACCCAGCAATGGCGTACCCCCTATTGATCCCAATGGTGTCCCAATCGTTGACCTAGTCGATGCTAACTCATAAGTTGCCATCAACATCAACCACCTACTAACCCCAAAAATAACATTCACGGGTTACCCCGGCCATCAGCTCGAGAAGCACCTGAAGGGGAAGCTGACGGAGTTAGCTTGCGATTGGTTTTCGAAATGTTACAGGCTCAGCAAACGGCAATAGCACAGCTACAGACCCAAGTCACGCCTAGAATAGGATCGAACCCGGGCAGGTAAGGGAAAATGCTCGAAGGGCTGAACAGATTGTCATAGAACTAGATAAGTTTGGGCCCGGAAAAACTTCCGAGTTGATGAAATGCTCGAATCACTAACAAAACGGGTTGAGTTTGGTGAGAAAAAGATAGAGGAAAATGACAGAAATGTGGAAACTTACAATTCGAGGGTCGATCAGATCCCGGGAGCGCCTCCAATATTGAAAGGGCCGGATTCCGAAAAATTCATTCAGAAACCTTTCCCCCCGAGTGTTGCACCGAAGTCAATTCCAATGAGATTTCGAATGCCCGACATTCACAAATATAACGGGACCACAAATCCAAATAAGCATGTAACCTCCTATACATGCGCAATCAAAAGACAATGACCTAGAAGACGATGAGATCGAGTCAGTGCTATTGAAGAAATTTAGAAAAACCTTGTCCAAAGAAGTGATGATATGGTACAATAACTTGCCTCAAAATTCTATTAATTCATTTTCTATGCTCGTAGATGCCTTCATTAAGGCCCATTCTGGCGCCATCAAGGTCGAGACGAGGAAATCGAACCTCTTCAAAGTTAAGCAGAGAGACAACGAGATGCTTAGGGAATTCGTATCGAGGTTCCAGATGGAGCAAATTGATCTGCCCCTGGTCGCAGATGATTGGGTCGTTTAGTTGTTTACTCAAGGGCTCAACCCTCAAAGTTCTATTGCTTCTCAATAATTAAATCAAAACTTGGTGGAGTACCCGACGGTTACTTGCCCCGATGTCCATAACAGGTATCAGTCGAATATCATAAACGAGGATGACCAGTTAGGGCCCCCATCGGGGTCTGTTTACCCCAACAGAAGGAACAACATGTCTAAAAGACTTACAGACCAGGAGCCAAGGCCGGTCCGAGATCGGTATCAACCATACAGCTTGAACGGAAGGAGAAACGGACCCAGTCGCCACCCAACCAGGAATGACAGGAGAATCGATCAAGGACCTAGCAACCGGGGTCTGATGAGTAAAAACTATTTCGACAGATCACTTGGGGGCAGGGAAGTCCCGAGATTAGAAAAATAAAACTTTGGTTTGGTAAGTAAACTATTTGTTTTACCAATAGCAAATATGTAAAAGTATGAAACAAAAGCAACTGGCTTTCGACTGGCCCCAAACCAGAACATCACTACTACTGATACTTCCCTACATCCAGCTAGTACAATTAAGGGTAGAAATTAAGGGAAACTAACTTCCTTCGTAGATTTGGCTTTTGTGTCCCTTTACATATTACCTACAGAATAATCTGCTTAATGATCCCCTGCACTGATCTCTGTTTCTCCTGATATATTCTAATGTTTCTTTCTTTCCATACATGATAGATGCAACCAACAAGCACCATTCTGTAAAGTTCTGCCTTTGCATTCCTTCTTATCTTATTAATTTCTACCCATAGAAGTTCCTCCTGCCAATTCAACACTTGCCACTATATACCTTGCCATTGCAGAGGTTTGATCCATATCTCAGCAGACACGACATATTTGAAAAATAGGTGGCCTAAAGTTTCTGCCTCATTGTTGCAAAGAGGGCACATTAGATTATCAGTAATTCTCCAGTTAGCAAGACTGTCCCTTGTGAGTAGTCTTCTCTGAGCTGCCAGTGTCAAATTAAACAACCACTTAGGAGCACCAAAACTTGTTGCAAACTACTTTCCTCCATGAGACTCATTGGAACCTCCCTCTGTTTGTCTAATATAATTTCCTAATTGAGAAGGTATTCCAACCTACCACCTTTGTCATAGTCAGCCCTACATCTTCAATGTATAGTCTTGCTTTGACAATTTTCTGAACAATCTAAGATGCCTGTCTTGATGTAGCCTCTAGAATTGGCCTTTTCTTCCCATAATATTCATGTACCATTGCACCCAAAGTTTATCTTTTTTTTTTTACACAAGTTCCATAATAATTTACATATAGCTGCCTTATTCCATGTATAGATGTCAAGCACATTGAGACCCCCTGCAACTTTGGGAAAATAGACTTTATCCCATGCAAATAGTGCCTTTTTCATACCTTTGCACCTCATGTCCACAGAAAAGTCATGCATGTAACTTCTATCATCTTCAAAATTTTCTTTGAAAACACAAAGATTTGCGACCAATAGGGTTGGACAGTAAATAGCACGTTTATTATTAGTTCTAATCTTCCTGCATAGGACAAGTATCTTGCCTTCCAAGCATTTTCTCTAGTAGAGGCTAAAACTAGACAATAGATATTTTTTTGCTACACAATGGCACTCCCAAGTACTTAATAGGGAGTTCTCCCTTAGTATACCCCTACATATCTACTGTTTCTTGTTGTGTATTCTGACCAACACCCCCAAAGTAGATAGAGCTTTTGCTTATATTTGCAACTAAGCCAGAAGCTTTGGAGAATTCTGTGAAACAAGTATAAACCATATGTATCAAGGTTTTTAACAGTCTTGTTAGATATTTTATGGCTAATACAAAGAGGTAATGAGAGATAGGGTCCCCTTGCCTTATACCCTTGTTCGCAGCAAAAGGTTTTGTAGGTCTTCCATTGATCATAATAGAGTAAGAAACTGAACATATGCAAGACAATATCCACTTTACAAATCTGTCATGGAAGTTCAGACTATTCAAAACTTGTTCTAGGAACACCCACTCAATAGAATCGTAAGCCTTTTGCATATCTAGCTTGATCATGCACATAAGTGACACCCCTTTATCCCATACCCCTTAACTAATTCATGGCAGAGGATTATATTATCATTTATGACTCTTCCTGGCACAAAGGCAGATTCGATATTGTCTACTAGACCCCTTGTAGTCTATTAGTTAAACTTTTAGAGATGACATTATACAACACAGTATAACATGATATAGGTATAAACTCCCTAATAGGAGATAGATGTTTTACCTTAGGGATCAAAGTGACTGTGGTAACACTGATGGGTTTGTGCCTTTCCGACATCTCGGCAGTGATATCATCACCTACAACTGGCCAGGATTTCTTAAAGAAGTGAGAATTAAAGCCATCATAGCCCGGTGCCTTCAAATCATCAATTCTACTAAGTGTAGTGTACACTTCCTCCTTCGTAACAGGATCAAGCAACCGCAATTGGTGAGCATGACTTAGCACTTTACCCTCTTATATGACTCCTGGATGCATAGCTAGTAAGCTGGTAGCAAAATTTCCTAGCAACTCCTTATAAAATCCCATGATTTCCTCCTCTATGTCTTATTCTGCATGCACCATAATACCCCCAACTGTCACTAGAGTTCTTATCTTACTCTGACGGATTCAATTTCTCATACAGTCAAAGAAGAAAGCAATATTTGAATCCCCTAGCTTTAGCCAAAAATTTCATGACTTTTCTTGTAAATGCTCTTTTCAATGTTCACCCATTTCTCCAATTGTTTTCTCAATTCCCTCTCAGTCTTTACCTCTTCAGGCTAAGGATTACAGTCCCTCATTTGCTCTTGTAGTTCCATTAGTTGGTGCCCTATAGCCTTCACCCTTTGATCAACCCCAGAATACTATGAACTATTCAGCTTTTTAGCTCACTCTTGACCTACTTTAACTTCATCCACACTCAACTCATAGTAGATTCATCACCTTGAAGTTTCCAGGCTTTCTTTATCACTGACAAAAACTCAGAGCGTTCTGCCAAGTGGTTAAAGAATCTGAAAGAGTTTATAGTTCTAGATCCCTTATTTCTTTGAACTGTAAAATACAACTTCAACGTGGACGCTGCAAGTATATTGTCGGCCATTTGTCGCATCAAGGAGACTAAATGTCCTAAGCCACTTCAGTCCGATCTCGCACAGAGGGATCACAAATAGGTATGTTAATACCATGGTACACATTGTCACAGGACCAAAGATTGTTGATGGCTAAGGGAGGAAGTGGCTCGACTATTCAACAATGGGAACCTTCGGGAATTCCTAAGTGTGCGGGACAAATATTATTTCAAAAATAGGGATGCCAACAAGTAAATTGAGCAAGAGGAGGCTTAACACATGATCAGTGTGATCATCGTGGGAGTAGATGTCCCACAAGGGATAATGATAAAGCGCACCAAAGTTTCTATCACAATGGAAAGATGCACCCGGGATTACGTCCTGGAAGGGTCCATCTCGTTCAGTGACGAGGATGCCGAATGCCGAAGGCATCATCCAGCCTCATAATGATGCACTGGTAATATTCATGCTTATCAATAAATATCGAGTTAAACATGTGTTAACTGATCTAGTTAGCTCGGTCAATATGATCCGATGGAGGGTCGTAGAGCAATTGGGATTATTAGACCAAATCGTACCGGCAGTACGAGTATTGAACGGGTTCAACATGGCATGCGAGATGACAGAGGGTGAAATAACCCTACCAGTGAACACTGTCAGGACTACCCAGGAAATGAAATTCTACGTGATCGAGGGGGATATAAGATACAACGGCTTGTTCGAGAGGCCATGGTTTCACAGTATGAGGGCGGTGCCTTCAACCCTACATCAAGCATTGTAATTTCCCACTCCGGGAGGAATCAAAATGGTCTACAGGGAACAAACGGCCATAAATGAGATCTTTGTTGTCAAGGAAGTAATCCTGGTGCCAGTGGTATCGACGTAAAAAAGTAGGGTACTAGGTAAAGAGAATGAAACCAAATAGCAATCAACGATCCCGGCCTTGACTGGGCCGAAAAACGAAGAGGAGAACACAACCAATGAGGAGGATGATTACAGTGTCCCGAGATCCTTTATAGCACCCGATGATACTGTTACCACTAAATTGATAATGGAGGAATTGGAGCAGGTCATACTGATCTAGTATCTACCGGATCGAAAGGTATACCTGGGCACGGGGTTAACTCCCGAGCTCAGGACTAAACTTATTGATTTCCTTAAAGCTAATGCTGATTGTTTTGCCTGGTCCCACTTAGATATGATATGGATCCCACCAGAAGTGACGACTCACAAGTTGAGCTTGGACCCAAATATCCACCTGGTCTAACATAAGAAGAGGTCACAGTCCGAAATCAAACACGCATTCATCAAAGACGAGTATATAAACCTTTAAAAATAGGTTCCATCCGGGAAGTTAAATACACGTATTGGTTAGCTAACGTAGTGGTCGTACCTAAAAATGAAAACAAACTTAGTATGTGTGTAGATTATAAGGACATAAACAAGGCATGTCCAAAGGATTCATTTCCTTTGCCTAACATCGACTGAATGATCGATGCGAAAGCCGGACACGAGATATAGAGTTTTTTCGATGCCTATTTCGGGTACAACCAAATTCAGATGCACTAGGCGACCAAGAAAGACTTCTTTTATAAATAAATTCGGCACCTACTGTAACAACGTAATACCATTTGGGCTAAAAAATATCGGTGCCACGTATTAATGCCTAGTTTACCGGATGTTCAAAGAACAAATAGGAAAATCAATGGAGGTTTATATTGGCGATATGTTAGTTAAGTCCCTGCGAGCAGTGGAGTATTTGAAGCATTTGCAGGAAACCTTCGACATATTGAGCAAATACAACATGAAGCTGAATCCGAAGAAGTGCGCCTTCGAGGTCAGCTCGGGTAGGTTCCTCGATTTTATGGTATCCAACCGGGGAATAAAAATCAACTCGTACAAGATAAAAGCGATAGAGGATATCATCGTAGTTGACAACGTCAAGGAAGTATAAAGATTGACGGGGCGAATAGACGCATTGAGCTGGTTTATATCCAGATCGTCCAACAAAAGACACCAATTTTTCTCACTACTAAAGAAGAAGAATGACTTCTCTTGGACTCCGGAATGTCAGCAAGCCTTAGAAGAACTCAAGCATGTCACGACCCAAAATTTCCAACCAACGGGACCTTGATGGTGCCTAACATTTCACTTGCCAGGCAAGCCAACGCTAGAGAATCATTAACCAATTCCTTATTTCCATTAAGTAAATAACAATAATTAACTAAAATAAAATATAATAAGTACGGAATATCACAAAACCTGTATTAATTACTACCACCTGGATCTGGAGTCACAATTCACGAGCATTCTAGAATTTACTACAAATAATAGTCTGAAAAAAAATACAATTATCTAAATGAAAGAGAACAGTAGGACATAAAAGATAGATGGGGACTTCAAGGTCTGTGAACGCCGACAGATCTACCTTGAGTCTCCGGACAGCGGACCACTATCAAATCTCGATCAACCTGAGCCGATATCAAAATTTGCACAGGAAGTGCAGAGTGCAGTATCAGTACAACCGACCCCATGTACTGGTAAGTGTCGAGCCTAACCTCGCCGAAGTAGTGACGAGGCTAAGGCAAGTCACCTACAAATCAACCTGTACAATTTAACAATGTATATACAAATAATAGAAATAATGAACTAAACAGGAAATGTCGGGAGGGGAACATACTCAGGGGAATACAAGATAAAGAACTACAACAGAATAATCACCGGGGCAGTCAATATACCATGAATCAACAGGAATAGTAAATATAGTAAAGAAAAATACACGGCATCACCCTTTGTACTTTTACTCTCAATCTCACCATAAAATTAATAGAAACGGCACGGCATCACCCTCCGTGCATTAACTCTCATATCATGGCACGACATCACCCTTCGTGCATTAACACTCACAATATGGCACGGCATCACCCTTCGTGCATTAACACTCACAATATGGCACGGCATCACCATTCGTGCATTAACACTCTCCCTTACCATAATACAATTCGTGCATTAACACTCACCATATGGCACGGCATTACCCTTCGTGCATTAACACTCTCCCTTACCATAATGCAATGCATAAATAACAACATGGAGATAGAATAACAAGTACAAACCTTACTTCATTATTTGGTTCCATAATATCAATCTCAACTTTGAAATAAAAACATTATTATCACTAGAAAATCTGTAAATATGATAAGAATGATAAATTGAACAACACGTAGCAATTTGACATAGGAAAAGACAATATAAGAAAAATAGAGAAACATGGAAAACAGGTAAATTGGCGGCGCATAAGTACTCGTCACCTCACATATACGCCGCCCACATGGATTTCACTTAGCAAGTAATCTAAGGTTCCTAATTCCCTCAAGTCAGGGTTAGACACAACACTTACCTCGCTCCGAAGGCCACTTAATTCTCAATCACAGCTTTTTCTTTGGAATTCTCCTCCAAACCACTCGTATCTATTCAAAAATAACTCAATAATATCAAATATTTCTAAAGGAATCAATTATATTGCATAAATTAAATTTCCCAAATTTTCATCCAAAAAGTCGAAAAATCGACCCCGGGCTCGCTTGGTCAAAACCTGAGGTTCGGACCAAAATCCTTTTACCCATTCACCTCTGAGCCCGAATATATAATTAGTTTTGGAATCTGACCTCAAATTGAGGTCTAAATACCCAAATTCCCGAAATCCCTAACTTCTACCCTAACCCCTCATTCTACCATGAAAACTCTAGATTTTAGGCTAAAAATTCAAGAAATGTAATGGTTAATTGAAAGAAAATGGTTTAGAATCGCTTACCAACAATTTGGGGAAGCAATGACTCTTGAAAAATCGCCTCTCACCGTTTGGGGTTTGAGAAAGATGAGTTTTTGGCAAAAATCCCATTTTTGGGTACTGTTAAGTGCTAGGCAACAATGTTCATCCCGTTCGCGAGAGCACTGTCACATTCGCGAAGTGTATGAGCTGCCAAGACTTCGTGTTTGCGAGACAGTTATCGCGTTCGCGTAGGATACCCTCCCTGGTCTTCGCGTTTGCGAGTCATTTTTCGCGTTCGCGATGAAGAAAAAGTTGTCTACCCCTCCCCAGTGCCTAATGCTACGCGTTCGCGATGGGCTGGTTGCGTTCGCGAAGGGTAACGCCCACATCGCTTCGCGTTCGTGAAGAAGAAATCCTCAGCTACCCAGTTTACTCTTCGCGTTCGCGAGAGTACCTTCGCAAACGCGAAGAAGGACATGCTAGAACACAGATTCTGCAGAAAAAAACCAGATTTCCAAAGTCCAAAACAACCCGTGGCCTATCCGAAACTCACCTGAGCCCTCGGGGCTCCAAACCAAACATGCACACAAGTCTAAAAACATCAAACAAACTTGCTCGCGTGATCAAATCGCCAAAATAACACCTAGAACTACCAATTTTGCACCAAATCAAATGAAATTCTCAAGAACACTTTAAAATTTCTATTTTCTCAACTGGACGTCCAAATCACGTCAAATCAACTCAGTTTCTCACCAAATTTCACATACAGGTATTAAATATCATAATGAACCTGTACCGGGATCCGGAACCAAAATAGGGACTCGATACTAACAACGCCAAATATCAATCAATTCTTAAAAACAAATAATTTCCAAACTTTTAGTTTTCATCAAAAATTCATAACTCAAACTAGGGACCTCCGAATTCGATTCCGGGCATACGCACAGGTCCCATAATTCGATACGGACCCAGCATGATCGTCAAAACACGGATCTGGGCCCGTTTACCAAAAATGTTGATCGATGTCAACTAAAATCAATTTTTAAGGCAAAATTTTTATTTTCATTAGTTTTCAACATAAAACTTTTCGAAAACGTGCCCGGACTGTGCACGCAAATTGAGGAGGGTAAAAATGAGAATTTTAAGGCCTAAGAGCGTAGATTCAAGTTCTAAATCATAAGATGACCTTTTGGGTCATCACAATCTCCACCTCTAAAATAACCGTTCGTCCTCGAACGGTCATAGAATAGTACCTGGGTTGGTGAAAAGGTGGGGATATCTACTCCGCATATCGGACTCGGACTCCCAAGTAGCTGCCTCAATAGGCTGACCTCTCCACTGCACTCGAGCTGAAGGGTAACACTTTGACCTCAACTGACGAACCTGCCGGTCTAGAATGGCCACCGGCTCCTCCTCGTAAGTCAAATCCTTGTCCAACTGGACAGAACTGAAATCTAACACATGGGACGGGTCACCATGATATTTTCGGAGCATAGACACATAGAATACCGGATGAACTGAGGAAAACCCTGGAGGTAACACAAGTCTATAAGCTACCTCCCCCACTCTCTCGAGGATCTTAAATGGCCCGATATACCTAGGGCTCAACTTGCCCTTCTTCCCAAATCTCATAATACCCTTCATGGGTGATACCCGAAGCAATATTCTTTCTCTAACCATGAATGTAATATCACAAACTTTACGGTTGCCATAACTCTTTTTCCTAGACTGAGCTGTACGAAGTCGATCCTATAAAACCTTGACCTTGTCTAAGGCCTCCTGAACTAAATTTGTACCCAATAACCGAGCCTCCCCCGGCTCAAACCACCTAACTGGAGACCTACACCATCTACCATATAATGCCTCATAGGGATCCATCTGAATGCTCGACTGGTAGCTGTTATTGTAGGCAAACTCCGCTAACGGCAAAAACTGATCCCAAGAACCTCCAAAGTCAATAACACAGGCGCGAAGCATATCAACCAAGATCTTAATAGTACGCTCGGACTGCCCCTCCGTATGAGGATGAAATGTTGTGCTCAACTAAACTCGCATACCCAACGCACGCTGAACTGCCCTCCAAAAGTGCGAGGTAAACTGCGTACCTCGATCAGAAATGATAGACACGGGAACCCCGTGAAGACGGACGATCTCACGAATGTAAATCTATGCCAATCGCTCAGAGGAATAGGTAACTGCCACAAGAATGAAATGCGCTGACGTAGTCAGCCTGTCCACAATGACCCAAACTGCATCGAACTTCCTCTGAGTCCGTGGGAGTCCAACAACAAAGTCCATAGTGATACGCTCCCACTTTCACTCAGGAATATCTAACCTTTGAAGTAAACCACCAGGTCTCTGATGCTCACACTTTACCTTTTGGCAATTTAGGCACCGAGCTACATAGGCAACTATGTCCTTCTTCATTCGCCTCCACCAATAATGCTGCCTCAAGTCCTGATACATCTTGGCGGCGCCCGGATGAATAGAATACCGGGAACTGTGGGACTCCTCAAAGATCAACTCACAAAGTCCATCCACATTAGGCACACAAATACGACCCTGTATCCTCAAAACTCCGTCATCTCCAACAGTAACCTGCTTGGCACTACCGTGCCGCACTGTGTCTCTAAGGATAAGTAAATGAAGATCGTCATCCTACCGATCTCTGATGTGCTCAAACAAAGAAGACCGAGCAACTATACAAGCTAGGACACGGTTGGGCTCAAAAACATCCAACCTTACGAACTGGTTAGCCAAGGCCTGAACATCCAATGCAAGCGGTCTCTCACCAACTGGAATATATGCAAGGCTACCCATACTGACTGACTTTCTACTCAAAGCATCGGCCACCACATTGGCCTTCCCGGGATGATACAATATGGTGATATCATAGTCTTTCAATAGCTCCAGCCACCTCCTCTGCCGCAAATTGAGTTCCTTCTGCTTGAACAAATACTGCAAGCTCCGATGATCAGTGAATACCTCACATGGCATGCCGTAAAGATAGTGCCTCCAAATCTTCATCGCGTGAACAATGGCTGCCAGCTCTAGATCATGAATAGGGTAATTCCTCTTGTGAACCTTCAACTGCCGCGAAGCATATGCAATAACCTTGCCACTCTGCATCAACACCGCACCCAGACCAATACGGGATGTGTCACAATATACTGTATAAGATCCTGAACCTATGGGTAACACCAATACCGGTTCCGTGGTCAAAGCAGTCTTGAGCTTCTGAAATCTTGCTTCACACTCGTCTGACCACCTGAACGGGGTACCCTTCTGGGTCAATCTGGTCAACGGGGCTGCTATGGATGAAAACCCCTCCACAAATCGACGGTAATATCCCGCCAAACCCAGGAAACTACGGATCTCTGTAGCTGATGTGGGTCTAGGCCAGTTTTGGACTACCTCAATCTTCTTAAGATCCACCTGAATCCCCTCTACTGATACAACGTGACCCAAGAAAGCAACTGAACTCAACCACAACTCGCATTTTGAGAACTTAGCATATAACTGGCTGTCCTTCAGAGTCTGAAGAACGATCTGAAGGTGCTGCTCATGCTTCTCTTAACTGTAGGAGTAGATCAAGATATCATCAATAAACACAACAACAAAGGAATCCAAGTAGGGTTTGAACACTCGGTTCATCAAATCCATGAATGTTGCTGGGGTATTTGTCCTACCAAATGACATCACTAGAAACTCATAATGCTCATATCGAGTCCGAAAAGCTGTCTTAGGAACATCGGATGCCCTAATCCTCAACTGATGGTAGCCAGATCTCAAATCAATCTTTGAAAACACCTTGGCACCCTGAAGCTGATCAAATAAATCATCAATCCTCGGCAATGGATATTTGTTCTTGATGGTGACTTTGGTCAACTACCGATAATCTATACACATCCTCATCGATCCATCTTTCTTCTTTACAAACAATACAGGTGCATCCCAGGGCGAGACACTAGGTCTAATGAAGCCCTTATTAAGCAAATCTTGCAACTGCTCCTTCAATTCTTTCAACTCTGGCGGGGCCATGCGATATGGCGGAATGGAAATAGGCTGAGTTCCCGAAGCCAAATTAATGCAGAAATCAATATCCTTGTCGGGTGGCATCCCCGGCAAGTCTGAAGGAAACATCTCTGGAAACTCACTAACAACCGGCATCAAATCTATAGAAGGAACCTCCGTACTAGAATCGCGGACATAAGCAAAATAAGCTATACACCATTTCTCGACTATATGCCGAGCCTTCACATAAGAGATAACCCTGCTGGCAGAATGGCCAAGATTCCCCCTCCACTCTAATCGAGGCAACCCCTGCAAGGCTAAGGTCACCGTCTTGGTGTGACAATTTAATATAGCATGATAAGGTGATAGCCAATCCATTCCCAGTATGACATCAAAATCAACCATGTCGAGAAGTAGAAGATCTACACGAGTCTCAAGACTCCCAATGGTGACCAAACACGAACGATAAATATGATCTACAACAATAGCATCTCTCACTGGTGTGGACACATACATAGGAGCACTCAAAGAATTACGAGGCACTACCAAATAGGAAGCAAAATAGGATGACACATGGAAGTAAGTAGATCCCGGATCAAATAGAACTGAAGCATCTCTAATGCAAACGGATACAGTACCTATGATAATAGCGTCATATGACTCAGCCTCAGGCCTGGCTGGGAAAGCATAACACTGGGGCTGCGACCCACTACCCTAAACTACGTCCCTGGGATGGCCTCTAGCTGGCTGGTATCCACCTCTAACGGCCTGACTTCCACCTCTAATTGTCTGGCCCCTACCTCTGGCTACCTGACCCCTGCCTCTGACTGGCTGAGTAGGTGGTGCAGCAACTAGTGCCGGAACCATGGCACGAGAACTCTGATGCTGTGAGCTGCCCATTGCCTGATGGCAAAATCTAGTAATGTGCCTTGGATCACCACAAGTATAACATAACCTCGGCTATTGTGATTGCTGGCCCTGAAACTAACCTTGTCGACCTGAATAACCACCCTGATAACTTTGGAGTGGAGGTGCACTAATTGGGGCTGGTGGTGCACTGTAGGCTAGCTGGTCGAAATATTGCATCTGAGGGCCACGACCACCTGAGGCACCGTAGGATGCCTGCAGTGCTGAATGAAACGGCCTGGGAGGATGGCTTCTACCAAAAGTACTCCTTCCTCTAGATGAGGCACTGCTGAACTCACCGGAATGACGAGGCCTCTTGTCATACCCATGACCTCCCTAAGTAAGAACCATCTCGACTCGTCTGCGACATTAGCAGCCTCCTGGAAAGAAATCTCACTCCCAGTCTCCTTAGCCATCTGCAATCTGATAGGCTGAGCAAGTCCATCAATAAATCTCCTCACTCTCTCTTTTTTTCTCTCGGTAGGAAGCAGAAATATGGCGTGACGGTCCAAATCCACAAAACGGGTCTCATACTGAGTAACAGTCATATTGCCCTGCTGGAGATGCTTAAACTGACGGCCACGCTCCTCCCTCAATGTGATAGGCAGAAACTTCTCTATGAAGAGCTGAGAGAACCGGTCCCAGGTAAGAGCAGGCGAACCAGCATCTCTCCACCATTTCTTGGCAGAACCATTCATCTTAAATGCATCACAATCGACCTCATTGGTCTCCGCTATACCCATGTTCCGTAGAACCTCGTGACAGCTGTCAAGATACTCCTGGGGATCCTCTGAAGGAGCACCACTGAAGTGAACAGGAAAGAGCTTGGTAAACCTGTCCAATATCCATAAAGCCTCAGAAGAGCTATCTGCTCCGGAGCGGGAGTGGTAGGAGTCTGGGCTCCTCCTCAAGCCTGAGAGACTGTCGGTGCCATGGGAAATGTGCCAGTCTGGGCCACACTCTCCATAAGGCCCACCAAACGGACCAAAGCGTCCTAAAGTGTTGGGGAAGCAATGAACCCCTCCGGAACCTGAGCTGGTACGACAGGAACAGTCTGGGCTGGAACCTCCTCGTCAATCTCTATCTGGGGCTCCACTGCTGGGGCTGCTGCTCGGGCCCTAGGCTGAGCCCTGCCCTAGCCTCGGCCTCTAACACGGCCTCGACCTCTGCTCCGCGTAGGAGCTATCACTGGGGGCTCTGGCTGCTGCTCAGCTAAGGAAGCGGTACGTGTTCTCGCCATCTGCGAGAGAATAAGAGTAGAAGAGTTCAATCGGTATTGAGAAAGCAAAATCGCACGACAGAGAAGAATAGAAGTGAAACATGTTCCTAAACTTCATAGCCTCTGGAAGATAAGCACAGACGACTCCGTACCGATCCTCCAGACTCTACTAAGCTTGCTCGTGAATAAACATGTGCAGAGAGTAGCATGAGTACACCACAATGGTACCTAGTAAGTGCCAAGCCTAACCTCAGTCGAGTAGTGACGAGGTCAGGTCAAGGCCCTACCAGATTAAATATAATAAATTTAACAGTAAAAGATATAAGTAAAATTTACGGTAATACAGTTAAAGAAATTCTAGAAAATTTAACAGTTAAAGGAGCCCTCGGCTCAGAACAAAGTAAACACAATGGAAAATCTCCCGGGATGCCGTCCCGTAGTTCCGAATGAATATGCAGTACAGGCGGATCTCCCGGAATACGTCCGCAGTCCCAAAGTAAATATGCAGTATTGGGGGATCTCACAGAATACGTCTGTAGTCCCAAAGTAAATATGCAGTGCTGGGGGATCTCCCGGAATACGTCCGTAGTCCCAATTTAAATATGCAATGCAAGATACAATGACAGGTATGGCCTAGAATTATACAGTTTACACTAATCACAGATAAGGAAAATAGGGATTTAACTAAGCATGGCGCACAAAATGTCAATTAGGCAGTTAAAACATGCAAGCATGCTCTTCTAGTCTAAACTAATCAATTAAACATTTTTAGTGCAATTCAATAAGAGAAACCATTTATGATTTAAAAAGGATAAACATGATTTTTGTAATAATAGCCCATATACGTACTCGTCACCTCACGTACACGGTGCCCACACACCAAATAATATCAAAATATCCTAAGGGGAAAGTCCCGAACACAAGGTTAGGCAAGCCACTTACCTCGAACCAAGCTCAATCAATCGGTCACAATGCCTTTCCCACGAATATCTGGCTCTGAATGACCCAAATCTAGCCAAAAGCAATTACATATCATAAATACAACCTCAATAGACTCATCTAATTAATTAAATCAACATTTAACAAATAATCCAAAATTAACTCAAAAATCGCCCGTGGGACCCACATCTCGAAATCGGGTAAAAGTCACAAAATACAAAGACCCATTCACTCACGAGTCTAACCATATAAAAATTACTCAAATCCGACCAAAAATCCCCTTTCAGAACTCGAAATATTTGTTGAAGAAGTTCTTCCAAAGTTTTCCCAATTTCAACCCCAAAATCCGAAATTAAATGATGAAATCAACCATAGATTAATGGAATATAACCATAAAGGAGATAAGAATCATTACCCAATCGATATCTCTGAAAATCATTCAATACCTCATCCAAAATCCGATCTCCCAACTCAAGTTTTTGATAAAAATGGCAAAACCCCCCGTTTTTGGAGACTTTAACACTGCCTAGTGATTCCTTAAACTCGATCACGGAAATAGCCTCGCGATCACGAAGAACAACTTTGTTGCCCCAGAAATTAACTCTATGCGATCGCGTAAAATACCACGCGAACGCGATGCTCTGGCTTCCATACTCACGCGATCGCGAACGTCCTTACGCGATCGCGATGAGCAAAATGCGTGGCCCAACTTTGGTCTACTTAACCCTACGCGAATGCGACCTTGTCTCTGCATTCGCGAAGCACCATCTCACATCACTACGCATTCGCATGCCCATGTCCGCGAATGCGAAGGACAAACTTCAGCAACCTCCAAATTCCAAAAATCGATCCATTGGGTGTCCGAACAACCAATCCTAAAATATCATACGAACTTAGTCGAATCCTCAAACCACATCAAACAACGCTAAAATCACAAATCATCCTTTGATTCAAAGTTATAGAACTTGAAACTTCCAAATTCGACAACCGATGTCGAAACCAACCAAACCACGTCCGATTGATCCCAAATTTTGCATACAAGTCATATTCAACATTACAGACCTACTCCAACTTTCGGAATCAGAATCCGACCCCGATATCAAAAATTTCACTACCGGCCCAAAACTCCAAAAAATTTGACTTTCGCCATTTCAAGCCTAAATGAGCTACGGACCTCCAGAACACAATCCAGACATGCCCCTAAACCCAAAATCATCTAACGGAGCTAACGGAACCGACATAATTCCATTCCGGAGTCGTCCTCACACAGTTCCAACTACGGTCCAAATCCTAAGGCTTAAGCTCTCATTTAGGGACTTAGTGTCCCAAAACCCTCCGAAACTCAAAAGCAATCATCCCGGCAAGTCACAATAGCAGAAGTAGATATGGGGAAAGTGGTTAATAGGGGGTCAGGGCTATTACTCTCAAAACGACCGGCCGGGACGTTACATCGGGACTCCGTCTAATCATACCAACCAGTCCCATAACATATCACGGACTCGCTCGAGGTTTCAAATCACATCAAATTATGCCGAAAATACAAATCGCACCACAAATCGAACTTATGAACTTCAAAAACTTCCAACTTCTAAAACTCGTGCCGAAACCTATCAAACCAACCCCGGAATGACGTCAAATTTTGCAGGAAAGTCCCAAATAACATAAAGGAGCTGTTTCAACTCTCAAAATCGCATTCTGACTCCGATATCAAAAAGTCAAACCCCCGGTCAAACTTTCCAAAAATTCGACTTTTGCCATTTTAAGCCTAAATTGGCTACAGACCTCAGATTCACAATCCAGACAAGCTCCTAAGTCCAAAATCACCCAACGGAGCTAACAGAACCGACAAAACTCCATTCCGAGGTCGTCTTCACACAGTTCTGACTACGGTCAAAATCCTAAGACTTAAGCTTCCATCTTAGATACTAAGTGTCGCAAATCACTTCGAATCATCCGTAAATCAAACACGACCACACACGCGGGTCATAATACATATTGCGAGGCTGCTCGAAACCTTAAGTCACTGAACGAGGCGTAAATTCTTAAAATAATAAGTCGGGTCGTTACAGTGTTGAAGTACTTCAAAATTTATCTGTGGTGTTACATTCTTCCCCGCTTAGGATCATTCGCCCTCAAACACATAACATAATTTATCTCTTCTGTCGTACATATCAATCTCCTAAATCTTTTTTCTAAATCCCAAATCTTTCAGCAATTTCGACAGAGTCTCCTCTGTAATTGGGCCTAACCACCTGCCAGAGTAATACTAAAATAACTCCTAGCAAAACATCCATAACCCAACAAGGCACCACAATGTATATATCAATAATACTAATCTCAGTATTACAAGCACTGCATTATCATAATGATATTACGACATGAAGCACATCATATGTATGCTTATCACCACATCTCTTATCTTAAAAGCTATTCATAATTAATTCCAGCATCATCAATTAATCTCATATTAACCACCACCTCGTTTCGAATATTCACAACACTGACAACATAATGTGAGGCATGAAGACCTCATGATTACTTACTCAAATTAATCAGTCACATTTAACGCCACTTGGGCACTCATCTCATAGGCAATAATTCAATATTTACAGCACGAAAATGGCTGAACATGCACAGAAAATATACAAGAATTAGCAAATAAGTCTAACAGGCATGGCTCCCTATTCATATTATTGTACAATTAAATTTCACAAAGGGAGAATTTTAAACTCATAAATATTTCACCACAAGGACCTCGTCCTTATATAACTTCCACCGCAGTTCGCAGCCCGGTTTAGATATTTCACACCATATAAAAATGCGAGGATCTCGTCCTCAACTCTGAATAACAAGTATTTTGCATATTGTGCCAACTGAAATTTCAATTTCCTTTTTTTCTTCCTTTTAATAAATTTTTATAATCATTTTTCATAACACATAATGAACCCTCATACTGGTAGGGCATATAATTCATAAAATTGGAATTAATTATTCCTAGACACATTAAACCCAGTGTAATGAATAATAAAAATTACTTTTGGACATATAGCCCTCAATGGTGTACAAAAATAAAATGACAGACACGGGCTAACGTCTTCAAATCTCCCATCAGGGATAAATATATAAGTGGGTCATAAAATTATGAAGCTCACCCATAAGTGGAGCATAATAGGAGTATTAGCCTCAATATTCAGAAACGAATCAAATTAAGGGAAAATATCCTTTTTATAAAAAAATCAGGATCATACCTGTAACGACACCATCTGGTGTACTGGCCTCAGCCAAATCATAGTGATTATATCAACGGGCTGGGCCTCCACCTGTTAGGCTCCCACTACCCGCCTGTCCTCCACCTCTAGCTGGCTGTGCACATAGAGTATCAACTGGAATAAAGCTTGTAGCTGGAATGTTCTGATGAAATCCACCCCTCCCAAGTCTAGAACAATCTCTCATGATGTGCCTAGTATCACCACACTCATAACAACCCCTCTGATGTCGTGGCTGCTTGTACGGAGTCTGTGCCGGATTACTGGAATAATCACTGTAAGAATCGCATTACAATGGTGCACTATAAACTGGAGCAACCCGAGTAATCTGATGTGCGGACTGAGCTGACCGACTACTCGAGCCTCTGCTATAATGGGTCGTAGCTGAAGAGTAAAATCCACTGAACCCTCTAGATCTTCGAGACCTTTTGGCCTCCTTAGACTCCATTTCCTCGCCGAAAACACCCTCAATCTTTGTTGCAATCTTCACTACTTGTTGAAATGGTGTATCAATTTGCAACTGTAGAGCCATGCATATTTTAATATCATAATCGAGCCCCTCAATGAATCTACGGACCCATTCTCTGATTGTATGAACTAAGATAGGTGCACTACGGGCTAACTCACTGAACCTGATAGTATATTTTGACACTGTTATAGTGCCCTGACGCAACTATTCAAACTCTGTGCGCCACGCAACTCTGAGAGTGTAGGGAACAAACTCTTTCAAGAACATTTCCGAAAATTGAGCCCAAGTTGGTGGTGTTGCATCGGCTGGTCTACCTTCTTCATAGATTTTCCACCACCGATACACTACGCCTGGCAATTGAAATGTAGTAAAGGCAACTCTGCTCACTTCCACAATACCCATGGTGCGGAGAATACAATGACAATTTTCTAGAAATCCTTGGGCATCCTCTGTAGTTGTGCCACTGAAAGTAGGTGGACTATACCTCTTAAACCTCTCAAGTCTCTTTTGTTCTTCTTTTGATGCCTCTGGCCAGATCTCAGGCCGAACCGGAATAACAGATTGTACCGGTACTACACCCTGAATCTGACCAATGTGAACCTGCTGCTCTGGAGTTGTGGTAGGAGTCTGAGCTACTCCCCCAATATGCGAAATATTTGGTGCAACATAGATCAATCCCGCCTGAGTTAATGTACCAAACATACTCAGGAACTGTGCCAAAGAGTCCTGAAGTCCGGGGGTAACAACAAATGCTTCTGGTACCTGTCCCCCAACTGGAGCTACTGGCAGCTCCTCAGTTGTTGCTCTGACAGGTGCTTCAGTCGCGGCACATGCCCTTCTTCGACCTCTGCCTCGGCCTCTACCTCGGCCCCGGCCTCTAGCAGCTCTAGCAGTATGTGCGGATGCTTGTTCAGCTAACCCGGTAGCACCTGTCCTTACCATCTATGAGAGAATAGAGATACAAAAGCTCAAATTCCACAATAAATAAATCCGCACGATAGGAATGAAAGAAGTGGAAATTTCCTAACTGTTCTGTAGCCTCTCGAAGATAAGTACAGACATCTCTGTACCGATCCGCAAGACTCTGCTAGACTCGATTCGTGACTGGTACAACATATGAACCTAGAGCTCTGATACTAACTGGTCACGTCCCAAAATCCCACCGCAGGCGTCATGATGGCACCTAGTCTGTAAGACTAGGTAAGCCGATTTCAATTACATTTTAAAGCCATTTTTCTTTTACTTGAATTAAATAAGTAATCAAAACTAACAGCGAAACAAATATAAATATACAACCGCCCAAGTCTCGTAGTACTGGGTCACGAATTCTAACTGAATACATGGAATGGTCACGAGGACCGACTATACAATACTGTTGATTTAAAAATTAACAGTACAATGAAATGAAAAGACTCCAAGGGACTGCGACGACCAAGAATCTCTACCTTGAATCCTTACGATCCCGCTTTTAACTCTGCTCAAGTCTGATATCTCCAATACTTGGCTCTGCACAAAAATGTGCAGAAGTATAGTATGAGTACACCACGGTCGGTACCAAGTAAGTATCAAGACTAACCTTAGTGGAGTAGAGACGAGGTACAATCAAGACACTCACTAGAATAATAGCCTGTGCAATATAATATACAAAATAAGGAAACAAATAAGGGCAACATAAAAAAATCAGTCATATGCACAACAGACAACCAGAATACCATAAATATCGCTCAACAATTAATAAATACAATTACACCCAATTAAATCAAATCCTTCAAATAAATGTCTTTCACGTATAATTCTACCAAATAACTCTCTTTGAAATATAATTTTCTCAAATAATTACCTTTCAAATATAATTCTTTCACATAATACTTTCTAAATAAAAATCCTTCCAAATAAATATTTTGAATATAATTCTTTCAATTAAAAAGTCACCATGTGACACCTCGTTTCATAATAAATAAAATACGGGTCTCAGCTCATTTTCATATTTTTTGTAAACACGGGTCTCAGCCTATTTTTCATATTTTCCACGGTACCTCATGCCCATAATTAAATCATCATGTTTCATCGGCACCTCATGCCCCCATTTCATATCACAACTTCACGGACAATTCACGTGCCAAATATCATTAGCATTTAATCAAAACAACTCGTGCCACATTTCATATCACAATTGCACAGACAATTCACGTGCCAATATCCTTATTATTTACTCACGGCACCTCGTGCCCACATTTTATTTTTTAATCCGCCTGAAAATAGCCACATGCTCTCAATAGCCACCCTTATCTCTCCTATAGCCGCCCTTATCTCTCATATAGCCACCCTTATCACTCCGTCCTGACAATATCAATAGCCACCCTTATCTCTCCTATAGCTACCCTTATCGCTCCTATAGTCACCCTTATCGCTCCGCCCAGACAATATTCCAATAAACACAACAACAGTGAAATGCCACCCTTATACCTACATAATATCAACGATGAAATGCCACCCTTATCTTCTCAAAATAATAACTCACACAACACAACAATTTACACGGAAAAGTGTCACGGCAACATAACAAAATCAATCCATATCACAATTTGCCCAATGGCCACAACTAAAATTCCAAAGATACAACCAAATCAATTAATTTCACAACATATAGCTGAAGGCTCCACACAATGTGTATAACACCCCAAAACAATCAACAGAAATAGAAATTATTCATCATAAAGCAAAGCCTTCATTAATCCAAATTTAGATAATTATATTAACACTTCTCTTTACACTTGCTTAATTAACTATTTGCATAGGAAAAATTCATATAGAAATTAATTTCCAAGAAATATTAAACCAACAATACTCACGAAATTTCATAAATATTTTAAGTAACAATCACATCAAATTGTCATATAAAAACAAATTCAACAACAAGGATTTAGACATGGCAAACAGATGATTTAATAAAATGTACACAATTACCCAATTTACAACACATTAATGCCTAAGACTTTAATCCAATAAAATTTTCACATATAAGCTCGAGTACGTACTCGTCACCTCGCGTACACGCCTTTTCACATTTCACAAATGGCACATAAGACTCTATGCCTAAGGGGTAATTCCTCCACTCGAGGTTAAGCAAGACACTTACTTTTTTGAAGTTATGTCGGTATTTCAAAATCGCCTTCTTGCTTGAATTGACCTCCGGACCACTCACATCTATCCAAATTAATTATATAACTTCATTAAAATTCATCGGAAACAATTCTGGATAATAATATGTCGACTTAAAAATTTATTCCAAAAAGTCAACAAACGTCAATGCGGGGCCCACCCCTCGGAACCCGACATAATTTTCATGAAATCCAAACACCCATTCCGATACGAGTTCAACCATACCAATTTTATCGAATTCCAATAACAACTCGACCTCCAAATTTTAAATTTTTGTTTTTGGAAGATATTACAACAATCTTGATTTCCTTCATTTAAATCCGAGTTAAATGATGAATATATTCATAGATTCATGAAATATAATTACTTTAGGATATAGAATACTTACCCCAACCAAGCCTGTGAAGAATCCATCTAGAATCACCCAAATCCGAGCTCCAAAAATTCAAAAACGAAATGCCAAAAATGACCAAGTTCCATCCTTATGTTTCTGCCCAGTTTCGCACCTGCGGACATTTTAGTTGCACCTGCGATTCCACTTGTTCGAGTCAAAACTCACTTCTGTGGAAGTGAACTGCCCAATCAACCATCGCATTTGCGGAAGTTTTTCCGCTTCTGAGGGAATCGCTTCTGCGATACCACTTGCGCATCTGCGATGCCCTTCTGCTTCTGCGCCTTCTCACCCGCTTCAGCGAGCACGCAGATGCGTAATATGTTTTGCACATGCGTCCACTACCCAGGAATTTTTCTTCCGCTTCTATGACCTCAATCTCGCATCTGCGATAGCGCACCTGCGATCAATTTCATCGCAGATGAGATGACACAAGTGACAGATTTCCAATAATTCCTTCAAGTCCAATTTGGCCCGTTTAACCATCCAAAACTTGCCCGAGCCCCCGGACCTCCCCCAATTATACCAACATGTCCCGAAATACAATACGAACTTAGTTGAGGCTTCAAACCACATCAAACAACGCCGAAATCTTCTATTTTGCACCGAAACGTATCAAATCAATCCGGAATGACTTCAAATTTTGCACACAAGTCATAAATGACATAACATAGCTATTTAAATTTTTGGAATCGAAATCCGACCTCGTTATCAAAAATTTCACCTTCGGTCAAACTTTCCAAAGTCTTCTATTCTTCAACTTTCACCAAAATGTGTCGAATTGTCCTATGGACTTCCAAATCCAAATACGAACATACGCCTAAGTCTGAAATAATCATACGAAGCTATTTCCATCATCAAAATTCTATTCCGGGGTCGTTTGCTCAAAAGTCAACTCTCCGGTCAACTCTTTCCATTTAAATTTCTAATTAAGAATTGCTCTTTTAATTAAATTTCGAATCTTTAGTAGATCAAACTCGATCATACCCGCGGGTCATAATCCATATTGCGAAACTGCTCGCGATCTTAAGTCACTGAACGGGTTATTAATTCTTAGAACGACAAGTCGGATCGTTACAGTTTTTGACAAGTTAGAAGATGCATTTGAGGACAGACATTTTTGGATAGAAAGGGTCGACTGGGCTTGGATTACTTCCTTAATACAAGAGCTAGCTAATACAAGCTAAGTTCATTTCTTTACTGTCCTCCGTTTTTTTACACTAGTATTAGTACGTGCGTACTTTATGTTTTTTTATATGCATTGATAATATAAAATTTTACTTCATGAATATTTTACTTGTGCGCAGGGGTTGGTATCACCATTGACGAGCAGATGCCATTGTTTCATGTATCATTTTACTCCAAAAACTTGGCAAAAAATATAAAGAATCCAAATCTTAATTTCTATGGAGACTATCTATATTAAGAAGAATCCATAGGCGCCAGCCACTACCTCAAGAGGCCCTAGCAGTATGCGCGGGTGTCTGCTCAGCTGACCCGATAGCACATATCCTGACCATTAGTGAGAGAATAGAGATACAAAGGCTCAAATTACAAATTCAACAAATTCCGCACGACAAGAATGAAAGAAGTAGAAATTTCCTAACTGTTCTTTAGCCTCTCGAAGATAAGTACAGACATTTTCGTACTGATCCGCAAAACTCTACTAGACTCGTTCGTGACTCTAGAATCTATGAACCTAGAGCTCTGATACCAACTTGTCACGACACAAAATCCCACCACAAGCGTCGTGATGGCACTTAGTCTCTAAGACTAAGTAAGCCAATTTTAATTACAATTCAAGCCTTTTTATTTTTTTAAACGAAACCAACATCGGTACTGCAACGACCAAGCGGCTCTAACTGAATACATAGAATGATCACGATGTTGTTGCTCTGATTAGTAATGTTGTTGTTGCAATTTATGTTGGTGATGTCCCATTGAATGCTTTGCAGGTTTAGTTTCTCTGCTCTTATATCATTGATTATTCTGCTATGTATAAGTAGTTGGAGTGTGCTACCTCTATGTTTTGAGGTTGATCATTTAGGTTTTTCTATTCACTTGTGCAGCTGCTTTGGGTGAGTATGTGTAACAGCCCGACTTTTCAATTTGAGTTACTACTCTCCTTTCCACTATTTGAAGTCTTGAATATCTTCATATGATGTATTTTGACTTGTGTGCAAATTTTGAGGTCAATCAGACTTGATTTGTTATATTTCGACATCAATTCTTCAAGAATACATGGTATCATATTCCGCAAATGAGCTCCAAATTCAGTTTTGATTGAAGCATTAGATCCGTATTGAAATATTTGAGCCATAGCAAAAAGAATCGTCGAATTCGGACATCGTGTGAGAAGGTTATGCCCACTTCCGTGTCAGGAATAAATTTTCGTCGCCATCAGCGCCCAGGGAAGCGTGGAGCGCTAGCCCTGATGCTGGGATATTTAAAGGTACTGTAAATAGCGCCACATGCAGTGCCCCACGCTACCTGTGGTGCCCGAAATAGCTGAGGCCCTATAAATGGGGGTTTTCGGCAAGTTTTGACAAAAATAGAGTTGGGGAGCTCGGTTTGGGCGAATATTTGGCGATTTTCACATGTAAACATTCGGGGTAAGCGTTTCTTATCCTATATTGATTATATTTCATGATTCCATACTCATTTACATCATGAATCCGTGAATTTATGGAAGAAAAATTAGATTTTTGTAGAATCTTCCAAAAATGTAAAATGAAGATTTGAAGGTCAATCTGATATCGGAATTTGATAAAATTGGTATGGGTGGACTCGCAATTGTATGGGTTGTCAGATTTTTGTGAGTTTTGTCGGATTTCGAGACGTGAGCCCCACGGATAATTTTTGAGTTAAATTTCGGATTTTGTTAGAAAATTAGTATTTTCATATGGAATTAATTTCTATAATTAGTATTCACTAAATTTAATTAATTTTGTTAGATTTGAGGTGTCCAGAGGTCAATTCAAGTAAGAAGGAGATTTTGGAATATCGGCCTAACTTCAAAAAGGTAAGTATCTTGCCTAGCCTCGAGTGGGGGAATTACCCCTTAGGCATTGAGTCTTATATGGAAATTGTGTAATTGAAAACCATGTACGCGAGGTGACGAGTATGTACTTGGTTTATATGTGCAAATTATATTGGTTGAAATTCGTAGACGCCCTTAAGTATTAAGTTGGAAAATTGTTGTAACTTATTAAATTTCTTATTTGTCATGCCTCATTCTTTGTTTGTCGGGTTGTTTTTATATGATAATTTAGAGTGATTGCCACTTGACTTTTATGTGAACTCTGTGTTTGTTTGAGTTGCCATTTTTATGGAAAATACTTTCATTATTGATTTTATCTACAAATAATTTAAATAGAAAATGTTGGTTAATACGATGAATTACTTTTCATTTCACGTTGTTGAAAATTTGGTATTGAGTTATAAAGGCCGTGAATTATATTGAGGCAAAATGCCAAATTGTGAAATATTATTTGGTTGAGTTGTTCACTCCCGAACATTTTATTAAGATGTTGTGCACATTATGATCAAGTCGTTGCTCCTTATTGTGGAAAAACTAATGTGTTATTGATTTCTGTGGCAAGTTGTAATATTTGAGCACTTGATGTGCAATTTGTGATATGTTGTAATATTTGAGCACTTGATGTGCAATTTGTGATATGTTATAATATTTGAGCACTTGATATGAAATTTGTGATATGATATAATATTTGAGCACTTGATGTGCAATTTGTGATATGTTGTAATATTTGAGCACTTGATGTGCAATTTGTGATATGTTATAATATTTGAGCACTTGATATGAAATTTGTGATATGTTGTAATATTTGAGCACTTGATGTGAAATTTGTGATATGTTGTAATATTTGAGCACTTGATGTGCAATTTGTGATGTGTTGTAATATTTGGGCACTTGAGGTGCAAGTTGTATTATGCTGTGATATTTGGACACTTGAGGTGCGATTTGTGAAATATTGTGATATTGATACGCATGCGGTGAGATAAGGGTGGCTTGAAACGCGTGACTAG
This sequence comes from Nicotiana tabacum, assembly GCF_000715075.1. Lineage (NCBI taxonomy): Eukaryota > Viridiplantae > Streptophyta > Magnoliopsida > Solanales > Solanaceae > Nicotiana > Nicotiana tabacum. The sequence goes on along the minus strand of NC_134094.1, from coordinate 7,184,367 downwards.
TAAGGGAACTACTAGAAGTCATTCGATGATATAAGGTCAGGGTGTTGAAATGCATGCGGTGAGATAAGGATGGCTTGAAATGCGTGGCTAGTATGGGAACTACTAGAAGTCATGCGGTGTGATAAGGTTGGCTAAAGCGCGGGATGTTATTTCGAAAAAAAAATAATTTCTTTAAAATTTAATGTGAAGGCTCCCGTAGTGATATAAGAAAATGAAAGATTGTGAATTTATTTATGATTTGGGACTATGAGGTGGTACCTCGGGAGTGCCCTTTTGTTGATATTTCTCTATGGCTGCACTTGCATTCGGTTATTTGCTTTTTTCGAAATTTATAAATTCTTGCATTTTTCGTGATGTATTATTTTACTTAATATTAAGTGTTTTGTATTTCTTGATGTATTGTGTTGATCTTAACCTTTTCGTACGAGACTTTGAGGATTTGTATTTTTGGGTTGTACTTGTTTTTTATGATTGAGTTGTTTTAAATAAAAGAAAAATTCTAGTATGTTTCAATTTAATAAATTTTATATCCAAATCAGTAGTTTATCTGATATTTTATTTTAATTGAAATGTTATTTTCTCCACCCAAATGATTTCTAAAATAAATTTATTCTTTTGTTGATTTTTTACTTTATTTAAAGATTTTAACCTTACTTTATTGAAAATAAATTGACTTTGTGGATCTTATATTCATTGATATTTTGGTACGTAAGTTATCCGTGCAGTTATGAAAATAATATGGGCATGAGGTGCCGGGGAAAATATGATGATTTTATTATTGACACGTGAGTTGTCCGTGTGATGGTGATAGAAATTTGGGCACGAGGTGCCGTAAAAAATATAAAAGTAGGCTAAGACCCATAATTTTTATGATTGTGAAATGATGTTTCACATGGTGGCTTTTACTTAAAATTATATTTATTGGAAAGTATTATATCTGAAGATTATTATTTCAAAAACATATAGGCGAAAGAATTTATATTTGAAGGACTGGATTAATTGGTTTAACTTGTGTTCCTTATTCGTCTAAGCAATAATTATGATGTTCTTGTTGCATTGCTGTTATATCACAGGTTGATTTTGTTGTTATCATTGCTAGTTTTTTTACAGTATTATTTTGTATACTATATTGCACAGGTTATTAGACTAGTGAGTGTCTTGACTGTACCTCGTCTCTACTCTACTGAGGTTAGTCTTGATACTTACTGGGTACCGACCGTGGTGTACTCATACTACACTTATGCACATTTTTGTGCATAGCCGGGTATTAGAGATATCGGACCCAGACAGAGATAGAGTGTGATCGCAAGGATTCAAGATAGAGGTGTTTGGTCGTCGCAGTCCCTTGGAGTCTGTTCATTTCATTGTACTGTTAATATTTATTCAAATAGTATTGTATATTTGGTCCAGTGAGTTGAAACTGTGTGAATATCTGGATGTATACGGATCTTCCCCGAGGAACACCCTGCATTTGGTAGGAGAAAGAACAATTGAATTAACTTTACCGTGCATTGGTTTGGAAAAAAATTGAACTTCAACATGCATCAATAAAAATATACAAATGGGTTTGAAAAAATAAATCAGATAAAATAGATTGACCTCCAAACTGCTGAAGGCAATTTAAACTTATAGAGGAAGACTTTTATTTGGAGATAGAAAAACTCGTTAGCACGGAATGTTTAAGACAAGCTCTAAAAAGGTAAGAACCTTTTCATTCTAAAACCAACACATATCAAAGTAATAAAAGTTAATTTGTGTTCTCTAGCTACTGTTCATAGTGTTCTTCGGCTGCTTATTTATTTGGTTGCAACCGAGCCTGTCTTGAGGGCTTGATCGAGGCCAATTTTCGGTGTTCATCCTAAAGCTAGGTTTAATTGCCCATCATGTTTGGTTTGATCATTTTATTTCTCTTTACTTTAATTATTTTCTGTTCATAGAACATTCTGGTTAAACTAAATCACATATCCTTTAAACCGCGTACAAATTTAATTGTTACTCATTTTAAGGGTAAACAGTTTGGCGCCCACTGTGCGTCTAAGCATAATAGTCGTGATTTAATATGAATCTACATAACACACCCTATTTTATACTTGTTCTTTGAAGTTTGATTTCAGGTTAATCTAAAAATGTCAAAATCTCAGTCTGCTCACTTGAACGTTGACACCGAGTCAGGCCACCACGTTGAACACAATATAACGTGGTACCCAATAATTGTCACGACCCGAAATTTTTACCTTCGGGACCGTGATGGCGCCTAACATTTCATTTGCTAGGCAAGCCAACGTTAAAATAATCTTAATTATTTTAAAATAAATTAAATTAAACGAAAGTCAATTACTGAAATAAAGTGCGGAAGACCATAACTACCGAATCATCAAAATACATCCCCGAATCTGGTGTCACAAGTGCACGAGCTACTAGAATAATACAAATAAAGGGTTTGAATAAAATTCAAGCTGTTTGAAAGATAATACATAGCTAAGATAAAGTAGAAGGGAACTTCAGAACTGCGGACACTGTGCAGTTATATCTCAAGTCTCCTCTAGGTAGCTGAATCCGAGCAAGTCTATGGTATGCCATTGGGACCAAGTCCAAAATCTGCACAAGAAGTACAGAATGTAGTATGAGTACAACTGACCCCATATACCCTGGAAGTGTTGAGCCTAACTTCGACGAAGTAGTGACGAGGCTATGACAAGACACGCACGTAACCAACATGTACAAGTATATACAAATACGAAGCAACAATGACACAATAAATAACAATTTATAAATTTGGGAGGGAACATGCGAAGAGGGATGATATAATAATTTCAACAGGAGAAGTGCCACGTAGCATCCAATTAATTCATCAACAATAAAATGAGCAACTGATAATATTAAAATGGCACGGTACCACCCTTCGTGCATTTACTCTCATTCTTCCCATAAATTAATAAATAAGTAATAAGATTGGCACGACATCACCCTTCGTGCTTTAGCTCCCTTTCTTGCCATGAATTGACAAATGAATATTAATAATTGGCACGACATCACCCTTCGTGCTTTAACTCTCTTTGAATATGGCACGACATCACCCTTCATGCTTTCACACTCTTTGAATATGGCACGACATCACCATTCATGATTTTACACTCTTTCTCACCAAGACAAGGATAATATAAATAATATAAATAACACAACATCACCCTTCGTGCTTTTACACTCTTCCACAATATTCAACAATAATTAAATCAATAATAATTTCATTTATTGATCAAATAATCAATAATAAACTTAAGCAGGAATATCATAATTTAATATGCAATTATTCAAAGTGACAAATTCCTCCAGCATGCTTTGACTCAAGCCACAACGCATAAGTACTCGTCACCTCATATATAGGTTTTACCCGCACATTAAATCAAGTAGCAAATAGACAAACAAGTCTTACTCCCTTAAGTCAAGGTTAACCACAACACTTACCTCGATTTGCAATTGACTCAAGATTCCAATACACATTTGCCTCAGACATTAGTGTCCGAAAGCTTAAACTCTAGTTACAAACAATTCAATATACTTAACACGATTCGTAGCAATTAATTCCACATGAAATTACTAATTTTCTTAATTACAATCCGAAATTCATCTAAAATATCAATAGTGAGGCCCACGTCTCGAATCTCTAAAATATACTTACGAAATCCGAACACCCATTCAGAGACAAGTCCAACCATACAAAAATAATCAAATTCCGATGTCAAATGGGCCATCAAATCCTAAATTTTCATTTTTGGAAAGTTTTGCAACAATCCTAATTTTCTCCATCTAAATTCAAAATAAATGATGAATATAGACATGAATTTATGAAATATAATCACTTTCGGTTATAGAACACTTACCCAAGTCAAAGTCATGAAAAGTTCCTCTGAAACCGCCCAAATCTGAGACTAAAAACTCAAATGAGTAACAATGGCTAACTCCCAATTTTATGGGTTCTGTCCAAGACTTTTCGCATCTGCGGGCACAAGTGCCGCATCCGCGAGCTTGTATTTGAGAGAAAAATCATGCATTTGCAAAGTGAGGCTTCTAGGTGAAATTTCGCATATGCGGACACCAATGTCGCACCTGCGAGATCGTAGAAGCGACCAAACGACCAAAGAAGCGGTCTCTTTTGCAGAAGCGTTGGGCTTTAGCAGAAGCGGTCGCGCATTTGTGCCTTATTTCTTCGCAGAAGCGAAGGAGCTGGCCAGTACCCAGGTCGCAGAAGTGGTTGCGCATCTGCGGTTCCTTCTTCATAGGTGTGGAACACCAGAACCAGACGTGCATATTCTTACAAAAATGATCTAAAACAGGCCCAAAACTCACCCAAGCCACTCGAGATCTCGTCCAATTATTCTAACCAGTCCCGTAACATAATGCATACTTACTCGGGGTCTCAAATCACACAAAAAAATATAGAAATTACAATTCACACCTCGATTCGGGCTTTAGAGTTTCAAGCTTTTCCGTTTACAAATCTCGTGCCGAAACGTATTAAATGAATCCGGAATGACTTCAAATTTGGAACACAAGTCATAAATGACATAACATAGCTATTAAGATTTCCAGAATCGCGTTCCGACCCCGATATCAAATAAGTAAAATCCACAGTCAAACTTTGGAATCTATATGCTTTCAAAATTCCAATTTTCAATAAATGGCGATAGCTCAAGCTAGGGACCTCCAAATTAAATTTCGTGCATAGCTCAAGCTAGGGACCACACTATTTCACATTTTTATCAATTTTCATATAAATACTTTTCAAAAAAATTTAGGGACTGCGCACACAAGTCGGGAAAAGATGAATTATGTTATTTGAGGTTTATGAAGATAGAAAATATTATTAAATTTAAAGATGACCTGTCGGGTCATCACATTTACCACCTCTAAAATAAAAGTTCGTCCTCAAATGGAATTAGAAAAAGTACATGGGCTGGTGAAAAGGTGTGGATATCTACTCCACATGTCTGATTCGGTCTCCCAAGTAGATGCTTCAACTGGCTGACCTCTCCGTTGTACTCAAACTGATGGATAAACTCTTAGACCTTAACTGTCGGACCTGTCGGGCTAGAACATCTACCGTCTCCTCTTCTTAAGTCAATTCCTTATCTAATTGGACTGAGCTGAAATCTAAAACATGGGACAGATCACCATGATATTTCCGTAGCATAGACACATGGAACACCGGATGAACTGCTGATAAACTAGGCGGTAGTGCAAGTCTGTAGGCTACTTCACCTACCCTTTCAAGAATTTCAAAGGATCCTGTATACCTAGGGCTCAACTTGCCCTTCTTTCCGAACCTCATTACTCCTTTCATAGGTGAAACCCGGAGCAATACTCTTTCTCCAACCATGAATGCAACATCACGAACTTTAAGGTCAGCATAACGCTTTTGCCTAGACTGAGCTGTGCGAAGTCAATCGTGAATAATCTTGACCTTATTCAAGGCATCTTGTACCAAAACGGTACCCAACAACCAAGCCTCTCCCGGTTCAAACCAACCAACTGGAGAACGACAACGTCTCTCATATAACGCTTCATACGGAACCATCTGAAAGCTCGACTGGTAGCTGTTATTATAGGCAAACTCCGCAAGTGGCAAGAACTGATCCCAAGAACCTCCAAAGTCTATAACACAAACGCGAAGCATATCTTCTAATATCTGAATAGTGCACTCGGATTGTCCGTCCGTCTGAGGATGAAATGATTACTACTAGAAATCCGCTAAACACAGACAAAAATAACCGACCAATGTCGGTCGGTTATGGCCAATTACCGAGCAAAATGCGACCATTTATGTGTGGACGGTATTTTGACATTCGGAAATTACCGACCGAAGTTGGTCGGTATTTTAATTATGTAATAAAAAGATTCACCATCTGGGAATCGAACTGGAGTTTGTACTGTGGAAGGATACAATTATACCACTAGACCATTGGTGCATTTTTTTTAAGATTGTCTTTTATTTATTTTATACTCTTTAATTGTATTTTCGCACGAAAATAACCGACCAAAATTGGTCGGTTCTATTAAAAAATAGAATTACAGACCAAAGTTGGTCAGTTTTTTAAAATGACCGGCCGAATTAACCGACCAATTTTGGTAGATTTTCTTAATATTAATTTTTATTTATTTTAATTGAAAAACCGACCAAAGTTGGTCGGTTTCTTGAAAAATAAATTTTGCGGGACTCAAAAATAGTTTCCCGCATTTTTGCGCCAAAGAAAACCGACCAAAGTTGGTCGGTTTCGTAAAAATAAATTAACAAATAAAATCTTTAGCCGGTGTTCGCCGAATTTCTAGTAGTGGATATACTTAAATCTAGAAGTACGAGGTGAAATGCGTACCTCGATCAGAAATGATAGACGCACCGTGAAGGCGGACAATCTTCTTCGGTATTAATTAGAATAATGAACTGGATCATGGTAGTAAAGTTTAGATCGCAACAGCCAATTATCTTCTTCAGTTTTTCTCTCTTGTGAAGGTGGCATAACTATTTAAAAACGATTTCTATTTTAAAACTATGTATAATCATCTAAGTGAAACAGAAATACTTGTTATTGAAAAGAGATCAGTAAATTATCATCTATTCTGACAATATATACGCATATCTAAGTAGGGTCTCTTTCGGGGAGAATTGCTGTAAATGCCTTAATTCCATGCAAGATTTATTCAACGTAACCAACAGCTCATCAGCGTGTATAAAGCACTGAACGCTCCAATTTTGTTGGGGAATAAATATGACACGATGGATGGAAGATCTTGTATAACAATCAAAACAGTATATATATATATATATATAAATATGGTCGTGATGACGCCTATCGTGTTACAAGGCAAGCCTATTTCCCAAAATATTACTACTAAATCGATTATAAGAATTAATAAAGCATTTGAATTTTTCATAAACTAAATCAACTCTAAATATAATTATAGAAAATACGGAAACGAGCCCCAAACATCGAGGTGTCACTAAGTCATGAGCGTCTAAAACTATGAACTAAGATATATAAACTATCTAACTGTCCAAAAGAAGAAATGACAAAAGGAGTAACAAGGTCCTGCAGACGCTAGCTGCTACCTTGCAGTCTCCAAATATAGCCGGCCTGAACTCAACGATCGCCGCGCTCTAACTCACCTGGATCTGTACATAAAGTGCAGGGTGTAGTATGAGTACAACCAACTCAGTCATAACAAAAATAACTAAGGAACTGAGTAGCAGTGACGAGCTAAGAAAAACAGTCAAATTATTTACTTTCACAATTAACACTCAACATGAATAAACAGGTAAATTCCATCAACTCAACAAATGCCACAAAGAAATTAACAGGTAAATGCAGCAACAGCAAAAGTAAATGCAATCTCACAACAATGTCACTCCATCACTCAGCACTCGGCACTCAGCACTCGCACTCAACACTCAATACGCTCAACACTCAATAGGTACCTGCGCTCACTGGGGGTGTGTACAGACTCTAGAGGGGCTCCCAAAGCCCAAGCGCTAAGCACAGACAACTCACGTGCTGCACCGACAACTCACGTGCCATAATTTAAATCCCTAGATCCGCACGGTCAACTCACGTGCTACGCAGACAACTCACGCACTATGGTATCAATAACTGGATCCGCACGGACAACTCACGTACTAAACAGACAACTCACATGCCTCAATCAAATACCGCACAACAGGCCCTCGGCCTCACTCAGGCATGTACCTCTCTAGCCTCACCATCATCAACAAATAAGGGAAACACAATCCACATCAAGTATCTTAGCATATCAGCAAAATAATAGGGACTGAGGTAAACATGTACAATAATATCTATGACTGAGTGCAAATAATGTGAGCATGAATAATGTCTAAACATGATCTCTAACATGAAGGCAAACAAGTTTAATAACAAATAAACACATAACCAGAGATAATAGCTATTAGGCCTCACAGCCTCACGGGACGGACCAAGTCTCAATCCCTCGCGGTGCACACCCACACGCCCGTCACCTAGCGTGGGTATCACTTCTAAACAATGACGTGATGTCAAATTCTCCGGGTTAATACCCTCAAAGCCAGAGTTAAAACTGTTACTTACTTCAAACCGGACAAAACACTAGCCCGCGATGCTCTTGCCCCTCTATTCGGCCTCCAAATACTCTGAATCTATCAAAAATTCAGTATATTATCATCAATATACGCTAAAGGAATGAATCCCATATGAAAATTATCAAATTAATCCACAAATCCCGAAATAGGTCAACCGGGCCCACGTCTTGAAATACGACGTAATAGACAAAACTAGGAAACCCATTCACTCACGAGTCCAACCATACTACTTTCACTCGAATCCGACTACAATTCGATGTTCAAATCCCAAAAATTCATTTTTTTTAAATTTCTTCAATTTTTACCAAATTTCTACCTCAAAGTACTAATCAATTGATGAAATCATTGATATATTCATGAACATTAACCAAATCCAAGTTAGAATCACTTACCTCGATGAATTTCTTGAAAAACCCTCGAAACATCGCCACAAACCGATCTCCCTAGGTCCAAAATGTAAAATAATGCCCTAAACCCCGTTTATATAGTGCACTCTCTGATCTCCACTATGTTGACCGCAAAAATCCAGGCCCGACCGCTAAACCATAGCGCTGTCTGCGCTTCTGCTGGCTGTAGTGACAGGCTTTAGTATTTTGGCCATAACTTTCTATACAGATGTCTAAATGATTATTTCTTTAGATTTCTGGAAACTAGACACGAAGGGCTACAAATTTTGTTTTTAAATCATCTCAAAATTCCGTGTAGCTCAAAAGATATAGGCTATCGAAGTCGGACCAACGAATCTGCATATCTGCCCTGGAGCGCCTCCGCGACTAAACGTAACGCGGTCCGTGCCCCCTCCTCCGTCCTCAGTGAAATTTTACCGCCTTCAGCGGAATATTTTCCACCTTCAGCGAAATCTTGCCGCCCTCAGGGGAAATTTTGCCGCCGTCAATGAAATGTTAAGCACCAGAACCATGCCTCAGTTTTGGTAATGCCCGGACTCGCTCAAAACTCACCCGAAACACACCCGAGGCCTCCAGAACCTCAACCAAATGTGCCATCAAGCTCTCTAATCACCTCAAACAATAACAAAAGCATGAATCGCACACCAATTCAAGCTTAATGGACTTGGAACTGAGTAGTAGTGACGAGCTAAGCAAAACAGTCCAATTATTTATTTTCAAAATTTACAATAAACATGAATAAACAGGTAAATTCCATCAACTTAACAAATGCCACAAAGAAATTAACAGGTAAATTCAGCAACAACAAAAGTAAATGCAACTCATAGCAATGTCACTCCATCACTCTTCACTCTACACTCGGCACTCAGCACTCGCACTCAGCACTCAATACACTCAACACTCAATAGGTACCTGCGCTCACTGGAGGTGTGTATAGACTCCGGAGGGGCTCCTACAGCCCAAGCCCTATAGCCCAACCGCTATAAGCACGGACAACTCACGTGCTACACGGACAACTCACGTGCCATAATATAAATCCCTGAATCTGCATGGTCAACTCACGTGCTACGCGGACGACTCACGCGCTATGGTATCAATACCTGGATCCACACGGACAACTTACGTCCCTCAATCAAATACCTTATAGCAGGCCCTCGGACTCACTCAGTCATGTACCTCTGTAGCCTTACCATCATCAACAAATAAGGAAAACACAGCCCACGTCAAGTATCACAGCATATCAGCAAAATAATAGGGACTGAGGTAAACATGTACAATAATATCTATGACTGAGTGCAAATAATGTGAGCATGAATAATGCCTAAGCATGATCTCTAACATGAAGGCAAACAAGTTCAACAACAAATAAACACATAACCAGAGATAATAGCCATTAGGCCTCACAGCCTCACAGGACGGACCAAGTCTCAATCCCTCGCGGTGCACACCCACATGTCCGTCACCTAGCATGGATATCACTTCCAAACAATCACGTGATGTCAAATTCACCGGGTTTATATCCTCAAAGCCAGAGTTAAAACAGTTACTTCAAACCGGACAAAACTCTAGCCCGCGATGCTCTTGCCCCTCGATTCAACCTCCAAATACTATGAATCTATCCAAAAATCAGTATATTATCATAAATATACGCTAAAGGAATGAATCCCATATGAAAAGTATCAAATTAAACCACAAATCCCGAAATAGGTCAAACCCGGCCCCCGGGCCCACGTCTCAAAATACGACGTAATTGACAAAACTAGGAAATTCATTCACTTACGAGTCCAAATATACTTGTTTCACTTGAATCCGACTCCAATTCGATGTTCAAATCCCAAAAATTCATTTTTTTTAAGTTTCTTCAATTTTTACCAAATTTCTACCTCAAAGTACTAATCAATTGATGAAATCATTGATATATTCATGAAAATTAACCAAATCTAAGTTAGAATCATTTACCTCGATGAATTTCTTGAAAAACCCTCGAAACATCGCCACAAACCGAGCTCCCTAGGTCCAAAATGTGAAATAATGCCCTAAACCCCGTTTATATAGTGCACTCTCTGATCCGCACTATGTTGACCGCAAAAATCCAGGCCCGGCCGCAAACACATTGCATTGTCTGCGCTTTTGGTGGCTGTAGTGACAGGCTTTAGTATTTTGGCCATAACTTTCAATACAGATGTCCAAATGATTATTTCTTTAGATTTTTTGAAACTAGACACGAAGAGCTGCAAATTTCGTTTTTGAATCATCTCAAAATTCCTTGTACAAAAGATAAAGGCTTCCGAAGTCGGACCAACGAATCTGGATATCTGCCCTAGAGCGCCTTCATGACTAAAATATACGTGGTCCGCGCCCCCTCCTTCGCCCTTAGCGAAATTTTGCCGCCCTCAATAGAATTTCCGCTGCCCTCAGCGAAATCTTGCCGCCCTCAGTGGAATTTTTGCCGCCCTCAGCGAACCTTTAAGCACCAAAACCATGCCTCAGTTCCGGTAATGCCCGGACTCGCTCAAAACTCACTCGAAATACACCCGAGGCCTGCGGAACCTCAACCAAATGTGCCATCAAGTTCTAAAATACCATACCAACTCAATCGAGCTCTCGAATCACCTCAAACAATAACAAAAACATGAATCACACACTAATTCAAGCTTAATGGACTTGGAACTGAGTAGTAGTGACGAGCTAAGCAAAACAGTCCAATTATTTATTTGCACTATTTACAATAAACATGAATAAACAGGTAAATTCCATCAACTCAACAAATGCCACAAAGAAATTAACAGGTAAATTCAGCAACAACAAAAGTAAATGCAACATCACAGCAATGTCACTCCATCACTCTGCACTCGGCACTTTGCACTTGCACTCAACACTCAATACACTCAACACTCAATAGGTATCTGCGCTTACTGGGGGTGTGTACAGACTTCGGAGGGGTTCCCAAAGCCCAAGCGCTAAGCACGGACAACTCATATGCTGCACAGACAACTCACCTGCTGCACGGAACACTCACGTGCCGTAATATAATTCCCTGAATCCGGACGGTCAACTCACGTGCTACGCGGAAAACTCACACGCTATAGTATCAATACCTGGATCCGCACGGACAACTCACGTGCCTAAATCATATACCTCACAACACTCACTCAGTCATGTATCTCTCTAGCCTCACCATCATCAACAAATAAGGGAAACATAGCGCACATCAAGTATCACAGCATATCAGCAAAATAATAGGGACTAAGGTAAATATGTACAATAATATCTATGACTGAGTGCAAATAATGTGAGCATGAATAATGCCTAAGCATGATCTCTAACATGAAGGCAAACAAGTTTAACAACAAATAAACACATAACCAGAGATAATAGCCATTAGGCCTCACAGCCACACGGGATGGACCAAATCTCAATCCCTCGTGGTGCACACCCACACGCCCGTCACCTAGCATGGGTATCACCTCTAAACAATCACGTGATGTCAAATTCACCAGGTTTATACCCTCAAAGCCAGAGTTAAAACTGTTACTTACTTCAAATCGGACAAAACTCTAGTCTGCGATGCTCTTGCCCCTCGATTCGGCCTCCAAATACTCTGAATATATCCAAAAATCAGTATATTATCATCAATATACGCTAAAGGAATGAATCCCATATGAAAATTATCAAATTAATCTACAAATCCCAAAATAGGTCAAACCCGGCCTCCTGGCCCACGTATCGAAATCCGACGGAATTCATAAAACTAGGAAACACATTCACTCATGAGTCCAACCATACTGGTTTCACTTGAATCTGACTCCAATTCGATGTTCAAATATCAAAAATTCATTTTTTTGAAGTTTCTTCAATTTTTCCCAAATTTCTAACTCGAAGTACTAATCAATTTATGGAATCATTGATATATTCATGAACATTAACTAAATCCAAGTTAGAATCACTTACCTCGATGAATTTCTTGAAAAACCCTCGAAACATCGCCACAAACCGAGTTCCCTAGGTCCAAAATGTGAAATAATACCCTAAACCCCGTTTATATAGTGCACTCTCTGATCTCCACTATGTTGACCGCGAAAATCCAGGCACGGCCGCGAAACATAGCGCTGTCCGGGCTTCTGGTGGTTGTAATGATAGGCTTTTGTATTTTGGCCATAACTTTCAATACAGATGTCCAAATTATTACTTCTTTAGATTTCTTGAAACTAGACACGAAGGGCTACAAATTTTGTTTTTGAATCATCTCAAAATTCCCTGTATAAAAGATACAGGCTTCCGAAGTCGGACCAACGAATCTGGATATCTGCCCTAGAGCGCCTCCGCGACTAACATTTACGCGGTCCGTGCCCCCTCCTCCGCCCTCAACGACATATTGCCACCCTCAGCGGAATTATTGCCGCCCTCAGCGAACCTTTAAGCACCAAAACCATGCCTCAGTTCAGGTAATGCCCGGACTCGCCCAAAACTCGCCCGAAACACACCTGAGGCCTCCGGAACCTCAACAAAATGTGCCATCAAGTCCTAAAATACTATACCAACTCAATCGAGCTCTCGAATCACCTCAAACAATAACAAAAACATGAATCGCACATCAATTCAAGCTTAATGGACTTGGAACTGAGTAGTAGTGACGAGCTAAGCAAAACAGTCCAATTATTTATTTTCACTATTTACAATAAACATGAATAAACAGGTAAATTCCATCAACTCAACAAATGCCACAAAGAAATTAATAGGTAAATTCAGCAACAACAAAAGTAAATGCAACATCACAGCAATGTCACTCTATCACTCTGCACTCGGCACTTTGCACTTGCACTCAGCACTCAATACACTCAACACTCAATAGGTATCTGTGCTTACTGGGGGTGTGTACAGACTTCAGAGGGGTTCCTAAAGCCCAAGCGCTAAGCACGGACAACTCATATGCTGCACAGACAACTCACCTGCTGCACGGAACACTCACGTGCCATAATATAAATCCCTGAATCCGCACGGTTAACTCACATGCTACGCGGATAACTCACACGCTATGGTATCAATACCTGGATCCGCATGGACAACTCACGTGCCTCAATCAAATGCCTCACAACAGGCCCTCGGCCTCACTCAATCATGTATCTCTCTAGCTTCACCATCATCAACAAATAAGGAAAACACAACCCACATCAAGTATCACAACATATCAGCAAAATAATAGGGACCGAGGTAAACATGTACAATAATATCTATGACTGAGTGCAAATAATGTGAGCATGAATAATGCCTAAGCATGATCTCTAACATGAAGGCAAACAAGTTCAACAACAAATAAACACATAACCAGAGATAATAGCCATTAGGCCTCACAGCCTCACAGGACGGACCAAGTCTCAATCCCTCGCGGTGCACACCCACACTCCCGTCACCTAGCGTGGGTATCACTTTCAAACAATCACGTGATATCAAATCTCCTGGTTTATACCCTCAAAGCCAGAGTTAAAACTTTTACTTACCTTAACAGGGTAAAATCCTACTCCGGGATGCCCTCAACTCTGGACTCGGTCTACAAATACTTCGAATCTATCCAAAAATCAGTATATTATCATCAATATACGCTAAAGGAATGAATCCCATATGAAAATTATCAAATTAATCCACATATCCCGAAATAGGTCAAACCCGGCCCCTTGGCCCATGTCTCGAAATCCGACGGAATTCATAAAACTAGGAAACACATTCACTCACGAGTCTAACCATACTGGTTTCACTTGAATCCAATTCCAATTCGATGTTCAAATACCAAAAAATCATTTTTTTGAAGTTTCTTCAATTTTTCCCAAATTTCTAACTCAAAGTACTAATCAATTGATGAAATCATTGATATATTCATGAACATTAACCAAATCCAAGTTAGAATCACTTACCTCGATGAATTTCTTGAAAAAACCTCGAAACATCGCCACAAACCGAGCTCCCTAGGTCCAAAATGTGAAATAATGCCCTAAACCCCGTTTATATAGTGCACTCTCTGATCTCCACTACGTTGACCGCGAAAATCCAGGCGCGACCGTGAAAACATAGCGCTGTCCGGGCTTCTGGTGGCTGTAATGACAGGCTTTAGTATTTTGGCCATAACTTTCAATAGAGATGTCCAAATGATTATTTCTTTATATTTCTTGAAACTAGACACGGAGGGCTACAAATTTCGTTTTTGAATCATCTCAAAATTTCTTGTATAAAAGATATAGGCTTCCGAAGTTGGACCAACGAATCTGGATATCTGCCCTAGAGCGCCTCCGTGACAAACATTTATGCAGTGCACGCCCCCTCCTCCGCCCTCAGCGAAATTTTGCCGCCCTCAGCGGAATTTTTGCCGCCCTCAGTGATATTTGGCCGCCCTCAGCGTAATGTTTGCCGCCCTCAGCGAACCTTTAAGCACCAAAACCATGCCTCAGTTCCGGTAATGCCCGGACTCGCTCAAAACTCAGCCGAAACACAGCCGAGGCCTCTGGAACCTCAACCAAATGTGCCATCAAGTCCTAAAATACCATACCAACTCAATCGAGCTCTCGTATCACATCAAACAATAACAAAAACATGAATCGCACATCAATTCAAGCTTAATGGACTTGGAACTGAGTAGTAGTGACGAGCTAAGCAAAACAGTCCAATTATTTATTTTCACTATTTACAATAAACATGAATAAACAGGTAAATTCCATCAACTCAACAAATGCCACAAAGAAATTAACAGGTGAATTCAGCAATAACAAAAGTAAATGCAACCTCACAGTAATGTCACTCCATCACTCGGCACTCGGCACTCAGCACTCGTACTCAGCACTCAATACACTCAACACTCAATAGGTATCTGCGCTCACTGGGGGTGTGTACAGACTCCGGAGGGGCTCCCAAAACCCAAACGCTAAGCATGGACAACTCACATGCTGCACGGACAACTCACGTGCTGCACGGACAACTCACGTGCTATAATATAAATTCCTGAATCCGCACGGTCAACTCACGTGCTACGCGGACAACTCACGCGCTATGGTATCAATACCTGGATCCGAATCGCATATCTTTCCTGGAGCGCCTCCGCGACAAAAATTTACGCGGTCCGCGCCCCCTCCTCCGCCCTCAGCAAAATTTTGCCGCCCTCAGCGAAATCTTACTGCCCATATCGGAATTGTTGCCGCCCTCAGCGAAATGTTAAGCACCAGAACCATGCCTCAGTTCCGGTAATGCCCGGACTCGCTCAAAACTCACCCGAAACACACCCGAGGCCTCCGGAACCTCAACCAATACCATACCAACTCAATCGAGCTCTCGAATCACTTCAAATAATAACAAAAACATGAATAGCACACCAATTCAAGCTTAATGGACTTGGAACTGAGTAGTAGTGACGAGCTAAGCAAAACAGTCCAATTATTTATTTTCACAATTTACAATAAACATGTAAATTACATCAATTTCTCAAATGCCACAAAGAAATTAACAGGTAAATTCAGTAACAACAAAAAAAATGCAACCTCACAGCAATGTCACTCCATCACTCTACACTCGGCACTCCGAACTCGCACTCATCACTCAATACACTCGATACTCAATAGGTACCTGCGCTCATTGGGGGTGTGTACAGACTCCGGAGGGGCTCCCAAAGCCCAAGCGCTAAGCACGATTAACTCACATGCTGCACGGCCAACTCACGTGCTGCACGGACAACTCACATGCCATAATATAAATCCGTAAATCCGCACGGTCAACTCTCGTGCTACGCGGACAACTCACGCGCTATGGTATCAATACCTGGATCCGCATGGACAACTCACGTGCCTCAATCAAATACCTCACAATAGGCCCTCGGCCTCACTCAGTCATGTACCTCTCTAGCCTCACCATCATCAACAAATAAGGGAAACACAGCCCACGTCAAGTATCACAGCATATCAGCAAAATAATAGGGACTGAGGTAAACATGTACAATAATATATATGACTGAGTGCAAATAATATGAGCATAAATAATGCCTAAGCATGATCTCTAACATGAAGGCAAACAAGTTCAACAACAAATAAACATATAACCAGAGATAATAGCCATAAGGCCTCACGGGACGGACCAAGTCTCAATCCCTCGCGGTGCACAACCACACGCCCATCACCTAGCGTGGGTATCACCTCCAAACAATCACGTGATGTCAAATTCTCCGGGTTTATACCTTCAAAGCCAGAGTTAAAACTTTTACTTACTTCAAACCGGACAAAACTCTAGCCCGCAATGCTCTTGCCCCTCGATTCGGCCTCCAAATACTATGAATCTATCCAAAAATCAGTATATTATCATCAATATACACTAAAGGATTGAATCCCATATGAAAATTATCAAATTAATCCACAAATCCCGAAACAGGTCAACCCGGCCCCCGGGCACAATAACTCAAAATCCGACGGAATTCACAAAACTAGGAAACTCATTCACTCACGAGTCCAACTATACTAGTTTCACTTGAATCCGACTCCAATTCTATGTTCAAATACCAAAAATTCATTTTTTTGAAGTTTCTTCAATTTTTCCCAAATTTCTACCTCAAAGTACTAATCAATTGATGAAATCATTGATATATTCATGAACATTAACCAAATCCAAGTTAGAATCACTTACCTCGATGAATTTCTTGAAAAACCCTCGAAACATCGCCACAAACCGAGTTCCCTAGGTCCAAAATGTGAAATAATACCCTAAACCCCGTTTATATTGTGCACTCTCTGATCTCCATTATGTAGACCGCGAAAATCCAGGCGCGGCCGCGAAAACGTACCGCTGTACGGGCTTCTGGTGGCTGTAGTGACAGGCTTTAGAATTTTGGCCATAACTTTCTGTACATATTTCGTTTTTGAATCATCTCAAAATTCCTTGTAGCTCAAAAGATATAGGCTTCCGAAGTCGGACCAACGAATCTGCATATCTGCCCTGGAGTGCCTCCGCGACAAAAATTTACACGATCCGCGCCCCCTCCTCCGCCCTCAGCAAAATTTTGCCGCCCTCAGCGGAATTTTTGCCGCCCTCAGCGAAATCTTGCCGCCCACAGCAGAATTGTTGCCGCCCTCAGCGAAATGTGAAGCACCAGAACCATGCCTTAGTTCCGGTAATGCCCGGACTCGCTCAAAACTCACTCGAAACATACCAGAGGCCTCCGGAACCTCAACCAAATATGCCATCAAGTCCTAAAATACCATACTAACTCAATCGAGCTCTCGAATCACCTCAAACAATAACAAAAACATGAATCGCACACCAATTCAAGCTTAATGGACTTGGAACTGAGTAGTATTGACGAGATAAGCAAAACAGTCCAATTATTTATTTTAACAATTTACAATAAACATGAATAAACATGTAAATTCCATCAACTTAACAAATGCCAAAAAGAAATTAACAGGTAAATTCAGTAACCACAAAAGTAAATGCAACCTCACAGCAATGTCACTCCATCACTCTATACTCGGCACTCAGCACTCGCACTCAACACACAATACACTCAATACTCAATAGGTACCTGCGCTTACAGGGGGTGTGTACAGACTCCGAAGGGGCTCCCAAAGCCCAAGCGCTAAGCACGAACAACTCACATGCTGCACGGATAACTCACGTGCTGCACGGACAACTCACATGCCATAATATAAATCCCTGAATCCGCACGGTCAACTCACGTGCTACGCGGACAACTCACGCGCTATGGTATCAATACCTGGATCCGCACGGACAACTCACATGCCTCAATCAAATACCTCATAACAGGCCCTCGGCCTCACTCAATCATGTACCTCTCTAGCCTCACCATCATCAACAAATAAGGGAAACAAACCCACGTCAAGTATCACAGTATATCAGCAAAATAATAGGGACTGAGGTAAACATGTACAATAATATCTATGACTGAGTGCAAATAATATGAGCATGAATAATGCCTAAGCATGATCTCTAACATGAAGGCAAACAAGTTCAACAACAAATAAACACATAACCAGAGATAATACCCATTAGGCCTCGCGGTGCACACCCACATGCCCGTCACCTAGCATGGGTATCACCTCCAAACAATCACGTGATGTCAAATTCTCCGGGTTTATACCCTCAAAGCCAGAGTTAAAATTGTTACTTACTTCAAACCAGACAAAACTCTAGCCCGCAATGCTCTTACACATCGATTCGACCTCCAAATACTATGAATCTATCCAAAAATCAGTATATTATCATCAATATATGCTAAAGGAATGAATCCCATATGAAAATTATCAAATTAATCCACAAATCCCGAAACAGGTTAAACCCGGCCCCCGGGCCCACGTCTCGAAATCCGATGGAATTCACAAAACAAGGAAACTAATTCGCTCACGAGTCCAACCATACTAGTTTCACTTGAATCTGACTCCAATTCGATGTTCAAATTTCAAAAATTCATTTTTTTGAAGTTTCTTCAATTTTTCCCAAATTTCTACCTCAAAGTACTAATCAATTGATGAAATCATTAATATATTCATGAACATTAACCAAATCCAAGTTAGAATCACTTACCTCAATGAATTTCTTGGAAAACCCTCGAAACATCGCCACAAACCGAGCTCCCTAGGTTAAAAATGTGAAATAATGCCGTAAACCCCGTTTATATAGTGCACTCTTTGATCTCTACTATGTTGACCGCAAAAATCCAAGCGCGGCCGCGAAAATGTAGCGGTGTCCGGGCTTCTGGTGGCTGTAATGACAGGCTTTAGTATTTTGTCCATAACTTTCAATACAGATGTCCAAATGATTATTTCTTTAGATTTCTTGAAACTAGACACGAAGGGCTACAAATTTCGTTTTTGAATCATCTAAAAAATCCTTGTATAAAAGATATAGGCTTCCGAAGTCGGACCAACGAATCTATAAATCTGCCCTGGAGCGCCTCCGCGTCTAAAGTTTACGCGGTCCGCGCCCCCTCCTCCGGCCTCAGCGAAATTTTGCCGCCCTCAGCGGAAATTTTGCCGCCCTCAGCGAAATCTTGCCGCCCTCAGCGAAAGTTTAAGCACTAGAACCATGCCTCAGTTCTGGTAATGCGCGGACTCGCTCAAAACTAGCTCGAAACACACTTAAGGCCACCGGAACCTCAACCAAATGTGCCATCAAGTCCTAAAAGACCATACTAACTCAATCGAGCTCTCGAATCACCTCAAACAATAACATAAACATGAATCGCACACCAATTCACGCTTAATGGACTTGGAACTGAGTAGTAGTGATGAGCTAAGCAAAATAGTCCAATTATTTATTTTCACAATTTACAATAAACATGAATAAACAGGTAAATTCCATCAACTCAAGAAATGCCACAAAGAAATTAACAGGTAAATTCAGCAACAACAAAAGTAAATGCAACCTCATAGCAATATCACTCTATCACTCAACACTTGGCAATCAGCACTCGCACTCAGCACTCAATACACTCAATACTCAATAGGTACCTGCGCTCACTGGGGGTGTGTACAGACTCCAAAGGGTCTCCCAAAGCCCAAGCGCTAAGCACGGACAACTCACATGCTACACGGACAACTCATGTGCTGCACGGACAACTCATGTGCCATAATATAAATCCCTGAATCCGCAAGGTCAACTCACGTGCTACGTGGACAACTCACGCGCTATGGTATCAATACCTGGATCCGCACGGACAACTCACGGGCCTCAATCAAATACCTCACAACATGCACTCGGCCTCACTCAGTTATGTACCTCTCTAGCATCACCATCATCATCAAATAAGGGAAACACAGCCCACATCAAGTATCACAGCATATCGGCAAAATAATAAGGACTGAGGTAAACATATACAATAATATCTATGACTAATTGCAAATAATGTGAGCATGAATAATGCCTAAGCATGATCTTTAACATGAAGGCAAACAAGTTCAACAACAAATAAACACATAGCGAGAGATAATAGCCATTAGTCCTCACAGCCTCACGGGACGAACCAAGTTTCAATCCCTCGCGGTGTACACCCACAGGCCCGTCACCTAGCGTGGGTATCACTTCCAAACAATCACGTGATGTCAAATTCTCCGGGTTTATACCCTCAAAGGCAGATTTTAAACTGTTACTTACTTCAAACCGGACAAAAGTCTAGCCCGCGATGCTCTTGCCCCTCGATACGGCCTCCAAATACTCTGAATCTATCCAAAAATTAGCATATTATTATTATCAATATACGCTAAAGGAATGAATCCCATATGAAAATTATCAAATTAATCCACAAATCCCGAAACAGGTTAAACCCGGCCCCCGAGCCCACGTCTCAAAATCCGACGGAATTCACAAAACTAGGAAACTAATTCACTCACGAGTCCAACCATACTAGTTTCACTTGAATCCGACTCCAATTCGATGTTCAAATCCCAAAAATTCATTTTTTTGAAGTTTCTTCAATTTTTCCCAAATTTCTACCTCAAAGTTCTAATCAATTGATGCAATCGTTGATATATTCAAGAACATTAACCAAAGCCAAGTTAGAATCACTTACCTCGATGAATTTCTTGGAAAACCCTCGAAACATCGCCACAAACTGAGCACCCTAGGTCCAAAATGTGAAATAATGCCGTAAACCCCGTTTATATAGTGCACTCTCTGATCTCTACTATGTTGACTGCGAAAATCCAGGCGCGGCCGCGAAAACGTAGCGCTGTCCTGGCTTCCGGTGGCTGTAATGACAGGCTTTAGTGTTTTGGCAATAACTTTTAATGCAGATGCCCAAATGATTATTTCTTTAGATTTCTTGAAACTAGACACGAAGGGCTACAAATTTAGCTTTTGAATCATCTCAAAATTCCTTGTAGGTCAAGAGATATAGGCCATCGAAGTTGGACCAACGAATCTACATATCTGCCTTGGAGCGCCTCCGCTACTAAACGTTACGCGGTCCGCGCCCCCTCCTCTGCCCTCAGCAAAATTTTGCCGCCCTCAGCGGAAATTTTGCCGCCCTCAGCGAAATCTTGCCGCCCTTAGCAGAATTCTTGCCTCCCTCAGCGAAATATTAAGCACCAGAACCATACCTAAGTTCCGGTAATGCGCGGACTAGCTCAAAACTAACCCGAAACACACCTGAGGCCACCGGAACATCAACCAAATGTGCCATCAAGTCCTAAAATACCATACCAACTCAATCGAGCTCTCGAATCACCTCAAAACATAGCATAAACATGAATCCCACACTAATTCAAGCTTAATGGACATGGAACTGAGTAGTAGTGACGAGCTAAGCAAAATAGTCCAATTATTTATTTTCACAATTTAAAATAAACATGAATAAATAGGTAAATTCCATCAACTCAACAAATGCCACAAAGAAATTAACAGGTAAATTCAGCAACAACAATTCGATGTTCAAATTTCACTCACGAGTCCAACCATACTAGTTTCACTTGAATCCGACTCCAATTCGATGTTCAAATTTCAAAAATTCATTTTTTTGAAGTTTCTTCAATGTTTTCCAAATTTCTACCTCAAAGTACTAATCAATTGATGAAATCCTTGGTATATTCATGAACATTAACCAAATCCAAGTTAGAATCAGTTACCTCGATGAATTTCTTGGAAAACCCTCGAAACATCGCCACAAACCGAGCTCCCTAGGTCCAAAATGTGAAATAATGCCCTAAACCCCGTTTATATAGTGCTCTCTCTGATCTCCACTATGTTGACCGTGAAAATCCAGGCGCGGCCGCGAAAATATAGCGTTGTACGGGCTTCTGGTGGCCGTAGTGACAGGCTCTAGTATTTTGGCCATAAGTTTCTATACAGAGGTCCAAATGATTAGTTTTTTAGATTTCTAGAAACTAGACACGAAGGGCTACAAATTTGTTTTTTAATCATCTCAAAATTCCTTGTCGCTCAAAAGATATAGGCTTCCGAAGTCGGACCAACGAATCTGCATATCTGCCCTGGAGTGCCTCCGCGACTAAATTTTACGCAGTCCGCGCCCCCTCCTCCGCCCTCAGTGAAATTTTGCCGCCCTCAGTGGAATTTTTGCAACCCTCAGAGAAATCTTGCCGCCCTCAGCGAAATTTGAAGCACCGGAACCATGCCTCAGTTCCAGTAATGCCCGAACTCACTCAAAACTCACCCAAAACACACCCGAGGCCTCCGAAACCCCAACCAAATGTGCCATCAAGTCCTAAAATACCATACCAACTCAATCGAGCTCTCGAATCACCTCAAACAATAACAGAAACATGAATCACACACCAATTCAAGCTTAATGGACTTGGAACAAAGTAGTAGTGACGAGCTAAGCTAAATAGTCCAATTATTTATTTTTACAATTTACAATAAACATGAATAAACAGGTAAATTCCATCAACTCAACAAATGCCACAAAGAAATTAACAGGTAAATTCAACAACAAAAGTAAATGCAACCTCACAAGAATGTCACTCCATCACTCAGCACTCGGCACTCAGCACTCGCCCTAAGCACTCAATACACTCAACACTCAATAGGTACCTGCGCTCACTGGGGGTGTGTACAGACTCCGGAGGGGCTCCCAAAGCCCAAGAGCTAAGCACGGACAACTCATATGCTGCACGGACAACTCACGTGCTGCACGGACAACTCACGTGCCATAATATAAATCCCTGGATCCGCACGGACAACTCACGTGCCTCCATCAAATACCTCACAACAGGCACTCGGCCTCACTCAATCATGTACCTCTCTAGCCTCACCATCATCAACAAATAAGGGAAACACAGCCCACGTCAAGTATCACAGCATATCGGCAAAATAGTAGGGACTGAGATAAACATATACAATAATATCTATGACTGAGTGCAAATAATGTAAGCATGAATAATGCCTAAGCATGATCTCTAACATGAAGGCAAACAAGTTCAACAACAAATAAACACAAAACCAGAGATAATAGCCATTAGGCCTCACAGCCTCACGGGACGGACCAAGTCTCAATCCCTCACGGTTCACACCCACATGCCCGCCACCTAGCGTGGGTATCACTTCCAAACAATCGCATGATGTCAAATTATCCGGGTTTATACCCTCAAAGCCAGAGTTAAAACATTTAATTACTTCAAACCGGAAAAAACTCTAGCCCGTGATGCTCTTGCCCCTCGATTCGGCCTCCAAATACTATGAATCTATCCAAAAATCAGTATATTATCATCAATATACGCTAAAGGATTGAATTCCATATGAAAATTATCAAATTAATACACAAATACCGAAACAGGTCAAACCCGGCCCCTAGGCCCACGTCTCAAAATTCGACGGAATTAACAAAACTAGGAAACTCATTCACTCACGAGTCCAACCATACTAGTTTTACTTGAATCTGACTCCAATTCGATGTTCAAATCCCAAAAATTCATTTTTTTTTAAGTTTCTTCAATTTTCCCCAAATTTCTACCTCAAAGTACTAATCAATTGATGGAATCATTGATATATTCATGAACACTAACCAAATCCAAGTTAGAATTACTTACCTCGATGAATTTCTTGAAAAACCCTCGAAACATCGCCACAAACCGAGCTCCCTAGGTCCAAAATATGAAATAATGCCCTAAACCCCGTTTATATAGTGCACTCTCTGATCTCTACTATGTTGACCGCAAAAATCCAGGCGTGACCGCGAAAACGTAGCTCTGTCCGGGCTTCTGGTGGCTGTTGTGACAAGCTTTAGTATTTTGGCCATAACTTTCTATACATATGTCCAAAGATTGTTTCTTTAGTTTTATGGAAACTAGACACGAAGGGCTACAAATTTAGCTTTTGAATCATCTCAAAATTCCTTGTAGGTCAAGAGATATAGGCCATCGAAGTTGGACCAACGAATCTACATATCTGCCTTGGAGCGCCTCCGCTACTAAATGTTACGCGGTCCGCGCCCCCTCCTCCGCCCTCAGTGAAATTTTGCCGCCCTCAGTGGAATATTTTCCACCCTCAGTGAAATCTTGACACCCTCAATGGAAGTTTTTCCGCCCTCTGCGAAATTTTAAGCACCGGAACCATGCTTCAGTTCCGGTAATACCCGGATTCGCTCAAAACTCACCCGAAACACACCCGAGGCCTCTGGAACCTCAACCAAATGTGCCATCATGTTGTAAAATACCATACCAACTCAATCGAGCTCTCGAATCACCTCAAACAATAACAAAAACATGAATCGCACACCAATTCAAGCTTAATGGACTTGGAACTGAGTAGTAGTGACGAGCTAAGCAAAACAGTCCAATTATTTATTTTCAAAATTTACAATAAACATGAATAAATAGGTAAACTCCATCAACTCAACAAATTCACCAAAGAAATTAACAGCTAAATTCAGCAACAACAAAAGTAAATGCAACCTGACAGCAATGTCACTCCATCATTCTGCACTCGGCACTCACCACTCGCACTCACCACTCAATATACTCAATCGAGCTCTCGAATCACCTCAAACAATAACAAAAATATGAATCGCATACCAATTCAAGCTTAATGGACTTGGAACCTCAAACCTTTACAACCGATGTCAAAACCTATTAAACCTCGTTCGAATGACCTCAAATTGTACACACACGTCAAAAATGACACTACAAACCTACTCCAACTATCGAAATTCCATTCCGACTCCGATATCAAGGTTTCCACTACCGACCAAAATCGCCAAATTTCTAACTTTCGCTAATTAAAGCCTAATTCTACAACGGACCTCCAAATTACATTTCGGACACACTTCTAAGTTTAAAATTACTCAACGAAGCTAACCAAATCATAAAAATCCAAGTCCGAACTCGTTTACTCATAAGTCAACTTCCGGTTGACTTTTCTAACTTAACTTTCTAACTAAGAGACTAAGTGTCTCATTTCACTCCAAAACTACTCCGAACCCAAACCTACCAACTCGATACAACTTAACACAGTTGAACAACACGTAAATAAGCATAAACGGGGAAAACGGGGCTACAACTCTCGGAACGACCGACTGAGTCGTTATATCCTCCCCCTCTTAAACAAACGTTCGTCCTCGAACGGGTCTAGAAACATAACTGGAGTCTCGAATCTGTCATTCTTACTTTGCTTAAATCATCTCCTTTAAGAAACTTCTCAACCTCCACTTCTCCTACTTGACCCGCTAGTACTTCAACCACCGCGAAACGCTTCCCGTCATGTCTTCCCTCATACTTTGCTGCCCAATTGCTGCACCAACTCGAAATGCATCTCTGTTGTACTAGAACCAATAGAATGTTACCGACTCTAAGCCTCTTCGAAGATTATCTTTTTCGAGCCATCAACATCAAAATACCCATTCGCAACCACCATTACTACACAACCACTTACTCTTCTTGAGTCCAAACTCATTGACATACATGAGAATTTAATTTTCCCCAAAATTTAACAGCGTGAAAGATCCTTCAAAACATTCACACTCGAGGCCGTACGTCACATCAAAACGAAAACTCAATCACCCAATGGATTTCCTTTACATTTCAAGAAAACACTTCTCGTCACATTCACATCGTCTTAACACCTTCCGAAGTTACGTCATACTCACCACAAGGTCATTCCACCGCTCATCAAGCCACAAATTCCACTCGTAGGGACATTATCGGACATATGAGTCCAAATGTATAGGTTACAACTGAAGCTACCGATCCTAAGCTGCGGTCTAACCATGGCCTCAAGTCCTCCAGACTGGCCCACCACCACAAACACAGAATACATATCTCAACATTGTTCATAGAATCACAAGCCGGCGATGCACAACTGATACTGAGCGCTCATGTGCGCATACGAATGCGTGGAAGGAATTCAAATAGTTACAAGGCTCTGATACTAACTAAACCTGCTCATGACTCATGAGATCTATGTAACCTAGGCTCTGATACCCATTTGTCACGACCCAAAATCTAACCATGGTCGTGATGGCACCTATCGTGTTACAAGGCAAGCCTATTTTCCAAAATATTACTACTAAATCGATTATAAGAATTAATAAAACATTTGAATTTTTCATAAACTAAATCAACTCTAAATATAATTATATAAAATACGGAAACGAACCCCAAACATCGGGGTGTCACTAAGTCATGAGCGTCTAAAAGTATGACTTAGAACACCAATTCAAGCTTAATGGACTTGTAACTCAAACTTTCACAACTGATGTCGAAACCTATTAGACCTCGTCCGAATGACCTCAAATTTTGCACACATGTAAAAAATGACACTACAAACCTACTCCAACTCTCAGAATTCCATTCCAACTCCGATATCAAAGTTTCCACTACCGACCAAAATCGCCAAATTTCTAACTTTCGCTAACTAAAGCCCAATTCTACAACGGACCTCCAAATTATATTCCAGACACACTCCTAAGTCTAAAATCACTCAACGAAGCTAATCGAATCATAAAAATCCAAGTCCGAACTCGTTTACTCAAAAGTCCACTTCCGGTTGACTTTTCTAACTTAGCTTTCTAACTAAGAGACTAAGTGTCTCATTGCACTCCAAAACTACTCCGAACCCAAACTTACCAACTCGATACAACTCAACACAGTTGAACAACACATAAATAAGCATAAATGGAGAAAACGGGGCTACAACTCTCGGAACGACCGACCAGGTCGTTATATATATATATATATATATATATATATATATATATATATATATATATATATATATATATATATATATATAAATAATCATTAATAGGTTAGATGGGCTTTTAAGTATCATTGCCAAATTAGTTATAACATTTTCAACATAATCTGTAGACTATTCTAAAATGCATTGCATTTATTGTTTCATCATAAAAGAACTAAGCATCATAATTCATAAATGAACAACACAAGCATGAATTCAATAAGACAAAAGCATGGAATGTGTTGAATTTCTAATCATACTTGCCAACATATTTTAAACACCGCAAGGGCATGATCAAATGGAGATTAGTGATATCTAATATAATATATAATTTACACAAGTCAATAAAATATAGCATGAAATTGAAAAATCTTGAGGATTTAAAATTAAACGTATGCTACTAACAATAGCATGCATGGAGGAAATTAAGTTGAAGTGTGTTAGAGTTTTCGTAACTAAATGCATTGGAGTTAAATGAAAATTTTAAAATTTGGAGTGTTTCTATAACGAATTGGCCGGTAGTTTAACCAATTATATCTCAGTTTGTACTTTACAGTTGTTATATTATTTTTCGGGGTAAATGGTTCTGGTCCGATGAGGTGTTGTTATGAATTGGAACACTTAGTTCCAAAGTTTAAAACTTAAGTTGAAAAGGTTGGTTGGATGTCGACCTATGTGTAAACGACCCCAGAATAGAATTTTGATGATTCCAATAGCTCCGTATGGTGATTTTGGACTAAGGAGAGTGTCCGGAAAATTATTTGGAGGCCCGTAGTTAAATTAGGCTTGAAATGGCTTAAATAGAAATTTAAGTTTGGAAGTTTGACCAGGGAGTTGACTTTTTGATATCGAGGTCGGAATCCGATTCTGAAAATTTAAATAGGTCTGTTATGTCATTTATGACTTGTGTGCAAAATTTGAGGTCAATTGGAAATGATTTGATAGGTTTCGGCGTCGAATGTAGAAGTTAAAAATTCTTAAGTTCATTAAGCTTGAAATGGGATATGATTCGTGGTTTTAGCGTTGTTTAATATGATTTGAGGTTTCGACTAAGTTCGTATGATGATTTAGGACTTGTTGGTATGTTTGGTCGAGGTCACGGAGTCCTCGGGTGAGTTGCGGGTGGTTAACGGACTAGAATTGGACTTGTGAGAGTTGCTGAAGAATTCCAGCTTCTTGTGTCATCGCACATGTGGAGGGGTTGTACCTCTCGATGAAGTGAGCGTATGGCCATAGGTGCGATGCTGGATTGGCCGAGTTTGGAGCACAGGTGCGAGAGGGGCACCGCATCTATGCATCCGCAGATGCGGAGATGTGACCGCAGAAACGGGCTCGCAGGAGCGAGAATTTTGTCTTTAAGTGGAATCCTCACCTGCGATGGAATTTCCGTAGGTGCGGCGTCTCAAGTGTGACTGGAAGCCCGCAGAAGCAAAAACCCCTGGACAGACAAAAAAAGAAGGGGTTCCAAGCTTTTGTCATTTTTGGGAATTTCAAGCTCGGGTTGGACGATGTTTGAGCGAGGTTTTTACAGGAATTTTTGAGGTAAGTCACTTGTGATCATTTTTAGTCAATAATATTGAACTATCGTCGATTATTCCAAATAGATTACGTGTTTTTGAGTTGTAAGTCAGGAATTTGGACCTAGGGATTTGAAAATAAGATTTGATGATTTGGATGTCGAATTGATGTCGGAATTTGGTAAAATTTATATGGTTGGACTCATGGTTGAATGTGCGTTCATATTTTATAATTTTTGTCGGGTTCTGAGACATGGGTCCCACGAGCAGTTTTTGAGTTAAATTTTAGATTTTTGTTGGAAAATCTATATTTTCATATGGAATTTATTCCTATAATTTGTATTGACTGAATTGAATTAATTATGACTAGATTCGATCGAATAGGAGTAGAAAAATTGAGGGAAAGGCATACCGCTTGACTGATTGAGTGTGATTTGAGGTAAGTGACTTGTCTAACCCTGTGTGGGGGGAAATCCCCTTAGGATTTGATATTATTGTAACATTTTGTGATATGTGAGCGCCGTGTACGCGAGGTGACGAGTGCGTACACGGTCTAAGTTTGCAAATATAGGTTTTTGCTGCGTAGTCTTCTTTTAAATTCTTTAACTGAGTTGCTTTAGTATATGTAGTGATCATGTTTAGCCTAGGATCACTTGTCTACGTGCCTTAGCTCTTACTTGAAATATATTCAACATGCTTAGCTGAGTTACCTATTTATATGATTGGATTTAAATCTTTAACTGTAAGATTCTTGCTATAAATTCGTTGTTTCCTTTGGTTATCTATTGCATATTTACTTTTGGGACTACGAGATGGTTCCTCGAAAGATCCCCTTGTACTGCATATTTACTTTTGGAACTACGAGGCAGTTCCTCGAAACATCCTCCTGTACTGCATATTTACTTTTGGTACAACGAGGCGGTTCCTCGGGAGATCCCCCTGTACTGCATATATACTTTTGGGACTACGAGGCGGTTCCTCGGGAGATCCCCCTGCACTGTATATTAACTTTTGGGACTACGAGGCGGTACCTCGGGAGCGCCCCTATTGTTTACCTCTATTTGTTGTGTTGTTCACTCCTCAGTCATTTTATTATATTATCATATCCTCTATCTTATTTCTTTTATTATTTCCAGTAGGGCCTGACCTGACCTCGTCACTACTCTATCGAGGTTAGGCTTAGCACTTACTCGGTATCGTTGTGGTGTACTCATGCTACTCTTTTGCATATCTGTAATGGCCCGACCAATTATTTTAAAAGTTGTAGCCTTGTTCCCCTATTTAATGCTCATTCTATACATTATAACTCTTATATGACTTGCCGGGGCAATTGGTTCGGGTCCGATGAGGTTTTGGAATAAATTGGAACACTTAGTTCCAAAGTTTAAAACGTAAGTTAAAAAGGTAGGATAGATGTCAACCTATGTGTAAACGACCCCAGAATTAAATTTTGATTATTCCAATAGGTCCGTATGGTGATTTTGGACTTAGAAGCGTGTCCGAAAAATTATTTGGAGGCTCCTAGTTAAATTAGGCTTGAAATGACTAAAATAAGAATTTAAGTTTGAAAGTTTGACCGAGGAGTTGACTTTTTGATATCGGGGTCGGAATCTAGTTCTGAAAATTTTCATATCTCCGTTATGTCATTTATGACTTGCGTGCAAAATATGAGGTCAATCGGACTTAATTTGATAGGTTCCGACGTCATTGGTAGAAATTGAAAGTTTCAAAGTTTATTATGCTTGAATCTATGTGTGATTCGTGTTTTTAGTATTGTTGGATGTAAATTGAAGACTTTACTACGTTCGTATGATGTATTACGACTTGTTGGTATATTTGGTTGAGGTCCCGAGGGGCTCGGGCGTGTTCTGGATGGTTAACCGATCATTTTTTGCCTTGGTGAGATTGTTGATATCTCCTGCTGTAATTTTTCTGGTTTCCTCTATCGCGTTCACGAGAGGAGTCTCGCGTTCGCGAAGAGTGTTCTGAGTAGGCGAGAAATTTCTCCTCGCGTTCGCGAAGGGGGATAGCTGTGTTCATCGCGAACGCGTGAAGGCGTTCGCGTTCGCGTAGAAGGGCGAGGCCAGACGGGGCATTGGGCATTAAAGCTTTGCGTTCGCGAAGGCCAAGTTTGGCAATGCAACGCGTTCGGGAGAGGAGCCTCACGTTCGCGAAGAGGAAAGTTAGGAAGCATATTTTTGTGCTTCGCGAACGCGAGACAAGGGTCGCGTTCGCGAAGAAGGGACCAATGGACAGAATGTTTAAGTTCAGAAAATGGGACTTCGTCCCATTTTCCATTTTTAATGAAATTGGAGATTGGATTGAGCCGATTTTGGGAGATTTTTAAAGAAAACATCGGGGTAAGTGTTCTTAACTTAATCTTGGTTAGATTACACGAATCTATCACTGATTTTAATATTTAATTGGTGATTTAAGTTGGAAAATTTGAAAACCCTCTTGGATAGATTTGAGGATTTGAGGGTCGAATTGTTATCGGAATTCAGTCATTTTGATATGGTTAGACTCATAGTTGAATGTGCATTCATATTTTGCAACTTTCTCTGGATTCTGAGACGTGGGCTCCACGGGCGAACTTTGAGTTAATTTTGGATTTTTATTGAAAAATGTAGTATTTGCTTATGGAATTGATTCTATAATTATTGTTGACTGTATCAAATTAATTATGACTAGATGCGAGTCGATCGGAGTTGGAAAATTGAGGAAAAGGCATACTACGTGATTAAATTGGAGCAAGTCGAGGTAAGTCACTTGTCTAACATTGTATGGGGGAAATTTCCCCTAGGATTGGTATTGATGTCATAATTGTAATGTGTTGAATGTTGTGTACACGAGCTGACGAGTGTGTACACGGGCTAAATGTGAAATATTATATTTTAAAATTTTGTAGATCGATGTTGCGCATTGATTAAATTATTTTATCCTGTTAGATTCTTCATAATTGATCAAAGATATATACTTTAAATTTGCTTGACCTTCTCATGCTAATTGTTTTTACCTGTTTAGCTGATGTTTGGTTTCTTTTATTCGGTGTATTATTTGAAGGTGGAATTTCTATAATTTGGTAGAATATCTTTAATTTAAATATATTTAAACATGAAGTATTTTACATTTAAAATTTTGATATTTAAAACAAGGTGGTAAATTTGTGAAATATTATATTTGCTGAGTATTATTGTTGATTTATTTTGGCATGAGCTGTGAGCTATTTATTGTGGAAAAATATTATTGTTGATTTATTTTGGCATGAGCCGTGAGCTCTTTATTATGGAAAAAACATATTGTTGTTGATTTATTTTGGAAAATTGAATTATTTGGGCACTTGAGGTGAAAATTGTGATATATTGTGATATTGATACGCATGCAGTGTTATAAAATCTAGGTGTTGAAACACTTGCGGTGAGATAAGGGCGGATTGATATGCGTGGCTAGTAGGGGGAACTACTAGAAGTCATGCGATGTGATAAGGATGGCTAAAACGCGGGATGCTATTTCGAGAAAATATTTTCTTTAAAATAATTTGTAAAGGCTCCCGCGGTGATATAAGAAAATGAGATATTGTGAATTTATTTATGATTTGGGACTACGAAGCGGTACCTCGGGAGTGTCCTTGTTGATATTGATTTATGGCTACAGTTGCTTTTGATTATTTGTTGTGGTTTTCTTAAAGTTGAAAGGCAATTTTGTTTTGTTTTCATGAGATATTATTTGCCATTCTTTTGAGTAATTAAATGGTGACATACTACTTGATTCATTTCCATTGTCATTTTATTTTATTATATTGTTAAATATTTTACCATGCCATTATTATTTTCCTGTAGGGCCTCACCTGACCTCGTCACTACTCTACCGAGGTTAGGCTTGGCACTTACTGGGTACCGCTGTGGTGTACTAATACTACGCTTCTGCACATTTCTTTTGTGCATATCCAGGTACATCTTACCAGCCCAGACATCAGTGAGTTACCTGCGCAAAGAGACTTCGAGGTATATCTGCCAGCGTCCGCATACTCCGGGGTCCCCTACTATTCTTATTATGTTGCTTCCTTATTTTCTTTAGGCTCTGATATATAGAGACATTGTGTATAAATTTTTAGAAGCTTGTGACTTATTTCTACCGCGTTTTGGGAGTTTTAATTATGTAAAATTTCAGATTTCTTTATTTTAGATTTCTATTTTATTCCGCATTGATAGGCTTACCTTGTTTTAGAGACTAGGTGCCATCATGACGTCCTATAGAGGGAATTTGGGGTCGTGACAAGTTGGTATTAGAGCTCTAGGTCCATAGGTGTTATGAGTTACAAGCAGGTTTAGTAGAGTCTTGCGGATCGGTATGGAGACGTCTGTACTTATCTTCGAGAGGATATGGAACTATTAGAAAATATTCACTTCTTTGATTCCTTATCGTGCACATTTGTTGACTTCAAAGTTCTAAACCATTGTCTTTCTATTCTCTCACATATGGTGAGGACACGCACAACTGGATCCGATGATCAGACAACCGCGCACCCTGTTGGAGCTGCAAGGGGTCGGGGTCGGGCCAGATTCCGAGCCAGAGGCTGAGGAAGACCATGTGGTGCAGGTAGAGCACCTGCACGAGCTGCTGCACCAGAACCACTTATAACTCCAGTTGGAGAGATGGCACCTGAGACGCCTATTACTACTCCTGCCCTTCAGGAGACTCTTGCCTAGATTTTGAGCATGTTTGGCACACTAGCTTAGGCCAGGGTTAATTCCACTTGCTCCTGCCACATCTCAGGTTGGGGGAGGAGCACATACTTCTGCCACTCGTACTCCAGATCCACGGGCCCCAGTGGTTATACCAGTGCAGCCAGTTGTCCCAGTTCGGCCTAAGATTAGGACAACAGCTTCAGAGGGGGAACAACTCAGGCTCGAGAGGTACAAGAAGTACCACCCTCCCACTTTCAGTGGTTTAGCTTCAGAGGATGCTCAGGGTTTTCTGGAGGAATGTCACTGTATCCTTCATACTATGGGTACTGTAGATTCCATTGAGGTTTCTTTCACAGCATTCCAGTTTAGAGGAGCAGCATACTAGTGGTGGCTTGAATATGAGTTGGATAATCCGGATGAGGCAGCATCCCTCACTTGGACTCAATTTTTAGATATGTTCTTAAGGGAGTATGTTCTTTAGATTCTTGGAGACGCATGGCGTGCATAGTTTGAGAAGTTGCGCCAGGGTTCTATGACTGTGTAAGAGTATGCGGTCCGATTCAGTGATTTGGCTAGGCATGCACCAGCCTTAGTTGCTACTGTTTGAGAGTAGGTTCGCAAATTTATTGAGGGTCTCCACCCTAGTATCAGATTCAGTATGGACCGAGAGATATAAATGGACATCACATACCAATAGGTGGTGTCAATTGCTAGGATATTGGAAGGTATGCGGATCCGGGAGAGGGAAGAGAGGGAAGCTAAGAGACCCCGAGATTCTAGCACATATAATAATTCTTGTGCCCCAGTTGCAGCCTGTCATGGTAGAGGCTATATGAGCCGCATTATTCATTCAGCACTTCCAGCTTCCAGTGGTATTCCGGCTACTCCATATTATGCACCGCTAGTGTCTACTGTACCTCCTGTATGGGGTACTTTTAGCGGGCAGTCTAGTCGATCAGGCCCGAGCCAGTCCTAGCATTCACGTCCTCTGAGGGCTTGTTTTAAGTGTGGTGACACTCGTCATATCATGAGGGATTGCCCCAGATTTAGTAGGGGTGCACCTCTACATATTTCTCAAGCCCTACCTATTCCACAGGACCTTCAGGCTTCTCGGGCCATGATTACTACACCAGTTGCCACTCCACCTGCACATCCAGCCAGGGATGGAGGTTAGATAGGTGGAGGTCGCCCTAGAGGAGGAGGCCAGGCCAGATATTATGCCCTTCCTACTAGGACAGATTTCGTTGCATCCGATTATGTTATCACAAGTATTATTTTGGTCTGTCATAGAGATGCATCGGTCTTATTTGATCCAAGCCCCAGTTATTCTTGTGTGTCATCTTAATTTGCCTCATATTTGGGCATATCCCGTGATTCCTTGAGTTCTTCTGTCTATGTATCTACACCCGTGGGTGAATCTATTATTGTGGACCACGTGTATCGGTCATGTTTAATTGTTATCAGTGGTTTTGAGACTAGACTTGATTTATTATTGCTCAGTAAGGTAGATTTCGATATTATTTTAGGCATGGACTAGTTGTCGCCCTATCAGGCTATTCTTGATTGTTACGCCAAGACGGTGACGTTGGCAATGCTAGGTCTACCGTAGCTAGAGTGGAGAGGTACCTCAGATCATGTTGCTAGCAGGGTTGTTTCATTTCTTAAAGCTCAATGAATGGTTTAGAATGGGTGTGATGCGTATCTGGCCCATGTGAGAGATGTTAGTATTAATACTCCTTCCGTGGAGTCAGTTCATGTAGTAAGATATTATCCTGATGTATTTCCAGTAGATCTTCCAGGTATGCCTCCCGACAAGGATATTGACTTTGGCATTGATTTGTTACCGGGCACTCAGCCCATTTCTATTCCACCATATCGTATGGCCCCAACAGAATTGAAAGAATTAAAAGAACAGTTACAGGAGTTGCTTGATAGGGGTTTCATTTGGCCAAGTGTATCACCTTGGGGTGCTCCTATCTTATTTGTGAGGAAGAAGGATGGTTCTATGCGGATGTGTATTAATTACCGCCAGTTGAACAAGGTTACAATGAAGAACAAGTAACCATTGCCACGTATTGATGACCTATTTGATCAGCTTCAGGGTGCCAGAGTATTCTATAAGATCGACTTACATGCAGGCTATCATCAGTTGAAGATTCGGGAGCCAGATATCCCGAAGATTGCTTTCAGGACTTGGTATAGTCATTACGAGTTCCTTGTGATGTCTTTTGGGCTGACCAATACCCCAACAACATTTATGCACTTAATGAATAGTGTATTTCAGCCCTATCTTGATTCTTTCATCATTGTGTTTACTGACGACATTCTGGTGTATTTCTGGAGTCGGGAAGATGATGAACAGCACCTGAGGACAGTGCTTTAGACATTGAGAGAAAAGAAGTTATATGCAAAATTTTCTAAGTGTGAATTGTGGCTTGATCTAGTGGGATTTTTGGGTCATATAGTTTTGTGCGAGGGGATCAAGGTAGATCCGAAGAAGATTGAAGCAGTACAGAGTTGGTTCAGACCGTCCTCAGCTATGGAAATCCAGAGTTTCCTTTCTTTGGCAAGGTATTATCACTGATTTGTAGAGGTTTTCTCTTCTATTGCTACATCTATGACCAAATTGATCCACAAGGGTGCTCAGTTCAGGTGGACCGAGGAATGTGAGAAGAGCTTCCAAAAGCTTAAGACAACTTGACTATAGCCCCAGTATTGGTATTAGCTACAGGTTCAGGGTCTTATACTGTGTATTGGGATGCGTCGCATATTGGTCTCGTCTCAGTGTTGATGCAAGACGGTAAGGTAATTACCTACGTGTCCAGATAGTTAAAGGTACATGAGAAGCATTATCTAATTCACAACCTTGAGTTAGCAGCTAGTGTTCATGCGTTGAAGATTTGGCGGCATTATTTGTACGGCATCCATTGTGAGGTCTACATCGATCACCGGAGTCTACAACATCTGTTTAAACAGAAGGATCTTAATTTGCAACACCGAAGATGGTTGGAATTTCTTAAGGATTATGATATCACCATTCTCTATCATCCTATGAAGGCCTATGTAGTTGTCGATGCCTTGAGTCATAAGGCGGAAAGTTTGGGCAGCTTAGCATATTTACCGGTAGCAGAGAGACCTTTAGCCTTGGATGTTCAGGCCTCGGCTAACCAGTTTGTTATACCGGGTGTTTTTGAGCCGAGCCAAGTTTTGGCTTGTGTGGTTTCTCAGTCTTCTCTTTATGATCGTATCACATAACGTCAGTATGATGACACCCATCTGCTTGTCCTTAAGGATACAGTTCAGCACGGTGATGCCAAAGAAGTCACTTTTGGAGATGACGACACATTATGAATGCAGGGCAGACTGTGTGTGCCTAATGTAGATGGTTTGCGTGAGTTGATTCTTCAAGAGGCTCACAGTTCGTGGTACTCCATTCATCCGGGTGCTGCAAAGATGTATCAGGACTTATGACAACACTATTGGTGGATGCAGATAAAGAAAGACATAGTGGAATATGTAGCTCGGTGCCTAAATTGCTAGCAGGTGAAGTATAAGCATCAACGACCGGGAAATAAGAGCGGATCACTATGGATTTCGTTGTTGGGCTTCCACATACTTAGAGGAAGTTCGATGCAGTTTGGGTGATTATGGATAGATTGACCATGTCAGCTCATTTCATTCTCGTGATTACTACTTACTCTTCAGAGCAGCTGGCTCAGGTATATATTCGCGAGATTGTCATACTTCCCGGTGTACTAGTACCTATCATCTCTGATTGGGGTACACAGTTTACCTTACGGTTTTGGAGGGTTATACAACGAGAGTTGAGTACTCGTGTGGGGTTGAGTCCAACATTTCACCCTCAGACAGACGGGCAGTCCGAACGCACTATTCAGATATTAGAGGATATGCTTCGTGCATGTGTGATAGATTTTAGGGGTGTTTGGGATCAGTTCTTACCACTTGTGGAGTTTGCTTACAACAACAGTTACTAGTCGAGCATTCAAATGGCTCCATATGAGGCCTTGTATGGTAGGCGGTGCCGGTCTACAGTAGGTTGGTTCGAACCGGGTGAGGCTAGGCTACTGGGTACAGACTTGGTTCAGGATTCCCTGGAAAAGGTTAAATTGATTCAGGATCGACTTCGTATAGCCCAATCTAGACAAAAAAGTTATGTGGATCGGAAGGTTCGTGATGTTGCATTCATGGTCGGTGAGCGGGTCTTGCTCTGGGTTTCGCCTATGAAGATTGTGATGAGGTTCGGGGAGAACGGGAAGTTGAGCCCTAGGTATATTAGGCCTTTTGAGATTCTTGAGAGAGTTGGAGATGTGGCTTACAGACTTGCACTACCACCTAGTCTCTCTGCAGTTCATCTTGTATTCCATGTTTCTATGCTTCAGAAATATCACGACGATCCGTCTCAAGTGTTAGACTTCAGTTCGGTTCAGTTGGACAAGGATCTATCTTATGTTGCGGAACCAATGGTTGTTTAAGATAGGCAGGTTCGAAAGCTAAGGTCAAAGAACATTGCTTCCGTGAAGGTTCAGTGGAGGGGTCATCTGGTTCGAGGAGGCGACTTGGGAGACCGAGCATGATATGCGCAGCTATTATCCTCATATTTTCACCACTCCAGGTATAATTCTAAACCCGTTCGAGGATGAACATTTGTTTAAGAGGGGCAGGATGTAACGACCCGGCCAGTCGTTTTAAAAGTTGTAGCCCCGTTCCCCTATTTAATGCTCATTCGGTACTTTATAACTGTTATATGACTTGCCGGGGCAATTTGTAACGCCCCAAACTTGAAGAGGCGTGGCCGGCACCCGGTACCATACTCGGCCCGAGCGTACCACTCTGTAACTGTGAGCTCTAGAGGAGTAACCCTCAACCTAGGCCGATGAGGCCATATTCTGAATCATCTGAAAAATATCATCTCTCTAATCTAAGGGGTAAACATACCCAAAAACTCATATATATTTATATATAAATGTGCAGGCTGACGAGGCCGCCATGAACATCTATTGATATACAAACTATACAAGACTTGTCTTCAAGCCTCTAGATCTAGTTGAACTATATCATGGTCGGGACAGCGCCTCGACCTACCCATCAAACCTGTATATATAAAACGGACTCCAAGGTCTAGACCTGGTAACTCCGGGGAAGTGGAGCTTACCAACCAAGCTGATAATTGGCTCTGTCTACTGGAAGGTCTATCCATCTGTCTATCAGGACCTGCATGCATGAAATGCAGCATCCCCAGCAATGGGACGTCAGTACAAAATAATGTACTGAGTATGTAAGGCAACAGAATAACTGAAAGCTGATACTGAACTGATGATATAATAACTGAATGTAACTGGGAGTCAAAAATAATCTGAAGATATGCTTACCTGCTGATACTGACTCAACTCTGTCCATATAGTATGTAAAATAGATGTCCAACCCTATAAGGCTCGGTATGTGTAACTGCCTTGCCGTAGTAGGCTCGCTCATAGGCGCTCGGCCATAGTAGGCTCTATACCTCATCCATTCTGGGCTCCCTCATATGCGCTCGACCATAGTAGGCTCGGTATTTAACTTACCATCTGATCAGAGGTTGCCCAATAGGGGCCTGCCCACCGATTATAGCTCGATGGTGGTGAAAATACTATAATACTGTATATATATATATATACCCTCCGCTCTCTTGACTGGAATAAACACACACTCTCTCTGCTCTCTTGGCTGAAAGAAGACAATACTAAACTGAATATGAAGTCCCGATAAGGGAGAATATTGTAACTTCTAAGACTAGGATAATTTTAATAAATTCAGGAATACGAACTTCTCTTTATGCCTCGTTATCAAACTCATGTAGTTACGGGATCATGCCAAAATGAAGAAAGGTTTAGCCTTAACATACATTATCACAATCTTTCCAATCACCAACTTGAGCTCGCCTCTTCTCACCTCTATCTACAACAACGATAATAATACTATCATTAAGTTACAAAAGGTACAACTAACGCACAACAAACAACAAACTTATTTTGTATTAAAACGGACAGCATCTCCCCTATAATCCTTACTTCCTCCAAATTGAAGATAACACCAACAACACCAAAAACAACAATAAAAACATATATACATTATTTTTCAACCTTATTCACACCACACAATACTACAAAATAGACCAACACACCCCAATCTCTTCATACACAAAATGACCACGTAGTAGTGTCAACAACCCAAAAATATTACGACGAACAACCAGCCTAACATCCTGAATTTATGTGGTGTTTATCCACACCCTTCCTCCTCCAAAACTACACAAAAAGGAAGTAAAACATGCAGCCCAAAAGCACCACAAAACAGTTCACAAAACAGTCCGCTACAAGTGAATAACTCGAGCTCACGGCTTCCGATCACTGTCCCGTGAGTTCTTACAAATATAGAACGACTTACTATGCATCTACAGCCGAAACAAATGGATGAAAGAGAGCAGTAAACTTACCTTCTTTGTTGGATAACTCGGCTCCTATCTTGGTTCTTCAAACTCTAGGCTTTACCTCCAACTAGAATGTGAAAGGGAGAGAAACTCAATTGGGGTTTGGGGGAAATTTTTGGGAGGCGTTTTGCAGAGATTAAGTCTGGTTATTTTACCCTATTATCATACTAATATATGAAGGGGTAAGGCCTTTAAAAAGG
Organism: Nicotiana tabacum; assembly: GCF_000715075.1. Classification (NCBI taxonomy): domain Eukaryota; kingdom Viridiplantae; phylum Streptophyta; class Magnoliopsida; order Solanales; family Solanaceae; genus Nicotiana; species Nicotiana tabacum. The sequence continues at coordinate 7,144,274 of NC_134094.1, read as the reverse complement.
CCTCTTTGAACGACCCGAACTTGCCCATTTTTGGACGACCCGAACAGGCCCAGTTTTGGATTCTCGTTTAAGCAAGTAGGTGACAGTCTACGTAGTCTCAGAAAAACTCCCATATCTATCTACTCTGATCTTATATTGAAAAACGGTTTAATGAGTTGGAATCCTTCCTTTAACACCACGACTGACACCATGACTTTTGGTCTGAATCCTTCCAACCTCGTAATTATTGCGACCTTCTGTCATGCAGTCTGTACGACTTTGTCCTTGTATGTGCGCCTATGCGACTCTTCTGGTCCTTTTCCTCTAGCTTTTAGCCAATCTCTAGGCCTCACTTTGGGAACATATATAGAACTATGACAAGTTGTTCCTCCCGGTGTATATAGGTGTAGTGAAGTTCTTCGCTCGGTACTTTGTCAAACTTACGATTGTTGCGATATCTTGTTTTGTAGCCTTCTAAATATATCCTTATGGCTTTACTACATCTAGGTACGTTATACTACACCATCACACTTACTTCGGTTTATTATTGCCGAGGTTTGCTACCCAACTCTAGGCTACCCTCTTGCTACTTATCCTATATGTATAAATCTAAGTCCTTTCGTTCTTCCTCATTATTGTCCATCTTAAGAATGACGACCTAATATCATCTCATACTTTGGAACTTTTATTTGCCTATTGTTGATTCACCTTAATATTGATTTATAATCTACCACTGATAAATTGAACCTCTTACGTAATACACTGTCCTTAGGGATCAAGTCTCATCAGGGAATATTTGAAGTTATTTTCTCGATCCACCTATGGGCTATACTATACTTCAATAACCGTATTTCATCACATCCCAACGTGATTCATCTTATGAGGGGTATTGTAATCTCATGGAATTCATGAAATCCCTTCTCTTTGATCATTAACCAATCAATGGCCTTAACGTCATCCTCTTATCTATCATAGTTACACCCTTATTGTACTACCAGGGCAACCTTTCATCTCTTCAAATTGCTCATAGTCTTAGACTTTTCTGAGTTCATTTAAGCTATACAGAGTGTTTTTTTATAACTTACGGAAACCATTAGCTCTCTTGTTTTGATAGGTTTAATTCTGAGTCCTTACCTATTCTCGTCACCTTCTCAATCACCTCTGCTTATCCTTACTCACGTCCAACTAAAACCTTGTTGCTCTACCATACTTTAGGTTGCGACCTATACATATCTATTTATAGTACTCACAATCTTCCTTTAACTTTCTAGCACCATACATTTCCTTATGTTATTCTGGAACTTCAAGCGAGACATCAAATCGTCTCTAACTCTTCTTTACTCTCTTAACTACACCTTTCGGTACTTGGAAACTATAGGCTAGAAGATATGTCACTGACAACACCACTATCATTTGTGGATACTCAATCACAGCGCTTCTAGCCCTCTATCTGATGTATGGACTATTCACAACCTTCTACACTTGAGCATCTCGTACCTTCTTAACCTTTACCTTACTTAGATTTTAATCTTGCATTTTATCTTTTGTCTCTTTCATAACCTCCCTTCCACATAGGTAGTACTCACATCCACAACTTGAAACTCTACTATAAACTAGCACCTCTAGTACGTACACTGTCCGATGGGAGCTTCACACTTACTCCTTATGAGGCTGGTACTTTTTTTTCTAGCTTTATTATAGAGCCGTTATAGAATATGGTTGTTGTAATATCTTTCTTGTACCTCTAATGTGAAGAGTGATTTTGAATGTTCAAAATCATGATTTCTATAATTATATTGGTCTAATAATCAGGCTCCTGATTCACTTACCTGATGTAACTCATTAGTTTCCTCTTATCTCCTAGCCTTATAAGTATGCTTAAGCTATCTTCCGATCTGCTGGTCAGGGTATTATTACTTTCGCCTTGGGTGGACGCCATGGAACATCCATAATATAATCTTCTAATAATTCAAGCCTTTGTCTGTAAGGTGGAATCAATTCTTTCTTTCAACTTTATACCAGAGTCTCCTATAGCTGTAGGAATGTCAACATATATGTTGCATGGATAATACTCTAAAATGTTAAGTGCGGTCATAACGTAACTAAGATTGAATAATTCCTTTTGTGCCTTCTCAACTTTTTTTAAAAGTGCTGAATTACTTCTCCTGGTCGTTCTGCCACTTGTTGCTAGAATACTTGGGTTATCTTAGTGCCCACACCTATTGGAATTTCGTGCAACTCATATGATCTCAAATATTACTTTTGATTTTCACTTCACGTTTATTAGTCATGATAGGTTCTACTTTCTTATGGAGTGTATACAATATTGTAGTGAGACTATTGTTACAAGATCATTTCTTCTTTAGGTCAGTATTCTTATGTTGAAGCCTTCTTCCTTATTTCCTCAGCTAGTCTTTCATTGTAGCACTTAGGGAAGACCCTCTGACTCTTGTAAAGATGGTAGCTTTTTAGATCGTATACCCGATGAAAATTTTGATGTACTGACTCGCCAATAATTATCCTTAGTTACTTATCTCTACGCCCTTATGCTCGTAGGGTTACTTCTGCACTCAAATTTTTATTATCTCCTTAGTGGCACTCTCTCTTTTATTTTCATAACACTTATGTGGTACCTTTTACTACCTCAACTCCTATCAGAATATTTCTCAAGGATTACGATGTCGTATCTACGAGACCGAATTTCCTATACTGGTTTTCACTTCGTTCATCTTGCATGATCTACTGATTTATCTGAGACCTCTTGTCTAGCCATGACTAGGCTCTTCCTAAATTCCTGAATGAACTACTAACTACTCGCCAGTCCATGCTCATATTTACATTCTAGGTAACCTCTCTTGGGTTATGTTTTCTGCCTTAAAGTAACTTTTGCACTAGCTCCTAATGTATCAAGTGTTCATTCGCACTTCTTTATCAATAACATCTGGTGTGGGAATCCTTACTGCCTCTCCCCGGCGTCGTGTTTTCATAATGTTCTAGAGTCGTATCATGTCTGTAGGATCTGAATAAATGCAATATCATTCCTTTCACCATTTACTGCATTCTTCCTTTACTATTCCATAGTTACATGAACCACTTAACTCTAACTTAATATCACATTACAGCATCTTCCCCCCTTTAGGGGAGTATTAACATGTAATGCTATGAAGACTTATAAAAATTTTACCGCTTCATCTTCGACGTCTTTTCACGTCTTTATTGACTCTTACTCGCCTTGCAGTAACCCTTATGTACCAAGGATAATTGAATATCTTATACTTGACGGTATCAGATACCTAGTGTAACTGGAACACTTAGTCCCTTAAGATTAACTTTGATCAAAGTGCTTGCCTTAGGGAAGCGTCTTCTTGAGTGACCTTTAAAGGTTATTCTTCTATTGTCGATTGTATTATTGTTGGAATGCGATCTTTGAAATTCTCTTGATGTCGACTATCATCACCTCATTCGATCCCTAATTGATGTTCAGTTTATCTTATTCACTAGCCCATGCTGATTTCTATTACTCTGGGGGTCTAAGGTTTTTTGTTTTAGTAATCACGTTGGACGCACCAACTCATTTCTCGAAATGAGGATATGACTTTTGGCCTATACTCTTTTATTGTCTCAAGACCTGTCACCTCTTGTTTTTTCCTTCACTTGACTATAGACTTTATCATCATATCATATTTTGATTTACTGTTATCACCCATTTATCACATCTTACTCATAATACTTCATTTACTCTCTTCTTATTCTCCTGCTAATACTTCTGTTTATCACATTATTCTGAAAACTTCAACAAAACATTGTTTCACTTTTAGCTCCCCTGGATGAATCCACTATTTCAGGTTACTCTAACCCAAGATGGATCTTGATATCCCATCCTTCTCTTAAAATATATATGTTAGCTCCCATAGGGCATAATTGAGATGGGTGTGGCCAATTATACATACCTTTATTTCTGTTGAAGGTAACTTAGAATCCTTTTATTTCTCTGCCTGGCATGGAAATTCGGACAATCTTCATTAACTAGGTACCTCGTACCCTTCTTCACCTTGCTTATGTTACATGTTCAAACTTATACTTTTACCTTCTGATACTCCCATGGCCTGCTATTCACGAGGTGTGTTAGATATTCCCGTCTTATGGTAAATGGGAAATTCGCACATATGGTAAGCATGATCTAATAGGGTCTCAAACAGGGCCACATAGTCAAGAATTCTCTCTCTACTAATGCTTTTACCTGCTGTTGTATTAGCCATCTAGCTAGCTATAATTTTTCTAATTGAAAGCATCTCTATATCATTAGCAAACATAAGCTTTGGATCGAACTCTTATGACTCAGCTCTATAGCACGATTTAGATTTGAAAGAAGGGTAACAGACTCCTAAATGCCTTGTAGCCTCCTGCTTATAAGTGTGGTGCACAACACATCCATAAAGAAGACTCTACTAGACACGGCTTGTAGACTCCCTAGGATAGAACTGCTATGATACCAAGTTTGTCACGCCCCAAACCTGAAGAGGCATGGCTGGCACCCAGTACCATACTCGGCACGAGCGTACCACTCTGTAACTGTGAGCTCTAGAGGAGTAACCCTCAACCTAGGACGATGAGGCAATATTCTGAATCATCTGAATATATCATCTCTCTCATTTGAGGGGTAAACATACCCAAAAACTCATATATATTTAAATATATATATTTATATATAAATGTGCAGGCTGACGAGGCCGCCATGAACATCTACTGATATACAAATTATACAGGACTTGTCTACAAGCCTCTAGACATAGTTGAACTGTATCATGGTCGGGACAGGGCCTCGACCTACCCATCAAACCTGTATATATAAAACGGACTCCAAGGTCTAGACCCGGTAACTCCGGGGAAGTGGAGCTTACCAACCATGCTGATATTTGGCTCTGTCTACTGGGAAGGTCTATCCATCTATCTATCAGGACCTACATGCATGAAATGCAGCGTCCCCAGCAAAGGGATGTCAGTACAAAATAATGTACAGAGTATATAAGGCAACATAATAACTGAAAGCTGATACTGAACTGATGATATAATAACTGAATGTAACTGGGAGTCGAAAATAATCTGAAGATATGCTTACCTGCTGATACTGACTCAACTCTGTCCATATAGTATGTAAAATAGATGTCCGACCCTATAAGGCTCGGTATGTGTAACTGCCCTGCCGTAGTAGGCTCGCTCATAGGTGCTCGGCCATAGTAGGCTCTATATCTCAGCCATTCTAGGCTCCCTCATATGCGCTCGGCCACAGTAGGCTCGATATTTAACTTACCATCTGATCAGAGGTTGCCTAATAGGGGCCTGCCCACCGATTATAGCTCGATGGTGGTGAAAATACTATAATACTGTATATATATATATATACCCTCCGCTCTCTTGACTGGAATAAGACAATTCACACACACACACACACACTCTCTCTCTGCTCTCTTGGCTGAAAGAAGACAATACTAAACTGAATATGAAGTCCCGATAAGGGAGAATACTGTAACTTCTAAGACTAGGATAATTTTAATAAATTCAGGAATACGAACTTCTCTTTATGCCTCGTTATCAAACTCATGTAGTTACGGGATCATGCCAAAATGAAGAAAGGTTTAGCCTTAACATACATTATCACAATCTTTCCAATTACCAACTTGAACTCGCCTCTTCTCACCTTTATCTACAACAACGATAATAATACTATCATTAAGTTACGAAAGGTACAACTAACGCACAACAAACGACAAACTTATTTTGTATTAAAATGGACATCATCTCCCCTATAATCCTTACTTCCTCCAAATTGAACATAACACCAACAACACCAAAAACAACAATAAAAACATATATACATTATTTTCCAACCTTATGCACACCACATAATACTACAAAACAGCCCAATACACCCCAATATCTTCATACACAAAACGACCACCGTAGTAGTGTCAACAACCCGAAAATATTACGACGAACGACCAGCCTAACATCCTGCATTTATGTGGTGTTTCTCCACACCCTTCCTCCTCCAAAACTCCACGAAAAAATAGTAAAACGCGCAGCCCAACAGCATCACAAAACAGTCCACAAAACAGTCCGCTACAAGTGAATAACTCGAACTCACGGCTTCCAATCACCGTCCCGTGAGTTCTTACAAATATAGAACGACTTACTATGCATCTACAACAGAAAAAAATGGATGAAAGAGAGAAGTAAACTTGCCTTCTTTGTTGGATAACTCGGCTCCTATCTTGGTTCTTCAAACTCTAGGCTTTACCTCCAGTTAGAACTTGAAAAGAAGAGATAATCAATTGGGGTTTGGGGGAAAGTTTTGGGAGGAGTTTTGCAGAGATTAAGTCTGGTTATTTTACCCTATATCATCCTAATATATGCAGGGGGTAGGCCTTTACAAAGGCCTCTTTGAACGACCTGAACTGGCCCATTTTTGGACGACCCGAACAGGCCCAGTTTTGGATTCTCGTTTAAGCAAGTAGGTGACAGTCTGCGTAGTCTCGGAAAAATGCCCATATCTCTCTACTCCGATATCGTATTGACAAACGGTTTAATGTGTTGGAAAATAGACTCATAGATATTTAATGTTACTAGTAGAACACCCCATAAGTCTACGTATATTGGGAGAAAATGGCAGTTATATTTGATCCAAAGTTTCAGTAAAACTTATGAACGTAACTTGTGATGACTTTCATCGACTTTTGTTCCACCACTCGCTTGACTTCAAAATATAACACATGACTATCATACGACTAAAATAACTCATAACATAACCTCCTTATCAATTTAAACACTATGGTCTCACTCCAAAAGTACATGTTATAACATTCCCAATTTGTCGACTTTCGACGAAACATTATTTGTTTTTCAATTCCTTTAGCTTTTGAACCTTCCAACCATCTTTGTACTTGTTGTTCATGATCTTCAATATTTGTAACCTCCGAGGTAATATGATTAACTTACTTTGTAAACTTTTCAAATATGATTTCATTTCTAAGCTTACATCAATTGACTTACGACGTACTCGTACGTACGAAAACATGGGTTGTAACACAATTGGTTCGGGTCCGATGATATTTTAGAATAAATTTGAACACTTAGTTCAAAAGTTTAAAACATAAGTTAAAAAGGTACGCTGGATATCGATCTATGTGTAAACGACCCAGGAATTAAATTTTAATGATTCCAATAGCTCTGTATGGTGATTTTGGACTTAGGAGCGTGCCCGAAAATTATTTGAAGGCCCGTAGTTAAATTAGGCTTAAAATGGCTAAAATATGAACTAAAGTTTGGAAGTTTGACCAGCGAGTTGACTTTTTGATATCGAGATAAGAATCCAGTTCTGAAAATTTTCATAGCTCCGTTATGTCATTTATGACTTGCGTGCAAAATATGAGGTCAATCGGACTTGATTTGATAGGTTTCGGCGTCATTTGTAAAAATTAAAAGTTTCAAAGTTCATTATACTTGAATCTATGTGTGATTTGTGTTTGTAGTATTGTGGATGTGAATTGAGGACTCGACTAAGTGCGTATGATGTATTAGGACTTGTTGGTATATTTAGTTGAGGTCCCAGGGGCTTGGGCGTGTTTCGGATGGTTAACGGATCATTTTTGGCCTTGGTGAGATAACTCATATCTTGCTGTAGCAATTTTATGGTTTCCTCTTCCGCGTTCGTGAGAGGAGCCTCGCGTTCGCGAAGAGTGTTCTGAGTAGGCGATAAATTTCTCTTTGCGTTAGTGAAGAATGGACCGCGTTCGCGAAAGGGAAGTGGATGAATTCTTGGAAAAAGAGGGAGCGAGCCTATATAAAATCGAAAATGAAATAAAGAAAATTCCATGAATAGATAGAGTCAACGGTACGACAGACAGCGCTGCCTACACGCGAATTAGCTTCCGAGGTTGAGCAGTCTCAATTTCACTACAGGATTTGCGAATGAATGCTGGGCTGGGCCACCTCGAATGGCGTGAGCCGCATGCGGGGAGACCCGCACGTACGGTTTTTAGGGGGATCTGGTCGAAAAACCGGCCGGCGCCCACCCGACTAGAGGGACTGAGAAATTAATTGAGTACAAAACTTATCTTCAAGCTTTACCTTATTCTGATCGTTCAGAGGGCGATCGCGGGGTCACTGAATGAAGTCCTCCGTTTCTTTCGGAGGTGCTGACCCGCAGCGAGGCAGAGATGACTAAGTGACATATGGAATATGGCGACGACAACAGCATGTCGACCCGGTAAATCACCTAACTTTGTATAGCTGAAAGTTGCCAAATCGGTTGAAAGAATTGAAAGGAATGCTGGAAAATGAGCTTCAAAGCTTGAACTTCCACTTTCAATAGTCAGAAGAAGCGCGGATGGCACCAGTCCTGATTGATTGAGCTGCTTGTCGTTCCAACCCAGTTCCAACAATGCATTTCTCGGAGCGAGAAAGAGGAACTGCTTGACGTTGCATATTAGAACTCATTAAAGCTCGATTCGCATCATTATGTTCGATAAAAGGAATGAGGGAAGCTCCAATAGAAAAATATTGAAAAGGAAAAATACTTCGAAGATGAACCTGTTCCCATGCAATAGTCAAGAATTCTTGACGGTATCGAGCTGGAACAACCTGTTCTTCCTGACTCCGGGTCGGAGGAGCAACTAGTCAAACTTCTTGAGCAGCCGAGATATTGAACAACGAACATTTGAAACAATTCCTTGCCTCACCCTGAGATGAGAGGGAAGGTCGATTTGACTCGAATCCTGGACCTGATCTTGAATCCTACACCGGTTAATGATGCGATGGGGGAAGTTTTTCTTTTTTCATCAATGCTGGCCCAGTCGAGGCTCGTCCATGCCCAATCCCGATGGGCCTTCGATTTGCCCCTACCCTAGCTCTATAATCCACCCGTCTTCCCCAGTCCCTGAAAGCCCTCCGGGGGCCTAGCCCTCTTTCTCCACTCGAGTCTGAAGTTCAGCAGCTTTCATCGTTGACGAACACCTGCGCTAATAAGACAAAGAAATGGAGAGTCTATGCCTTGAATGAATCAGTAACAACGGATTAGTGGAATGAGGGATCAGAGAAAACATCGGAGTAATTGTTCTTAACTCAATCTTGGTTAAATTACCTGAATCTAGCACTATTTTTAACATTTAATTGGTGATTTAAGTTGGAAACATTTGAAAACTCTCTTGGATAGATTTGAGGGTCGAATTGTTATTGAAATTTAGTCATTTTGGTATGGTTAGACTCGTGGTTGAATGGGGGTTCATATTTTGTAACTTTTGCCTGATTTCGAGATGTGAGCCCCACAGGCAATGTTTGAGTTAATTTCATATTTTTATTGAAAAATGTAGTATTTTCTTATGGAATTGATTCTATAATTTTTGTTGACTGTATCGAATTAATTATGATAAGATTCGAGTCGATCGGAGTTGGAACATCGAGGAAAAGGCATACTACGTGATTAAATTGGAGCAAGTCGAGGTAAGTAACTTGTCTAACCTTGTATGGGGAAAATTTCCCCTAGGATTGGTATTGATGTGATAATTGTAATGTGTTGAAAGTCGTGTACACGAGGTGACGAGTGTGAACATGGGCTAATTGTGTAGATCACTGTTGCGAATTAATTAAATTATTTTATCTTGTTATATTCTTCATCATTGATCTTAGTTATATACTTTAAATTTGCTTGACCTTCTCCTGCTAATTGTTTTTACCTATTTAGATAAAATTTGATTTTTTTTATTCGGTGTATTATTTGAAGGTGGAATTTCTTTAATTTGGTGGAATTATTTTAATTTAAATATATTTAAACATGAAGTATTTTATATTTAAAATTTTGATATTTAAAACAAGGTGGTAAATTTGTGAAATGTTATATTTGCTGAGTATTATTGTTGATTTATTTTGGCATGAGTTGTGAGCTCTTTATTGTGGAAAAATATTATTGTTGATTTATTTTTGGCATGAGCCGTGAGCTCTTTATTATGGAAAACAATATTGTAGTTGATTTATTTTGACAAATTGAATTATTTGGGCACTTGAGGTGCAAATTGTGATATATTATGATATTGATACGCATGCGGTGGTATAAGGTCTGGGTATGGAAACGTATGAGGTGAGATAAGTGTAATGACCCAACCGGTGCTTGTAAAACTTTCTGTAGGTGCTTGTAATAATTTATGACTTGCGGGGATGGTTGGTTCGGGATTTGGAAGTGTTTGAGGTGAAATCGGAACACTTGGTTCCTTAAGTTGGCCTTAAAGTGCTAAGTTTGACTTCGGTCAATATTTTGAGAAAACGATCCCGGAATAGAATTTTGATGATTCCAACAGCTCCGTATGGTGATTTTAAACTTAGGAGCGTGATCGGAATTTTATTTGGAAGTCCGTAGTGAAATTAGGCTTGAAATGGCTAAAATAGGAATTTAAAGTTTGAAAGTTTGACCGGGGAGTTGACTTTTTGATACCGGAGTCGGAATCCAGTTCCGAAAATTTTCATAGCTCCATTATGTAATTTATGACTTGTGTGTAAAATTTGAGGCCAATCGGAGTTGATTTGATGGGTTCCGACATCGAATGTAGAAGTTGAAAACTCTTAGTTTCATTAAAGCTTGAATTGGGGTATGATTCATGGTTTTAGCGCTGTTTGATATGATTTAGAGGTTTGAATAAGTTCGTATGATGTTTTAGGACTTGTTGGTATATTTGGTTGAGGTCCCGAGGACCTTGGGTGAGTTTCGGATGGTTAACGGATCAAAAATTTGAGTTAAAAAGCGGTTGCAATTTTTCCTCTTCTGTTGGACATTCTGAGCTGTGATCGAGCCCAAATATCGAGCCAGATATCGAGCCAGATATCGAGCCCAGGTATCGAGCCCAGGGTTGACGAGGTACAGGGTCGAGCTAGTGTATCGAAGCCATGATCGAAGGTCCAACTCGAGGGCCATGATCGAAGGTCCAGCTCGAGGGCCATGATCGAAGGCAAGGCTCGAGGGCGAGGATCGAGACCCAAGATCGAGGGTCACAATCGAAGGCTCAAGATTGATTTCATGATTGAGGCTATGATCGAAGGCCCAACCTCGATACCCTGATCGAGGCCATGACCGAGGTCCAGGCTCGAGCCTGTGATCGAAGCCGCGATCGAAGGCAAGGCTCGAGGGAATGATCGAAGGTATGGCTCGAGGGCTAGGATCGAAGGACCAACCTCGATACCCTGATCGAAGGCACAACCTCGATGCCCTGATCGAAGGCACATGTTCGATGCCGCGATCGAGGCCCAGTTCGAGGACCAGTTCCGAAGGCTGCTGGGCAGTTTTATAAAAAGAGGGCATTCGTCCCATTTGCCATTTTTGACGAACTTGAGCTTGAGTAGAGACGACTTTTGGCAGATTTTCATGGGAAAAACATTGGGATAAGTGATTCTAACTCGGATTTGGTCTACATATACAAGTGTATCATTGTTTTTCACAATTTAATTAGTGTTTTGAGATTTGAGATTAGAAAAGTTTAGAAATCTCATAAAAACGAAATTTTGAGATTTCGGTATCGATTCAGAGTCGGAATTGAGTGAAACTGGTATGGTTGGACTCGTAATTGAATGGGTTGTCAGATTTCATAAATATCACCGGATTCCGAGATATGGGCCCCGCGGGCGAATTTTTAATTAATTTCGGGATATTTATTAAAAATGTAGTATTTGCGTATAGAATTTATTTCCTATAATTTTTAGTGATTGTATCGAATTATTTTGGTTAGATTCGAGCCAGACAGAGTTAGATAATCGAGGAAAAGGCAAAATTATGGATTAAATTGGAGCAAGACGAGGTAAGTCTCTTGTCTAATCTTGTGAGGGGGAAATTACCTCATAGGTGATTAAGATTAAATAATTGTTGCTAATTGTGGGGGATACGTAAGCACGATATGATGAGAGTCCGTGCATAGCTACTATTAATGCTAAAGTCCGGGTAGTTTAGGACTCAAATCATGTATTACTTGTGTAAATTGTATTCTTTGATTAATTAATATTAATTGATATATATATATATTTGATTAATTAATATTAATTGATATATATATATATATATGAATATATTGTGAATTGTTTGATAAAGATATTAAAGGATGAAAATCTCATAGGCTTGATTTCTATTTAAATCAATTAATTGTCAAAAGAAATTGTTCTCCTCCCAAATTTATCTTATAATAAACATACTGTCCTTCCGGAGGCACATAAGAAAATGTCCTCCTTTCTTGTGGAGCGGGCCGAACGCCTCGGCAGGATAGATGCATCTATGGATCGCGCCGCACGTCCCTCGGCAGTGTACACGACACTCTGGATCGGGCCGTACGTCCTCGGCAGAAATCGTGCTTAATAATATTAATAATTACATTTCATTTCCGACAGTATTTGGAGTTTTGTATAATCTACTAGATGCTCATGCACTTGTGACACCGGGTCTTGGCACACACATTGGTAGAAGTTGGTATTTTATTATTTTCTTGGAATAAAAGTTTAACCAATGTACGTATGACTTATTAGTTGGCTTACCTAACTGTAGTGGTGGGCGCCATCACGACCTATAGGTGAAATTGGGTCATGACAACATGGTATTAGAGCACTAGGTTCACGTAGGTCTCACAAGATATGAGCAGACCTAATAGAGTCTTGCGGATCGGTACAGAGACGTCTATACTTATCTTCGAGAGGCTATATGGTGTTAGGAAACTACCTTTCTTCATATTCTATCGTGCAATTGATGTAGTACTAAATATCCTTCTCTTATTCTCTCACAGATGGTGAGAACACGCTCTAATGAGATTCCAGACCAGGGAAGAGCTACTCCCCCAGTTGCTAGAGGCCGAGGCAGAGGCCGAGGGAGGGCTCCAGCCCGTGGTAGAGGGCGAGGACGTCCCAGGACTATTCTGGTTATGCCGCCAGAGGATCCAGCAGAGAATCCCATTATTGAGGAGCAGGGTGAGGTGCATGTGGCAGAGCCAGCTCCGGTGGACTTCACATCTGCACCGGGATTTCAGGATATCATGGGTCGAATGCTGCGATTCATGGACAATATGACTCAGGCCGGTTTATTTCCGGCAGACCTAGCCACATCTCAGGCAGGCGGGAGAGCACAGACCCCTACCGCGAAGGCTCATGGACAGGCAGCTGCTGTATATCAGACCTAGGGCGCACTACCCGTGGGTGGAGTCCAACCAGTGGCAGCAGCTACACCTGAGCCCAGGCCGGCTGTAGCCGCCGATCCTCAGAAACTATTGGACAGATGGACTAGACTACATCCTCCTATCTTCGGGGGTGAGCGACATGAGGATCCACAGGATTTCATTGATCGTTGCAAGGATAGACTGTACAACATGAGGATATTGGAATCCCATGGGGTTGATTTCGCTACTTTTCAGCTAGAGGGTAGAGCCCGTAGATGGTGGCAGTCTTATGCTCTTGGCAGACCAGCAGATTCTCCTCCCATGACTTGGGACAGGTTCACCCGTATCTTCTTGGACAGGTATATTCCACCCTCCCAGAGGGAAGAGTTACGGTTTCAGTTTGAGCAGCTCCAGCAGGGTCAGATGTCAGTGACTGATTATAAGGCGGGGTTTTCTGAATTATCTCGCCATGCACTAATGATACTCCCTAGTGAGGCGGAGAGAGTGCGAAGGTTTGTAGCCGGTTTACATACTAGTATTCAGGCCACTATGGCTCGAGAGGTTGAGATGGGTACTTCTTATGAGCAAGTTGTGGAGATAGCCCGGAGGATTGAGGGTGTACGTTAGCGGAGCCGAGAGCAGATTATGAGAGATAAGCGGTTCAGGTACTCTGGAGAGTTCAGAGGTGCTCTGTCCGGGGGCAGAGGTCAGTTCGTGAGGGGACAGTCCAGCAGACCCCCATATCCAGCACCACCACCTCCTCGAGGTGCTCCAGTACGACCTTATTTCAGTGCTATACCAGAGAGTTCTTATCGCCCACCAGCTATTCAGGGTTCTTTCCGTGGGTATTTAGGTCCCCAGGGGCAGACACTTAGTCAATGCGGAATAATAATAAATATCTGAAATAAATAAACTACAATTCAAACAATTTCAACTCCCAAAACCCGGTAGAAATAAGTCACAAGCTTCTAATAATTTATTCTCAATGTCTCTATATGTCAAGGTCTAAATAAAATATAAGGAAGCAACATAAAATGATAGAAGGGGACTCCGGAGTCTGCGGACGCTGGCAGATATACCTCGAAGTCTCCGTGCGCAGGTAACTCACTGACGTCTAGGCTGGTAAAATGTACCTGGATCTGCACAAAAAGATGTGCAGAAGCGTAGTATGAGTACACCACAGCGGTACCCAGTAAGTGCCAAGCATAACCTCGGTAGAGTAGTGACGAGGTCAGGTGAGGCCCTACTGGAATATAATAATGGCATGGTAAAATATTTATCAATGTAGTAAAATAAAATGACATTGAAAATGAATCAAATAGTATGTCACATTTAATGACACCAAATAATTGCAAATAATATCTCGTGGAAATCAAAACAGAATTTCCTTCAACTTTATGAAAATCACAATAATAATCAAAGGCAACTACGGCCATAAATCAATATCAACAAGGGCACTCCCGAGGTACCGTCTCGTAGTCCCAAATCTTAAATAAATTCACAATATCTCATCTCCTTATATTACCGCGGGAGCCTTCACAATTTATTGAAAGAAAATATTTTTCCCGAAATAGCATCCCGCGTTTTAGCCACCCTTATCACACCGCATGACTTCTAGTAGTTCCCTTACTAGCCACGCGTATCAAGCCACCCTTATCTCACCGCATGCGTTTCAACACCCAGACCTTATACCACCGCATGCATATCAATATAACAATATATCACAATTTGCACCTCAAGTGCTCAAATAATTTAACTTGCCAAAATAATTCAACAACTATATTTTTCCACAATAAAGAGCTCACGGCTCATGCCAAAGTAAATCATCAATAATAATTTTCCACAATAAAGAGCTCACGGCTCATGCCAAAATAAATCATCAATAATAGTTTTTCACAATAAAGAGCTCACAGCTCATGTCAAAATAATTCATCAATAATATTTTTTCACAATAAAGAGCTCACGGCTCATGTCAAAATAATTCAACAATAATATTTTTTCACAATAAAGAGCTCACGACTCATGTCAAAATAATTCAACAATAATATTTTTCCACAATAAAGAGCTCACGGCTCCCTTCCAATGAGTATAAAAATATTTAGGAGTAAATAATTTAGGAAAATAATATTTCAAAATCTTTACTACGTTGCTTCAATATTAAGTTTTAAAATGTCAAATACTTTATATTAATAATATTTAATTTAAAGAAAATCAACCTTCAAATAATGCACTGAATAAAAGAAACCAAGTTTCAACTAAACAGGTAAAACAATTAGTAAGAAAAGATCAAACAAATTTGAAGTATATATCTCAGATCAATGATGAAGAATATAACAAGATAAAATAATTTAATAAATGCGCAACAGTGATCTACACAATTTTAAAATATAATCTTTCGTAATTTAGCCCGTGTACACACTCGTCACCTCATGCACACGACTTTCAACACATTTCAATAATCACATCAATACCAATCCTAGGGGAAATTTCCCCCACACAAGGTTAGACAAGTCACTTACCTCGACTTCCTCCAATTTAACCAAGTATTATGCTTTTTCCGACTCCGATTGACTCGTATCTAGTCATAATTAATTCGATATAGTCAACAAAAATTATAGTAATCAATTTCATAAGAAAATATTACATTTTCATTAAAATCCGAAATTAGCTCAAAATTTGCCCGTGGGGCCCACATCTCGGAATCCGGCGAAACTTATAAAATCCGACAACCCATTCAATTACGAGTCCACCCATACCAATTTTACCAAAATCCAATAACAACTCGACCTCCAAATCTTAAATTTTCGTTTTTGGAAGATTTTGCAAAAATCTTGATTTTTCTTCCATAAATTCACAGATTCATGATATAAATGAGTATGGATGAAATATAATCAATATAGGATAAGGAACACTTACCCCAATATTTTCCCGTGAAAATCGCCCAAAAATCGCCCAAGAACCGTGCTCCAAAAATCCAAAACGAAATGAATGAAATGAGCATTTTTGGTCCTTAAGTTTCTGCCAATCCGTCACTAAAAGTCCATTTTTCATCACTAAAAGTCTACCAGAAACAGCTCTAGCAGTCTTACTTCAATTGATTATAACTTTATGTACAAATGTCCAAATGATAATGGTTTATCTTTCTGGAAACTAGAATCCACCGACTACAACTTTCGTGTTTTGTAATTATTTTGATTCCTTATGCATTGCGAAATATAAGCTCCCAAAGTCGGCTTCATACATCAGAATTTCTAGCGAAACTGCTCTACCAGCCTTCATTCAATCCGTCATAACGTTCTCTACAAATGTCCAAATAATGCATAGTTTAACTTTCTGGAACCTATAATCATACAACTACAACTTTCATGTTTTGCACATTTTCTGATTCCTTATGAATTGCGAGATATAAGCTTCCAAAGTTGGCTCCACGCACGGAATTTCTGCAATAGAAATTTCCAGCACTCTTTGTCCGAAATCCATTCTGTTTACCTTCCGAAATCCACCCGAGACCCTCGGGACCTTAACCAATTATTCCAACATGTCCCAAAATACCATACGAACTTAGTCGAGCCTTCAAACTACATCAAACAACATCAAAACGACGAATCACACCTCAAATCAAAATCAATGAACTTTGAACTTTCAAATTTTATATCTTGTGTCGAAACACATCAAATCAATTCCGAATGACTTCAAATTTTGCACACAAGTCATAAATGACATAACTGAGTTATGAAAAGTTTCATAATCGGATTTCGACCCCGATATCAAAAAGTCAACCCCTCGGTCAAACTTCCCAAAAATTCAACTTTCGGCATTTCAAGCCTAATTCTACTACGGACTTCCAAATAAAATTTCGATCATGCTCCTAAGTCCAAAATTACAATACGGAGCTGTTGGAATCATCAAAATTCTATTCCGGGGTCGTTTGCACATAATTTGACATCCGGTCACTATTTGAACTTAAACTTTTAATTTTTCATCCAAATTCCATATCTCGGGCTAGGGACCTCGGAATTTAATTCCGGGAATACGCCTAAGTCCCAAATTATGATACAGACCTACAAAAATTGTCAAAACACTGATCCGAGTCCGTTTGCTCAAAATATTGACCAAAGTCAACTCAGTTGAGTTTTAAAGCTCTAATTCACATTTAAATTCATTTTTCATCTGAAAACTTTTCGAAATGTTTTTACGGACTGCACACGCAAGTCGAGTAATGATAAATAGTACTTTTCGAGGTCTTAAAACATAGAATTAATTATTAAATTTAAAGATGACATTTTGGGTCATCACAACCCACCAGCTATTCAGGGTTCTTTCCGTGGGTATTCAGGTCCCCAGGGCCAGACACTTAGTCAGCAGCCCATCGCACCAAAGAGTTATTACGAGTGCGGGGATCCCAGTCACATGCGGAGGTTTTTCCCCAGGCTTCGAGGTAGACCAGTACAGCAGGGTCAGCAGCCTATGCTTACCGGACCAGTTGCTCCACTAGTAGTCCGACCACCGAGAAGTGGAGGACAGGTGGGTAGGGGCCGTCCTAGAGGTGGAGGTCAGCCAGGCGGAGGCCAGACAGTTGGCGCTCCAGCTCGGTTCTATGCTTTTCTGGCTAGACCAGATACAGAGGCCTCAGATACCGTGATTACAGGTATTATTTATGTTTGTGGCAAAGATTCCTCAGTATTATTTGATCCAGGATCTACGTATTCATATGTGTCATCTCTATTTGCTCCATTCCTGGGTGTTTCTCGTGAGTCCTTGAGTACTCATGTTTATGTGTCCACTCCTATGGGCGATTCTGTTGTTGTGAACTGGATCTACCGGTCCTGTATTATTACATTCTATGGTTATGAAACTAGAGCAGATCTCCTATTGCTTAAGATGACCGATTTTGAAATTATTCTGGGCATGGTCTGGTTATCTCCATATCATGCTATTCTAGATTGTCATGCCAAGACTGTTACCTTGGCTATTCCAGCATTGCCTAAGCTGGAGTGGAAAGGTTCAACACATGGTTGAGAAGGGTTGTTTGGCTTATCTAGCCTATGTTCGGGATACTACTGCAGAGACTCCGGCTATTGATTCAGTACCTGTAGTTCGGTATTTCCCCGATGTATTCCCGTCAGATCTTCCAGGTATGCCACCTGATCATGATATTGATTTCTGTATTGACTTGGCTTCAGATACCCAGCCTATATCTATCCCACTGTATCGCATGGCTCCGAAAGAATTGGAAGAATTGAAAGAACAACTTGAAGAGTTACTAGCCAAAGGGTTCGTCAGACCGAGTGTATCGCCTTGGGGTGCACCAGTATTATTTGTGAAAAAGAAGGATGGAACAATGCGGATGTGTATTGATTATCGCCAATTGAACAAAGTCACTATTAAGAACAAGTACCCGTTGCCGCGTATTGATGATCTATTTGACCAGTTGCAGGGTGCTAGAGTATTCTCTAAGATCGACTTGAGGTCAGGGTATCATCAGTTGAAGATTCGAGATTCGGATGTTCTGAAAACTGCTTTTCGTACTAGATATGGTCATTATGAGTTTCTGGTAATGTCTTTTGGTTTAACTAATGCCCCGGCAGTGTTTATAAATCTGATGAACAAGGTATTCATGCCATATATTGATTTGTTTGTCATTGTCTTCATTGATGACATATTAATCTATTCGCGCAGTAAGGAGGAACATGAGCAGCATATGAGATTAGTGCTTCAGACATTGCGGGAACAAAAGCTATATGCTAAGTTCTCTAAATGTGAGTTCTGGCTTGAGTCTGTAGCATTTTTGGGACATATTGTATCGGGCGAAGGTATTAAAGTTGATCCCAAAAAGATTGAGGCAGTTCACAATTGGCATCGTCCCACTTTGGCGACTGAGATCAGGAGTTTTCTGGGTTTGGCATGTTATTATCGTCGGTTCGTGGAAGGTTTTTCATCTATTGCAGCACCTTTGACCAAATTAACCTAGAAGGGTGCCCCATTCCGATGGTCCAATGATTGTGAAGTGAGCTTTCAGAAGCTCAAGATATCATTGACTACAGCACCAGTGTTAGTGTTGCCTTCCGGTTCGGGGATATATACAGTGTATTGCGACGTTTCGCGCGTTGGCTTTGGTTGTGTATTGATGTAGGAAGGGAAAGTTATTGCATATGCTTCACGTCAACTGAAGCCCCACGAAAAGAATTATCCGGTACATGATTTGGAGTTAGCTGCGATTGTTCACGCTCTTAAGATTTGGAGGCATTATCTTTATGGGGTGTCTTTTGAAGTTTACACTGATCATCGCAGTTTGCAGCATTTGTTCAAGCAGAGGGACCTAAATTTGAGACAGCGCAGATGACTGGAGTTACTAAAAGATTATGATATTACTATCTTGTATCATCCGGGCAAAGCAAATGTGGTTGCAGATGCCTTGAGCAGAAAGACGGAGAGTATGGGTAGTTTGGCTTTCATTTCAGCAGAGGAAAGGCCATTAGCCTCAGATATTCAGTCCTTGGCTAACAGACTTGTGAGGCTGGACATTTCAGAGCCCAACCGAGTTCTTGCATGTGTTGTGGCCCAATCTTCACTATTGGAGCAGATCAAGGCTCGCCAGTATGATGACCCACACCTGGTGGTTCTTCGTAAAACGGTACTACGAGGTGATACCAAGGAAGTTACTATTAGAGCGGATGGTGTTAAGCGACTCCAGGATCGTCTATGTGTTCCTAATGTGGATGGGCTGAGGAAAAAGATCCTGGAAGAGGCACACAGTTCTCGATATTCTATTCATCCAGGTACTACTAAGATGTATCGTGACTTGAGGCAACATTATTGGTGGCATCGAATGAAAAAGGACATAGTTGAGTATGTAGCTCGGTGTCTAAATTGCCAGCAAGTTAAATATGAGCACCAGAAGCCAGGCGGCTTACTCCAACAGATGACCATACCAGAGTGGAATGGGAACAAATTACTATGGATTTTATAGTTGGGTTGCCGCGGACCTTGAGGAAGTTTGATGCAATTTGGGTGATTATTGACAGGTTGACCAAGTCGGCACATTTTATTCCTGTTGTGACTACTTATACTTCAGAGAGGTTGGCCCAGATTTATATTCAGGAGATAGTTCGATTGCACGGTGTGCCAATTTCCATCATATGAGATAGAGGCCCTTAGTTTACTTCACATTTCTGGAGAGCAGTACAGAGTGAGTTGGGGACCCGTGTAGAGCTCAGCACAGCCTTTCATCCGCAGACCGATGGACAGTAAGAGAGGACAATTCAGATTTTGGAGGATATGCTCAGAGCATGTGTGATTGACTTTGGAGGTTAGTTGGATCGTTTCCTGCCTTTGGCCGAGTTTGCTTATAATAACAATTACCAATCCAGCATCGAGATGGCTCCATTTGAGGATTGATATGGTCGGCGATGTCGTTCACCTATCGGATGGTTTGAGCCAGGTGAGGCTAAGTTATATGGTACTGATTTGGTAAGGGATGCCTTGGAAAAGGTAAAGTTGATTCAGGAGCGACTTTGTACAGCACAGTCCAGACAAAAGAGTTACGCGGATCAGAAAGCGCGTAATATATCATTTATGGTAGGTGAAAAAGTTCTCTTGAAGGTTTTGCTGATGAAGGGAATTATGAGATTCAGGAAGAAGGGCAAGTTGAGCCCAAGGTTTATAGGCCCATTTGAGGTGTTGAAACGAGTTGGGGAGGTTGCTTATGAGCTTGCCTTGCCTCCCAGCCTATCGAGAGTTCATCCGGGTTTTCACGTATCTATGCTCCGGAAGTATCATGCCGACCTATCACATGTGTTAGATTTCAGCACAGTTCAGCTAGATAATAGCTTGGGTTGTGAAGAGGAGCCAATTGCCATTGTTGATAAACAGGTTCGCCAGTTGAAATCCAAGAGAATTTCTGCAGTAAAAGTCTAGTGGAGGGGCCAACCAGTCAAGGAAGCGACTTGGGAGACTGAGGAAAACATGCGGAGCAGATATCCAGACTTATTCAGCACTTCAGGTATAATTCTTAACCCGTTCAAGGATGAACGTTTGTTTAAGAGGTGGAGAATGTAATGACCCAACTGGTCATTTTAACTTTTAGCACCCTGTTCCCTAAAATAAAACTTTCCATAGGTGCTTGTAATGATTTATGACTTGCGGGGATGGTTGGTTCGGGATTTAGAAGTGTTTGAGGTGAAACCGGAACACTTGGTTCCTTAAGTTGGCCTTAAAGTGCTAAGTTTGACTTCGGTCAACATTTTGAGAAAACAACCCCAGAATAGAATTTTGATGATTCCAACAGCTCTGTATGGTGACTTTGGACTTAGGAGCGTGATCGAAATTTTATTTGGAAGTCCGTAGTGAAATTAGGCTTGAAATGGCTAAAAAAGGAATTTAAAGTTTAAAAGTTTGACCGGGGTGTTGACTTTTTGATACTGGAGTCGGAATCCAGTTCCAAAAATTTTCATAGCTCCATTATGTAATTTATGACTTGTGTGTAAAATTTGAGGTTAATCGGAGTTGATTTGATGGGTTCCGACATCGAATGTAGAAGTTGAAAATTCTTAGTTTCATTAAAGCTTGAATTGGGGTATGATTCATGGTTTTAGTGTTGTTTGATGTGATTTAGAGGTTTGAATAAGTTCGTATGATGTTTTAGGACTTGTTGGTATATTTGGTTGAGGTCCCGAGGGCCTCGGGTGAGTTTCGGATGGTTAACGGATCAAATATTTGAGTTAAAAAGCTGCTGCAAGTTTTCCTCTTTTGTTGGACATTCTGGGCTGTGATCGAGCCCAAATATCGAGCCAGATATGGAGCCTAGATATTAAGCCAGATATCAAGCCCGGGTATCGAGCCCAGGGTTGACGAGGTACAGGCTCGAGCTAGTATATCGAAGCCATGATCGAAGGTCCAACTCGAGGGCCATGATCGAAGGTCCAGCTCGAGGGCCATGATCGAAGGCAAGGCTCGAGGGCCAAGATCGAGACCCAAGATCGAGGGTCACAATCGAAGGCTCAAGCTCGATGCCATGATTGAGGCTATGATCGAAGGCCCAACCTCGATACCCTGATCGAGGCCATAACCGAGCCTGTGATCGAAACCGCGATCGAAGGCAAGGCTCGAGGGAAGGTATGGCTCGAGGGCTAGGATCGAAGGCCCAACCTCGATGCCCTGATCGAAGGCACAACCTCGATGCCTCTGATCGAAGGCACATATTCGATGCCACGATCGAGGCCCAGTTCGAGGACCAGTTCCGAAGGCTGCTTGGCAGTTTTATAAAAAGAGGGCATTCGTCCCATTTGCCATTTTTGACGAACTTGAGCTTGAGCAGAGACGAGTTTTGGCAGATTTTTAAGGGAAAAACATTGGGGTAAGTGATTCTAACTCGGATTTGGTCTACATATACAAGTGTATCATTGTTTTTCACAATTTAATTAGTGTTTTGAGATTTGAGATTTGGAAAAGTTTAGAAATCTCATAGAAACAAAATTTTGAGATTTCGGTATCGATTCGGAGTCGGAATTGAGTGAAACTGGTATGGTTGGACTCGTAATTGAATGGGTTGTCGGATTTCATAACTTTCGCCGGATTCCGAGATGTGAGCCCCGCGGGCAAATTTTTAATTAATTTCGGGATTTTTATTAAAAATGTAGTATTTCCTTATAGAATTTATTTCCTATAATTTTTAGTGATTGTATCGAATTATTTTGGCTAGATTCGAGCCAGACAGAGTTGGATAATCGTGGAAAAGGCAAAATTGTGGATTAAATTGGAGCAAGACGAGGTAAGTCTCTTGTCTAATCTTGTGAGGGGAAAATTACCTCATAGGTGATTAAGATTAAATAATTGTTGCTAATTGTGGGGGCTACGTACGCACGAGGTGACGAGAGTCCGTGCGTAGCTACTATTAATGCTAAAGTCCGGGTAGTTTAGGACTCAAAACATGTATTACTTGTGTAAATTATATTCTTTGATTAATTAGTATTAATATTAATTGATATATATATGAATATATTGTGAATTGTTTGATAAAGATATTAAAGGATGAAAATCTCATAGGCTTGATTTCTATTTAAATCAATTAATTGTCAAAAGAAATTGTTCTCCTCCCAAATTTATCTTATAATAAACATACTGTCCTTCCGGAGGCACATAAGAAAATGTCCTCCTTTCTTGTGGAGCGGGCCGAACACCTCGGCAGGATAGATGCATCTATGGATCGCGCCGCACATCCCTCGGCAGTGTACACGAAACTCTGGATCGGGCCGTAGGTCCTCGGCAGAAATCGTGCTTAATAATAATAATTACACGATACTTTAATAATTTATTTCAGCTTGAGAAGCTAATTAATAAATTGGAAAAATCCTTGAAATTTAATGAATTATTATTCTTGCTTGTTTATGGAATTAATTGTTACTCCTATAAATGAGATTTAAATTGATAAATTGAATTTTTTTGAATTTAAGGAATTTGATTATCTCTGCTGATTAAACAAATTATTGTAAATTCTGTAAATCATGCTGATTTAAATATTCTAGATATATTTCAGTTATTATTATTGACCCATAGTGATTGTCAAAGTCGGCCATCTCGTTTCTACCACTTTGAGATTAGGCTTGATACTTACTGGGTACACGTTGTTTACGTACTCATACTACACTTGCTGCACATTTTGTGCAAGATCTGAGGCAGGTACTAGTGGAGGACCTATCATCACATACCCACGTCATCCCGAGGCATAGTGGTGAGCTGCCTTTCTGAGCCGTTCTGCAGCTACCAATGTCTCTTCTTATATTTATATTTTGTCTATTTTATTTCAGACAGTATTTGGAGTTTTGTATAATCTACTAAATGCTCATGCACTTGTGACACCGGGTCTTGGCACACATATTGGTAGAAGTTGGTATTTTATTATTTCTTAGAATAAAAGTTTAACTAATGTACGTATGACTTATTAGTTGGCTTGCCTAACTGTAGTGGTGGGCGCCATCACGACCTATAGGTGAAATTGGGTCGTGACAATAAGGGTGGCTTGATACGCGTGGCTAGTAGGGGGAACTACTAGAAGTCATGCGGTGTGATAAGAATGTCTAAAACACGGGATACTATTTCGAGAAAAATATTTTCTTTAAAATAATTTGTGAAGGTTCCTGTGGTGATAAAAAGAAATTAGATATTGTGAATTTATTTATGATTTGGGACTACGAGGCGGTACCTCGGGAGTGCCCTTGTTGATATTGATATATGATTGTAGTTGCCTTTGATTATTTGTTGTGATTTTCTTAAAGTTGAAAGGAAATTCTGTTTTGTTTTCACGAGATATTATTTGCCATTATTTTATGTAATTAAATGGTGACACACTACTTGATTCATTTTCATTGTTATTTTATTTTATTATATTGTCAAACATTGTACCATGCCATTATTATGTTTAAGTAGGGCCTGACATGACCTCGTCACTACTCTACCAAGGTTAGGCTTGGCACTTACTGGGTACCGTTGTGGTGTACTCATACTACGCTTTTGCACATTATTTTGTGCAGATCCAGGTACATCTTACCAGTCCAGACATCAGTGAGTTACCTGCGCAAAGAGACTTCGAGGTATATCTGCCAGCGTCCGCCGACTCCAGAGTCCCCTTTTATTCTTGTTATGTTGCTTCCTTATTTTCTTTAGGCTCTGATATATAGAGACATTGAGAATAAATATTTAGAAGCTTGTGACTTATTTCTACCAGGTTTTGAGAGTTTTAATTATGTAAATTTTCAGATTTAATTATTTTAAATTTCTATTTTATTCTGCATTGATAGGCTTACCTAGTCTTAGAGACTAGGTGCCATCACGACATCCTACGGAGGAAATTTGGGGTCGTGACAATATCTTTTTGTGCAGATCCAGGTACCGCTTACCAGCCTAAATATCAGTGAGCTACCTATGTGCAGAGACTTCAAGGTACATCTGCCAGCATTCGCAGACCTCGGAGTCCCCCTCTATCCTTATCATGTTGTTTTCTTATTTTAGTAGATTGTGATGTATAGAGACATTTAGTATTTCTCTTAAAAGCTTGTGACTTATTTCTACTAGAATTTGAGAGATTGTAGTTCTTTGACTTGCAGTTTTCATTTATTACAACTATTGAGGTTTGAGTTTCACACTCTTATTATGTTATTTCGTAATTTGTTAGGCTTACCTAATCTTAGAGACTACGTGTCATCACGATATCCTACGGAGGATGAATTGGGGTCGTGACAGTTTCAGTGTATGTGGAGTTGTTTGGTACTTCTGATTTATTAAATTGTGGTTCTTGACATATTTTTTCACGTAGCACATAATAAGTCAAATAACAACTTAATTGACAAAATAAATGAACTATGTAGAATATTTATTGTTTAGTATGAGTACATAGGTGATGGATAGTTTTGTCATGAGATGTTTAATACTTTGGTCAACATAGCCTGTATATGGGAAAGTTTTACTTGATAATGAAGTTATTGTTTGCCTAGTAATTAATCGTATGTTAGCGAAGTTTGGTGTTTGTTGGGATAAAATTCCAAATTTAATTACTTTTAAGAACTTATACTTTTCTTAATTTTTATTTTATAATTTTAATATATTATTTAATAATATTTATTTAACTTTTTCATTGAATACTCATTTATATAGGCACGCGCATAACGAGCGTACCCTAAAACTAATGTTTTAAAAAACATAATAATAACTATTTAAAGAGGAGGTATGAAGACTATTGTTTAAATCATGTTAAAGAACACGTTAGGTTCATGCTCTACAATTTTATTATTTGAAATATACAATATAAAATAATGACATTAATTGGTACCAAATACTCCCTCCGTTTCAATTTATGTGAACCTGTTTGACTGAGCATGGAGTTTAAGAAAAAATAAAGATTTTTGGAATTTGTGGTCCTAAACAATTCAAAAAGGGGGTTAGAGTATTTGTGTGGTTATAAAAGCTTCTAATTAAGGGTAAAATTATAAGTTTAAGCAAAATTATTTTCAAATTTAGAAATGGGTCATTATTTTTAGAACGGACCAAAAAGGAAATTGACGGAGTATATATCTTCTACTAAGTCTGTCCAAGCTATTGTCAACCCACTGGAAAAAGTAGACAGATCTAGAGGGCCCTAACTTAGATACCCTATTTTCCAGGAGAGAGGATTTAACCCTAAATTAAAGTGCAGAAAGGATCCTTTTCTCATGTCCCACTTACATGTTCTGCTTGCTGTAAAAGTGAAGAAAAGAAAGCAAGGGGAAACGAAGTGCTCCTTGATTCAATTGATAGCCAATTAACCAACAAAAAGGATCCTTGGTCACTCACTCAGTACTCATAATCGAGCCTTTTTTTAATATGGACACTGGGAACTTTCAGAAGTTCCTGAAAGAACTCTATCTTTAGTAACCTAAGCAATAAGCAGTAAGCTCACTATATATCGAAAGGACTTGATCTCAAGCCATTATTGAATACAAATAAGTTGGATGAGTCAGGCATCAGTAAAGAAGGCTTTCCCTAGGTTCAAAGACGAAAATGTTCCTGAAATTAAGAACTGTATCCTAAAAGCTAACAATCTCTGACGGCCGCGTCATCTTTGACTACCCAGACTCGTATGAACTAGCTATTCAAACAAATATTCCAAGGTAATGTACCCAATAGGTGCCAATATGCTTAACTTGATCTCAAGCCATTATTGAATTTAGTTATTGAACAATAGTGCAGCAAAATTCATGAGGCCTAAGTCTCTCTTATTAAGTTTGTTTTTCAACAGTCTCTGCATGAAGAAGGAGATCTTGAAGGGGATTTCTTTACTGAAAAGTGCATTGTGATTGTCTCGGAATTTGCAAAGCAGATGCACAAGAGAAGTTTAATTTCCATCTGATGAAGGCTTCCAGATTGCCTGATCTTTAGTGTCTGTTCTAAATATAGAAATTTCCACTGTCTCTACGACACACTCACTATATCTATCTTTTTGTCAGTATCGTGATCTTTGACTACCAAAATTTTCAAGGCTATTGAAAGGACTTGATCTCAAGCCATTATTGAATTTTATTATTGAACAATAGTGCAGCAAAGTCTTGGGGCCTAAGTCTCTCACTTGCAAAATTCTTATATATATGCGCTCGAGAATTCTTCTTTCTGTCTTCAAACAGGCGCCCCATTGTCTTCATTGTACCACTCCTCCTCCTCCTCCTAGTTTCCTGAGTGCTAATTAAATATTTTTGTCTTGTAGGTGCAGGTAATACAATTGAAAGCTCATCAATGGCGGAACCGGTGATCCTCACATTTTCTGCCGCGATAATAGCTCTTTTCCTTGGCTGGCTACCGCTCAAATTTCAAGGCGGCCATCAGAAATATATGTTTCAAGAGCATTCCATCGTCGTCTCAATAGCTGTAGGCTCTTTGGTGATGTTGTGGTGCCTCTTTGTAATTTACGTGAAATGTCCTGGACTATATCAAGTATATGCACGTAATCTTCCATTTGATGTGGATTTTTTCGCCTTTCTTTCAATTGCAAGTACTGGCTCCCTGTTGTTGCCGCGCTCCCTTATGCTGCTTGTGTTTTTCCTCTACCTTATTCCTTGTGTGAAGATCCTCTATTGGGTTTTCGACAAGTTGGAAGATGCATTTGAGGACATGCAATTTTGGATAGAAAGAGTTGATCCAGTTCTTTGCTACTTGGGAAGAAAAAAGAAAAACGCATTTCGTCGACTGGGCTTGGATCCATTACTTCCTTTGTACAAGAGCTAGCCTTCATTTCTTTACTGTCCTCCTTTTCTTTACATACACTAGTACGTACGTACTTTCTGTTGTTTTTAGTATGTGTAATTTTCTTTTCAATTTATATGCATTGATAATATAAAATAATTTTACTTATTTAAACCGTCATGAATATTTTACTTGTGGGCAGGGGGCTGGTGTCACCATTGACGAGCAGATGCCATTCTTTCATTTCTCTTTTTACTCCAAAAATCTTGGCAAAAAATATAAAGAATCCAAAATATTCACACTAAATCTAAACAATCCAAATCTTAATTTCTATGGAAACTATCTAAAATTAAGAAGAGAGAATGATAGAAAGCAAAATAATTGTAAGACATTCAGATGCCTCAAGCTTTTCTTCGTAGAGGGATAGAGCAACGTGTAGAGGAGATAGGGAAAAGGGGGAACTAGGTTTAGGTTTTGGTGGAAAGACAAAAATATCAATTTCATTTATTAATTGGTGGTACGGTGTTAGGATGTTTTTAAGGAAAGTAAATATGCATACACGGCTAAACTATGTTACATATATATATATCATACTATATTATAAGTGTAAAAACTTTTAGGTTGTCACGGCTCCAATTTTCATATGTAGGATATCGTGACGACATTTAGTCTCTAAGACTAGGTAAGTCTAACAACATGCGGAAATAACTGAAACAATAATTTAAATTCTCAAAACTAAACTCACTACATATGCAATTTGCCCAAAACGCGGTGAAATACAAGTCACGAGCTCTATAAAATGACATTGAATATCTCTATACATCAGAGTCTAATAAGGATAAGGAAATGACATAATATAGGTAGAGGGGGACTCCAAGGCCTGCAAACGTCGGCAGGTATACCTTGAAAGTCTCTACGTACGGACTCAGCTCACTAATACCTGGTCTGGGATGAAGTACATGTATCTGCATAACAAGATGTGTAGAAGCGTGGCATGAGAATACCATAACAGTACCCGGTAAGTACCAAGCATAACCTCGGTAGAGTAGTGACGAGGTCAGGTCAATGCCCTACTGGAAATAATGAGAAACATGACGAAAAATTTAATAATATAATAATAATGACAATGGAAATGAAACAAGTAAGGATTATGCAAATATTTCGCTACTCATAATAAAGTCAAATAATACATCACGGAAGAACACAAGGATTTACATGTTAAGGAAAAACAAAACAACCAAAGACAAGTGCAGCAATAGAGAAATATCAACAAGGGTCACTACCGAGGTACCACCTCGTAGTCTCAAATCATAAATAAATTCACAATATTTCCTTATATCACCGCAGGAGTATTTAGATCTAGTTTTAAAAATTATTCTTCCCGAAATAGCATCCCGCGTTTTAGCCTACCTTATCCCATCACATGACTTCTAGTAGTTCCCCGACTAGCCAGGCGTATCAAGCCCACCTTATCTCACCGAATGCGTTTCAACACCCAGACCTTATACCACCACATGTGTATCAATATCACAACATATCACAGATCGCACCTCAAGTTTCCAAATATTACAACTTGCCAAAGAAATCAACAATAACATTATTTTCCACAATAAAGAGCTCACGACTCAACAACAATGTACACGAAATCTCAACAAAATAATCGGAAGTGTACAATTCAATAGAATAGTATTTTAAAATTTAACACTTTGCCTCAATGTGATTCACGGCCTGTATATCTCAATACCAATTTCAACAATCAGATATTTCATAATTTAACAACTTCAAGTAAGGGTTTCAACAGTCAAATAATGAGTACGGAATAAAGGGAGCAAAAATTCAACTAAGCAGGTAGAGAATTTAGCAAGAAAGGTAAGGCAAATAAGACACGTGAAAATAGACTAATGATGATGAATATAAAATAATAAAATAACTCAATTAATACGTGACAGGAATTTACACATTTAAAGCTAGAATTTTTCGTATTTAGCTCGTGTACACATTCGTCACCTCGTGCACACGACTTTCTTACACATCACAATTACCATAACAACACCAATCCTAAGGGGAATTTTCCTTACACAAAGTTAGACAAGTCACTTACCTCAAATCGCGTTAACTCAATCCACTAGTAGGTATTGTCCTCGATTATCCAATTCTGAATGGATCGAATCTAGCCAAAACAATTCCATAGTATAAATATAACCATTGGAAACTAAGTCAAACAATAAAATTTACGATATTTGTCGAGAAATAAAAAGTCAATTTGGAAAGTCAACGTGGGGTCCACGTCTCGGAATCCGATAAAAGTTATAAAATTTGAACACCGTACCCATTCAACCCCGAGTCCAACCATACCAATTTTACCAAATTCCGACATAAACTCGACCTCCAAATCCTCAGTTTAAGTTTAGAAATTTTCAACCCAATTCACATATTGAATGATAAAAATAATAATAGATTTGTGTAATTTAACCAAAATCAAGTTAGGAATTCTTACTCCAATGTTTCCCTTGAAAATATCTTGAGAAATCACCTCACACCGAGCTCAAAATTCCAAAAATTGGAAGAACTTAAGTTTTGTTGCCCAAATACTTATTGCTGCCCAAACTTTCCTCTTCGGGAATGCGAGACTACCCCGCGAACACGATGCCTAACGGATCCAAGCTTCACGAATGTGACTCCTCCATCTCGAACACATAGGCCAAAAGCGTGAAGTCCCCATCCTGCCTCACTCTTCTTCGTGAACGCGACTTCCCTCTCGCGTTCACAATGCACCACTCACCCAGATCTTCGTGAATGCGTTGCCCTCTTCGCGAACGCGAAGAACAAATCCTTGCCTACCTCTAGATACCCTTTACGAATGCAAGACCTCCCTTGCAAACGTGGAGAAGGAAACCATTCCATGAAATTCAGTAGTCTCCAAGTTCCGAATTGCGCCGAACATGATCCGAATCACACCCAAGGCCCTCGGGACCTCAACCAAATATACCAACACATCCCAAAACACAATACGAACTTATTCGAGGCCTCAAATCCATTAAACAACATCAAAAATACGAATCACATCCCAATTCAAGCCTAAAGAACTTATGAATTTCTAACTTCTACTTTCGATGCCAAAACTTATCAAATTAAGTCCGATTGACCTCACATTTTGCACACAAGTCTTAAATGACATTACAGACCTATTTCAACTTCCTGAATCGGATTCTGACTCAGATATCAATAAAGTCAACTCCCGATCAAACTTCCAAACCTTCCATTTTTCCACTTTCGCCAATTTACACCGAAACGACCTACGGACCTCCAAACCAACATTCGGTCGCGCTCCTAAGTCAAAAATCACCATACTGAGCTATTGGAATCATGAAAATTCCACTCCTGGGTCGTCTACACAAAAGTCAAACTATGGTCAACTCTACTAACTTAAACTTTGAACTTAGGGACTATGTGTCCTATTTCACTATGAATATCTCCCGAACCCAGAACTAAGCACCCTGGCAAGTCTCGAAACTACAATATAACATAGATGAAGCATAAACTAGGGAGTCGGGGCTAAAATACTCAAAACGACTGGTTGGGTCGTTACATAGGTAAAACTATTTTACTAAAATATCATTTAAAAATTAAATGACCAAATTAGGCATTACTTAAATACTATCCTATAATATTCTTATACTAAAAATTAAAATTACCTTCTAAGAAATAATAAATTTGTATTATGACCATGATAAATGAAAAGAGAGGCGTTTAGATCCATGCAATAACTTAGTGAAGCCT
The DNA here is from genome assembly GCF_000715075.1 of Nicotiana tabacum. Taxonomy (NCBI): domain Eukaryota; kingdom Viridiplantae; phylum Streptophyta; class Magnoliopsida; order Solanales; family Solanaceae; genus Nicotiana; species Nicotiana tabacum. The sequence goes on along the minus strand of NC_134094.1, from coordinate 7,112,637 downwards.
ATTCAAATTCTTGGTGTTTTCTCCTTCCCGTACATTATTGCAAATAAATTATCTCAACCTAAGGCATGCCTATTCAATATTTGTTTATTCAGCTTCCAATAAGTGTTATAAATTCATTCTTCCCATATCAAACCATTGTCAAATGGAAAAATACTTTTTGTTTCATAAAAGATACTGTACTTTTTTTATTAGGCAAATCTGCACACCATTTGCAACAACAACCCATTTACAAGTCAAATCAGGTAATTTGTTTCCTTTTCCTAACAGTTTTTGCGAGTGTTATGCCAATTCTATAGTTTTTATTTGTATTTTTTCATTATTATTGTCATAAGCGTGAACACCCTGAGATAGAAGTTGATTTAGAAATTTATCCATCGATAGCCAAGTGACAATTTTGCCCTTCAATCTACACCAATATAATTTTTTTGTACAAAACAGTAACTTACATTCTAATAAATACCAAAAAGGCAAAGATACAACAGGCAATTGTGATGGAATCTCACATGGGAAATGAATTTATTTAGCTTGGACGGTCCCCACCCTTTGATCAAAGAAATACGTAGCGTAAGTATTTGCCTCCTCTCAGGAATGAGGATGCACATAAAATCTTTCATAGTTCTCAAATATTAATTGAGTGTATGAATAAGATCTCTTACCAACCACTAAACACTGCTGTCTGTTGCCTGTTGTCCAGTAGAAAGGTCACAAAAGTTAACAAACGAAGAAAGACAAACTATAAAAATGTGCAGTAACAGTTAGGGGAAGAAAATGAAGAAAGATCATCAAAGATTACGTTCCAAATATTCATCTTAGAAAAATATTATCTCACAAGCCAATAATGATAACCAAGAAGAACACAAAATACAAAAAGGACAAATGTATGATACTCAAAAATCAGTCATCAGTAACTTATATTAATAAAACATGAGAAAAAAAGATAAATAGGATTCCAAGTCTATGAGAAAGCCACATAACCTTTCTTTGTCCTCTGCTTTATATTAATATATAGATATATATCATATCATCATCATTCATTTATATATAGTACTCCTTGGCCGTTTCAATTTATGTGAACATATTTCTTTTTTAGTCCGTGCCAAAAAGAATGATCACTTTCTTTATTTGAAAATAATTTACCTTTATGCAATGATTTATAGTCACACAAAATATATGTGCCTCATTTTTACACCATAAGTTCAAAAGTCTTCTCTCTTTTCTTAAAATCCGTACTCAGTCAAATGAGTTCACATTAATTGAAACAGAGGGAATATATTAAAAGCACGAAACCCTTAGCAGAATGTCGCTCGCTTTTTTCGCCCTTTAAATATATATTTCACACTAGACAAAATAATCATTTTATTTTTCAATTAAATAATTTAAAATTAATTAAAATTTTACTAATTAAATCTTTCCTTATTTGAATTATGTAGGAAGTCCTAATATTTAGGACTATAAAGCTAATTAATATTTTACGTGATATATATTTCTTTCCTTTTAGATTTTATTACTTGAACACAAAATAAGTTAAACAATAATTCTAAACTAAATATCAAAATATACTTTGACTTAAACACTCTCTTACCAAATCTTGGAAAAGTTCAACTCTTCTTCTTAAATGTCGTTTCAATTTGAGGTGTGTCACGATCCAAAATTTCACCAAATGCGTCGTGATGGCACATAATCTCTAGAACTAGGTAAATCGATTACTTACAACAATTAAGCTAGTTCAACAATGATAAACAAAGTTTAATATAAGCACCGGAACAAAAGCGAAAAATAAGCCTACGCAGCAACAATCTTAAAAAAAACTCCCAAGACTGAAAATACAGATTCACAAACTCTAACTAAATACATGGAATGATCTCTAAGATAGGAATGCAATACTATCCAAATACAAGTTGATAGTACAAAGAAAGGAAAGGTTCTCCAAGGGACTGCGACGACCATGCAGCTCTACCTCGAATCCTTGCGATCAATATGATAATTCTGCCCTAGTCCAATATCTCCAATACCTGGCTACACAAAAATGTGCAGTAGTATAGTATGCGTACGCCACGGTCGGTACCCAGTAAGTATCAAGACTAACCTCAGTGGAGTAGTGACGAGGTACAGTCAAGAAACTCACTAGATAAAATAACATGTGTAGTATAGAAGTATAAAGCAAAAAATGGGAATCAAGAACCAGTGAATAACAACAAGAATGAACCAATGATATAAACAGTAAAGCAATAAGGATACCGTAAAGTATTGTTCAAAACAAATAAGGAACACATGGAAAACCAATTAATCAAGCCTTTCTAACACAAGTTTTCACAACAAGGCCACTTCGTGGTACTTCATCTCATAGTCATGAATCACGGGTCTCAACCCACAATCAGATTCTCACGGCACCTCGTGCTCACATCTTAAATCACAATCGCACGAACAACTCACATGCCAATAGAACAACTCTCACACAGAAGGCAAGTAAAGAAAAGTACATATAAATGGTAAATAACATCAGGGTTCTCCTCCTTAAACCAATATGGGTGTTTAATTACATATATGCTTGTGCAAGTATTCTATCATGATTCAAGTCAACAAGTAAGAGTAGAGGCAATGAATGACACATAAGAAACGATCACCACAAAATGTACCAGGTATAACTCACACCAGATAGGCACACCACTACACAAATATCAACATTAACAAAGCCCCTAGGTCATCACAAATCATTCCCCAACATAGCCCACCTTGTCTAGCCACGTGCACAACAATAAAGTAAATGCCCACCTTGTCTCGCCGCACATGCAAAATAATATTCCCACCTTGTCTCACCACATGCGCAACCCACATATATAGCCCACCTTATCACACCGCATGTGCAAATGCCAATGATAACAATAGCACGAATAACTCAGGTGCGAATACCCTGACAATTCTCTCAACAATATCACATGTGCCAAAAAAATATAATACAATATAATGACTTGAACCACATATGCCCATATTCCACAACATTTCTTAAAAATAATTTCAATACCACAACCACACATAGCCCTCGGTTCAACACCATTGAGTACAACAACAACAATAATAACAACAATAGGAATGAGGCGATTAAAAAAATACACCGAGAATAGCTACACCGAACTAAGACATTAATGCATCACAGAAGAAAACAAAGGATATTATGACACGAAACAAAATAACAAAATACAAGTGAAGAAATAAAAAGTATCAACAAGAGTCACTACCGAGGTACCACTTCGTAGTCTCAAATCATAAATCAATTCACAAGTTTTCCTTATATCACCGCGGGAGCCTTGTATTTAGTTTTGAAAATTATTTTTTCCGAAATAGCATCCCGCGTTTTAACCCACCTTATCACACTGCATGACTTCTAGTAGCTCCCCTAAAAGCCACGCGTATCAAGCTCACCTTATCTCACCGCATGCGTTTCAACCCCAAACCTTATATCGCCGCATGCGTATCAATATCACAACGTATCACAAATCGCATCTCAAGTGCCCACATATGACAACTTTCCAAGAAAATCAACAATAAAAGTATTTTTTTACAATAAGGAGCCCACGGCTCAACCACAATTTACACAAAGTCTCAACAAAACAACGAGAAGTGAATAACTCAGCAGAATAGTATTTCACAACTTAACACTTTGCCTCAATGTAAATCATGGTCTTTATAGCTCAATACCAATTTCAACAACGTGACTTGTGCACTTGAAATGATATCAGGTGCTGAATGCTTCTGCTACGTAGAAAATCAGAACTAGCAGCCTAGGAAAGGCTCCTATTTTATAAAGGAATTTAGACAGGGGGAAGAACCTCCGTTCCATGACTCAATGTGGCAAACCTGATGATAGAAACCATTTTTGTAACTTTGACAAAAAGGAGTTGCTTGCAAAAGACTAACTCAGATAATGGTAGATCATGTCCCAAGTCACAAACCGGGCAGGTTTTAGTTGAAGAAAGGAATGGCGGTTGAAACTTTTGTCCAAATGTTAATGATCTCTGTTTGCAGAACAATGCAAGATAAGAAGGAATGTTCCATTGATATTCAAATGGAGGTACAATTACAGTGAATCCAGGGAAATGAACGGCAAGGAACAAGGAAATGGAACTAAGCTATGCTGATGTTGGCATGGTGACGTGTATCTCGACAATCTTTAGTAAAGGGTTACTTTGAGAAAGAAAGAAGAACAAGGTATAGAGAACGGAGGAGAAAGAAATGGAGAAAAGAAGAGAAGTAGGGGGGGAAGAAGAAGAAAATGAAGAAAGAAGAAAGATCGAGATAATGGATAATTTCCCACATTCGACGATATTCCTGAGCTGATAGTTTGGAGTAGATGAGTACGAATGAGAGTGAGATGAACTTTGACAGTTACTGCTCAAGTACAGGCTAACTTTCTCCGTGTGACTTCTAAGTTCTAACTAATACAAATCATAACAATTTCTCTTCAGGAGTTCATTTTGTGTGTTGATATATATGCATCTGGGATGATACATAAAAGATACTAAGTTCAATTTTCAGAACAGTATTACTCTTAGATATCTGGTTTGTATACGGTCGAAATAGATTTCGTCCTCCGTACGTTTGATCGAGTTCGAATGGTAAGCGATCGAAGTGAGAGCTAGAGATTCCGAGGATAGTACAAACAAGCCTCGAGCCCCAAGATCGATTGAGGAATCGGCTCGGTATCTTTATCAAGTCGATGACCAAATCGAACCGCAAGGCAACGAGAAGGTTGTTGGAGATGCACAGACCGATTGACACTCACCCCGAATGTCGAACTCGAACTCAATGCCGAGGGCTCGATCCAATACCGAGCTCGAGCCAGTATCGAGCTTGCAGACAAGAGCCGTTGCAACCACACTAGGGAAGAGAATCTTGGCAGGAATCGAGGAAGACACAATTCATCATGGGTTCTCCACTATATATTTTTTATTATAAATAAAGTAAGATCCCTCTACTATAAATGGGGGAATCCTTGTAAGCACAAGCATGTTGACACATTGTAAGAAAAGACTACTTCTATTTATTGAAGAATAAATCTCTTGAGCTTGTTTTATTCAGCATACTTACTCTTTTTGTTCAATAAGTTATATCTCGTTTCTATATCCAAGAATCTAATTTTTTTCACTTCTACATACGATTTATGTCAAGCTATATCACATATCCTTAGAACTACTTATAAATTTAACTATATCCGATTTTTCGGGTAAACAGTTTGGCGCTCACCGTGGGGCTAAGGAAAACAATGGTTATTTGATATAAATCCGCAATACGCACCAGTTTACAACTCCGAATCAGCAATGCCAAACCCTTGATTCATGGCGTTACCTATCGACCATGAAGCCGGCCTTCAGGGTGAAACCAAGAACTTGATACCCAGAGCCGGAAGGCCATTTAACAATGTCACTGAAGCTCGAGTCGAAGTACCTGAAATCTGAGTCGAAGTACCACTAGATGTCAATTCACAAGTGGCTCTTGAGGCGAACCAACGTTCCGAACCGGAAAAAAATTATTCAGGGCGGTACTCGATCCGTAGCTCGAGACGCCCAAAACGTGGAGGAGATTGGAGTCAGCTTACGGATGATCTTCGAGATGTTACAAGCCCGACAAATAGCGATAGCTCAGTTGCAGAGACAAACTCAGGTACAAAGCAGGCTGGAGCCCGATCCACTTCAGGAAATCATCCACAGAATTGAGCCAGCCATAGTGAAGTCAAACGAGCAAGAATCGGGGACTACTCCTAAAATTACTAAATTGCTCGAGGAACTCACAAAACAAGTCGAAGCCAACGATAAAAAGTAGAAACATATAATTCCAGGGTCGATTAGATCCCGGGAGCTCCACTAATGATAAAAGGGCTGGATTCGAAGAAATTCATCCAAAAGCCTTTTCCCTCGAGTGCAGCCCCAAAACCAATCCCAAAATAAATTTGTATTCCTGAAATTCCCAAATATAACGGTACGACCGATCCCAACGAACACATCACCTCTTACACGTGTGCCATCAAGGGTAACGATTTGGAAGACGACGAGACCGAATCCGTGTTATTGAAAATATTCGGAGAGACCCTCTCAAAGGGAGCAATGATTTGGTATCATAATTTGCCCCCAAATTCCATCGATTCTTTTTCCATGTTAGCGGATTCGTTTGTAAAGGCACATGCTGGTGCCATAAAGGTTGCGACAAGGAAATCAGACCTCTTCAAAGTAAAGCAAAGGGGTAATTAAATGCTGAGGGAGTTCGTGTCCCAATTTCAAATGGAATGCATGGAATTGCCACCGGTCATAGATGACTGGGCCGTCCAACTTCCCAAAGAAACCCGAATTCGATGTGCAAGTATCATGGTACGCATGGCCACGGGACCGAGGATTGCAGACAATTAAGAGAAGAGGTAGCGCGCCTATTCGATGAGGGCCACCTTCGAGAGTTCCATAGTGATCGAGCCAAGAATTACTTCAGAGAAAGGGACGCCAACAAAAAAGATAAACAAGAGGAACCTCTGCATATCATTCATATGATCATCGGTGGGGTCGATACTCCACAGGGACCCGTGCTCAAGTACGGCAAGATACCAGCCACAGGGGAAAAACGAACTCGAGGTTATGTACCCGAGGGCATTTTATCATTCGGAATTGAAAAAGCCAAGGGCATCTATCAACCTCACAACGACGCTCTGTTTATTTCTATCCTATTAAATAAAGCTCAAGTTAAGCGTGTTTTAGTGGATCCAGGTAGCTCTACGAATATCATCCGATATTAGGTAGTAGAGCAACTTGGTTTGCAAAATCAAGTCATGCCCGCAGCTCAGTTCTTGAACGGTTTCAATATGGCCAGTGAAACGACTAAATGGGAGATTACCCTACCAGTGAATGTAGCTGGAACCATCCAAAAGACCAAATTACACGTAATTGAAGGGGATATGAGGTACAATGCCCTACTCGGAAGGCCTTGGATCCACAATATGAAGGCAGTGCCTTCGACCCTCCACCAAGTAATGAAATTCCCTACGCCAGACGGCATGAAAATAGTATACGGGGAGCAACATGCTGTGAAAGAAATATTAGCGGTCGATGAGGTAACACCGATACCAACGCTATCGGCCTCGGAAAGAATGAGCACTAAAGATAGAAGAGAAACCAAATAGCAATCACAACCACCAGTCTTGACTGAACAGGTGAAATAGGAAATAGAGAATGACGAGGAAGAGTTTCTGACACCTCGAGCTTTCATCATCCCCGATGACTCCGACGCCACCAAATCTATGATCGAAGAAATAGAGCAGGTTATACTAATCGAATATATGCCCAAGAGAAAGGTATACCTAAGAACGGGATTGACCCCTGAACTCAGGTAAAAACTTATTCAATTTCTTATCGATAACGTAGACTGTTTTGCTTGGTCCCATTTAGACATGGAAAGGATTCCCCCCAAAGGGGTTTTTTCGGCCATGATTTTTTACGAGACAATAACTATGTGCTACCCAGGGACAAATCAATAGTATTCGAGGTTCCTTTATAATCAACCTCGAATACTGGAGGGCTAAAAATCGAATAAATCAATTTCGGCACAAGAAGGTTGCTCCATATCAAATTCATGTCGAACAGGGTCTCGATAGAGAAAAGTGTAAGGGTCAAATGGTCAAAACGAACCATGCCCACGTAGTTTTGCTCGAACTCTGGCACAAGATACAAACACATATGTAATGACTTATAAATGAGAACTTCTTTTTCAGATATCTCACACTTTGAAAAGGTTTTCTTGCTTCATGATTCAAACAGGCTTAAAGGCCAACCATCATCAAAGGGTTTTTGATACAAGCAATTATAAAGAATCCGGAATAATTTTGGACCTTAGGCATTGCTGAATCACTGTTGTTTCTGGTGCAATAGCACATGCGCATTTTGGGCCGCAGAAGTGAATATTGTCATGACTATCTAGGACCGTAGGTGCAGTACATGTTCCTCTGAAGCGGACTCGCCGATGCGGGGAATGCATCACAAAAGCTGATATGGCCAGGAAGGCCTAGGATCATAGAAGCAGAAACGCAGAAGCTTGTTTGATCCGCAGAAGAGGAAACTCTTGTGTTACACTTGAAAATTACTTATGATTATTTTTCTGCAGCTGCGGCATCGTAGATGCGGCCGTTTGCCCGCAAAAGAGAAATCCCTGGGCAGAAATCCATCACATGTGTTAAATTTCAGCTCAGTCCAACTGTCAAGGATTTGACCTATGTTGAGGAGTCGGTGGACCTATGAAGGTTCAATTGAGAGGTCAACCAGTCGAGGAGGCGACTTGGGTGACCGACCATGATATTTGTTTCCGTTATCCTCATTTTTTGGCGTTTCAAGTATGTCTCTATACTTGTTGAAGGATGAACGTTTGTTTAAGAGGGGGAGAATGTAACGATTCGACCGACTATTTTGTGTATTTGATCCCGTTTTTCCTTTTTGAAGCTTCCCGTATATGTATTTGTGGTTTTGTGACATGCGGGGATAGTTGATCGAGTTTCGTGAAGGTTTTAGGTTGATTTGGAATGCTTGGTTCTTAGTTTGGAACCTTAGGTTAAGAGTGTTGACCGAGGTTTGACTGTTGTGAAAATGACCACGTAACGGTATTTTGATGTTTCCAATAGGTTCTTATGGTGATTTTGGACTTAGGCATATGCTCGGAATTGGATTTGGAGGTTCCTATGTTGAATTGGCTCTTCTTGCCGAAAGTTGGCAATTTGGAAGCTTAGAAATTTCATATGTTTGACCATAGGTTGACTTTGTGGCTATTGGGTTCGAATTTTTGTTTTTATACTTGGATTACGTCCGTTTTGGCATTTTGAACTTGTGTGTAACGTTTGGTATCATTCAGAGTTGGTTTGATAAGAATCGGATGCTTGGTTGTGATTTTAGCGATCCTTGAGTTTCATCGTGAATTCTATGTGTTTTGCTATCCGACTCGTGGTTCTGGATGTAATTTTGGTTTTTTGAGTTTGCGATGAGATTGTGAGCAAGATAGTATGATGTTTCTAGATTTGTGTGGATGTTTGGTATTGGGCCCCGGGGCCTCGGGAGAGTTTCCAACGTGTTTCAGATTGGTTTGGACTTGATTCATAATTGCTTGTGTGCTGGTGGTGCAGTTATAGCAAATGCAAGCACCAGTTCGCATTTTCATGTACCCCATTTGCAAAGTAACAATCGCATTTGCGAAGGGGGGCAGTGGATGGCAGGCTTTGCATTTGCGAAGCAAGCCTCACAAATGTGAAGTGTGTGGGGCTGGGAGCAGGTCGCTTTTGCGAAGATGTATTTCATCGCATATGCTAAGTGAGATTCACTTTTGCAACACTCTCTGGAATTTTAGGGGTTTTTTATTATTTTTTGAAAAATAAAAATTTGAGATTTGAGGGTCGAATTGGACTCGGATTTAAAAACCAAACACATATATGGACTTGTGGTATTATGGGTAGTCGAGATAATGTTAATATGCATTCCGTTGTTAATGGTATTCCATTATGAGCAGATTTGGCATTCCATTGTTAATGTGCATGTGGTGACATAAGAGTAGCTTGTGGGGGATAGTTATGATATATATCGGGGGTGATTCTTGTTATTGTTTATATGTTGGAACCGAGGGTTGATGTTTTGATCAAATTCTTGTTTTAATTAAATGACTTTCCCTTGTGTTTTATGAGTCGTTAGTGGAATCCAATATGTTATCACATGCCCTGGTTCCATTGATATGCTATTGGGAAAGGCGTATTTTCTTACATTGACTTGTTGTTAAACATTCTTCGAGGTGGTTAATATTTGTTTTGTTATATTTTCCGCTGTCAGTTTTATTTTGATATCTTGCACATGTTATTTTTACTAGTAAGTGTCTTTACTTTAACTAAGGTTAGTCTTGACACTTACTGGGTATAGATTGTTGTGTACTCATCCTACGCTTCTGCATATTTTTATGCAGATACAGGTATATCGGATCGTGCTTGACACTAGAGAGTCGAGCTAGAGCTGCAGAGACTTCAAGGTATACATGTTGTTCTGCTTACATGCATCGAAGTAACCTTGTGTTGATTCCTTACTACTGTTTATTGTATCCCAAACAATGTTGTATTTTGAGACTTCTTATACACTCTCTGTGAAGCTTATGACTCAGTATTAGCATGTTTTGGAATTTGACTATTGTATTTCTGTTTTTGGTTATGTTATGGTACTTTTTCAGCTTTCATTAATATTTGAGTTGCTATTAATTTGTTGATCTTGTTATGTGATAGGATTACCTAGTCTTATGAACTAGGTTCTATCACGACCCTTAAGGTGGGATTTTTGGGTCGTGACAGTGTAACGACCCGGTCGGTCGTTTTGAGTGTATTAGCCCCGATCCCCTATTTACTGTTTTCCCCGTATCTTTTTCTGCTTATGTGACTTGCTGGGAGGTCTTGTTTTTGGTTTCTGAGTGTTTTGGGAAACTTAGTCCCTAAAACAGAAGCTTAAGTCTTAGGATTTTGACCGTAGTCGGAATAGTGTGAAGACAAATATGGAATGGAGTTCCGTTAATTTCATTAGTTCCGTTGGGTGATTTTGGACTTCGGAGCGTGTCCGGACTGTGGATTTGAGGTCTGTAGCTAATTTAGGCTTGAAATAGAGAAAGTCAAATTTTTGGGAAGTTTAACTGGGGGTTGACTTTTTGATATCAGGGTCGGATTCCGATTTCGGAAGTTGGAGTAGGTCCGTAATGCTGAATATGACTTGTGTGCAAAATGTGAGGTCAATCGGACGTGGTTTGGTATGGTTCGGCATCGGTTGTAGAAATTTGAAGTTTCAAGTTCATTAAGTTTGGATTGGAGGGTGATTCTTATTTTTCTTGTTGAATTGATTCCTTTAGGCTATATTAATTATATTGTGCTGCTTGTGGATAGATTCATGGCCTTTGGAAACTGATTCGAGGGGCAAAGGAATTTCCGAGTCGAGTTTTGCGCGGTTTGAGGTAAGTAACAGTTTTAAATCTGGTCCCGAGGGTATGAAACACCGGATTTTGGTATGATGTGATTGTTTTGGAGGTGATGCACATGCTAGGTGACGGGCGTGTGGGCGTGCACCGTGGGACATTGTGACTTGGTCCGTCCTGTGAGACTGTAAAGTTGAATAGCTTATTGTTAATTACATGTTCCCTCTGTCTTGTAGAAATTTGACTGCTATTCATGCTAGAAACCATGCTTAGGCCATATAATATCATTGTTGGGACCCGCAGTGGTCGGGTACCTGTTGAATTAACTGCTATTTGTTGTCTTGAACTCAGTCACAGTTTTACTTGCGTGTCATATCTCTATTTCCTCTTATTTTCCTCTTGATACTTGTTATTATCTCTTTTGGACTGATTTGTATGATTTTTGAGAGCCCGAGAGGCTGGAGAGGTTAGTGACTGAGATATGGCCTGAGTGCCGAGCTGTGAGCTATGTGAGGTATATGGATCGGGTTGCACGCCGCAACGAGCCTTATGGTTATTTATGGAATGTGGATAGGGTTGCACGCAGCAACGAGCCTTATGGCTACTTATATGATTGGGTCGTGCTGCACGCTGCAGCGATATAGCGCTTGGGCAAAAAGGAGCCCCTCCAGAGGCTGCACACCCCCAGTGAGTGCAGGTACATATTGAGTATGAGTACTGAGGGCTGAGAGCCGAGTGATTAAGCTGTTGTGATGAGTTGAGTGACTGTTGCCCTGAGAGGCTGCACTTGCATTTCATTTGTGTTGCACTTAGTTGCTATCTGTCACTGTTGTGAAATTTCTGAAAGATTTTATATCAGGATTTCCTGAACTTGAACTATATAAAACTGATTTGACATAAACTGCCGGATTTGAAAGCATATCTATTCTTTGTTGGAATTATTGAAAATGAACTATAACTGTGTAGCTCATCACTATCTTCAGTTCCTTATTTTTTATTGTTACTTACTGAGTTGGATGTACTCACGTTACTCCCTGCACCTCGTGTGCAAATCCAAGTGTTTCCGGATACAATGGACGTTGATCTCGTGCGTGGTTGAGTATCGGAGTCTTATGAGGTAGCTGCCGGCATTCGCATTCCTTGTCCCTCCTTTATTGTTATATTTTCTTTCCTGTATTTTCATTTTGGCACAGACTGTTGTAGACTCTATTTCTAGACCGGTTGTTTAGATGCTCATGACTTAGTGACACCCCGATGTCGGACTATTTTTCCACACTTATGCTTTGGGTTTTACCCCATTTTAATGAAAAACTCCGGTTATTTTAAATATCTTAATTCATTCCCTTTGAGTGTAGTTTTCAGAAAATCAAATTGTTTGTCATTTGGAGTTATGTACAAACACATATGGCTAATATACAGTACTGAGTTATTGACTTTGTCGAGTGATTGAGCATGATGGGTGGAAAGTGTGAGATGGTGTGATTCAATACTATGAGAGTGTGAGTACATGATTTGATCACTGAGATACATTGCATTTGACATGCGTACTTGAGATATATGCATAAAGATGCATTTATTTCTACTACTCCGATTTTGGTGAAATATATGATTTCACCTGCATATTGACATATAGGCATAGAGATGTATCTTCCCCATGCCATCTGAAATTGAAACATCTTATTTAGTGTTGAAAGGGTTTTGGTAAAAATCGTAGTTTTTACAAACCTACTCATATTTTGGTGATTTCGGTAAATGAATTGGGGTTTTCACTAATATACTTGAAAAAGCATGCCTATTTTTTCAGAACTGTGAACGAGTTGATCATCTTATATCTGAGTATGTTTCTTGTACCATTATTATTATTGTTATGAACTGTTGTTGGCTATTGGTGTTGGACTCAGACCTCCGTTCCAGCTCGTCACTACTTTCACCCTCAGGTTAGGTTTGTTACTTATTGAGTACATGGGGTTGGTTCTACTCATACTATTCTTTTGCATCTTGCGTGTTCACTACATCAACATTCGTGCTAATACTCTCAAATGAAACGGCACGACATCGCCCTTCGTGATTTATACTCAAATAGAATGGCACAACATCACCTTTCGTGTTTTACACTTTACTTCACATGATAAAATATATGAAATGGCACGGCATCACACTTCGTGCTTTAAACTCTCCCTCACCAAGAATATGTGTATATTAATGACAAACAAGGTAGGAATCATAAATACCATCAAGGAGAGTGGTTAACGAATATTACAAATGAACCTCAATTACAACTTTCAAGCCAACAATAGTTCAATAAACCCTCAAGAACCTTATTGTGCAAGTACTTCAACAAATATGAAAATGATCTACAACTCAGGTATAAAATGAATATCCAAAAATAACAGTGGTAGCAATGTATTTGTGATTAAGAATATTGATGACCAAATTAGACACCTAAATGTTTCTCTACATTCCATAAAATTTTAATCAAGTTATAATAAACTAAATCTTGGTTTCTAACATTTAATTCCATGTTCTTGGTAATCTAGAAGTCAAGTAAGGCATGAAGCAAGAAGGTCACGTAATTCTACAAGGCGCAATTTATGGTACAATCTACCCTCGAGCATGATTAACCCTGGCACATGTATATACGCTCGTCACCTCATATATGCATCATCACCGCATGAAGAAAACAGTAACAATTAGTAGAAAAAATTTCCCCAACAAAGTTAGGCAAGACACTTACCTCAACTCGGCCAACTCAATACTCAATTTAGCTTTTTTCTTTACAAATTCGCCTCCGATCACACAATGCAAGAGAAAATAATTTCAATTAATAAAGCTATGATATTTATACAATTTTCAAAAAGTCAACAAAAGTCAACCCCGGGCTCGCCCAGTCAAAACCCGGGTCCAAGGGACTACCCATAGACCACAAGTGCATATACGTGTTTGTTTTGTTTCCAAGTTCGAGTCCGATTTTTTTAAAGCAACTATACCACTCAGCAGCACTTTCCTAGTGGCTAATATATAAATAAAATCACAAAATGGGTCCAAAGCTTACAAGATGTCCAAATCAAAATAAAAGCTGCATGAAGCTACTAGCTGTCAAAAGATAGAAAAAATTCTAATGAACTAGCTATTACAACATGATAAGTTGAATGCTTCCTTCTCCAATTAGTGTATGTGAATCCAATTGTCATTGGCAAATACCAAGCAGCACCTATCAAGCTCTCACCAAGCGCCAGGGTATATTGTCCATAGGCTAAAATAAATTCCAAACATCTCCACCACAGAGTTGAAGCTAGCATAGTCTTCCAAGAGTAATTACCCAAGGAAGATCTCATTCCCCTTCTATCGCCTTATTCATCACCAATGAATCAGTCTCCAGTATGAGAGGATGAAGATAATGCTCCACACAATATTCCAACCCTTGAAGAATAGCCTTAGCTTCAGCCACCACATTAGTTGTCACTCCCAGGTCTACTGCCCTAGCATACAGCACATCACCTTCATCATCCCTCACACAAAAGCCTAGGGAGCTAGGTCCAGGATTGCCTTTTGAAGCTCCATCAGTATTACATTTGTACCAACCATGAAAAGAAAGTTTCCATGTTACTCTTGTAGTGATCAATATAGGTTTATATCCTTTAAAGTATTGAATCATATCTGGCCATAACAATGAAATATTAGGAATCCAAGCAGACCTCACCCTTGCCAGTTGATGCAATGTCCTATTTATCTTATGGATCACCCTATTTGTGGACACTGAACCACCTTGTTTTCCTGCATTTCTTCTCTTCCAAAGCTCCTAAGTGATGATAGCTGGTACTGCTTGAAATAGTGGCTTTAATTTTGGACAACACTGAGCATACCACCAATGCCTTATAATCTGCTTCAATTGAATCAGTTGCACAGAAATTCCAGCAGCTCCCATGAAGAAGTTCCATACCTTAGAGGTAGTAGGACTTGTGACAAATATATGCTCAATGGATTCCTCTTGGGGCTGCTGACAAAACCAACACCTAGACATCACCATTTGCCCTTGCCTCCTCCATTTGTCATCGGTGGCTATTTTCTGCCTCCGCAATCACCACAAGAAAAAGGATATCTTGAATGGCAAACCTTTAATCCACATTAACTTGAATTCCTGGTTAGGATCAGCCCTATGCCTTAATATTTGCCAAGTACTGCTAACACTGAGCTTTCCTGAAGGAGTTGGCATCCAGTATGGCCTATCCCAATATCCCTCACTGCCTTCATAGTGCACATTTAGCCTTATATGTTCTGCAATTTCCTCATTTTGATCTAGCAGCTGATCATCCCATGCTTCCCCTTGCCGCAGTTCTGCCACCTCCTAAAGCTGTTCATTGATTGGAAAGTCTTCAGGTAATACGTGATAAAGTGCACCCAATCCAGTCCAATTTTCATGCCAAATATTAGTTGTTCCACACTTCAATTCCCATACGATCTCATGTTCTACTTCTTCCCTAGCATTCAACATTTGTCTCCAAACATGAGACCCTCCCCTAAAATGCACCACTATTGGTAGCTCCTTCTTGCAATACTTATTCCACATGAAATTAGACCACAAAGATTTTGTGGTCCTAAACCTCCACCATAGTTTAGCAAATAGTTCCTTTGAGACATCATTTAGGGACCTAAAACCTAGGCCCCCTTCCTCTTTAGGAAGGCAAAGATTTTGCCATGAAGCCCAGTGTCTGCTTCTCCCTTCTTCCTTTGTGCTCCAAAAGAACCTAACAAATGTCTTATGTAGATGCCCCAGGATGCTGCTTGGTGGATCAAGGACTGATAACATGTGAACTGGCATACTTTGCAACACACTAGAGATGAGTGTTGCCTTTCCTCCAAATGACAACAACTTTCCTTTCCATGAATGCAATTTAGCCTTCACCTTCTTCATAAGATCCTCATAATAGTCCTTCCTCCTTCTAGTGTAAAAAATAGGACACCCTAGATATGTGAAGGGGAATTTACCTCTTGCAAATCCTGTAATAGCTCCAACTGCCTGATATCTTCTCATAGTTCCCAACACTGCCATAATCTTGCTCAAAGAGGGAGGATGAGCAAATGCAAAGATTATCGTATCATCAACATATGCCAAGTGGTTTAAAGGATCAGACCACTTAGGCATTCCAAATCCCACAAATGACTTATCTTCAAAGAGCTTATTCAAAGATCTGGAAAGTACCTCAGCTGACAAAATGAACAATGCTGGAGATATGGGATCCCTTTGCTTCACACCCCTTGTTGACTTAAAGAACCCCGAGGACTGCCCATTCACCAATACTGAATACCAATTATTTGACATCAAGTTCCATACCATGTTGATGAAGTGTTCAAAAAATCCCATCTTCCTTAGCACATGCAATAAGTACTTCCATGAGACCCTATCATAGGCCTTAGCCATATCAAGCTTGATCACCACATTAGCTGGCTTTCCCTTAACCTTATGTCAATGACAATTTCTTGAGTCAATAAGATGTTCTCAAATATGCGCCTGCCCTTTACAAATCCGGATTGATTAGGAGCTATTAGAGATGGCAAAAAACTCTCCAATATGTCATGTAACACCCTAGACAAGACCTTGTTAATGAAGTTGCTCAAACTAATAGGTCTTAAGTCATAGAAGGTCTCAACTCTAGGTTTCTTGGGCAGCAACACTAGATTGGTGTGAGTGATGGACTTAGGCTATGCAGCTCCTCCATAGAAGTATAGAACCATGTTGTGTATATCAGTACCAATAACATCCCAGCATGTTTGATAAAACAAGCCAGTGAATCCATCAGAACCACTAGCACTCTCCCCACTAAGCTCAAAAACTGTTGCCCTTACTTCTTCAATTGTTGGCAATCTGCTAAGTTCCAAATTCTAATCCATATTGACCATTGAATGTACATTATTGAGCAAGGAAAATTCAGAAGCATCACCTTCATTTGTGAACTGTTTTTGATAGAAGTCCACTGCAGCTTTAGCCAATTGCTCCTAGTCTTCAACCCATACCCCACTGCCACTTTTGATCCTCTTCAGTTGCAATTTCTTTCTTTTTCCATTGACATGATTGTGAAAGAAACTTGTATTCCTATATCCTTCAGCAAACCAAGTCATCCCAGCTTTTTTCTTCCAATACTGCTCCTTAATACTCAAGTATTTCTTCGATTCAGATTGAGCCTTTTGAAGCACAATCCTATTCTCAGTTGTAGGATCTTCTTCAAACAACATCTCCTTCACCCTAACAATGTCCTCCAAAATAGCCAATTGCTTGAAGATATCACCAAATGTTTCCCTAATCCATTTTGAGAGTGCTGCCTTCACCCTCTTGATATTCTGCTTGAACATCAAAAATGGATCCCCTATGAAATCAGCTTCCCAATTATGCCTCACCACATCTATAAATGTAGCATGATTTGTCCAAAAGTTCAAGAATCTGAAAGGCTTGACAAAAGTGGTTGTCTGCACCCCACATGTCATTAGCAATGATGCATGATCTAATCCGGTTCTGATTAGATGCTCAACTTCAATAGTTGGCAACATGTTCTGAAATGGAAAATTAACAAAACTCCTATCCGATCTCTTGAATATACACTCAGCATTGGATCTCCCATTCCACCATGAGAATGGACTTCCTTTGTACCCTTGCTCAAATAAACAACAAGAGTTTACATAAAATACAAAATCCTCATATTCAGGGGGTGTACTGGAAGTCCCCCTATTTTCTCATCTTCATGCAATATGACATTGAAATCCCCTCCTACCAACCATGGTAATTCCATATCACTTGCTAAGTAATACAAGTGATCCCACAAATCCAACCTCTCCATTGCTGAATATTTTGCACAAACAAATGTCATCATCATGTGCTGCCCCAGATCATGGTGAAACACTCTCACAGTCACCTGTTGCTAGGTATCCTCCATTAATTCCCATTCTACCACTGCACCGAAGAATAACCATCTTTGCCTATTAATATTTGCATAAGCAGTCTCCATATTCAACCTCCTTTTATATCTATCAATGAGTCCCTTCTTTTGAAAAGGCTTCATATATGCAACTACACAAAAATTATGCTCCCTATTCATGTTGATCACCCTAGGAAAGGCTTGTTGTGTATTCATAGACCTTATGTTCCATATTAATGTTTTGATCATCATCAATTAGATAGAGAGGCTACCCTCCTGGGCATTATTCTTGAAGGCTGTGGTGGATCTTTACTCTGATTCTTTTTAGTTTTCTTACCTCCTTTAGCACTATATGTGGGGTGATAAATCCCTTTCTCTAGCCACTTGTTTGAAGTTTTCTGCAGTTGATTCATTTTCTCCTTCATCCTCCATTGGATTTTGTCTCAATAAGTCTTCATCAATTGGTGTCACATTGTGTGTAACTAAATCATGTAACTGTTGTAGAGGAGTCTTAATTGGAAAATTAAGATGTAGTTGCATAATTTGATCAATGCCAGATTCCATAGGCACTTCCTCTATTTCCCAGATGCTCTTAGAACAATTGCCCGCTCATCAACCTGTTCATACTCCTTGAATTGTAGCTCATAGACACTGCCTAGCCCAGGAGTTACTGTAGCAGTCTGCTCTGAAAGCACTGTTCTAGTGAGATCACCACCCTTCCCATTGCCTGAAATTTGGTATGAACCCACTATATCATCCCTAATCTTCAAATCAACATCTCTATCAAGTTTGTTCTCTGATGCATACGCCGGAACACCATCTACATAGGCCAAAATCTCTCCAGTGGCTCTAAAGTTGGGGTTTACTGTAGCTGCCTCATCCGGTGAACCTGGCTTTAGGCTAAGCGTCGCCAGCCTAACGCCTGGGGAGCCTGACTTTATGCCTGGCATCGCCAACCTAACGCCTGGGGAGCCTGGCTTTAGGCCTGGCGTTGCCAACCTATCGCCAGGTGAGCTTTGCTTGTTGTCCTTCTTCACTTTGTCTTCTGTTGTCTTTGTTTTGCCCAGCTGATCATCCTTAATCTCAACTGCATCGCTCCATAAGACCTTTGTAGAGTTTACTCATCAAGATCCTCAATCTGCCCAGAATCTTTAAATGTTTGAGATGGAATCGCATGACAAGATTGGTTTGTGATCACATTGAGTTGTTTTAGCTCCTCTTTGGTAGTCCCAAACCTTCTATGAACCCATTCAAGTGTGGATTGAATCCCAGCAGGAGTAGGACCATCTTTAGAACTGAAGACTGTTTTCCCCCCCACCAAAACCAGTTGGTTGTTCTCATTTATATCACTTTGTTCCTCCTCTAATACTGCAAATTTATTCCTTGTTTGAACCTTGTTTGTCTGATCTTCTTCGACCTCCACCAGTGCAAATTTATTGTGCACCTGCTGTACACCAGCATTCACTGGCACGATTGCATTGCCAGTTTGCCCTTGTACCTGGGTTTTGTTATTTTTGTTGGTTTCCCGATTATCCCGAACTTTCTTCCACTGTTCACCTATGTTCCGGACTACTTTTCCACTCGTGAGAATCATTAAAGGGGTAGTGTGAATTTTGGTTTTTCCTTGGTCATCTGCAGCAGTATTCAAGTTGTTCAACTAGGCAAGATCATTCCTTTTCTTGCTGCTTCGATTCTCAATAAGCTCGGGGTGAAAATGCCAACATTCAATTTCATCATGTCCTTGTATTTTACACTCCTTACAATATTTTGATAGCATGTCATACTGAATTCTCACCCATTCTGTTCGAACACTACCAGAAGCTTCATCATCAATATCCAATCGCACCTTTTTAGGTAGTTCGGCCAACAAATCTACAAGAACTTTTACTCTTGCGCAACTCGGCCTAGTTTTGTTTGTAGTTGCCGCGTCAAGAAATACTGGCCTTCCCACAACTGTAGCCAAAGAAAACAGAGTTTCCTTTACAAAAAAAGGTATACAGCAGTCTAGGAAAAGAAATCCACGCCATCGCCATCGGAGTTTCTTCACCTGCCTTAAATTGTGCGTCGTAGATAAGAGTACGCAATTGGTGTTCGTACCCATCTTTGGCTTTGATGTAGTACATACTTTTCGATGTGAAATCGAGGAAGTCTTGCCATAGAGTTAATCTAATTAACACATGATGATCTCTAAGGAATCCGATATTACACTCACCTTTGATACCACATTGAGTTGGAATTATTCGGCGAAGCTCGTGAATCTCCGGAGATCCATATGAAAGCTTGCCAACGATAGCATATTGAAGGCCTTCAATCACGTTCATTCGATCTACTTCAGCCTCTGTGAATTTAACCACTGGTTGGCCATTCAAATACATTGCTCGTCGCAGTGGAATGGGTTGAGTTGAAGCTGCAGCAGTAGCCATCGCTAGAGGATTTAAAGAATTTTGTTTCAAAATCTTAGAGTAATCTAGAGGAGCTGGGTTGGAGTTAGTTGTTGTATGTTGTTGTGCAACGCTGGAGGAGGGCAGACCAGCCGGAAAAGATGGCTTGTTGCCGGCCATTGTTGCCATTGAAGCCTAAAGCTCCAGCTTGTCCGCTACAGTGACGGCGGAAATTTGAGAGAAACAATTCTAGAGAGAGAATATTTTTACCCATCTTTTTAAACGCCTACTTAGTCCTTTTTACATCTTCCTTCTTTTGAGCTAGTTCGAGCTCGATTCGACCCTCAAATCCAAATTTTTTATTTTTTTAAAACTTTGACAAAATCCCCAAATTATTCCCTAGATTCTCATGGATTTGATGTTAAATCTAATATCTAATCACGAAATATAATTGAAAGTTGATTAAAACTACTTACCCGATAGTTTGGTATGAAAATCCTTCTACAAAATCGCCTCCAATCGAGGATGGGGTTAAAATTATAACGAAATGAAGCTAAGTCTCAAAATTACTCAGGTATATTCAGGTTGCAGATGTTGCATTTGCGACATAGGTTTCGCAAATGCGAACCCCGCAAAAGCGAGCATTCATCTCAAAAAGCAAAACATGAAACTTCTGCTAAGGTCGCATTCATTGTAAATGCAAAGACAACTGCCTCGCAAAAGCGGCAGTGATCTTCGCAAAAGCGAGATGCCAAACTTCATAAACGCGAGGTATTTCTTCGCAAATGCGAGGGAGACTTTGCAATTGCGATAGTCGCATTTTCAACAAAAACATCGCAAATGCGATGAAACCAGTACTAGCTCCCAACAACTTAACCAAAATCATTATGAAATCCATTCGAAACTCACCCGAGCCCTCGAGACTCCATACCAAACACCCACACCAGTCTAATAGCATAAAACGAACTTGCTCGCACGATCAAAACATTGAAATAACCTCTAGAATCACGAATCGGACTCCAAAACGCATGGAAATCGCCATGAACTTCAAAAACTTCTAGAATCGCAAACATGCGTCCGAACCATATCAAGTCAACTCCAAATGATGCCAAATTTTGCAGGCAAGTTCCATATGACGAAACAAACCTATTTCTTATTTTGAAACCAAAATCCGAACCCGGTAGCCTTAAAGTCAAGCCATTGTCAAAACCTAGAAAAATTCTAAACCTTTAAATTACCAACTTCCGCCAAATGATGCCGAAATCCTCTAGGAACATCCAAATGAAATTCTAGGCATACATCCAAGTCCAAAATCCCCATCCAGACCTATTAGAACTATCGAAACTCCAATCCGAGGTCAAATGCTAAAAAGTCAAACTTGGTCAACTCTTCCAACTTAATTCTTCAATCCTGAAGTTTATTCTTCCAAATAGATTCTGAATAACTTGAAAACCGAAATCGGCGATTCACACAAGTCATAATACATCATGCGGAGATACTCGTTCCCTGAAACTACCGATCGAAGGGCAAATTCTCAAAACGGTTGGCCTGGTCATTACATTCTCCCCCACACAAGTCATAACCTTACCATACACATACCCGGTGGGGACCCCACGTCACCCCACTCCGTATAAGCCACCCAACACAACATAACTAGAGATATTTACTTTAACCTTGGTCCTTAAACCTTAGAACCCAATCTCCAAAGTTCGGAATTGATTACAAGACCTGAATCTCACATCTATATACTGTATAAGTCTGAACAAGTGGTTCCAAGCCATAAATGTAACCCAATAGGTAATCACATGATATACCCCATCACTTAGATACTCACAACAGTAACTGTTAACCACCATGGTTGCCCAAAAACATATTCGGCATCGGTAGTAAACCTCAGATCGATTAAAACCTCGTTCAAAACCTTCATACTTTGCCGATGAAGAAAGAAACACGCATAATCTCTTAACCACTCATCTGATCAATAAGCCAATAAGCTCACTCGTCCAACCAGGGCCATTTCCCAAATCCTCCGCAGAAATATAGTATCATTCATCCAAACATTCCTTCTTTCAATACGATAGTGAAAATCTCGGGTCTAGAAACCTCATCTTAACCTGTACTAGTAGCCTAACTAACAACTCACCCCAAATCCAGATATGCAGCAAAAATAGAAGGAAGGCAAGGTACGAGACTATCTACAACCACAACAGATATAACAATAAAAGTAAATAAGAAGGCTACTAAGCACGTGAAGCAGGCATGGAAATTCTAACATTTTCCTATGAACTATTTTCAATAAGGTGAAAGCAAAATACATGAAATCAACACAAGGAGTTACATTTCATCATAGTACCGTTGTGGCGCGCAAACCGGTTCCATCATATCAATCCACATAGGGTACCCAACGAGCCATAATACTCGGGCTCACAGATCATATGTGCGTCAACATCAAGCATGCCATAGTGCACAAAATATAACTGTGGGAAAATGAGTAGGCACAAACAATACCGTGGAAGACAAGAACAACTATAGTGAAATAAACAACTCAACATCACGAAGGCCATCTCACCCATAACGCCGTAAGCCCTAAACAGAATTACAATATGCATGCAAAAAATCATGTAGCCCTCACAACATGTCATAGTATAAGAGAGAAACACATAACTTAGACCAAGGTGCAAATAATGTTTATTCTGTCCGATGATATACCCATCAGTTGCAAATGAGCAAGTAAATCCGATCCGATACAGAATACATATTCTCATTAGGCAAACAAATAATCCCCAAACCAAATTTTGATCATTCCGAAACAGGTAAATAACCTTCCAAAAGCTCATAACAACCTTTCCATAACACATACCATCAATCACCCAATCCTCAACATTCCTTCATAATTCGCAATCAAGGAATAGTCTACCAACGAGAACATCCAGTCTCTGAACCTCCTATATACCATAATTTCCATATCCGATCTCAACATCACTACTCAAATGGATGATACGTCATTCATACTCCATCATCTTATAGAAAATATCCACAAGTCAAAGCACAATGCACCTTCGAACAGGCGAACTCTCCTCTGGCAAAAACTAATAGTGACAGCATAATCTTTAAAACCCAAAATCGTCTGTGTCATTAAGAACTCATATCCCTCCCTCAAAAACTAAATTGCAACCGTGTACATGCAAATTTCAACCCCACACGGCGCATCGCCTCTAACATGCTAACTCGCGACACTGTGAAAATTCCATAATCAACTCTGAACCAGGAGCAAATTGAACATCTCATCAACCGCGAACCTTACATTTAACTCAATCTAGGAGAACATCACCACACGCAATATAACTTCTATACCTATACCAAACACGCAATATGTCATAACCATGATGAATTCTTCGGAACTCAATAACACATAATCGAGTCATCAGGACTGATCGCCCCTAACTCTATCGAATAACCCACACTGCCAACCCGGAAGTAGCTCAATCTGATATGATCTCCCTGAAAGAACCTCCCGGGAACCTGAAGCCATTTCTTTCATCCCTCCAACATTGTCATGTAGAATCTTTATTGACAATGAAATACCGCAGATCCGATCACCATTCGCTACCGATCTCAACCCTACCAGTACACAAATTCAGAAGTCCTTAAATGCTATATAAGACCTGAAACTCATCACAACATTCTCGATAACAATTCATCTTACTCTAATCTTTAATACACAGCTAATACGCATCGAGCAACTCGTGCTTCACCAGCACGATCCTACAATCTGATCGTCATTCGCAAACTCCCCCACTTAACCCGAAGCCATAGAAAATATCGTTGTTAATTTAATGTACCATATCTTCATAGCATGCCCCAATCCCGCATGGCTATTAAGTTCAATACTTCAAAAACTCATGCAATACTGGTCATAGAACACTCCGAAGACTCTGCGAAGCGCTTACCCATCCTTGCAATAGTCAAAAAACTTCCCCAAATGCTCTAAAATGATAACATATGCACTCCACCGAATGGAAACCTCATACGAGACACACGATCCAACTCATCACGTAGAGGATGACCTGTTGGCTGTGCTCAAATAACCTCACCATGAACCCACCTTAATCACAACAGCTAGGCCACCAGCCAGTCTTCCTAAGCTTGTGCTTACCAACCAGATATAAGAACCTGCCTCGTAAAATAAATGGACGATTGGAATATTTAACAACGCATCTGCTCCTGAGACTAGACAACACATCGCGATGATAATCAAGCATCCATAGCCCTTCGTAATTCATTTGCAACATCATAGATTGCAGGCGCATAACGAATACCGAATGTGCCACATCACATATGAATGAATAGGAAGAATCAAAATCATAGGTTTCAAGCTGAAACAAGGCCGCACGATAAGAAAGGAAGAAAAGAAAATTTTTCTAAATGCCATGTAGCCTTTCGAAGATATGTATGGACGTCATCATACCAATCCGCAAGACTCTACTAGATACTTGCTCATGACTCGTAGAACCTATGAACCTAATGCTTGTACACCAACTTGTCACGACCCAAAATCCAACTAGTCGTGATGGCACTTAATCCAACCCGCTAGGTAAGACAATTAACTAAAATCCAATTTAATTAGACTTATCGAGGAAAATAAATTGTAACGACCCAACCAGTCATTTTGATTTATAGAACCACGTTCCCCAAAGTAAGATTCCCCGTATGTGCTTTACTAATTTATGACTTGCGGGTATGGTGTGTTTGGGATTTGAAAGTGTTCGGGTTGAAATCAGAACACTTAGTTCCTTAATTGACTTTTTTTAAAAAAAGGCCAAGTTTGACTTCGGTCAATATTTTTTTAAAACGACCCCAGAATCAGGATTTGACGGTTCCAATGGGTTCGTATGATGATTTTGGACTTGGGCGTATGTTCGAATCGGGTTTTGAACAACCCGGGAGCATTTTGGCGCTTAATAGTGAAAACTAGTTAATTGAATGTTTTAAGATTTATTAAATTTGGTTTGGTGTAGGTTTTGGAGTAATCGAGGTCCATTTGAAATTTTGAGCCCGAGAATAGTTCCATATGGTGATTTAGGACTTGCATGCAAAATTTGGTGTCATTCCGAGTAATTTACGTGTGTTTCGGCGCGCTCGAAGTAAGTTTGAAGAATTTTAAAATTCTAAGTTGAATCAATTTGGTTTGAGGTTTGATTCTTAGTTTTGATGTCATTTTACATGTTCCAAGGGTTCGAGTGAGTCCGTTTTATGATTTCAAACTTGTTGGTATGTTCGGACGGTGCCCTGGGGGCCTCGGGAGATAACCAGATGGGGCTCAGACCAATTTTGGAAATTTGAGCAACTACTAAAGCATCTGTTGCAATCGCACCTGCGGTTCAGAAGTCGCAGGTGTGAGTATCGCAGGTGCAACATTTTGCTAGCAGAAGTGGAAAAGGGGAGGGCTCGTTGGGCACCATATAAGCGAGCCAGGAAGTGCACCTGCGCACACGCAGGAGCGAAGGGGGACGCGCAAAAATGAAATAGGCGCAAGTGCGAAGGAACTGGGCGCACATGCGGACGCGCAGAAGCGGCTCCTTGTCCGCAGGTGCGGAGCTTGGCGAAATGGTGGAGTCTCGCACCTACGGCTCCTTGTCTGCAGGTGGGGCTAACCCTCCGTAGGTGTGAAAACATTTTTGGACAGAATGTTAAAAAGGGGCGAGGCTGAGTCATTTTAGTCCGTGTTTCCTCCATTTTTGGGCGATTTTGGAGCTTTTTGAGAGAGGATTTCAACTAGCAACTTGAAGACAAGTTAATTCTACACATTTTGAGTTAAATATATAGATTATAGGTATATTATAACCTGTAAAGTTTGAAAATCAAGGGTTTAGATAAAAAACATAGGTTTTGAGAAAAATGAGATTTTAACCACGAAAATGGTTATGGAATTAGAAGAAAATTATATATTTGAGTTCTTGAGATTATGGGTAACGATTTCCTCCAAACAGTTCCGAAATCCAGGCCCGTGGTAAATTTTAGAAATTTTACCATTTTTGGTTGGGTAATTAATTTAATAGTCTAATTTTGAATTATTTAGCATATATTAGTTATTTTTATATAACATTTGGATAGTTTCGGATTTTTCGGCATCGAATTGAGAATTTAATGCAACATGGTGATCGGAAGTGGACTTTGAGACAAGGTAAGTCTCTTGTCTAATCTTGTAAGAAGGAATTTACCAAGTAGGTGATTTAAATTAATAATTGTTGCTAATTGTGGGGGTTACATACGCACGAGGTGAGGAGAGTCCGTGCATAGCTACTATTTATGCTAAGTTCGGGTAGTTTAGGACTCAAATCATGAATTACGTGTGATAATTATATCCTTTATTTAATTAAAGTATTAGAACTATATTGTAAACTGTTAGAGAAAATAGTAAAAGACTGCAATTTCACAAACTTGAATTTTTGTGAAAAATCTTTAACTGTTAATTGAAATTTGTACATCCTCTTGTACTAATCTTATAATATATATATTCTCATTCCGGAGGTACATAAGAAAATGTTCTACTTTCTTGTGGAGCGGGCCGAACGCCTCAGCAGTATAGATGAATCTATGGATCGTGTCGCACGTCCCTCGGCAGCGTGCACGATACTCAGGACCGGGCCGAACGACCTCGGCATAAATCATGCCTAATAATAATAATTACACGATACTTGGATATTTTATTGCAGTTTGTGAGGCTAATTGATAAATTTGAAATTATTGAACTTGAAAGAATTAATTATTTCTGCTTGTTAAAGAAATTATTATTGTTCACATAGATCAAGTTTATTTAAGTAATTATATTTTAATATTTTTGACCCATAGTGAGTGTCAAAGTCGACCTCTCGGCACTACTTTTTCGAGATTAGACTTGATACTTACTGGGTACATGTTGTTTATATACTCATGCTACGCTTTTTGTGCAGGATCCGAGACAGGAAACTTAGGCGGTCCTACTGGTGCGCACCTATGTTATCCTGATGCATAATGGTGAGCTGGTTCTCCTAAGCCATTCCGCAGCACTCGGTGTCTCTCTTTGTATTGTCTTTTTGTCTATTTTGTGTTCAGACAGTATTTTGGATTTCTTTTTATATAATCTACTAGATGCTTATACACTTATGACACCTGGTCTTGGCACCCACATTAGTAGAATTTGGATTTAATTATTTTTCTTGATTTATTTTATTAGAACATTTTTCATTATTCTTAAATCTTTCAAATAAGAAGGGAGTAATTATTCGGATAATTATTAAAGGAATAAGTATATATTTAATTCACTAGTTGGCTGGCCTAGTTGTAATGTTGGGCGCTATCACGGCCTATAGGTGAAATTGGGTCATGACAACATGGTATCAGAGTCCTAGGTTCACGTAGGTCTCACAAGTTATGAGAAGGCCTAGTAGAGTCTTGTGGATCGGTACAGAGACGTCTGTACTTATCTTCGAGAGGCTATAGAGTGTTTGGAAACTACCTTTCTTCATCTCCCATTGTGTAGTTGATTTAATACTAAATAGATTTTCTCTAATTCTCTCACAGATGGTGAGAATGCGCTCTAATGAGGTTCCAGACCAGGGAAGAGTTACTCCCCCAGTTGTTAGAGGCCGAGGGAGAGCTCCAGCTCGTGGTAGGAGACGAGGATGTCCTAGAGTTATCCAAGTTATACCACCAGTGGATCCAGTAGAGGATCCTATTATCGAGGAGCAGGGCGAGGTGCCCGCAGTAGAGCCAGCTCCGGTGGATTTCACCTTCGGACCAGGATTTTAGGCGGTCATGGGCTGTATGCTACGGTTCATCGACAATATGACTCAGGCCGGTTTATTTTCGGTAGACCCAACCACATTTCAAGCATGCGGTGGAGTACAGAACACTACCGCACATTCTCATGGGTAGATATCTAATTGTATATCAGACTCAGGGTGTGCTACCCGTTGGTGGAGCCCAGCCAGTGGAAGCAGCCATACCAGCTGCAACCGCTGAGGCGTAGGAGCTATTGGAAAGATGGACTAGGCTACATACTCCTTTCATTGGGGGTGAGCGACATGAGGATCCCTAGGACTTCATTGATCGGTGCAGGGACAGACTACAACACATAAGGATATTGGAGTCTCATGGGGTAGACTTTGCTACTTCTCAACTGGAGGGCAGGGCCCATAGGTGGTGGAAGTCCTATCTTCTTGAAAGACCAGTTGATTCTCCTCCCATGACTTGGTATAGGTTTACCCATATTTTCTTGGATAGGTATATTCCACCCTCCCAGAGGGAAGAATTGCGGTTTCAGTTTGAGCATCTCCAGCAGGGTCAAATGTCGGTAACCGATTATGAGGCAAGTTTCTCTAAGTTGTCTCTCCATGCACTTATGATACTCAATACTGATGCGGAGAGAGTACGAAGGTTTGTTGAGGGTTTTCATATTGGCATTCAGGCTACTATGGACTGAACGGTTGAGATGGGGACTTCTTATGAGTTAGTTGTGGAGATAGCCTGGAGGATTGAGGGTGTGCGTCAGCGTAGGTAAGAGGGGAGTCCAGCAGGCCCCCATATCCAGCACCACCGCCTCCTTGGGGTGTTGCAGTGCGACCTTATTTTAGTGCTATGCCATAGAGTTCATACCGCCCACCAGCTATTCAGGGTTCTTCCAGTGGGTATTCAGGTAATCAGGGCCAAACTTCGGGTTAGTATCCCATCATACCGAGGGGTTGTTTCAAGTGCTAGGATTTAAGTCACGTGCGGAGATTCTTCCCTAGACTTCGGGGTAGACTAGTGCAGCAGGGTCAGTAGCCTATGATTACTGCACTAGCTGCTCCACTGGCCGTCCGTACGCCCAGAGGTGGAGGGTAGGTGGGTAGGGGTCATCCTAGAGGTGGTGCTCCAACTCGGTTTTATGCTTTTCCGGCCAGACCAGATGTAGAGGCCTAAGATGCCGTGATCACAAGTATAATTTCCATTTGCGCGAAAGATGCCTCCATATTATTTGATCCGGGGGCCAAATATTCCTATGTGTCATCTCTATTTGCTCAATTCCTAGGTGTTTCTCATGAGTCCTTGGGTACTCATATGGGCGATTCAGTTATTGTGGATTGGATCTACCGGTCTTGAATTGTTACATTTTGTGGTTATGAAACTAGAGCAGATTTTCTGTTGCTTGAGATGACTGACTTCGAGATCATCCTGGGCATGGACTTGTTATCTCCATTTCATGCCATCCTAGATTTCCATGCCAAGACTATTACCTTGGCTATTCTGGCATTGCCTATGTTGGAGTGGAAGGGTTCGTCTGTTAATGTATCTAATCAGATTACTTCCTTTCTAAAATCTCGACACATGGTCGATAAAGGTTGTCTGGCTTATCTAGCCTATGTTCGGGTTACCACTGCAGAGACTTCGGCAATTGATTCAGTGCCTATAGTCCGGGAGTTCTCCGATGTTTTTCCTTCAAATCTTCCAGGCATGCCACCAGATAGTGATATTGATTTCTGTATTGACTTGGGTTCTGTTACCCTTTCTATATCTATCCCACCGTATCGCATGGCTCCGAAAGAGTTGAAGGAGTTAAAAGAAGAGCTTGAGTAGTTACTAGCCAAAGGGTTTGTCATACCGAGCCTATCGCCTTGGTGTGCACCGGTATTATTTGTGAAGAAGAAGGATGGAACTATGCGAATGTGTATTATTAATTGCCAATTGAACAAAGTTCCAATTAAGAACAAGTACCTGTTACTACGTATGGATGATCTATTTGACGAGTTGCAAGGTGCTAGGGTGTTCTCTAAGATCGACTTATGTTCAGGGTACCATCAGTTGAAGATTCAGGATTCGGATCTTCCGAAGACTGCTCTCCGGACTAGATATGGTCATTATGAGTTTTTGGTGATGTCTTTTGGTTTGACTAAAGTCCCGACGGTGTTTATGGATTTTATGAACAAGGTATTCGAGCGATATATTAATTCGTTTGTCATTGTATTTAGTGATGAGATTTTGATCTACTCGCGCAGTAAGGAAGAGCACGAGCAGCATATGAGAGTGGTGCTTCAGACCTTGCGGGAACAAAGGCTATATGCTAAGTTCTCCAAATATGAGTTTTGGCTAAATTCTGTAGCATTTTTGGGGCATATTGTATCGGGCGAGGGTATTAAAGTTGATCCCAAAAAGATCGAGGCAGTTCAGAATTGGCATCATCCCACTTCGGCGACTGAGATCAGGAGTTTCATAGGGTTAGCAGGTTATTATCGTCGGTTCGTGGAGGGTTTTTCGTCTATTGCAGCACCTTTGACCAAATTAACCCAGAAGGGTGATCCGTTCCGATGGTCCGATGATTGTGAGGTGAGCTTTCAGAAGCTCAAGACAGCATTGACTACAACACCAGTGTTAATGTTTCCTTCCAGTTCGGGGATGTATATAGTGTATTGCGACGCTTCACGTGTTGGCTTGGGTTGTGTATTGATGTAAGAAGGGCGAGTTATTGCATATGTTTCACGTCAACTGAAGCCCCACGAGAAGAATTGCCTGGTACATGATTTGGAGTTAGCTGCGATTGTTCACACTCTTAAGATTTGGAGGTATTATATTTATGGGGTTTCTTGTGAAGTTTACGCCGATCATCGCAGTTTGCAGCATTTGTTCAAGCAGAGGGACCTAAATTTGAGGCAGCGCATATGGCTTGAGTTACTAAAAGATTATGATATTACTATCGTGTATCATTCGGGCAAAGCAAATTTAGTTGCAGACGCCTTGAGTAGAAAGGCGAAAAGTATGGGTAGTTTGGCTTTTATTTCAGCAGAGTAGAGGCCATTAGCTTTGGATATTCAGTCCTTGGCTAAAAGACTTGTGAGGCTAGATATTTCAAAGCCCAATCGAGTTCTTGCATGTGTTGTTGCCCAGTCTTCACTATTTGAGAAAATCAAGGCTCGCCAGTTTGATGATCCACACTTATTGGTTCATCGTGAAACGTACTACAATGTCTTCCTAATGTAGATGGGATGAGGGAAAAGATCCTAGAGGAGGCACACAATTCTAGGTATTCTATTAATCCGGGTGCCACAAAAATATATCGTGACCTGAGGTAGCATTATTGGTGGCGGCGGATGAAAAAGGACATAGTGGAATATGTAGCAAGGTGCCTAAATTGCCATCAAGTTAAATTTGAGCACTAGAGGCCAGGTGGCCTCCTTCAGCAGATGACTATACCAGAATGGAAATGGGAACGCATTACTATGAACTTTGTAGTTGGGTTGCCGCGGACCTTGCAAAAGTTTGATGCAGTTTGGGTCATTGTCGACAGGCGGACCAAGTCGGCAAACTTCATTCCCGGTTGTGACTACTTATACTTAAGAGAGGTTGGCCCAAATTTATATTCAGGAGATGGTTCGGTTGCACGGTGTGCCAATTTCCATCATATCATATAGAGGCCCACTGTTTACTTCACATTTCTGGAGAGCAGTACAAACTGAATTGGGGACCCGTGTAGAGCTCAGCACAGCCATTCACCCATAACATGATGGGCAGTCGGAGCGGACAATTCAGATTTTGGAGGATATGCTCAGGGCATGTGTGATTGACTTTGGAGGTCAGTGGGTTCGTTTCTTGCCTTTGGCCGAGTTTTCTTCTAACAACAGTTACCAATCCAACATCGAGATGGCTCCATTTGAGGCTTTATATGGTCAGCGATGTCGTTCGCCCATCGGATGGTTTGTGCCCGGTGAGGCTAAGTTATATGGTACTGATTTTGTGAAGGATGCCTTAGAAAAGGTAAAGTTGCTTCAGGAGCGACTTCGTACAACACAGTCTACACAGAAGAGTTACGCGGATCAGAAAGTGCGTGATTTATTATTTATGATGGGTGAAACAGTTATCTTTAAAGTTTCGTCAATGAAGGGAATCATGAGATTCGGGAAGAAGGGCATGTTGAGCCCCAGGTATATAGGCCCATTGGAGGTGTTGAGACAAGTTGGGGAGGTTGCTTACGAGCTTGCTTTGCCTCCCAGTCTATCGGGAGTTCATCCAGTTTTTCATGTATCTTTGCTTCAGAAGTATCATGCAGACCTGTCACATGTGTTAGACTTTAGCACAGTTCAGCTAGATATTAGCTTGGGTTATGAAGAAGAGCCAATTTCCATTGTTGATAGATAGGTTCTCCAGTTGAGGTCCAAGAAGATTTATGCGGTAAAAGTCCAGTGGAGGGGCCAACCAGTCGAGGAAGTGACTTGGGAGGCCGAGGAGGACATGCAGAGCAAATTTTCACACTTATTCAGCACTCCAGGTATAATTCTAAACTAGTTTGAGGACAAAGTTTGTTTGAGAGGTGGAGAATATAATGACCCAACAAGTCGTTTTGACTTTTAGAACCCCGTTCCCCTAAGTAAGACTACCCGTATGTGCTTTTACTAATTTATGACTTGCGGGGATGGTTGGTTCGGGATTTGAAAGTGTTCGGGTTGAAATCAGAATACTTAGTTCCTTAATTAGCTTAAAAAAGGCCAAGTTTGACTTCAGTCAACATTTTTAGAAAACGACCCCGGAATCGGGATTTGACGGTTCTAATGGGTTCGTATGATAATTTTGGACTTGGGCATAAGTTCGTATCGGGTTTTGGACAACCTGGGAGTGTTTTGGCGCTTAATAGTGAAAACTAGTTAATTGAAGGTTTTAAGGGTCTTTAAATTTGGTTTGGAGTAGGTTTTGGATTAATCGAGGTCCGTTTGAAAGTCTGAGCATCAGAATAGTTTCGTATGGTGATTTAAGACATGCATGCACAAATTGGTGTCATTCCGAGTAGTTTTATGTGTGTTTCGGCCCATCAGAGTAAGTTTGAAGAATTTGAAAATTCTAAGTTGAATCAATTTGGCTTGAGGTTTGATTCTTAGTTTTGATGTCATTTCACAAGTTTCGAGGGTTCAAGTGAGTCCGTTTTATGATTTCAAACTTGTTGGTATGTTCGGGCGAGGCCCCGGGGACTCGAGAGTTAACCGGACGAGGCTCGGGCCAATTTTGGAAATTTGAGCAACTGCTGAAGCTTCCAGCTTCTGCTACAATAGCACATGTGGTTAGGAAGTCGCAGGTGCTTAGGAAGCGCACCTGCGGACGAGCAGAAGCGGCTCCTTGTCTGCAGGTGCGGAGCTAGGCCAAATGGGGGAGTCTCGCACCTGCGAGTATTTGTCCGCAGGTGCGGCTAACCCTCCGCAGGTGCGAAAACAGTGTTCGACGGAATATTAAAAAGGGGCGAGGCTCAGTCATTTTAGTCCATTTTCCCTCCATTTATGGGCAATTTTGGAGCTTTTTGAGACGAGATTTAGACTAGAAACTTGAAGGTAAGTTATTATATACACCTTGAGTTAAATACATAGATTATGGGTAGATTATAACTTGTAAATCGTGAAAATCAAGGGTTTAGATGAAAACCCTAGGTTTTGAGAAAAATGAGATTTTAACCACGAAAATGGTTATGGAATTGGATGGAAATTATATGTTTGAGTTCTTGAGATTTTGTGTAATGATTTCCTCCAAGTATTTCCGGAATCCTTTCACGTGGACCCGAGGTGAATTTCAGGAATTTTACCATTTTGGGTTGGGTAATTAATTAGTAGTCTAATTTCGAATTATTTAGCATGTATTAGTTATTTTTATATAACATTTGGATAGTTTCGGATTTTTCGGCATCGAATTGAGAATTTAATGCGACGTGGTGATCGGAAGTGGTCTTTGAGACAAGGTAAATCTCTTGTCTAATCTTGTAAGAAGGAATTTACCCCATAGGTGATTTAAATTACTAATTGTTGCTAATTGTGGGGGCTACGTATGCACGGGGTGAGGAGAGTCTGTGCGTAGCTACTATTTATGCTAAGTCCGGGTAGTTGAGGACTCAAATAATGAATTACGCGTGATAATGGTATCCTTTATTTAATTAAAGTATTGGAACTATATTGTAAATTGTTATAGAAAATAGTAAAAGACTGAAATTTCACATACTTGAATTTTTGTGAAAATCCTTGAACTATTAATTGAAATTTGTACATTCTCTTGTATTAATCTTATAATATATATATTCTCATTCCGAAGGTAGATAAGAAAATATCTTCCTTTCTTGTGGAGCGGGCTGAACGCCTCGGCAGTATAGATGCATCTATGGATCGTGCCGCATATCCCTCGGCAGTGTACACGAAACTCTGGACCGGGACGAACGACCTCGACAGAAATCGTGCCTAATAATTATAATTACATGATACTTAGATATTTTATTGCAGCTTGTGAAGCTAATTGATAAATTGGAAGTTATTGAACTTGAAAGAATTAATTATTTCTGCTTGTTAAAGAAATTATTATTGTTCAAATAAATCATGTTTATTTAAGTAATTCTACTGTAATATTATTGACCCATAGAGAGTGTCAAAGTCGACCTCTCGTCACTACTTCTTCGAGATTAGACTTGATACTTATTGGGTACATGTTATTTACATACTCGTACTACACTTGCTGCACTTTTTGTGTAGGATCTGAGACACGAACCTTAGGCGGTCCTACTGGGGCGCACCCACGTTATCCTGAGGCATAGTGGTGAGCTGCTTCTCCTGAGCCGTTCCGCAGCACCCGATGTCTCTCTTTGTATTGTTTTTCTGTCTATTTTATGTTCGAACATTATTTTGGATTTCTTTTTGTATAGTCTACTAGATGCTCATACACTTGTGACACCAGGTCTTGGCACACACATTAGTAGAATTTGGATTTAATTATTTTTCTTGGTTTATTTTATTACAACATTTTTCTTTATTCTTAAATCTTGCAAATAAGAAAGGATTAATTACTCGGATATTTATTAAAGGAATAAATATATATTTAATTCACTAGTGGCCTAGCTGTAAGGTTGGGTGCCATCACGACCTATAGGTGAAATTGGGTCGTGACATAAATGATATAATAACTGAACCTTTCTGCTTCTCCCAAGGACCTGTAGCACAAATCATGAGCAGCTAAGATTTAGGATTTTATTAACTAGAAAGAAATAAAATACACCATCTGCTGGAAATAAATGTGAACAAATTAAAATTCTAAAGCTACCAAAAACAAACGACAATTATGAGCAGATCGCGAAAATATCTTCAATGTCAGCTCCCGCCATACACCACAACATCAACATCCAAAATCTGCACGTAAGGTGTAGAAGTGTAGTATGAGTATAACTGACCCCATGTACTCAGTAAGTATATTATCTAACCTCGTCGAAGTAGTGACAAAGATTGTTTTAGTAAAAAAGATACTCACTCTTATAACATGTGCAGTAGACTAATAGTAGAAATAGTTATAGAACATAACATATAAAGGTACCATAAAATAACTATGTGAGGCAGTAAATGATTATTAGGAGAAATCACAGTAGTAAATTCATAATTTTCCCGGTGTGAGAAGTATATTGAAGACATCAAATCAAATGTAACGGTAACACTTTTCATGCTTTTATCACTTCCTCACTATATATACATATATATCAAATCAATTAGCATGAAAACACCCTTCATACATTTATCTCATCCTTGCCAAATGGGCATATAGCAATACCAACCAGGTTGAATAATTTCCAATAATAATGTCCACAAAGTAGAGATTACGTAGATAGTAACTGATAACAAGTTAAAAGCATATAGAAAATAGAAATAGACGAGATAGAGGGCATAAAAGTAATAACAACAATTAGATGTCATACAAAAGTATGGTAGAAGAACATAAATTTTACAAACTAACATGATAGAAGACTTAGATGTAAATATAACAAACAAGAAGGAAAAGCATGATCTTTATAAGCTAACAAGTAGAGGCATGAATGACTAACATGGTAGAAGGCTTGTACTAAAGTGTAACAAAATAGATACGACATGGATGTAAATATAACAACAGAAAGTAGGCATGGTATTTGCAAGTTAAGCAAGTAGAAGGCATGGGCAATACAATAACAATTGAGATATAGAATAAAGACAGGACAATAACGACAAGTCATATAGGAAACATAGGTATGACAATGACAGCTCAAGGTAAAGGCATGAACGTATACGCGAGAAAAATAAATCACAACATAATGCATGTCCCTCGTCCTTGCCTGCACGGAAACACCCATCATCCCATGAACTCGTGGTAATATAAAAGCATGATAATATAATTGAAATGGCACGACATCACCCTTTGTGCTGTACACTCAAATGGAATGGCACAACATCACCCTTCGTGCTTTATATTTTCCTTCACATGATAAAATATATGAAATGGCACGACATCACCCTTCGTGTTTTATACTTTACTTCACATGATAAAATATATGAAATGGCACGGCATCACACTTCGTGCTTTACACTATCCCTCACCAAGAATATGTATATATCAATGACAAACAAGGTAGGAAGCATAAATACCATCAAGGAGAGTGGTTAACGAATATTCCAAATGAACCTCAATTACAACTTTCAAGCCAACAATAGTTCAATAAACCC
This sequence comes from Nicotiana tabacum, assembly GCF_000715075.1. Taxonomy (NCBI): domain Eukaryota; kingdom Viridiplantae; phylum Streptophyta; class Magnoliopsida; order Solanales; family Solanaceae; genus Nicotiana; species Nicotiana tabacum. Next base: position 7,075,905 of record NC_134094.1, on the reverse strand, counting down.
TCAAGAACCTTATTGTGCAAGTATTTCAACAAATCTCAAAATGATCTACAACTCAGGTATAGAATCTAATATCCCAACAATAACGATCATAGCAATGTATTTGTGATTAAGTATAATGATGACCGAATTAGACACCTAAATGTTTCTCTACATTCCATCAAATTTTAATCAAGTTATAATAAACTAAATCTTGGTTTCTAACATTTAATTTCATGTTCTTGGCAATCTAGAAGTCAAGTAAGGCATGAAGCAAGAAGGTCACATAATTCTACAAGGCGCAATTTATGGTACAATCTACTCCCCGAGCATGATTAACCCTGGCACATGCATATATGCTCGTCACCTCATATATGCATCATCTCCGTATGAAGCAAACAATAACAATTAGCAGGAAAAACAATTTCTCCAACAAAGTTAGGCAAGACACATACCTCAATTCGGCCAACTCAATACTCAATTTAGCTTGTTCCTTTACAAATTCACCTACACTCGGCTAAGTCTAGCCCAACACTACTTGAATACATCACACAATGCAAGTGAAAAAAATTTCAATTAATAAAGCTATGATCTTTATACGATTTAAGAAAGTCAACAAACGTCAACCCCGGGCTTGCCCAGCCATAACCCAGGTCCAAGGGTAGGTCTTGACTACCCATTGGCCCATAAGTTTATATACGTGTTTTGTTTCCAAGCTCGAGTCCGATTCGACTCTCAAATCCCAAATTTGTATTTTTTAAAATTTTGACAGAATCCCCAAACTTTTCCCTCGATTCTCATGAATTTGATGTCAAATCTAATGTATAATCACGAAATATAATTTAAAGTTGATTAAACCTACTTACCCGATAGTTTGGTAAGAAAATCTTTCTATAAAATCGCCTTCCATCGAGGCTGGGGTTCAAAATATAACAAAATGAAGCTAAGTCTTGGAATTACTCAGCTATATGCAGGCTGCATATGTCACATTATTTGCAATTCCCGCAAAAGCTAAGCAAGTGACTTCTACTAACGTCGCATTTGTGGCCCAATTCTTCGCAATGCAAAGACATCTGCCTCGCAAAAGCGGCAGGGATCTTCGCAAAAGCGAACTGTCACACTTCGGAAATGCGAGGGATTTCTTAGCAAATGTGAATTTTCCCCCAGCAACCCAGTTCACAAATGCGAGGGAAGCTTCACAATTGCGATAGTCGCATTTGCGACAAAAACATCGCAAATGTGATGAAAGCAGTACCTTCTCTCAACAACATAACCAAAATCAATATGAAACCCATTCGAAACTCACTCGAGCCCCCAGGCTCCACACCAAACACCCACACCAGTCCAACAGCAAAACACAAACTCGCTCATGCGATCAAAACATCAAAATAATCTTTAGAATCACGAATCGAACACCAAAACGCATTTAAATCCCCATAAACTTCAAAAACTTCTAGAATCGCAACCACGCGTCCGAACCATATCAAATCAACTCCAAATTATGCCAAATTTTGCAAGAAAGTTCCATATGACGAAACAGACCTATTCCAAGTTCTGAAACTAAAATCCAAACCCTATAGCCTTAAAGTCCAACCATGGTCAAACCTAGGAAAATTTTAAACCTTTAAATTGCCAACTTCCGCTGAATGATGCTGAAATCCTCTAGGAACATCCAAATGCAATTCCTGGCATACACCCAAGTCCAAATTTACTATACGGACCTATCGCAACCATCAAAACTCCAAACCGAGGTCAAATGCTAAAAATTCAAACTTGGTCAACTCTTCCAACTTAAAGCCTCAATCCTGAAGTTCATTCTTCCAAATCGATTCCGAATAACTTAATAACCAAAATCAATGATTCACACAAGTCATAATACATTATGTAGAGATATTCGTGCCCTCAAACTACCGAACGAAATACAAATGCTCAAAATAACCGGTCGGATCGTTACCTTAGAGAAAGACAAAATAAAAATTATACCTAAAGTCGATAAGCAATTCTCCAGTTTTTCTTATTCTTAATTCTAGATTTATAATCGGTCATAGAAATTAAACCCATAAATTTATGTAATTTGTTTGTCTTAGTAAAAATAAGAAATAGAAAAATACTTTACATAAAATATTATGATTGATTTCTGGGATACAATATAATATCCATCATCCTGTAATCATACACGCCTTCTATAAAATTAATGTACCAAAATATTAATATATATATTCTAATAAATACTATAATTCAATATAAATAACCTAATATTCACAATTATGATACTTTTTAACTCAACATTAAATTCAATAAATACTTTCACAATGTGATGACCCAAAAGGTCATCTTATGTTTTAGAACTCGACTCTTCGCTCTTAAGCCTTAAAAATCTCATTTTATCCTCCTCGATTTACGTGCGCAGTCCGGGGATGTTTCCAGAAAGCTTTTATGTTAAATATTGATGAAAATAAGAATTTTTGCCTTAAAAGTTGATTTTAGTTGACTTCGGTCAATATTTTTGATAAACGGGCCCGGATCTGTATTTTGACGGTCCCAGTGGGTCCGTATCAAAATATGGGACCTAGGCGAATTCTCGAAACCAAATCCGGAGGTCCCTAGCTCGAGGTCTGAAATTTTGATGAAAATCAAAAGTCTGAAAATATAATGGTTTTAAGAATTGGTTGATGTTTGGTCTTCTTCATACCGGATCTGTATTTTAGTTCCAGAGCCTGATATAGGTCCAATATAATATTTATGACTTATCCGTAAAATTTGGTGAGAAACAGAGTTGGTTTGACATGATTCCGACATCCGGATGTGAAAAAAGGAATTTTAAAGTTTTCTTGAGAATTTCATTTGATTTGGTGCTAAATTCGTTGTTCTAGGTTTTATTTTGGCGATTTGATTGCGCGAGCAAGTTTGTATGATGTTTTAGGACTTGTGTGCATGTTTGGTTTGAAGCCCCGAGGGCTCGGGTGAGTTTTGAATGGGCTACGGAATGAATTGAACTTGGGAAAAGTCTTGTTTTCTACATTTTCAGGTGCCTTCTGGTTTCCTTCTTCGCATTCGCGAAGGCACTCTCGCGAACATGAAATAGAAACTGGTATGGCTGAATTTTCTTCTTTGCAAACCCGAAGGCTTGGTCGCGAACACGAAGCAATGGGAGCTTTACCCTTCGCGAACATGTAGTGTTACGGACCTGGGGAGGGGTCAGTATTTCCTTCATCGCGAACACGAGCAAGGTCTCGCGAACGCGAAGGCCAAGGGGAGTAGCCTTTGTGAATGCGAAGGAGGACTCGTGAACGCGTAATCTTGGCAAGATCTACTCTTCGAGAACGCGACAGTGTCCTCGCGAACGCGGTGAACACTGTTGCCCATTTCATAAAACAGTCCCAAAATGGGACTTAAGACATTTTTTTCAACTTTTCAAAAACCAAACGGGCTAGAGGCGATTTTCAAGAGACATTTTCTTCCCCAATGTGTTGGTAAGTGATTCTAAACAAATTATTTCAATTACCCATTACATTTTATGAATTTACAACCTAAAAATCTAGAGTTTTCATGGTAGAATTGGGAATTTTGGGTAGAAACTAGGGATTTCGAAATTTGGGGATTTAGACCACAAATTGAGGTCAGATTCCAAAACCAATTATATATCCGAGCTCGGGGGTGAATGGGTAAATGGATTTTGGTCCGAACCTGGGGTTGTGACCAAGCGAACCCGGGGTCGATTTTTGACTTTTTGGGGGATGTTTGGGAAAATCTAAATTTATGCAATGTAATTGATTTCTTTAGAAATATTTGATATTATTAAGTCATTTTTGAATAGATACGAGTAATTTGGAGGTGGATTCTAGAGGAAAGGCTGTGATTGAGTATTGAGTGGCCTTCGGAGGGAGGTAAGTGTCGTGGTTAACCCTGACTTGAGGGAATTAGGAACCTCAGACTATTTGCTATGTGAAATTCGTGCGAGCGGTGTATATGTGAGGTGACAAGTACATATGCGCCGCCAATTTACCTATTTTCCATGTTTCTTCCATTTTTCTTATATTCCCTTTTTCCCATGCCTAATTGCTACGTGTTTAGACTAGTGTTTTTAATTGACCATCCTTATCATGTTTACGGATCTTCTGGTGATAATTGAGTATATATTTCGAAGTTGAGGTTGATATTGTGAAACCAAATGTTGATGTAAGGCTTGTACTTGTTATTCTATCTCCCTGTTGTTATTTTTTCATTGCATTATGGTAAGGGAGAGTGTTAATGCACGAAGGGTGATGTAGTGCCATATTGTGAGTGTTAATGCATGAAGGGTGATGTCGTGCCATATTGTGAGTCTTAATGCACGAAGGGTGATGTCGTGCCATATTGTGAGTGTTAATGCACGAAGGGTGATGTCGTGTCGTTTCTATTGATTTTATAGTGGGGTTGAGAGTAAAAGCACGAAGGGTGATGCCGTGCATTGTTTTCTTGATTGTATTCACTGTTCCTGTTGACTCATAGTATATTGACTGTTCCAGTTATCATTCTGCCGTAGTTCTTTATCTCGTATTCCCCTCAGAATGTTTTCCCCCTCTCGATATTACCAGTCTAGCTCTTCATTGCTGTTATTTGCATATACACAGTTGAATTGTACAAGTTGATTTGTAGGTGTCTTGTCTTAGCCTCGTCACTACTTTGTCAAGGTTAGACTCGACACTTACCAGTACATGGGGTCAGTTGTACTGATACTACACTCTTCACTTTCTGTTTAGATTTTGGTACCGGCTGGAGTTGATCGAGATTTTAGATGTTGGACCCGCTATCCGGAAACTCAAGGTAGTTTTGTCGGCGTTCGCAGACCTTGAAGTCCCCGTCTATCTTTTATGTTTTACTATTTCTATCATCCAAACAGTTGTAGTTCTTTCAGACTATTACTTGTAGTGAATTCTAGAATGCCCGTGAATTGTGACTCCAGATCCGGGTGGTAGTCATTAATGCAGTTTCTATATTATCCCGCACTCGCTATATTTCATCTTAGCTTATTTACTATTATTTACTGAATGGAATAAGGATTGGTTTAATGAGTCTCTAACGTTGGCTTGCCTAGCAAGTGAAATATCAGGCGCCATCACGGTCCCGACGGTGGGAATTCCGGGTCATGATAAGTTGGTGTCAGAACACTAGGTTGCCTAGGTATCACGATTCACGAGCGAGCTTAGTAGCGTCTGGAGGATCGGTACAGAGATGCCTGTGCTTATCTTCCAGAGGCTATGAAGTTTAGGAACAAATTTCATTTCTATTCTTCTATGCCGTGCGATTTTGTTTCTCAATACTGATTGGACTCTTCTACTCTTATTCTCTCATTGATGGCGATAACACATACCATTTCCTCAGCTGAGCAACAACCAGAGCCTCTAGTGGCAGCTCTTACGCGGGGCAAAGGTAGAGGCCGAGGCCGAGCCACAGGCCGAGGTAGGGGTAGGGCTCAGCTCAAAGCCCGAGCAGCAGCCCCAGCAGTTGAGCCTGAGATAGAGCTTGACGAGGAGGTCCTGCTGGACCAGCTCAGGCTCCGGAGGGGTTTATTGCCACCCCAGTACTTCAGGACTCTTTGGTCCATTTGGTGGGCCATATGGAGAGTGTGGCCTACACTGGCGCATTTCCCTTGGCACCAGCAGTTTCTCAGGCTGGAGGAGGAGCCCAGACTCCTACTACTCCCACTACTCCCACTTTGGAGAAGATAGATCCCCAGTATCAGGCTCCAGCAGCTCAGCCAGTCAGAGTAGTTCAGTCGGTTGTTGTGGCACAGGCTGGAGATGGGTCGGCTATGTCTTCTGAGGCTTTTATAGAGATTGAACAGGTTTACCAAGCTCTTCCTAGTTCATTTCAGTAGTGCTACTTCAAAGGATCCCAAGGAGTATCTTGACAACTGTCACAAGGTTCTACGGAATATGGGTATAGTGGAGACCAATGGGGTTGATTTTGCTGCATTTCAGATGACCGTTTCCGCCAAGAAATGGTGGAGAGATTATTTATTGACCAGACCCGCTGGGTTGCCTGCTCTTACTTGGGATCAGTTCTCTCAACTCTTCTTAGAGAATTTTCTGCCTATCACATTGAGAGAGGAGCATTACCGTTAGTTCAAGCGTCTCCAGCATGGTAGTATGACTGTTACTCAGTTTGAGACCCGTTGTTACATCCCGCATTTTTATATGTTAAAGTTTCGTCGTAAGTTAATCGATGTAAACTTCGGGAATGAGATTATTTTGAGAATATAAGAATTATGCTATTTCAAACAAGTGATCAGTAAATTCGTGAAGGTGAGAGGTAAGCAAATCGAAGAAAAGAAATTTCATCAAAGTTTGAAATTTTGGGATAAAATAAGGCTCGAGCTAAAATAGCCGGTATTTATGGACTTGTACCATACAAGGTACCACATGGCCATGATAGTAAGGTGTATAAAATGTATTAAATGGGAGTAGTATTTTAGGTAATTTGAGATAACTCTTAATTATGTGGGTAATTGGTTAATTATTGGATTACTAGTGAATTAATAAGTTGATTAAGGAGTAAATGGATTGTTAATTAAGGTCTTTGGATAAAGACCAAGGAATCAATCGTGGCAGCAATACCTTGTCCAAATTACGACTCTTACAGTATGAGTGAAAAGGTGGCATATTTGAGTAATAAGTGACTTAGTCATACCATTTCAAGCCTAACACCTCTCTAATTCAAAATGAGGGTCTTATATCAAAGTAGGCAACATACACGAATTCAATAATTCAAGCAAAATACTTTATCATCTTAGCAACATGAAGCAACTTCAATCTTTCATACAAAAACTACATAATGTTATAGCAACGGGATTTTTAATTCTAAGGAAGTACGGTGCAATCTTTCTAAAAGAATATCATACGGATTTTCCCCTACTTTGATCCGCCGTTATGTGATTTGTCACAATTGACGTGTGTTAGAGGGATTTTCAAGAGAACAGATCCAGGTATGTTAAGGCTAAGCCCTTCCTTTATTCTGGCATGCTTTCATAATTACATGTGTTTGATAACGAGGCATAAAGAGAACTTCATACTCCCGAATTTATATACATTATCCCAGTCTCATAAATTACAGTATTCTCATTATCAGGACTTCATATTCAATTGAGTGTTGTCTTCTTCCAATCAAGAGAGAGAGCCTATATATACAGTATTACAGTTTTTTCATTACCATCGAGCTGTAATCGATGGGCAGGCCCCGATTGGGCAACCTATGATCAGATGGTAAGTTATATACCGAGCCTACAGTGGCCGTGCGCCTATGAGCGAGCCCAGTTGGCCGAGATACAGAGCCTAGTATAGATGAACACCTATAAGCGAGCCTACTACGGCAGAGCAGTTATATATATACCGAGCCTTATAAGGCCGGACAACTATTTTACTTACTATATTGAGAGAGTTGAGTCAGTATCAGTAGGTGAGTATATCTTTAGATTATATTTGACTCCCAGTTACTTTCAATTATTATATTATCAGTTCAGTTTCGGCTTTCAGTATATTGCCTTACATAGTCGGTACATTATTTCGTACTGACGTCTCTTTTCTGAGGGCATTGCATTTCATGCGTGCATGTTCAGACATATAGACGGGTAGACCTGCTCATTAGGTGTTGCCCGAGTTTAGCTTGACCGGTAAGCTCCATACCCTTCGAAGTTGTCGGGTCTAGAACTTAATGTACATCTTATGTATATATGTATATATGCTATGAGTAGGTCGGGGCCCTGTTCCAATCACAATATATCCATCAGTACAGGCTTGTAGATATATCCTGTCAGTTAGTGTAGTATGTTGTGCTTGTAGGCCTTTTATGTATATTTTGTTGGTTTGCCAGCTGTAGTAGTTATGACGGCTTTGTCGGCCCAGCTATATATTGATGTTTAATTAGCATTCGTAATTGTCTTGCAATGTGGCCCATGGACAAAGTATGACATTGTATGTTCAGAGTCCCTTAGTCGCAAATTGGTACGCAAGGATAGGTGAGACACCGCGTGCCGGTCTTGCCCCCAGGTTCGGGGCGCGACAAAAGTGGTATCAGAGCAGTTCTGCCCTAGGGAGTCTACAAGATGTGTCTATTAGAGTCTTGTTTATGGGTGTGTTTTGCACCACACTTATAAGTAGGAGGCTACAGGCTATTTATGACTGTCATTCTTTATTCTTACTCTAGATCGTGTGGGAGAGCTCAGTCGTAGAAATTCAAATTCCTAAATTTTATTATATTCGTAATACAACGGTACTAGCATCTAGAAATAAGGGATTGAATATGGCTGTGGAAGAATTGAGTCAGAGGAACTCGATTTTGCATCATGCTTATGATGAGTAAATGTAAGGTCTCCAGCAGAATATGTGGATACTAAGACGTGCAAGCCTCTTGATAAGGAGCCTTAAGGCAAGAATATCTATCCACCCCTATGGTGAAAGGCAATGGGAGATTTAGAACATAGATACAAATTTCAACAAGTAAAAGAAGCAAGGTGAAGAAGGGTACGAGGTACCCAGTTAGTAAAGATGAACATTATCTACAATTCAGGAAGAGAGATATAAGAATTTTGAGTTACCTTCAACAGTAACAAAGGTATGTACAATTGTCCACACCCATTTTAGTTATGCCCTATGAGGGCTAACAGGTGTAGTTTAAGGGAAGGACGGTATATCGGGATCCGACTTGGGTTATAGTAACCCAAAATGGTTAATGGATTGTTTGCGTTAGTTGATATTTCCGAAAGATATAGAAAATGTGCTAATAGATCTCCTTGTGAGACACATAGATGGTGCACTCTAGAACAGTACAACTAGATATGAATAGTAGAATGTTCAAAGACAGGCACTGGAATCCTGGAATGAATAAATATTACCTTAGTATGGCTCCCGTCCTTAGTAGAGCGAGAATGCTAGGAAACTCGAAGAGCCAATGGATGAAGCAAGGGTAGCTAAAAGCAAAAGAATGTCTTTTTGAAGTTTTCAAAAGAAAGCGATAGGCAGAAATATTAGCAGGGAAATAAGGAGAGAGATAAGGAATCATTATGAGTAAGGTGTGATACATGGATGCCAACGGTAGATAAAAACAAATGACAGTATTACCAAGTCTCTAGTCATGTGAAGGAAGAAACGAGAGGTGATAGGCCTTGAGACAACAAAAGAGTATAGGCCATAAAGTCATATCATTATTTCGAGAAATAAGTTCATGACTCTAACGTGATTACTAGAGGTAAAAGCTAGACCTTCAAAGTAATAGAAATCAGTATGGGCTGGCAAACAAGATAAACTAAACATGGATTTGGGACTGAGTGATTTGATAATTGTCGACATCATGAGAATTTCTAATTTCGTTTCGGCAATAATAGAATAGACAACAGAAGAAGATTCATGAAACATTCAGAGAATGGTAATTCAGGGAGACACTTCCCTAACGCAAGCAATGTGAGCAAAGTTAATCTTAAGGGACTGTATGTGCTAGTTACACTAAGTGTCACCCTCACGAGTAAGGAAATTTTGTTATCCTTGATACAGAAAGATTACCGCAAGGCAAGCAAAGGTCATCGATGATATAAAAATACGCCAAAGATGAAAAGGTAAAACATCTATAGGTAGATCCTCGTGGCTCCAACTCTTAGTACTCCCCTAAAGGGGGGAATATGGGTGATGTGGCATTAAGTCGGATTTAAGTAGTTCTAGTAACTATGGGATGGTGAAGGAAGAATGCGAAAAACAAATGAGAAAGGAATGGGATTGCACTTATCCAAATCCTACAGATATGCTACGATTCCAGAACATTATGCAAGCATGATGTCAAGGAGAGGAATTAAGGGTTCCGGCCTGGGATAGTTTTGATAAATAAGGAGCCAGTGCGAGACGTAAGTTACGACAAAAGAAAATAACCCAAGAAAGATTATGCAGAATATTAATAAGAAAATGGGCCAACGAGTAGTTAGTAGTTGATTCAGGAAGAGCCTAGTCATGGCTAGATAAGAGGTTACAAACAAATCAATAGATCGTGCAAGATAAACGTAGTGAACCCGAACATGGGAAATTCAGTCTCGCATATATGACATTGTGATCCTTGAGAAATATTCAGATAGGAGTTGGGGTAGTTAAAGGCACCATATAAGTGTTACGGAAATAAAAGAGAGTCCCACTAGGAAGACAATCAAAACTTCAGTTCAGAAGCAACCGTACGAGCACATAAGTGTGGAGGTAAGTACGTAAGAATAATTATAGATGAGTATGAACATAAAAACAAATATACAATGTGATAAGCTCGCAACCCTGCAAGAATCAGAGGGTCCTCCCTAAGTACTACAATGAATGACTAGTTGAGGAAGTAAGGAAGAAGGCTTCAACCTAAGCATAGTGCCCCAAAGAGGAAATGGTCTTGCAACAACAAGTCTCATAAAAAACATTGTACGCACTCCATAAGGACGTGGAACCTATCGTTTCTAATGAACGGGGAGAAAAAAATCAAAAGGTGATATTCAAGATTATATGGGTTGTAGGGAATTCCAATATGTGTGGGCACTAAGATAAGCCAAGTATTCAGGCAGTAAGTCTCAGGACGACCAGAAAAAGAAATTGCTTGCATTTAATGATCCAAAGTTAAAATAAGTAATTGAGTCCAAGACATAGACAACAGATTGAATTGTTAGAAGATTGTATCATGGATATTCTAAAGCGTCCATGAAAGGCTAAAATAATAACTAATACCATGTGCCGCAGATAGGAAGATAGCTTAAGCCTACATAAAGGCTGATCAGAAGGAAGAGGAAACTAAAGAGTTACATCAATAAAGTAAACCACTAGTCTGATTATTGGACCCAAGAACCTATAGAAACCGTGATTGAGAACATAGCAGAGTCACTCTTAATATCAGAGGTACAAGAGAGATGGTACAACAACCATATTCTATGACGGCTCTACGAGAAAGCAATTAGAAGAGTACCATGCTCATAAGAAGGCATTATGAAGCTCCCACCAGATTGTGTATGCACTAGAGGTGCAAGTATTATAATAGAGCTTCAAGTTGTGGATGTAAATTATACCTTTGTGGAAGGGAGTCGTGAAAGAAATAAAAGATGTGATGTGAGATTTTAAGGAAAGTAAGGTAAAAGTGAGCAACGTACGAGATACTCAAGTGCAGAAGGTTGTGAATAGTCCATACTTCGGATAGAAGACTAGAAGCACTGGGATTCAGTATCCAGGAATGATAGCGGCATCGTCAGTGGCATATCATCCAGCTTATAGTTTCTAGGTATCGAGAAGACTAGTTAAGAGGGTAAATAAGAGTTAGAGAAGATGCGATGTCTCACTTGATGTTTCAGAATAACACAAGCAAATCTTTGGTATAAGCAAGTTGAAGAAAGGTTGCGAGTAGTATAAATAGATATGTGTAGGTCGCAAACTAAAGTATGGTAAAGCGACAAGGTTTTAGGAAGACATGAGTAAGGATAAGAAATAACAAGTGAGAAGGTGAAGAGAAGGGATAAGTCCTCGAAATTAAGCCCCTGAGAACAAGAATTATAGAAGGTTCAGTATAGTCTGAATATACTCAAGGAAGTCTAAGACTAGTAGAATTTAAAAGAGATGGAATGCTGCCCTGGTAATAGAATAAGGGTGTAATTATGATAGATAAAGGATGACGTTTGGGCCTTCGATTGAGTAATGATTTGATGAATTGTAAAGTATTAAAATACCCTCATAAGGAGAATCACATTAAGATGCTATGAAATATGGTTATTGAAGTATAGTATCGCCCCTTGGTGAATTAGTCTAATCACTTCAGATGTTTCCCCAATGAGACGTGAGCCCTAGTGACAATATATTACGTAAGAAATTTCAAGTTATGAGTGGTAAATTTTAGAACAATATTGAGGTTAATCAACAATGGATGGACGAAAGTGACAAAGTAGGAGATGAGATTAGGCCACCATTCTTAAGTTGAACAGTAATGAGGAAGCATTAAAGGACTTAGATTTATACATATAGGATAAGCACGAGAGTAACCTGGAGTTTGGTAGCAGACCTCAGCAATGTTAAATCAAAGTAAGTGTTATGGCAGTAAATTCATACGAATGGATAAACAGACCTATAAAATAAGGTATAACGATATTCGTAAGTTCAACAAAGTACCGAGCGAAGAACTTCAGTATACTCTTAGATGCCCAGAGGGACATCTTATCAAGCTCTGTGTATGTTTACAAAGTGAAGCCTAGAGATTGGCTAAAAGCTGAATGAACATAAAGAGAGAAGAATCGCATAGGCACACTTACAAGGTCAGAGTCGTATAGGCTGCATGACAGAAGGTAGCGACAATTACGAGATTGGAAGGATTCCGACCAAAAGTCGTGGTGTAAGAAAGAGGCCAAAAGGGGGGAATGCCGTTGCCTTGGGACTTATTCACAAAATATTTATCTAGATGGCAAAGAGAGTACTAAGGTATTCGGAAGACATAGGTTATGAAAATGATAAGTGCATCAGTCAACATTCGAGGACGAATGTTCCAAAGGGGGGAATGATGTTACATCCCGCATTTTCGTATGTTAAAGTTTCGTCGTAAGTTAATCTACGTAAAGTTCAGGAATGAGATTATTTTGAAATTATAAGCATTATGCTATTTCAAACAAGTGATCAGTAAATTCGTGAAGGTGAGAGGTAAGCAAATTGAAGAAAAGGAACTTTCATCAAAGTTTGACATTTTGGGATAAAATATGGCCCGAGCTACAATACCCGGTATTTATGGACCAGTTCCATGCAAGGTACCACATGGCCATGATAGTAAGGTGTATAAAGTGTATTAAAAGTGAGTAGTATTTTATGTAATTTGAGATAATTCTTAATTATGTGGGTAATTGGTTAATATTAGATTAGTGGTGAATTAATTTTTTGATTAAGGAGTAAATGGATGGTTAATTACGATCTTTGGATAAAGACCAAGGAATCAAACGTGGCAGCAATACCTTGTCCAAATTATGACTCTTACATTATGAGTGAAAAAGGTGGCATATTTGAGTAATAAGTGACTTAGTCATACCATTTCAAGCCTAACACCTCTCTAATTCAAAAGAAGGGTCTTATATCAAAGTAGGCAACAGACAAGAATTCAAGAATTCAAGCAAAATACCTTATCATCTTAGCAACCTGAAGCGGCTTCAATCTTTCATACAAAAAACTACATAATTTTATAGCAACGAGATTTTGCGATTCTAAGGAAGTACGGTGCCATCTTTCTAAAAGAATATCATACGGATTTTCCCCTACTTTGATCCACCGTTATGTAATTTGTCACAATTGACGTGTGTTAGAGGCATTGTCAAGAGAACCAACTCATGTATATTAAGGCTAAGCCCTTCCTTTATTTTGGCATGATCTCATAATTACATGTGTTTGATAACGAGGCATAAAAAGAAATTTATTCTCCCGAATTTATATACATTATCCCATCTCATAACTTTCAGTATTCTCCTTATCGGACTTCCTATTCAATTGAGTATTGTCTTATTCCAGTCAAGAGAGCAGAGAGCCTATATATACAGTATTACAGTATTTTCATTACCATCGAGCAATAATCGATGGGCAGGCCCCTATTGGGCAACCTCTGATCAGATGGTAAGTTATATACCGAGCCTACTGTGGCCAAGCGCTTATGAGTGAGCCCAGTTGGTCAAGATACAAAGCCTAGTATGGCCGAGTGCCTATGAGCGAGCCTATTACGACAAAGCAGTTATATATATACCGAGCCTTATAAGGCCAGACAACTATTTTACTTACTATATTTAGAGATTTGAGTCAGTATCAGCAGGTGAGTATATCTTCAGATTATCTTTGACTCCCAGTTACTTTCCGTTATTATATTATCAGTTATGTTTCAGCTTTCAATATATTGCCTTACATACTCGGTACATTATTTTGTACTGATGTCTCTTTTCTAGGGGCGTTGCATTTTATGCATGCAGGTTCAGACAGACAGACGGGTAGACCTCCTCAGTAGGTGTTGCCATAGTTAAGCTTGATCGGTAAGCTCTATGCCCTTCGGAGTTACCTGGTCTAGAGCTTTATGTACATCTTGTGTATATATGTATATATGCTATGAGTAGGTCGGGGCCCTATTCCGATCACAGTATATCCATCAGTAGAGGCTTGTTGATGTATCCTATCAGTTAGTGCAGTATGTTGGGCTTGTAGACCTTTTATGTATATTTTGTTGGATTGCCAGCTGTAGTATTTATGACAGTTTTGTCAGCCCAGCTTTATATTGATGTATAGTCAGCATTCTCAATTGTATTGCAATGTGGCCCATGGCCAAAGTATGACATTATATGTTCAGATTCCCTTAGTCGCAAGTTGGTACGCAAGGATAGGTGAGGCACTGAGTGCCGGTCTTGTCCCCAGGTTCAGGGTGTGACACCCATTTTGTGGATTTGGCCCGTCATGCTATTCTTCTGCTTGCCACCGAGAGAGAGAAGGTGATGAGGTTTATTGACGGACTTGCTCAGCCTATCAGATTGCAGATGACTAAGGAGACTGGGAGTGAGATTTCTTTTCAGGCGGCTACGAATGTCGCCATACGAGTCGAGATGGTTCTTGCTCAGGGAGGTCAGGGGTATGACAAGAGGCCTCGTCAATCCGGCGAGTTCAGTGGTGCCTCATCTAGAGGCAAGGGTACGTTTGGTAGAGACCATTCTCCCAGGCTGTTTCATTCAGCACTCCAGGCATCCCAAGGTGCCTCAGGTGGTCGTTGTCCTCATATGCCTTATTCCGACCAGCTAGCCTACAGTGCACCACCAGATCCTATAAATGCACCTCCACTCCAGAGTTATCAGGGTGGTTACTCAGGTCGACATAGTCAGTTTCAGGGTCAGCATTCTCAGCAACCGAGGTCATGTTATACTTGTGGTAATGTGAGGCACATTGCTAGATTTTTCCCTCGGGCAACGGGCAGCTCACACCATCAGAGTTCTCGTGCCATGGTTCCAGTACCAGTTGCTGCACCACCCGCGCAGACAGCCAGAGGTAGAGGCCAAACTGTTAGAGGTGGAGGTCAGTCCGTTAGAGGTGGAGACCAGCCAGCTAAAGGCCATCCCAGGGACGTAGTTCAAAGTGGCGGGGCCCGAACTTGGTCTTATGCTTTCCCAGCCAGGCCTGAGGCTGAGTCATCTGACGCTGTTATCACATGTACTGTTACAGCTTGCAGTAGAGATGCTTCAGTTCTATTTGATCCGGGGTCTACTTACTTGTCACGCCCCGAACCTAGGAGCGAGACAAGCACCCCGTGCCTCACCTAACCTGGCGTACCAAATTACGACTAAGGGACTCTGAACACATAATGTCATACTTTGGCCATGGGGCCACCTTGCAAGACAATTTGCGAAGCAAAATATAAAACTGAATGGAAACTAGCACTAACTAAATATCAATATAAAGCTAGGCCGACAAGGCCGTCATAGCTACTACAGCTGACAAACCACCAATTTATACAAACCCAACATACTGCACTAACCAACAGGATATGCCTACAAGCCTCTACTGATAGATGTACTGTGATCGGAACAGGGCCCCGACCTACCCATAAATATATACAGATATACATAAGATGTACACAAAACTCTAGTCCTGGCAACTCCGAAAGACGTGGAGCTTACCGATCAGGGCGGAACTCGGAAAACACCTACTGAGGAGGTCTACCCGTCTGTCTGTCTGAACCTGCACGCATGAAATGCAGCGCCCCCAAAAAGGGACGTCAGTACGAAATAATGTACCGAGTATGTAAGGCAATAAAATAACTGAAATCTGAAACTGAACTGATAATATGATAACTGAAATTAACTGGGAGTCAAAGATGATCTGGAGATATACTTACCTGCTGATACTGACTCAACTCCTTCAATATAGTAAGTAAAATAATTGTACGGCCTTATAAGGCTCGGTATATATAACTGCTCTGCCATAGTAGGCTCGCTTATAGGCGCTCGGCCATACTAGGCTATGTATCTCGACCATGCTGGGCTCGCTCATAGGCGCTCGGCCACAGTAGGCTCGGTATATAACTTTCCATCTGATCAGAGGTTGCCCAATAGGGGCCTGCCCATCGATTATAGCTCGATGGTAATGAAAATACTGTAATACTGTATATATAGGCTTGCTGCTCTCTTGACTGAAAGAAGACAATACTAAAATTGAATATAGATTCTCGATAAGGAATAATATTGTAACTTATGAGACTAGAATAGTGTGAATAAATTCATGAATATGAACTTCTCTTTTTGTCTCATTACTAACACATGTAGCTACGAGATCATGCCAAAATGAAGGAAGGCTTAGCCTTAACATACCTTATCACAATCTTTTCAATCACCAAGTTGAACTCACCTCTTCGCACCTTAATCTACAAGAATGGTAATAATACTATCGTTAAGTTACGAAAGGTACAACTATCGCACAACGAACGACAAACCTATTTTGTATTAAAACGGGCAGCATCTCCCCTATAATATGCCCTTCCTCCAACTTCAAGATAACACCAACAATACAAGGACAGAACAATAACAACATATATACATCATTTTCCAGCCCTATATACACCATCAAATACTACAAAACAGCCCAACACACCCCAATCTATTCGTACACAAAACGACCACCGTAGTAGTGTCAAACGACCCGAAAATGTTATGACGAACGACCAGCCAACCACCCTACATTTATATGGTGTTTATAAACCCCCTTCCTCCTCCAAAACTCCACAAAATAGTAATAAAACACGCAGCCCAACAGCAACACAAAATAGTCCACAAAACAGTCCGCTACAAGTGAATAAATCGAACTCACGGCTTCCGATCACCATCCCGTGAGTTCTTACAAGTATAGAACGACTTACCATGAATTTACAGAAGAAAAAAGGGATGAAAGAGAGCAGTAAACTCATCTTATTTGTTGGATAACTCAGCTCCTATCTTGGTTCTTCAAACTCTAAGTTTTACCTCCAATTGGAACTTGAAAGGGAGAGAAAATCAATTAGGGTTTGTGGGAAATTTTTGGGAGGATTCTTTGCAGAGCTTATGTCTGGTTATTATGCTCTATTTTAAGTCTAATATATGAATAAAATAGGCCCTTAAAAGGCCTCTTTGGACGACCCGAAATGGCCCATTTTTGGGCTTTCATTTAAGCAAGTAGGTGACACACCTACTTGTCACCTAGCAGCTTGTGCAGTATCGCAAAAATGCACATATCTCTCTACTCCGATGTCGTATTGACAAATGGTTTAATGCGTTGGAAAATAGACTCATAGATCTTTAATTTGATGTATGGAACACACCATAACTCTAAGTATATTGGGAGAAAATTGCAGTTACATGTGACCCAAAGTTTCAGTAAAACTTATGAATGTAACTTGTGATGACTTTCATCGACTTTTGTTCCACAACTCGCTTGACTTAAAAACATAACACACGGATGTAATACGACTAATATAAATCATAACATAATCTCTTTATCATGTTAATCACCCTAGTCTCACCCCAAAGGTACATGTTATGACATTCCCAACTTGTCGACTTTCGATGAAACATTATTTTATTTAATTGCTTTAGCTTCTGAACTGTCCAACCCTCTTTGTACTTGTTGTTCATGATCTTCAATATTTGTAACCTCAGAGGTAACATGATTAACTTACTTTATATACTTTTAAATATTATCTCATTTTTTGTCCTACATTAGTTTGCTTACGACGCATTTTTACATACGAAAATATAGGGTGTAACATCACTCCCCCTTGGGAACATTCGTCCTCGAATGTTTACTCTTGGAGACTTTGGAAACTTTTTCCAGAGTATCCTTCGTACACTAGGTTAAAACCAACCTGCACGTAGCCAGAAACATACTATGCATGCCACACATGGCCAATCTTTATAAATAGCAGCAATTTGCCTCACCGACCGTAAATCATAAATATTGAAAGTGAAAAATAAAAGCTTACCTGATGACCTGCTAGCCTACATAGAGCTATGTTGTAGCGTCCCATCTCGAACCATATCTTCATTTTGAAATAGGTGGGGGTATTTAGACTTCATTTCTTCCTCCGATTCCCACGTCATCTCTTCTACATTCTTGCTCCTCCATAAAACCTTTACGGAAGCTACCTCCTTATTTCGTAGATTGCGGATTTGTCGGTCTAGGATGGCAACTGGAATTTCCTCGTATGACAAGTCCTCTGTAATCTGTACATCATCCGTGGGCACCACTCGGGTAGGATCGCTAATGCACTTCCGTAGCATAGATACGTGAAAAACCGGATGGACAGACTCCAATTCTGAGGGCAACTCTAACTCATAAGCTAGTTGGCCCACTCTCCGAATGATCCTATAAGGCCCAATATACCGTGGGCTAAGCTTTCCTTTCTTGCCAAACCTCATCACGCCCTTCATAGGTGATACCTTTAAGAATACCCAGTCATTAATCCTGAACTCTAAGTCTCGTCGCCGCACGTCAAAATATGACTTCTGACGACTCTGAGCTGTCAACAGTCGCTCCCGGATAACCTTTACTTTCTCTATGGCCTGCTGAACCAGGTCTGGCCCATGTAACCCAGATTCTCCAACATCAAACCACCCTATAGGAGATCTGCACTTACGCCCATACAAAGCCTCGTACGGAGCCATCTGGATACTGGAGTGGTAACTGTTATTATATGCAAACTCGATAAGAGGTAGATGTTCATCCCAACTTCTTTTAAAATCCAACACACATACTCGTAACATATCCTCGAGCATCTGAATTGTGCGCTCGGCTTGTCCATCAGTCTGTGGATGAAAAGCTGTGCTGAGATTCACCTGAGTCCCTAGACCTCTCTGAAATGACCTCCAAAAATGTGCTGTAAACTGAGCCCCACGGTCAGATATAATAGAAACTGGTACTCCGTGTAGCCGCACTATCTCCTTAATATATAACTTTGCATAATCTTCTGCTGTATATGTAGATCTGACCGGTAGGAAGTGAGCTGATTTCGTGAGCCTATCGACTATCACCCATATGGAATCGAACTTACGATTAGAACGAGGTAAACCCATGATAAAGTCCATGTTTATCGCCTCCCATTTCCATGTCGGGATCTCTATAGTCTGCATTAGCCCTCCGGGCTTCTGGTGTTCTACCTTCACTTGCTGGCAACTAGTACATTGGGCGACAAACTCAGCAATGTTCTTCTTCATATCATTCCACCAGTACATATCCTTAATGTCATGATACATCTTCGTCGATCCAGGGTGGATGGAATACCATGAATAATGTGCCTCTGACATAATCCTGTCTCGTAGCCCTGCTACATCTGGAACACACAAACGACCCTTGTATCTGAGAACCCCATCTCCCTTGAGCTCTAACAATGGCTTCTTCTGCTGCGGAACTCGCTCTCTCAACTCGACCAACTCTGGGTCCTCGTACTGCCTTTCCTTGACTTCAGCTATGAGGGATGATTTTGCAGTGTTTTGGATTACAACTCCACCATCCTCAGAATCTACTAACCGAACCCCCAATGAAGCCAATTGATGAATATCTCTAGCTAATTGTCTTTTCTCGGGCTCTACATGTGCTAAGCTACCCATAGATCGGCGACTTAAGGCATCTGCTACAACATTAGCTTTCCCTGGATGGTAGAGAATGTTAACATCGTAATCTTTCAATAACTCAAGCCATCGCCTCTGTCGCAAATTCAACTCTTTCTGCTTGAAAATATATTGTAGGCTTTTATGATCAGTAAATATATCAACATGAACACCATATAAATAATGCCGCCATATCTTAAGTGCATGGACAACCGCAGCTAACTCGAGGTCGTGGGTCGGATAATTCCTCTCGTGCTTCCTCAACTGCCTTGAAGCATATGCAATTACCTTCCCGTGTTGCATCAGGACACATCCTAACCCGACACCTGATGCATCACAATACACGGCATAACCCTCTAGACCCTCTGGAAGTGTTAGAACTGGAGCTGAGGTCAACTTGTTCTTAAGCTCTTGGAAACTCCGCTCACAAGCTTCTGTCCATTGAAACTTAGTTTCTTTCTGTGTCAACTTCGTCAATGGTGCCGAAAGGGAAGAAAAACCCTCTACGAACCTCCGATAGTATCCTGCTAAGCCTAGAAAGCTACGAACCTCTGTCGGAGTGGTAGGTCTAGGCCAAGATTTCACGGCCTCAATCTTCTGAGTGTCCACCTTTATCCCTTCATCTGATACAATATGCCCCAAGAATGCTACAGACTTCAACCAGAACTCACATTTAGAAAACTTAGCATACAACTTACGATCACGGAGGGTTTGGAGTACCGCTCGCAGGTGGTCCGCATGCTCATCCTCTGAACGGGAATAAACCAGAATATCATCAATAAATACTATCACGAACAGATCTAAAAATGGCCGGAATAGGCTATTCATCAAGTCCATAAATACAGCGGGTGCATTAGTCAACCCGAAGGACATGACAAGGAACTCGAAGTGGCCATATCGGGTCCTGAAGGCTGTCTTCGGAATATCTTTTTCCCGAACTCTGACCTGGTGGTACCCCGACCTCAAATCAATCTTGGAAAAGCATATAGCTCCCTGCAACTGATCAAACAAGTCATCGATCCTTGGAAGTGGATACTTATTCTTAATAGTTACCTTGTTCAACTGCCTATAATCGATACACATCCTCAGCGAGCCGTCTTTCTTCCGCACAAATAGTACCGGTGCACCCCAAGGTGAGGTACTGGGCCTAATGTAACCTTTCTCCAGCAAATCTTTTAACTGCTCCTTCAACTCCTTCAATTCGGCAGGTGCCATTCTATACGGAGGGACGGATATTGGTTGAGTTCCTGGAAGCAAATCGATGCTAAAATCAATCTCTCGCTCTGGAGGAATACCTGGAAGCTCATCTGGAAACACATCTGCATACTCTTTGACTATGGGAATAGACTGAAGTGTAGGTATCTCAGCATCTGCATCTCTAACTCGCACAATATGATAAATGCACCCTTTTGCGATCATTTTCCTCGCCTTCAGATAGGAAATAAACCTACCTCTGGGTGTTGGTGTATTACCTACCCATTCAAGGACTGGCTCACCCGGAAAATGAAATTTGGCTACCTTTGCTCGGCAATCAACTGTGGCATAGCAAGCTGCCAACCAGTCCATGCCCATGATAGCATCAAAGTCCATCATCTCTAGCTCAACTAGGTCAGCTGAGGTCTGACGACTACAAATTGTCACCGTACAACCTCGGTAAACCCGTCTAGCAATAATCGATTCTCCGACCGGTGTAGATACCGCAAAAGGATCACTTAGTATTTCAGGCACTATACCAAACTTCCTCGCGACAAATGGGGTAATATACGATAAAGTAGATCCTGGGTCTATCAAAGCATAAGCATCGTGAGAGCAAATGGTTAATATACCTGTCACAACGTCTGGTGAAGACTCCTGGTCCTGTCGACCCGCTAAAGCATAGATACGGTTCTGATTACCACTTGAACTGGAACCTCTACCTCTGCCTCGACCTCTACCAGCCGAAGACTTAGACTCACGCCTTGAAGGATGCACGGACATAGACGATCCTGTTGCTGAACTCGCTGGTTGTGCCATTCCCCCAGAATCTCTATTTGGGCAATCTCGCATCATATGCCCCGGACGCCCACATGTATAACAAGCATCAGAACCTGCTCGGCATTGACCCAAGTGTCCTCTACCACATATGTCACACCGCGGAGGAAATGACCATGTCTGCGCAGAACCTCGTTGTTGCTGCAAACCCGACGCCCGTGAGCTCTCACCTGGTCCTGACTGAGTATAGCGGTCATACCCGTAACCCTGTAACTGAGGTGGCGGAGGCCTAGGTGGCCGTCCGAAGTACTGGGTCCTATAACTACCCTGAGATTGCTCCTGAGACCTGGGAAATCTCATCCTCTTACGTTGCCCTTGCTCAGCCCTCTCTGTACCCTGCTGCCGACGCCTACCCCTTTCTATATTCTGGGCGAATGCCTGAATCCGGGAGATATCCATACTATCCTGCAATGCAGCGGTGGCACATGCCTCGGTTAACTCTGGGGCTAACCCTGCTATAAACCTGTGAATCCTGTCCCGCATAGTAGAAACTATGGATGGTGCATATCTGGCCAATGAGTCAAAACGGAGACTATACTCTCGAACACTCATATTACCCTGCTTGAGGGCTAGAAACTGATCGACTCGAGCCTGTCGGATCTCCCGCGGTAAGTACTGGTCAAGGAAAGCATCTGAAAAATTCTCCCAAATAGCTGGAGGTGTATCACATCCCCTGGACCTCTCCCATCCCTCATACCAAAGGATGGCTATATCTCGGAGTCGAAAAGCTGCTAGCTCAACTGCCTCTTTCTCCGTGGCATGCATAACACGAAAGATCCTGTGAAGCTGATCTATGAAATCCTGCGGGTCCTCCCTCTGATCTGTCCCCGTGAACTCTGGGGGACTCAAAGCAATAAACTCTCGGACCCTTGAACTCCCAGACCCCTCAGAAGTTCCTGCACTAGCTGATGCCCTAGCATGTTGCTGGGTAGCTACCAACTGTGTCAACAAATGCACCGCACTCCTTAAGTCCTGATCTGATGGAAGTGGAGGGGGAACTGGATGTGCGGTTTCCCTAGGAATCTCCGTAGTTGGTGGAGGAGCCGGTAATGGCTGAGTAGGGGTCTCCCCTTGAGCCTCAGACTGGGCCCCATCTACTGGGGGTACCCTGTTGGTCCCCTCACCTACTACTGTATCTCTCCTCTGGCTAGCCGTAGTCTTCCTAGTCACCGTCATCTGTGCATGCAAACACCAACACATAAGTTTAATTCAAATTTCCTATAACTCAGTTCTATAGCACGATTTAGATTTCAAAGAAGTGTAACCAACTCCTAAATGCCCTGTAGTTCCTTGCTTATATAATGTGGTGCACAACACATCTATAAACAAGACCCTACTAGACACGGCTTGTAGACTCCCTAGGACAGAACTGCTCTGATACCAAGTTTGTCACGCCCCGAACCTAGGAGCGAGACAAGCACCCCGTGCCTCACCTAACCTGGCGTACCAAATTGCGACTAAGGGACTCTGAACACATAATGTCATACTTTGGCCATGGGGCCACCTTGCAAGACAATTTGCGAAGCAAAATATAAAACTGAATGGAAACTAGCACTAACTAAATATCAATATAAAGCTAGGCCGACAAGGCCGTCATAGCTACTACAGCTGACAAACCACCAATTTATACAAACCCAACATACTGCACTAACCAACAGGATATGCCTACAAGCCTCTACTGATAGATGTACTGTGATCGGAACAGGGCCCCGACCTACCCATAAATATATACAGATATACATAAGATGTACACAAAACTCTAGTCCTGGCAACTCCGAAAGACGTGGAGCTTACCGATCAGGGCGGAACTCGGAAAACACCTACTGAGGAGGTCTACCCGTCTGTCTGTCTGAACCTGCACGCATGAAATGCAGCGCCCCCAAAAAGGGACGTCAGTACGAAATAATGTACCGAGTATGTAAGGCAATAAAATAACTGAAATCTGAAACTGAACTGATAATATGATAACTGAAATTAACTGGGAGTCAAAGATGATCTGGAGATATACTTACCTGCTGATACTGACTCAACTCCTTCAATATAGTAAGTAAAATAATTGTACGGCCTTATAAGGCTCGGTATATATAACTGCTCTGCCATAGTAGGCTCGCTTATAGGCGCTCGGCCATACTAGGCTATGTATCTCGACCATGCTGGGCTCGCTCATAGGCGCTCGGCCACAGTAGGCTCGGTATATAACTTTCCATCTGATCAGAGGTTGCCCAATAGGGGCCTGCCCATCGATTATAGCTCGATGGTAATGAAAATACTGTAATACTGTATATATAGGCTTGCTGCTCTCTTGACTGAAAGAAGAACAATACTAAAATTGAATATAGAGTCTCGATAAGGAATAATATTGTAACTTATGAGACTAGAATAGTGTGAATAAATTCATGAATATGAACTTCTCTTTTGTCTCATTACTAACACATGTAGCTACGAGATCATGCCAAAATGAAGGAAGGCTTAGCCTTAACATACCTTATCACAATCTTTTCAATCACCAAGTTGAACTCACCTCTTCGCACCTTAATCTACAAGAATGATAATAATACTATCGTTAAGTTACGAAAGGTACAACTATCGCACAACGAACGACAAACCTATTTTGTATTAAAACGGGCAGCATCTCCCCTATAATATGCCCTTCCTCCAACTTCAAGATAACACCAACAATACAAGGACAGAACAATAACAACATATATACATCATTTTCCAGCCCTATATACACCATCAAATACTACAAAACAGCCCAACACACCCCAATCTCTTCGTACACAAAACGACCACCGTAGTAGTGTCAAACGACCCGAAAATGTTATGACGAACGACCAGCCAACCACCCTACATTTATATGGTGTTTATAAACCCCCTTCCTCCTCCAAAACTCCACAAAATAGTAATAAAACACGCAGCCCAACAGCAACACAAAACAGTCCACAAAACAGTCCGCTACAAGTGAATAACTTGAACTCACGGCTTCCGATCACCATCCCGTGAGTTCTTACAAGTATAGAACGACTTACCATGAATTTACAGAAGAAAAATGGATGAAAGAGAGCAGTAAACTCACCTTATTTGTTGGATAACTCAGCTCCTATCTTGGTTCTTCAAACTCTAAGTTTTACCTCCAATTGGAACTTGAAAGGGAGAGAAAATCAATTAGGGTTTGTGGGAAATTTTTGGGAGGATTCTTTGCAGAGCTTATGTCTGGTTATTATGCTCTATTTTAAGTCTAATATATGAAGAAAATAGGCCCTTAAAAGGCCTCTTTGGACGACCCGAAATGGCCCATTTTTGGGCTTTCATTTAAGCAAGTAGGTGACACACCTACTTGTCACCTAGCAGCTTGCGCAGTATCGCAAAAATGCACATATCTCTCTACTACGATGTCGTATTGACAAATGGTTTAATGCGTTGGAAAATAGACTCATAGATCTTTAATTTGATGTGTGGAACACACCATAACTCTAAGTATATTGGGAGAAAATTGCAGTTACATGTGACCCAAAGTTTCAGTAAAACTTATGAATGTAACTTGTGATGACTTTCATCGACTTTTGTTCCACAACTCGCTTGACTTAAAAACATAACACACGGATGTAATACGACTAATATAAATCATAACATAATCTCTTTATCATGTTAATCACCCTAGTCTCACCCCAAAGGTACATGTTATGACATTCCCAACTTGTCGACTTTCGATGAAACATTGTTTTATTTAATTGCTTTAGCTTCTGAACTGTCCAACCCTCTTTGTACTTGTTGTTCATGATCTTCAATATTTGTAACCTCAGAGGTAACATGATTAACTTACTTTATATACTTTTAAATATTATCTCATTTTTTTGTCCTACATTAGTTTGCTTACGACGCATTTTTACATACGAAAATATAGGGTGTAACATTACTCCTATGTGTCATCCTATTTTGCTTCATATTTGGTTGTGACCCGTGATTCTTTGAGTGCTTATGTGTTTGTGTCCACACCAGTGGGAGATGCTATTGTTGTAAATCGTGTTTATCCTAAGTGTGTGGTCACCATTGGGAGTCTTGAGACTCGTGTAGATCTTCTACTTTTCGATTTGGTTGATTTTGGTATCATACTGGGTATGGATTGGCTGTCACCTTATCATGTTGTATTATATTGTCACGCGAAGACTGTGACCTTAGCCTTGCCGGGGTTGCCTCGATTAGAGTGGAGAGGGACTCTTGGCCATTCTACCAACATGGTTATCTCTTATATGAAGGCTCGGCATATGGTCGAGAAGGGGTGTCTAGCTTATTTGGCTTATGTCCGCGATTCTAGTGCGGAGGTTCCTTCCATGGATCCAGTGTCAGTTGTTCGTGAGCTTCCAGAGGTGTTTCCTACAGACCTGTCGAGGATGCCACCCAACAAGGATATTGATTTCTATATTGATTTGGCCTCGGGCACTCAGCCCATTTCCATTCCGTCATATCGCATGGCCCCGCTTGAGTTGAAAGAATTGAAGGAACAGTTGCAGGATTTGCTTGATAAGGGCTTCATTAGACCTTGTTTCTCGCCCTGGGGTGCACCTATGTTGTTTGTGAAGAAGAAAGATGGATCGATGAGGATGTGTATCGATCATCGACAGTTGAACAAAGTCACCATCAAGAACAAGTATCCATTGCCCATGATTGATGATTTATTTGATCAGCTTCAGGGTGCCAAGGTATTTTCGAATATTGATTTGAGATCTAGATACCATCAGTTCAG
The DNA here is from genome assembly GCF_000715075.1 of Nicotiana tabacum. Lineage (NCBI taxonomy): Eukaryota > Viridiplantae > Streptophyta > Magnoliopsida > Solanales > Solanaceae > Nicotiana > Nicotiana tabacum. The sequence goes on along the minus strand of NC_134094.1, from coordinate 7,049,548 downwards.
GATTAGGGCATCTGATGTCCCTAAGACAGCTTTTCGGACTCGGTAAGGGCATTGTGTGTTTCTAGTGATGTCATTTGGGCTGACAAATGCCCCATCAACATTCATGGATTTGATGAACCGGGTGTTCAGGCCCTACTTGGATTCCTTTGTGATTGAGTTTATTGATGATATCTTGATCTACTCTTACAGCCGAGAGAAGCATTGGCAGCATCTTCGAATCGTTCTTCAGACTCTGAGAGATAGCCAGTTATATGCTAAGTGCACCAAATGCGAGTTTTGGTTGAGTTTAGTTGCTTTGTTGGGTCACGTTGTATCAGTATAGGGTATTTAGGTGGATCCTAAGAAGATTGTGTCAGTTCAGAACTTGCCTACACCCACATCAGCTACAGAGATCCGTAGTTGCTTGGGTTTGGCGGGCCACTACCGTCAATTCGTGGAGGGGTTTCCATCTATAGCAGCCCTGTTGACGAGGTTGACCTATATGGGTGCCTAGTTTAGATGGTCAGACGAGTGTGAGGCGATCTTCCAGAAGCTCAAGACAGCTTTGACTACGACACCAGTATTGGTGTTACCCTCAGGTTCATAATCTTATACAGTATATTGTGATGCATCTCGTGTTGGTCTGGGTGCGATATTGATGCAGGGTGGCAAGGTTATTGCATATGCTTCGTGGCAGCTAAAGAATTACCCTGTTCGTGATGTAAAGCTGGCAGCCATTGTTCACGCGCTGAAGATTTGGGGGCACTATCTTTACGGCGTGCCATGTGAGGTATTCACGGATCATCGAAGCTTGCAGTATTTGTTCAAGCAGAAGGAGCTCAATTTGAGGCAGAGGAGGTGGTTAGAGCTATTGAACGATTATGATATCACCATCTTGTATCATCCCTGAATGGCCAATGTAGTGGCTGGCGCTTTGAGTAGAAAGTCAGCTAGTATGGGTTGCCTTGTATATATTCCAATTCGTGAGAGACCCCTTGCATTGGATGTTCAGTCCTTGGCCAATCAATTCGTGAGGTTGGATATTTCTAAGGCAAGTCATGTTCTATCTTGTACAATTGCTTGGTCTTCTTTTTTTTGAGCACATCAGAGGTTGGCAGTCTGACGATCCTCATTTGCTTGTCCTTAGAGACACAATATGGAACGGTGGTGCCAAGCAGGTTACTGTTAGAGATGACTGAGTTTTGAGGATGCAGGGTCGTATTTGTGTGCCTAATTTGGATGGGCTTCGTGAGTTGATTCTGGAAAAGGTCCATAGTTCCATATATTCTATTCATCCAGGTACAACCAAAATGTATCAAAATTTGCAGCAACATTGTTGGTGGAGGAGAATGAAGAAGGGTATAGTTGCATATGTAGCTTGGTGTCTGAATTGTCAGCAAGTTATGTACGAGCACCAGAGACCTGGTGGTTTGTTTCAGAGGTTAGAAATTCCTGAGTGGATGTGGGAGCATATAACTAGGGATTTTGTTGTTGGACTCCCATAGACTCAGAGAAATTTGACGCAGTATGGGTCATTGTGGACAGGTTGACCAAGTCATCATATTTGGAGGATATGCTCCACGCATATGTCACAGACTTTGGAGGATCGTGGGATCAGTTATTGCCCCTTGAAGAGTTCGCGTACAAGAACAGCTACCAGTCGAGCATTCAGATGGCTCCCTATGAGGCACTATATGGTAGGCGTTGCCGGTCACCAGATGGGTGGTTCGAGCCGGGGGAGGCTCGGTTGTTAGGCACAGACTTAGTACAGGATGCCTTGGATAAGGTCAATATTATTCAGGATCGACTTCATACAGCTCAGTCTAGGCAGAAGGGTTATGCCGACCGCAGAGTTTGTGATGTTGCATTCATGGTTGGGGAGAGAGTGTTGCTTCGGGTATCACCCATTAAAGGTGTAATGAGGTCAGGAAAGAAGGGAAAGTTGAGCCCTAGGTATATCAGACCTTTTGAGATTCTGGAGAGAGTGAGAGAGGTGGCTTACAGGCTTGCATTGCCACCGGGGTTATCATCAGTTCATCCGGTATTCCATGTGTCCATGCTTCGAAAGTATCATGGCGATCCGTCCCATGTGTTAGATTTCAGCTCTGTCCAGTTGGACAAGGATTTGACTTACGAGGAGGAGCCGGTGGCTATTCTAGCCCGACAAGTTCGCCAGTTGAGATCAAAGAGTTACCCTTCAGTTCGAGTGTAGTGGAGAGGTCAGCCTGTTGAGGCAGCTACTTAGGAGTCCGAGTCTAATATGTGGAGTAGATGTCCCCACCTTTTCACCAGCTCATGTACTTTTCTATGTTCGTTCGAGGACGAATGATTGTTTTAGAGGTGGAGAATGTGATGACCCAAAAGGTCATCTTATGTTTTAGAACTCGATTCTCTACGCTTAAGCCTTAAAAAACTTATTTTTACCATCCTGGATTTGCGTGCGCAGTCCCGGCATGTTTCCGGAAAGCTTTTATGTTAAAAATTGATGAATATAAGAATTTGCGCCTTAAAAGTTGATTTTTGTTAACTTCGGTTAACAGTTTTGGAAAACGGGCCCGGATCCGTGTTTGACGGTCCCGGTGGGTCCGTATCGAAATATGGGACCTGGGCGTATGCCCGGAACTGAAATCGGAGATCCCTAGCTCGAGTTATGAATTTTTGATGAAACTTTAATGATTTTAAGAATTGGTTGATGTTTGGTCTTGTTGATACCGGGTCTATATTTTTGTTCTGGGGCTTGGTATAGGTCCAATATAATATTTATGACTTATTTGTGAAGTTTGGTGAGAAACGGAGTTGGTTTGACATGATTCGGACATCCGGTTTTAAAATAGAAATTTTAAAGTGTTCTTGAGAATTTCATTTGATTTGAGCAAGGTCTCGCGAACGCGAAGGCTAGGGGGAGTAGCCTTTGCGAACATGAAGGAGGACTAGCGAACGCGTAAGCTTGGCTAGCTCTACTCTTCACAAACTCGACAGTGTCCTCGCGAACGCGATGAACAGTGTCGCCCAGTTCATAAAACTGTCCCAAAACGGGACTTAAGCCATTTTTTCAACTTTGCAAAAGCCAAACGGGCTAGAGGCAATTTCCAAGAGACATTTTCTTCCCCAAAGTGTTGGTAAGTTATTGTAAACAACATTCTTTCAATTACACATTATATTTTATGAATGTTCAACCTAAAAATCTAGATTTTTCATGGTAGAATTGAGGGTTTTGAATAGAAACTAAGGATTTTGAAATTTGGGGATTTAGACCTCAAATTGAGATCGGATTCCAAAACCAATTATATATCCAGGCTCGGGGGTGAATGGGTAAATGGATTTTGGTCCGAACCTTGGGTTGTGACCAAGCGGGCCCGGGGTCGATTTTTGACTTTTTGGGAGAAGTTTGGGAAAATTTGAATTTATGCAATGCAATTGATTCCTTTAGCAATATTTGATATTATTAAGTCATTTTTGAATATATATATATATTATTGAGTCGTTTTCGAATAGATACGAGTGGTTTGGAGGTGGATTCTAGAGGAAAAGCTGTAATTGAGTATTGAGTGGCCTTCAGAGCGAGGTAAGTGTCGTGGTTAACCCTAACTTGAGGGAATTAGGAACCTCAGACTATTTGCTATGTGAAATTCATGTGAGCGGCGTATATGTGAGGTGACGAGTACTTATGCGCCTCCAATTTACCTGTTTTCCCTGTTTCTTTCATTTTTCTTATATTGCCTCTTTCCCAAGCCTAATGGCCACGCGTTTAGACTAGTGTTGTTAAATTGACCGTCCTTATCATGTTTACGGATCTTCTGGTGATAATTGAGTATATATTTCGAAGTTGAGGTTGATATTGTGAAACCAAATGTCGAGGTAAGGCTTGTACTTATTATTCTATCTCCCTGTTGTTATTTGTTCATTGCATTATGGTAAGGGAGAGAATGCACGAAGGGTGATGCCATTCCATATTGTGAGTGTTAATGCACAAAGGGTGATGCCGTGCCATATTGTGAGTGTGAATGCATGAAGGGTTATGCCGTGCCATATTATGAGTGTTAATGCACGAAGGGTGATGCTGTGCCATATTGTGAGTGTTAATGCACAAAGGGTGATGCTGTATCGTTTCTATTGAATTTATGGTGAGGTTGAGAATAAAAGCACGAATGGTGATGCCGTGCATATTTTTCTTTACTGTATTCACTGTTCCTGTTGACTCATAGTATATTGACTGTTCCAGTTATCATTCTGCTCTTCATTGTTGTTATTGCATATACACTCTTAAATTGTATAGGTTGATTTGTAGGTGTCTTGTAATAGTCTCGTCGCTACTTCGTCGAGGTTAGGCTTGACACCTACCAATACGTGGGATCGGTAGTACTCATACTGCACTTTACACTTTCTGTGCAAATTTTGGTATTGGCTCGAGTTGATCGAGATTTTAGCGGTTGGACCCGCTATCCGGAGGCTCAAGGTAGATCTGTCGGAGTTCACAGACCTTGAAGTGCCCGTCTATCTTTTCTGTTTTACTGTTTCTTTCATCCAAACAGTTGTATTTCATTCAGACTATTACTTGTAGTGAATTCTAGAATGCTCGTGAATTGTGACTCCAGATCCGGGTGGCAGTAATTAATAAAGATTCGATATTATCCCGCATTCGCTATATTTCATCTTAGCTTATTTGCTATTATACACTGAATGGAATAAGGATTGGTCTAATGATTCTCTAACTTTGGCTTCCCTAGCAAGTGAAATTATAGGCGCCATCACGGTCCCGACGATGGGAATTCCGGGTCGTGACACAAAATTACAAATAACAATTGCATGCTAGATATTGTCATGACCCAATTTCCCCTCCGTATGACATCGTGATGGCACCTAGTCTCTATGACTAGGTAAGCCTAACATTTTGCGGAATAATGAGATATAACAACTAACTATAGCAATAACAACATAACTGAGTACCATGCCACCTGACATATACAATAACCATCTATTTAAAAATACAAAGCAATCCCAAAACCCAAAACATCGTGAATCACAAACTACAGAAGGATGTCTTGTTTCTCTATACATCAGAGTCTAACAAAAGAAAAATACAGAAGATAATAGATATGGGGAAGAGTAGAAGGGGACTCCGAGGTCTGCGGATGCGGCAGATATACCTTGAAGTCTCCAAAGCTGTCCCGGCTCATTGATAGTGCGGCCGATAAGGAGCACCTAGATCTATACATGAAAACCATGTGCAGAAGCGTAGCATGAGTACACCACAAAGGTACCCAGTAAGTGCCAAGCCTAACCTCGGTCGAGTATTGACGAGGTTAGGTCAGGGCCCTACTGGTATATATAATAATAAAGCAAGGCAAGAATGAAATATCGCAGTAAAATAAAGACTGAAATTTAACAAGAAAGAATTCATAGAAGGTAATAATGCAGTACACAAAAATACAACAGGGGATCTCCCAAGATACCGTCTCGTAGTCCCAAACATAAATGTGCAGGGGGGTCTCCTGGAATACCGTTCCGTAATCCCAAAGTAAATATGCAAGACATGGGGATCTCTCGGAATACAGTTCCGTAGTCCCAAAGTAAATATGCAGGTGGATCTCCCAGAATACCGTCCCATAGTCCCAAAGTAAATATGCAAGACAGCGGGATCTGCCGGAATACCGTTCCAAAGTTCCAAAGTAAATATGCAGCTCAAACAATAAAACTCGACAACTACCACACGAAATCTTACAATTTAGACTAAGTACAAGTCAAGGAAAAAATAGGGAAATTCATTTAACGTGCTGCACGCAGTTCAGATAAACAATTAAGGCAAGTAAGCATGCTATTTTAGTCTAACATGATACTACGCATGTTGATAAGACTCAAATACGAAGGAAAAATAGGTTATTACTTGGTAGAAGTCGGGTTTTTACAACAATTTAGCACGTGTACGTACTCGTCACCTCATGCACACGACGCTCACATATCAAAAACAGTACCAAGTCTTAAGGAGAGTTCTGCCACACAAGATTAGGCGAGCCACTTACCTCGAACCAAGATCAATCATTCGATAACAATGCCTTTTCCATAAATATTCGAATTTGAATGGCCCAAATCTAGCCAAAAACTATTACATATCATAAATACAACAATAATAGACTAATCTAATTAATGAAATCAAGATTTTAACCAAATTTCCAAAATCCATTCGAAAGAGTCGACATGGGCCCACGTCTCGAAATCGGGAAAAATACGAACACCCATTCACTCACGAGTTCACTCATACCAAAATTATCCAAATTTGATGTCTAAATCCCAATCAAAACTTAGAAATTTGGTTGAAGAACTTTCCCCCCTTTTCCCCAACTTTATCACCCAATTTCCTAAATTTAATGAAGAAAACAACTATAGATTAATGAAATACAACCAAAACCGAGTTAGGAATCATTACTCCAAAGCTCCCTCTGAAAATCCCTTGAAGAATCGCCATTTTTCGAGCTCTCAAGTCCAAAAATGAATAATGAATTCAAACCCTCGCACTTAAGTCTTTTCTGCCAGTCAAACCGCACACGCGGTCAATTACTCGCTTCTGTGGTCCCGCACCTGCGGAAAATACATCGCAGGTGCGAAAACAGCTTACATGGGCTGGGACCGCATCTGTGAGCACTGGGCCGTACCTGCGAGCTCGCTCCTGCGGTCCCCTACCACTTCTGCAGACCACTCGCCGCACCTGCACCCCCGGCTGGATAAGGCCAATTCCGCTTCTTCGGTTCCATGGCCGCTTCTGCGGTGCCGCACCTGCGTCCCAAAGTGCCCAGGTGCGATTAGTCCAGGTACAACAGCTTCAGCAATTGCCTAAGTCCCAACCAATCCTAAAACACTATACGAACATAGTCGAGGCCTCGAATCACAGCAAACAACGCTAAAAACACAATTCACCCTCCGATTCAATCTTAAAGAACTTTAAACTTCAACTTTCTACAACCGATGCCGAAACCTATCAAACCACGTTCGAATGACCTCAAACTTGGCACATAAGTCATATTTAACATTACAGACCTACTCCAACTTCCGGAATCGGAATTCGATCCAGATATCAAAAAGTCCACTAACGGCTAACGGTCAAACTTCCAAAAAATTCAACTTTCGCCATTTCAAGTCTAATTTAGCTACAGACCTCCAAAATACATTCCGGACATGCTCCTAAGTCTAAAATCACCCAACGGAGCTAACGGAGACAAGGAAACTCCATTTCGAAGTCGGATTCATGAAGTTTCAACTACGGTCCAAATCTTAAGACTTAAGCTTCCGTTTTAGGGATTAAATATCCCAAAACACTCTGAAACCATAAACAAAACCTCCCGACAAGTCACATAAGCAGAAAAAGATACGGGGGATATAGAAAAATAGGGGATCGAGGCTATTACTCTCAAAAAGACCAACCAGGTCATTACATCCTCCCCCTCTTAAAATAATAGTTCATCCTCGAACGAGTATAGAGACATAGCTGAAGTGGTGAAAGGATGAGGATAACAGTTGCGCATATCCTGCTCGGTCTCCCAACTCGCTTCCTCGGCCGACTATCCCCTCCACTGAACCTTCACAGAAGCAATGTTCTTTGACCTTAGCTTTTTGACCTGCATGTCTAAAATAGACACTAGCTCCTCGACATAAGATAAATCCTTTTCCAATTGGACTGAGCTGAAATCCAACATATGAGACGGATCGTCGTGATACTTCTGGAGCATCGAAACATGAAATACCGGATGAACCCCTACTAGGCTGGGAGGTAAGGCAAGCTCATAAGCAACTTTCCCAACTCGCCGTAACACCTCAAAGGGACCAGTAAACCTTGGGCTCAGCTTGCCCCTCTTTCCGAACCTCATAGCGCCCTTCATAGGCAATACCCGAAGTAAGACCCGCTCTTTAACCATGAATGCAATATTGCAAACCTTCCAGTTCGCGTAACTCTTCTGTCTGGACTGGGCTGTGCGAAGTCTATACTGAATCATCTTAACTTTCTCCAAGTCATCATGAACCAAGTCCGTACCCAATAATCTGGCCTCGCTCAGCTCGAACCAACCCACTGGAGACCGACACCGCCTACCATACAAAGCCTCATATGGTGCCATCTGAATGCTGGGCTGATAACTGTTGTTATAGGCAAACTTTGCAAGTGGCAAGAACTGATCCCAAGCACCCCCAAAATCTATCACACACGCACGGAGCATATCCTCCAGTATCTGAATAGTGCGCTCGGACTGTCCATCCGTCTGAGGGTGAAATGTTGTGCTCAACTTAACCCGAGTACTTAACTCATGTTGTATGGCTCTCCAGAACCATGATGTAAATTGCGTACAACGGTCAGAGATGATAGATATCGGTACGCTATGAAGCCTAACGATCTGGCAGATGCAAATTTGAGCTAGCTGCTCGAAAGAATATGTAGTCATTACAGGAATGACATGAGCTGACTTGGTCAGCCTGTCCACAATCACCCAAACTGCATCAAACATCCGCTGAGTCCGTGAAAGCCCAACAACAAAATCCATCATGATCCGCTCACATTTCCACTCCGGAATCTCTATATTTTGAAGCAATCCACCTAGCCGTTGATCCTTGTACTTCACATACTGGAAATTTAGACATCGGGCCACATACTCTACTATGTCCTTCTTCATCCTCCGCCACCGGCACCCGGATGAATGGAGTACCGCGAGCTGTGAGACTCCTGAAGAATCAACTCACGCAAACCGTCCACATTAGGCACACAGAGCCTGCCCTGCATCCTCAATGCACCATCATTTCTAATAGTGACGTCCTTAGCATCACTGTGTTGGACCGTGTCCTTAAGGACAAGAAGATGGGGGTCATCATACTGACGCTCCCTGATACGATCATAAAGCGAAGACCGAGAGACCACACAAGCCAATACTCGACTCGGCTAAGAAATATTCAATCTTATAAATTGGTTGGCTAAGGCCTGAACATCCAACGCCATGGGCCTCTCTGCTGCTGGTAGGTATGCTAATCTCCCTAAACTCTCTGCCCGGCGACTCAAAGCATCGGCCACCACATTGGCCTTCCCAAGGTGGTACAAAATGGGGATATCATAATCCTTAAGCAGCTCAAACAACCTCTTCTAATGCAAATTAAGATCCTTCTTCTTGAACAAATGTTGCAAACTCCGGTAATCGTTGTAAATCTCACAAGGAACACCATACAAATAATGGCGCCAAATTTTTAAGGCATGAACAATAGCTGCTAACTCAAGGTCGTAGATTGGATAGTTTTTTCATACACCTTCAGCTGTCAGGAAGCGTAGGCAATCACCCTATCGTCCTGCATCAACACCGCACCGAGACTAATCTGCAATGCATCGCAATATACAGTATAAGAGCCCCCAACCTGTAGGCTACACCAATGCTAGGGCTGTAGTCAAAGCGGTCTTGAGCTTCTGAAAGCTCTCCTCACATTCCTCTATCCACCTGAATGGAGCACCCTTCTGAGTCAGCCTGGTCATAGGTGCTGTAATAGATGAGAATCCCTCAATGAACTAACGGTAATACCCCGCCAAACCAAGAAAACTCCGGATCTCTGTAGCTGAGGACAGTCTCGGCCAACTTTGCACTACTTCAATCTTCTTCGGATCCACCTGGATCCCATCACTCGATACTATATGACCAAAAAATACCACTGAGTCTAACCAAAACTCTAGTTTGCATATAACTTCTCTTCTCTCAAGGTACGCAGTGCAGTCCTTAGGTGCTGCTCATGATCCTCCCCAGTCCGGGAGTACACCAGAATGTCGTCAATAAACATAATGACGAATGAGTCAAGATAGGGCCGGAACACACTGTGCATCAAGTGCATAAATGCTACTGGGGTATTCGTCAGCCTAAAAGACATCACAAGGAACTCGTAGTGGCCATACCAAGTCCTGAAGGCAGTATTCGGGATATCTGGCCCCCGAATCTTTAACCGAATCTCCAATCTTGGAAAATACTCTAGCACCCTGCAACTGATCAAATAAATGATCAATACGAGGCAATGGATACCTGTTCTTCACTATGACTTTGTTCAACTGGAGGTAATCAATACATATCATCACAGAACCATCCTTCTTCTTCACAAATAAGACAAGAGCACCCCAAGGTGACACACTGGGCCGAATAAATCCCTTATCAAGCAATTTCTGTAACTGCTCCTTCAACTTCTTCAATTCAGGAGGAGCCATACAATATGGAGGAATAGAGATGGGTTGAGTACCCGGCAACAAATCAATGCCAAAATCAATATCTTTGTCGGGCGGCATGCCCGGAAGATCAGCTGGAAACACATCTGGAAAGTCCCTCACTACTAGAACTGACTCAATTGTAGGGGAATCGATACTGACATCTCTCACATAAGCTAGATACGCGTCACACACCTTCTCAACCATTCGTTGAGCTATAAGAAATAAAATAACTTTGCTTGGAGTATACTCTAAGGTACTTCTCCACTCTAATCACGGAAATCATGGCATAGCCAGTGGCACGGTCTTAGCGTGACAATCAAGAATAACATAATGGGGCGACAACCAGTCCATGCCCAAAATAATATCAAAGTCCACCATCCTGAGCAATAATAAATCGGCTCTGGCCTCAAAACCACTAAGAGCAATTAAACACAACCAATACACGTGGACCACAACAAGAGAATCTCCCACAAGAGTAGACACATAAATAGGGGAACTCAAAGAATCTCTAGATACGCCCAAATATGGGGCAAAATAAAAGGACACATATGAATATGTAGATCCTGGATCAAATAAAATCGACGCATCTCTATGACAGATCGAGACAATACCTGTAATGATAGAATCATATGTGACAACATCTATACGAGTAGGAAAGGCACTGGCCCACCTATAGGGCGACCTCTACCTCCCCGACCTCCACCTCGGGCTAGCTGAGCAGGTGGGGTGGCAGCTAGTGTTGTAATCACAGCCTGAGGACCCGGTGGAGCACGTTGTAGCTAAGAAGTCTGTGGAGGTGCACCCCTCCTAAGTCTGGGGTATTCCCTCACCATATGGTGAGTGTCGCCACACTCAAAACAAGCTCTGGGAGGGCATGGCTGTTATGGCTGTCTCGGGCCAGGTGTGCTGGACTGGTCTCTAATAACACCGCGAGCAGAAGGCACACTAGATATTGGCGGTGCATAATAAAGCTCATGGGGAGTAAAAGGGGATGGAACACTGCTAGCGGCTGGAAGAGCTGAATGAACGGGGTGACTCACATAACTCCTACCATGGCGAGCAGCTGGGGCACGGGCTCCAGAACAATAACCAGTCTCTTGAGACCTCTTGGCCTCTCTCTCCTCTCTGTCCCGGGCTGTCATGACCCAAATCCTCCCTCCGTGAATCGTCGTGATGACAGCTAGTCTCTACGACTAGGTAGGCCTAACACCTGCGGAAATGAAATGAAAAACATGAAAATTAACAACTAACAGTAATAGATATTTATAATAAGCAATTGAGATGCCGCTCGACATATACAATAATCAACCCTCGAGATATACATATCACTCCCAAGACCCGGAACACCGTTAGTCACAAACTTCTATGAAGTTCAAACTGTTCTATATATCAGTGTCTATAGAAATAAGAGAAGAATCAACATAGGGGGGATAGAGGGGGACTCCGAGGATCTGCGGGCGCGGGCAGTTGTACCTTGAAGTCTCCGATAAACTGCATCGACTGCAACTAAGGACGAGGATGGTAGGAGGAACCTGGATCTACACACAAAAAATATGTGCAGGAAAGGGCGTGAGTACTCCTCAATGGTACCCAATAAGTGCCAAGCTTAACCTCGGCCGAGTACTGACGGAGGTCAGGTCAGGGCCCTATTAGTATATATATATATATATATATATATATATATATATATATATATATATATATATATATATATATATATATATAATAGACTAAGTTAGAATGAACTATCGTAGTAAAAATAAATACTGAAATTTAACAAGAATGAAATCACTGAAAGGTAACAGCTTAGTACACAGCAATAACCACAGTGGATCTCCTGAGATACCGTCTCATAGTCCCAAATGTAAATGTGCAGGGGGATCTCCCGGAATACCGTTCCGTAGTCCCAAAGTAAATATGCAAGACAAGGGGGATCTCCCGAAATACCGTTCCGTAGTCCTGAAGTAAATGTGAAAGGGGATCTCCCGAAATACCGTTCTGTAGTCCCAAAAGTAAATATGCAGGGGGATCTCCAGGAATACCATTCTGTAGTCCCAAAAGTAAATGCACAGCTCAAACAGTAGAAATAATAGCTACAACACGAAATCCTACAATTTAGACTAAGTACGAGTCAAGGAAGAGGTAGGGAATTCACTAATCATGCTGTACAGAGTTCAAATAGGCAATTAAGACACATAGACATGATATTCTAAACTAAATAGGATAATTACATATGCTAGTGTAGCTCAAATAAAGTGAAACATGTTATTACTTAGAGATAAACGGAATTTTACAACAAATAGCCCGTGTATACACTCGTCACCTCATGTACACGGCGCTCACATATCAAAACAGTACCAAATCCTAAGGGGAGTTCCCCCACACAAGGTTAGGCAAGCCACATACCTCAAACCAAGCTCAATCAATCCGTAACAATGATCTTCCCACGAATATCCGGCTTCGAATGGCACAAATCTAGCCAAAAGAAATTACATATAATATATATAACTACAAGGAACTAATATAGCTACTGAAATCAAAGCTAAAGCAAGAAATTGGAAAATCGCCCTAAACTATCTCCCTGGGCCCATTCACTCGCGAGTTCACTCGTACCAATATTATCCAAAGCTGATGTCTAAATCCCAATAAAAACTCAGAAATTCGGTTGAAAAACTTTTCCCCCATTTCCCAACTTTCTCACTCAATTTCAATAATTTAATATAGAAAACAACTATAGATTAATGAATACAACCGAAAACAAGTTAGGAATCATTATCCTAAATCTTACTCTGAAAATCCCTCGAAAAATCGCCAAATTCCGAACTCTCAAGTCCAAAAATGAAGAATCAAATCAAACCCTCGCACTTAGCCCTTTTTCTGCCATTGATCTCTCTTCTACGATCCTTCTACTACATCTACGGTCCCGCACCTATTGAATTTCCATCGCAGGTGCGGATTTTACTCAAAACCCATCATCTGCTTCTGCGGTCAAAACGTCGCACCTGCGTGTGCACGCCTGCGGACCTATGCCTGCTTCTGCGGTCCCTCCAGCACTTCTCCGGGCATCGCAGATGTGGAAATCACCTCGCACCTACGACCCCTGACCATTCCTTCCAAAATCGCTTAGGTGCTTAATCATCCGCACGTGCGGCCCCGCACCTGAGGTCTCCCCACTGCATGTGCGAAAACACCAGAAGCCTGAAGGCCTCAGAAATTTCCTAAGTCCAATATTTCTTCCATTAAGCATCCGATCACACCCGAGGCTCCCGGGACCTCAAACAAACATATCAACCAATACTAAAACACCATACGAACGTAGCTGAGCCCTCAAATCACATCAAACCACGCTAAAATCATGAATTGCCCTCCAATTCAAACTTAAAGAACTTGAAATTTCCAAATTCGACAACCGATGCTAAAACCAACCAAACCACGTCTGATTGACCCCAAATTTTGCACACAGTTCATATTCAAATGTACGGACCTACTCCAACTTCTGGAATTTGAATCCGATTCAGACATCAAAAAGTCCACTACCGGTCAAAAACTCCAAAACTTCGACTTTTGTCATTTCATGCCTAAATGAGCTACAGACCTCCAAAATACTATCTAGACACGCCCCTAAGTCCAAAATCATCTAACAGAGCTAACAGAACTAACAGAACTCCTTTCTAGAGTCATCTCTAAACAGTTCCGACTACGGTCCAAATCCTAAGGCTTAAACCTCCATTTAGGGACTAAGTTTCCCAAAATACTCCAAAAACCAAACAAAACCTCCCGGCAAGTCACAATAGCAAAAATAGATATGGGAGAAGTGGGTAATAGGGGATCGGGGCTATAACTCTCAAAACCATCAGCCGGGTTGTTACAAGGGCAAGCATGCCCTCTAATCTCCTGGCAATACTCACAACCTGCTGATAAATATCCATCTCCAACTCCCCGTCCATACTTATCCAGATGCTGGGGTGGAGTCCCTTAATAAACCGTCGAACCCTCTATCGAACTGTGGCAACCAAGGCAGGTTCATGTCGGTCCAAATCACTGAAGAGGACTGCTTTCTTTGACACGGTCATAGCTTCCTGGTGCAACTGCTCAAACTCCACGCGCCATGCATCCATGAGGCTCTGAGGGACATACTCTCTCAAAATCATATCCGAGATCTGAGTCTATGTAAGTGAAGCTGCCTCAACCGGACTACTCAACTCATAAGCACGCCATCACTGATAGGCTGCTCCTCTCAGCTAGAAGGTAGTAAAAGAAACCCCACTCGACTCTGCTACACCCATAGTATGGAGAATACGGTGACACTCCTCCAGAAAACCCTTGGCATCATCTGTAGCCAATCCACTGAAGGTAGGCGGGTGGTACTTCTTATACCTCTCAAGTTTGAGATGCTCCGCCTCAGAAGCTGCTGCCCTAACCTTGGGCTGAGCTGGAGCTACCGGCAGTATTGGTACAATCTCTGGAACCTGGTCGACCTGAACCCTCTGCTCTGGAGTACCGACGACGAGAGTCTATGCTCCTCCCCTGGCCTGAGATGTGGCAGGATCAAGTGGAATCAATCCAACGTGAGCTAAGGTACTGAACATGCTCAGACACTGGGCTAGAGTTTCTTGGAGGGCTGGTGCAGAAATAGGTACCTCAGGTTTATGCCCTCCAGTTGGAGCTACTGGAGGCTCCTCTATAGCAGCTCGTGTAGGTGCTCTGGCTGCACCATGTGTATGTTCTCGGCCTCTACCCCAGCCCCGGGGGCACGGCTGCCCGGTCATCAGATCCGCCTGTATGTGTCCTCACCATATATGAGAGAATAGAATACAGAGGTTTAGAATTTTTTAGAAGTCAACAAATTTTCGCACGACAAGAAATCAAAGTAGTGAAAGTTTTCCTAACAATTCCATATCTTCATGAAGATAAGTATAGACGTTTCCGTACCCATCCGCGAGACTCTAATAAACTGACTTGTGACTCACGACACCTATGAACCTAGAGCTCTGATACCAACTTGTCACGATCTAATTTCCCCTACGTATGACGTCGTGATGGCACCTAGTCTCTACGACTAGGTAAGCCTAACATTTGCGGAATAATGGAATGAAAACATAAATTTAACAACTAACTGCAGCAATAACAACATAACTGGGTGCCATGCCGTTTGGCATGTACAATAATTAACTATTCAAAAATACACAACAATCCCAAAACCCCGAACATCATGAATCACAAACTACAGAAGGAAGTCTAGTGTCTCTATACATCAGAGTCTAACAAAAGAAAAATACAGAAGATAATGGATTTATGGAAGAGTAGAAGGGGACTCCGAGGACTGCGGACGCGGCAGATATACCTTGAAGTCTCCAAGGTTGTCCCGGCTCAATGATAGTGCGACTGATAAGGAGCACCTGGAACTGTACACGAAAAACATTTGCAAAGAGTAGCATGAGTACACCACAATCGTTTTCCAGTAAGTGCAAAGCCTAACCTCGGTAGAGTAGTAAGGAGGTCAGGTCAGGGCCCTACTGCTATATATATAATAAAAACAAGACAATGAAATATCGCAGTAAAGTAAAGACCGAAATTTAACAACAATGACATCATAGAAAGGTAACGACTCAGTATACAGAGATAATAACAGGGGATCTCCCGAGATACCGTCTCGTAGTCCCAAACGTAAATATGCAGGGGGATCTCCCGGAATACCGTTCCTTAGTTTTAAAGAAAATATGCAAGACAGGGGGATCTCCCGAAATACTATTTCGTAGTTCCAAAAGTAAAATTGCAGGGGGTCTCCCGGAATACCGTTCCATGGTCCCAAAAGTAAATATGCAGAGAGAAATCCCAAGGAACCGCCTCGTAGTCTCAAAAGTAAATACACATATCAAACAACAAATACAACAGTTAACAGTTAGATTTCTACGGCTATACTGATAAATAAAAAGGAAAAAGTAGGAAATCAACTAGGCATGCTTCACATAGTTCAAATAAGAAGTTAAAGCACGTAGACATGCGATATTAGACTAAACAGGATAGCTACACATATTGGAATAGCTCTATTAATAATGAAAAAATACACTAATACTCATTAAAATGGTATATCGCAAAATAGAAGGAAAATAGGTTGTTTCTCAGTAAACATCGAGTTTTAGAACAAATAGCACGTGTACGTACTCGTCACCTCAAGTACACGGCGCTCACATATCACAATAGTTCCAAACCCTAAAGGGATTTCCCCCACACAAAGTTAGACAAACCACTTACCTCGAACCAAGCTCGATCAATCGGTAACAATGCATTTTCCACGAATATCCGACTCTGAATGGCCCAAATCTAGCCAAAACTAATTACATATCATAAATACAACTATAACAGACTAATCTAATTAATGAAAACAAGACTTCAATAAAATTTCCAAAATCCACCCTATAAAGTCCCCCAGGGCCCACGTCTCATAATCGGGTAAAAGTCACAAATATATGAATACCCATTCGCTCACGAACTCACTCGTAGCTAAATTATCCAAATCCGATGTCAAAATCTCAATCAAAACCCAAAATCTTAGTTGAAGAACTTATTTCCATTTTTCCTAAATTTTTAACCCTAAATCCAAAATTAAATGATGAAATCAATCATAGATTAGTAGAATATAACCATAAAAGAGTTAAGAATCGTTACCCAAAAGCTTGCTCTGAAAATCCCTCAAATAATCGCACAATGCGAGCTCTTAAAGTCCCAAAATGAAAATGAGACTAAACCCTCGAATTTTCTTCTTTTCTGCCCAGAAATCTCGCACCTGCGGACGAACAGTCGCACCTGCGATGCCGCACCTGCGGAATTTCCATCGCAGGTGCAGGGATCACTTAAGGTCCAAAGTCCTGCTTCTGCGGACAAAGGCACACACCTACGGGCCTGCTTCGGCGGATGACCTTCCACATCTACGACTCTACCCAACCCGCCCCTTCGCTCCTGCGGTCTCCCCAACGGAGGTGCGAAAATACTAGAAACCAGAAGCTTTAACCATTTGCCTAAGTCCAAAATCGATCCGTTAAGCATTCGAAACACACTCGAGGCCCCCGGGACCTCAACCAAACATACCAACCAATCCTAAAACACCATACGAACATAGTTGAGGCTAAACAATGCAAAAACACAATTCACCCTCCCATTCAAACTTAAAGAACTTGAAACTTTAAATTTCTACAACCGATGCTGAAACCTATCAAACCACGTCCGAATGACCTCAAATTTTGCACATAAGGCATATTTAACATTACAGACCTACCATCTATAGGAGTCGGAATCCGACCCCGATATCAAAATTTTCACTACCGGTCCAAATCTCCAAAAATTCGACTTTTGTCATTTCAAGCCTAAATAAGCTACAGACCTCCAAAACACAATACGTACACGCCCCTAATCCCAAAATCACCCAACAGAGCTAATGGAGCCGACGAAACTCCATTCCGGAGTAGTCTTCGCACAGTTCTGACTACGGTCAAAATCATAAGACTTAAGCTTCCTTTTTGGGACTAATTGTACCAAAAAACTCCGAAACTAAAAAAAAAAACTCCCGAAAAGTCACATAAGCAGAAAAAGATACAAGGGAAACAGTAAATTGGGGATCGAGGCTTTTACTCTCAAAACGATCGGCCGGGTCGTTTACCCCATAGGTGATTTAAATTAATAATTGTTGCTAATTGTGGCCCAAAAATAAGTATATATATATATATATATATATATATATATATATTTTTCTCATTCCAGAGGTACATAAGAAAATATCCTCCTTTCTTGTGGAGCAGGCCGAACACCTTGGCAGTATAGATGCATCTATGAATCGCGCCGCACGTCCCTCGGCAGTATACAAGACACTCTAGATCGGGCCATACGACCTCGGCAAATATCGTGCCTAATAATAATAATTATACGATACCTTGATATTTTAATTTCAACTTGAAAAGCTAATTTATAAATTGGAAATTTATTGTAATTTAAGGAATTAATTATTTCTGCTTGATTAATAAAATTATTGTTGTTATCCTAAAGATCATGTTTAATTAAATATTTCAACAATATTACAATAGAAGTATTTAATTAAACTTGATTTTCAGGTTAACAACAATAATTTTATTTATCAAGCAGAAATAATTAATTCCTGAAATCACAATAAATTTTCAATTTATAAATTAGTTTTACAAGATGCAATAAATATATCAAAGTATCGTGTAATTATTATTATTAGGTACGATTTCTGTCGAGGTCGTACGACCCGATAGGTTGTCGTGTACACTGCCGAGCGACGTCCGGCGTGATCCATAGATGCATCTATAATGCCGAGGCGTTCGGCCCGCTCCACAAGAAAGGAGGACATTTTCTTATGTACCTCCAGAATGAAAATATATATTTATATCTATTAAGATTTACACACCAGGATGTACAGTTTATTGCAATAGTTAAATATTTTGAGCAAAAATTCAAGTATGTGTGATTTTAGTCTCTTATTATTCCCTTTAACAATTCACAACTTAATTCCAATGTTTCAATTAACTGAAAGATGCAATTATCACAAGTAATTCATGATTTGAATCCTAAACTACCTGGACTTAGCAATATTAGTAGCTATGAACGGACTCTTGGCACCTCGTGCGTACATAGCCCCTAGAATTAGCAACAATTATCAATTTAAATCACCTATGGGGGAAATTCCCTCTTACAAGGTTAGAAAAGAGACTTACCTTGTCTCAAAGTCCACTTTTCGATCAAAATGTCGCGTAAAACCTCAATTCGATGCCGAAAAATCCGAAACTATCCAAAAGTTATATAAAATAATTAATACATGTTCAATAATTTGAAATTAGACTATTAAATAAATTACCCTATCCAAAATGGTAAAATTTCTAAAATTCACGCCGGGCCCACATTCCCGAAATCCATAAATGTTCGGAGGAAATCGGTACCCGTAATCTCAAGAACTCAAATATACAATTTCCATCTAATTACATAAACATTTTCGTGGTTAAAATCTCATTTTTATACAAATCTAGCTTTTTACTCTAACCCTTGATTTACACGATTTACAGGTAATAATCTACCCATAATCTATGAATTTAACTCAAAGTGTGTAGAATTAACTTACCTTCAAGTTGCTAGTTGAAATCCCCTCGCAAAAAGATCCAAAATCGCCCAAGAATAGAGAAAATATGGGGAAAATGGCTACGCCTCGTCCCTTTTTAAGGTTCTGCCCAGACAGTATTTTCGCACATGCGGTTCTGCTTCTGCGGCGATGCCCTTCGCACCTGCTCCCTTTCCGCTTTTGCGGTCATGGTCTTAGCACCTGCGGGATTGCAGGTGAGATTCCTTAATCGTTTCTGCAGTCAGTTCTAGCCTCTCCCTTTTCTCGCATCTGCGGCTTGGGGCTCGCTTCTGCGAGCTAGCAGATGCGGTTGCAGCAGATGTTGGAAGCTTTAGATGTTCCTCGAACTCCAAAAATTGATCTGAGCCTCGTCTGGTTAACCCCTGAGGCGCCTGGGGCCCCGCCCAAAAATACCAACAAGTTTAAAATCATAAAACATACTTGCTCGAACCCTCGAAACGTGTAAAACAATATCAAATCTAAGAATCATACCTCAAACCAAATTGATTCAACTTATAATTTCCAAATTTTTCAAACTTACTACGAACGTGCCGAACCATACTTAAACTAATCGGAATGACACCAAATTTTGCGTGCAAGTCTTAAATCACCATACGGAGCTATTCTTAGACTCAGAATTCTGAACATACCTCAATTACTCCAATACCTACTCCAAACCAAATTTAAAGAACATTAAACCTTTAAATTGTTGATTTTCACCATTAAGCACCGAAACGCTCCCGGTTTGTCCAAAACCCGATTCGGATATACGCCCAAGTCTAATATCATCATACGAATCTATTGAAAATGTCAAATCCCGAATCCGTGGTCATTTTCTAAAAATGTTGACCGAAGTCAAACTTGGCATTTTAAAGCCAATTTAAAGAACTAAGTGTTCCGTTTTCAACCCGACCACTTTCAAATCCCGAACCAACCATCCCCGAAAGTCATAAATTAGTAAAAGCACAGTCGGGGAGTCTTACATAGGGAAAAGGGGGTTCTAAAAGTCAAAATAACCGGTTGGGTCATTACATGAGACCATTATTTTTAGTAACCACGATTGTTAATATAAGACGAATGGAATAGAATTTTACTGTACAGGCGGTTTTGCTTTGACAAATATAGGAACACCGTCATTGTATTTGGAATATTTGAATAAAATTACTGTATAAGGGGTTTATTTGGGAATTATCTATCATGACCCAAAATCTGTTAAATGCCGTGATGGCGCCGGACATCACAATCAGGCAAGCCAACACTAAATAGCTAATTAACTTCTTATTTTAATACTTTTGAAATCATAAATTTTCTTCAATTTAACTAGTAAAAGATGAACTTTACAGAATTAAATAATAATATTTTCTACTTTCAATACCGAATATCCCAAAATTATCCCAGAACCCGGTGTCACAAGTGCATTGGCATTTACTAGGAAATAAAATGAAACAAAATATAACATATGTCTGGAATATAAAACTGGACAGGAAAGAAGATACAAACACTCTGAAAGAGACTCTGCTCGTTGTGGATCGTAACATGGAGTACATCTCACCTAAATTCCCGCATCAACCGCGCTGTTGCACCCACAATGCCACTGACCATACATGTGCCTGTACAACAAAATGTACAGCAAGTGTAGTTTGAGTACGAAAATAACGCGTACCCAGTCTAATCTCGAAGAAGTAGTGACGAGAGGTCGACTTCTACTCTTACTAGTGGTCCAATAATATCAGGTATAATACAGAGGTAAATAAATGTGTGGCAGAGTAAATAAATGAATTTAATAAACATAAAGATATGTGATACAAACCTCCCCTTCCCCCTCTTTACAATGAACTCAAGCTTCCCATTTGAAATTCCCTCCTTAACCGGAGCACACATAAGGCTGTAGTGGACCTCATAAAGTAGATTATCACAAATTCAAATCCGGAAAACTCACGGATACACTGGCTGCTTCCCGAATATCATGCACGATTCCATGAGGATATGATATAGGAACCGTCGAGCCGTACGACACGATCCAACATAAAAGTAAATTGTGCACTCCCGAGGGTCGAACGAGATAACCCAAAGATGGATCTATTAACCTGCCGAGGCGAACATCCCGCTCCCATGAGAGTGTGATACATAAATCCTTCCAAGACGAACGACTCGATCCAATATGAGTGAAATACGTAATCATGCCGAGGCGAACAGCCCGATCCCATAAGAGTAGTGGAAATTACCCCGCTCGCGGAATATAATTATGACACGGTTACACATAGAATTTCTCAAATAATTATTATTATAATATTCTTTAATTCTTTCGAACGTATGAAATCCAAGTGAAAACTTTCAAGTCCCAAAATCCTCAATTTCAACTCTTTTCAATGCATTTAATAGCATACTCGGTCTAAATTTCTTTCAAGGCAAGTAAATAACAAGGTCAAGTAACGGTATTAGCAAATCATAGTGTAAACCTAGAACTACCCGGACATAGGCATGATTAGTAGCTACGTACGGACTCTCGTCACCTCGTGCGTACGTAGGCCCCACAAATAGAAGCATGTATTAATTTAGTTCACCTATGAGATTAATTCCCTCTTACAAGGTTAGAAAGGAGACTTCGCTCCGAAGTTCCATAGCCAGCTCCCAAGCCCTTCCAACAATTCAAACTAATGCCCAACGCTCCAAACTATTCAATAAATGTGCAAACCCATAAATATATACTCTAACACTCACA
This sequence comes from Nicotiana tabacum, assembly GCF_000715075.1. Classification (NCBI taxonomy): domain Eukaryota; kingdom Viridiplantae; phylum Streptophyta; class Magnoliopsida; order Solanales; family Solanaceae; genus Nicotiana; species Nicotiana tabacum. The sequence goes on along the minus strand of NC_134094.1, from coordinate 7,027,510 downwards.
ACAATTTAATTGAAACAATTTCCCAATTCCGTTCAAAAAGTTGATAAAATCACCCTTGGGCCCACGTGCCCGGATTCCGAAAATATTTGAAGATAAACTTTACCAAAACCTCACGAACTCAAATATATAGTTTATTCTCAATTCCATGCCCAAATTCGTGGTCAAAACTCCAAAATACCAAATTCTAGGTTTACTACCAAAAACCCATAATTTCTACTAATTTCCATGATTAAATCCTCATACAAACCATGTATTTAACATATAATACATGGGAATCCCTTACCTTGTGTTGCTTGAAGAACATCCCTCTCCAAAATCGCCTCCACCAAGTGAAAAATGGAAGAAAAATGGGCCAAGTTCCGTTTATAAAAATCCTCCTCTGCCCAACAATCCTCGAACTTGCGGTCACTTGACCGCTTCTGTGGTTCCGCAGGTGTGGTAAATGATCTGCTTCTGCGGAGATGCCCCCAGTTGTCCGCTCCTCTTCTGTGCCTTCTCTTCTGCATGTGCGGTCTCATCATTTCACCACCACAAATCGCATTTGCAACCTTCTTGGCCGCTTCTGTGGCTCCACACCTACGGCCCTAACCTCGCAGTTGCGGTTACACCAGAAAGCAATTGTTTCAGCCTTTCTTCCAAGTCCAAACTCGATCCGTTTACCATCCAGATTCCACCCGAGGCCCTCGGGACCTCAACCAATTATACCAACACATCCCAAAACACATTTCGAACTTAATCGAGCCTTCCAATCACATCAAACAATGCTAAAACCATAAATCACACCCCAATTCAAGCTTTGTGAACTTTAGGACTTATATCTTCTACATTCGATGCCGAAACTTATCAAATCACGTCCGATTGACCTCAAATTTTGCACACAAGTCACATTTCACATTATAGACCTACTTCAACTTCCAGAATCAAAATCCGACCTCGATATCCAAAAAGTCCACCTCTGGTCAAACTTCTCAAAAACCTTCAAATTTATGACTTTCGCCAAATGACCCCGAAATCACCTACGGACCTCCAAATCCACTTCCGGACGTGCCCCCAATACCGGAAGCACCATATCGAGCTATTCCCAGACTCAAAATCCCAAACGGACATCGATAACATTGAAATGCACTTCAACCCAAATTTATGGAATTCTTCCAAAATGCTAACTTCCACAAATGCGCCGAAATGCTCCCTGGTCATCCAAAACCCGATCCGAACATATGCCAAAGTACGGAACCATCATACGAATCTAGTGGAACCTACAAATCCCGTTTTCGAAGTCCTTTACTCAAAAATCCAACCTTAGTCAATTATTTCAACTTAAGGCTTTCGAAATGAGAATTTTCTTTCAAATCAACTCTAAGCTTCCGAAATTCCAATTCCGACCACGCGTACAAGTCATGATTCCCGAAGTGAAGTTGCTCATGGCCTTAAATTGCCGAACGACGCGCTAGAGCTCAAAATGACCCATCGGGTTGTTACATTCTCTCTCACTTAAATTTATGTTCGTCCACGAACGTGCTAAAGACTGCTTTGGAGTTGTCTGAAATTACTGTTTAACACCTAGTGCACCTACCCGTGCTATCACAACTCAGTTGAGCACATTTTCCCGAGCTAATATAAATATTCTCCCTTTTATTTAGTTAACTAAGCCTTAGAGCCAAATTCCAACAACCGAAACTCTCCACCGGGCCTGCTTTCAACCTACGAACACCATATCAATCTCTATGCGATGCACCAATACATGATTGCATACCTTTGCTGAATCTGTACTATGAACTGCATAATTCACATGACCATAATAACATCCTCTGATAATGGTAGCCGGAATTCCATGAATCCGTTGCTCACAACACACCTCCTGTTACATAAAAGTCCTGCTCCAACTCTTGTAATGCTGCCACGATGGAAGAGATGTGTAGAAATTATTAACCAACTGCCGAGTCAACAAATCATTGAGTCTATTCTCCTCACAATAACCATTACCTCATTCTGAACCACGTAACAATAATTGTTCTTTAATATGCCTCATACAAATCTGATCGCACTGATCCCAGATCCAATAATTGCGTCTCACCCAGTACGAGCTGCTCAAGCAATAGGCCACCTCAGACACGACCACTAGTCTCATATGATGCCACAATGTTCCAACAAGCTACCAACTCGAATGTGATACATAAGGAATAACGAACTCTGGAAAGAACAACTCAACCCACGTAACTAATTAGAAAACCGAAAAAGTGTTATGAACCTTCCTCAGAAAATGGGAAACAAAACACACAAGAATATATATGGGAAACTGTTAACTACCATCACACTGTTGTGGCGTGCAACCCGATCCACACATGATACCGTTGCGACATGCAACCCGATCCAACCATGATACCCGTGGGGGCGTGCCACCCGATCAAAATAATGTACCCGTCGCGGCCTGCCACCCGATCCACACATGATAATCTATAAGGAAATACATACTGAGCTAAAATGCTCATACCTACGAAATACCCGAATTCCAACCACAAGAACGCGAAGTGCATAATACAAATCCTGGGGAGACGGATAGCGCCATGAACTACGAAACCCAAGCACAATTAAGGTGCAATAAATTACCTGCATCTCAAGAGCCATCCTGCTCTCACAACACCAAGACTACATGGGATCTTAATACGAGTGCGAATAATCATACCGTCTCACAACCCACATGGTACAATAGATATTTCACGGAATAGCTGAAGACTGAAATAACATCCAAGGCTGAAGAATCCTCCGTAAACAACGCTATGCTGAAATGAACACATCTGGCCTGATATGGAGCCCACATTAACATTTAGGTCAATCCATGAACCTCAAGCCGATTCTGATCGTACCGTACTGGGCTAATATCATTTCAAGGGTTCACAATAACCCATTTTTCCCATGACGCACAAGAACAACCATCAAATCCGAAACAAATTTCCCTAGTCCACAGCCAGATGAACTGAGCGCCCTTCAGGCATAAATTCTCAAAGCAACGATAGTACCACAATCAATTAAATGACTACTTGTCACACTTATACAATATTTTCGTGGGTCACGCTCCCCCAACCTTCCGCACCAGACAACGAGACTGTACATCCATACTACCGACCACACAAATGCTATAAAGCAAATTCAAGAATCGGCAATCAGTATGCAAAGCCCCCCACACCCAACACCGATCTCAGATGCCACTAATGACAACACCAGCTTATTCTAACCATCTGAATCCTTTCTCGCTCATCGGAGCTCGTGCTATTCTTGCCAATACCAAACGGCAACCTTGACCCTTAAATTTAAAATTTTCATGCTGCCCACTGCACCTAAATCATGCCAATGCGCAAGAGTACAAAAATTTCTTCATAACTCCTGAACCACTAATAGGGTAAACACTTCATCATATAGAAACCTTTTACTTAGCTCATTTCAAGAGAACCATTGCAGCACGTGACTGAATTCTCATATACGCAGAAAATACCAACCTCAAGTAGTGGTCTAAACCACTATAACCCTTACAGGATCAATCTACACATAGCATGCCATAACACTCGAATGCCTCCATAAAAAATCGATTACAGCGGCCATCAAGCCTCGCACGTACCACCACAAAGAACATATATAACTTAACACACTGAAGCAACTAATCATTGCCATCATCATGCCAATCCAACCATAGCTAACTGATCCGACTTCTTTTAATTTACTCTCGATCTGCCTCAGGAAAAAATAATAGCTTCATTCAAAACATCACGAACCCAAATCCGCGCTCATACTGAGTGACCTTATATCACGAGACCATACTGTCTCAAATCCCATGAACCATCTCATACCCTCCTTGTGCGCATATTCGCATCCTCAACCGGTATGCCCATCCTGATAATTACTCTATGAATCCGAAGTCATTTTCTCTCATTCCTCCAAATGCTGCACTGCAAGCCGAAGATATCATAGAACACTCCTAGCCTCTTTTCACAATTCCCTGTAAAAGCTCGATTCCTAACCATACTGCGGGCTTAAAATCCTTAGGCACCGCATTTTTTACTTTTAAATTCACTAGGACCGTTGTTGAGAGTCAACCACTCTGACTTGGTCCCGAATCTAACCAAACTCCAAGGCTCCTCTAGCACATGAACACCCTCTGAAAGAAGCACCCGGCTGAATCACTTTCCTTGTACATTACATCTACATGAAGCATAAACTCTGAGTCATCCCAAAGCCTGAACATGAATCAATAAGGCCAATTATAGCACACATTCCTCAACTCCTTTGCTAAAATTACCACTGATGTTCTCTTTCCTTAGTCGTAATAATCCACCAATATGTCGATAACCAGAAACCTCATAAGTAGATAACCATGCAATCCAATCATAGGCGGTAGGCTCTCCCACTTAGCTCGGAGCTACCTTTGCCTAACTTTGGAACCCACCAAGGTTCATTCTTCCTCTTTGACATGACCTCGCGCTATCGACCCGCCAAATTCTTCGAAAGCTTCCAACGATGTTGCACCGAGCACAATTACTGCGAAACCAATAAACCATCCCGGGTCCATGCCCATTCACCAGCTGTACAAACATGTTCACTCCCAATTGACATCAACTAAAGGTGCGACGACACATTCGAATCCAAAGTCATGTTGTATCCTTTTGCATATCGAGCAACTCCTTTCCGTCATATCCAACCTTCCTCCGCATAGCAGCCAATATGCCAAATTAAGCCTTTAGTCCTAGTCACTGCCCACCATGAATCCCAAATCACTTTACACCTCCCTTAAGGCGTGTAGCTATACTATCACAAAACCCACATGCTACTCTGCCACTCTCCTGCTTTGGTCAAACTCACTCCTTTAAGCAACTACTCGACTCCTGCTTCTCACACTTGGCCTTCAAGAAGTTTAATCACCGCAAGACGCCTCCCACGTGTCCTTCCTCATCCTTCGCTGCACAGTTGTTGCCTTAAATCAAAATCCCTCTCTGTAACATTTGAACCAATAGATCCTTACTAACTTCAAACCTTTTCGAATGTCATCTTTCTTGAGCTGTCAATATTAGAAATACCCATTCTATTCCGAAATTGCTGCACTCCGCTATCTCTGACGACTGTTTCCCTGGCACCATCTCACACTACTCTTCCTCGAAGGCAATTGATGAAGACCATAACACCGGTAAACTTAACACATTCAATCAAAGACGACAACACCACATCATAACTGAAAATTCTATGCTCGAAAATACCAAGTCTTGTTACCTCATCAATCCAAGCTTGAACATTCATAGTCTGACTGCCTTTCCTCCGCCATAATAAAATGTTGAATCTCTAAATCTTGCACTGAGTAAACATTCTTCCAAGTCATTCATTGCTTTGATGTATAGACAAACATCTTACCATTACACCACACTGTGTGATAGCAATGCACAAATCGTCATAACAATCAATGCCAAATCTCAAAACTTAGGTAGTACTGATACTTAATTTAAAACGACAGAACGACTTTCCGCAAGGCGTCGATAATAGCCCAATCAATTACGCAGGGAGAAACATCCTGCACCACATCTGTAGTACCATTGCCATTCCTCAGTTCCCAATTGATAGCAAGCGCTTCACGTTGCATAAGATTGAATACGAAAGAAATAAAGGCATAAGCCTTAGAGGGATCAAATCGCACGATGTGGAATCAAGAAGGGAAGTGCTCCTAACAGCCCTGTAGCCTCTCGAAGATAAGTACAAACGTCTCTGTACCGATTCGCAAGACTCGACTAGACTTTCTCCTGACTCGTGAGACCAAAGTGAACCTAGTGCTCTCATACCATGTTGTCACGACCCATAATCCGTTAAAGGTCGTGATGGCGCCGGACACCACTGTCAGGCAAGCGGCCACTCAATAGCTAATTAAATTCTTATTTTAATATTTTTAAAATTATAAATTTCTTTTAATTTAACTAATAAAAGATGAACTTTACAGAATTAAATAATAATATTTTCAACTTTCAATATTGAATATCCCATAATCATCTCAGAACCCGGTGTCACAAGTGGATGAGCATTTACTAGGAAATAAAATACAGCATCTCCCCGGAATATAAATTTGGAGAGGAAAGATGATACAAACACTCTGAAGGAGACTCTACTGGTTGTGGATCGTAACATGGAGTACAACTAAGTTAAATCCCCGCATCAACCATGCTGCAGCGCCCACAAGGCCACAGACCAGACATGTGCTTGTACAACAAAATGTACAGCAAGTGTAGTATGAGTACGAAAATAACGCGTACCCAGTAAGTATCCAGTCTAATCTCGAAGAAGTAGTGACGAGAGGTCGACTTCTACTCTTACAAGTGGTCCAATAAAATTAGGTATAATACAGAGGTAAATAAATGTGAGGCAGATAAATAAATGAATTTAATAAACATAAAGATATGTGATACAAACCTCCTCTTTACCCTCTTTACAATGAACTCAAGCTTCCCATTTGAAATTCCCTTCTTAACCGGAGCACACATAAGGCTGTAGTGGACCTCATAAAGTAGATTATCATAAATTCAAATCCGGAAAACTCACGGATACACTGGATGCTTCCCGAATATCACGCACGATTCCATGAGGATATGATATACGAACGCTGAGTCGTACGGCCCGATCCAACATAAAAGTAAATTGTGCATTGCCGAGGGTCGAATGACATGAACCATAGATGCATCTATTGACCTGCCGAGGCAAACGACCCACTCCCATGAAAGTGTGTTACATAAATCCTGCCAAGACGAACGGCCCGATCTAATATGAGTGAAATACATAATCCTGCTGAGGCGAACAGCCCGATCCCATAAGAGTAGTAGAAATTTACCCCGCTCGCAGAATATAATTATGACACGGTTACATATAGAATTTCTCAAATAATTATTATTATAATATTCTTTAATTCTTTCGAACATATGATCCAAGTGAAAACTTTCAAGTCCCGAAATCCTCAATTTCAACTCTTTTCAATGCATTTAATAGCATACTCGATCTAAATTTCTTTCAAGGCAAGTAAATAACAAGGTCAAGTAACGGTATCAGCAAATCATCGTGTAAACCTAGAACTACCCAGACATAGGTATAATGTTTAGCTACGTACAGACTCTCATCACCTCGTGCGTACGTAGCCCCCACAAATAGAAGCATGTATTAATTTATTTCACCTATGAGATTAATTCCCTCTTATAAGGTTAAAAAGGAGATTTACTTCTCTCCGACGTTCCATAGTTGGCTCCCAAGTCTTTCCAACAATTCAAACCGATGCCCCACGCTCCAAACTAGTCAATAAATGTGCAAACGCATAAAAATATACTCTAACACTCACAACAATTCAATTGAAACAATTTCCCAACTCCGTTTGAAAAGTTGTTAAAATCACCCTCGGGCCCAGGTGCCCGGATTCTGAATATTTTCGAAGATAAACTTTACCCATAACCTCACGAACTCAAATATATAGTTTATTCTCAATTCCATGCCCAAATTCGTGATCAAAATTCCAAAATACAAAATTCTAGGTTTTCTACCAAAACCCCACAATTTTTACTAATTTCCATGATTAAATCATCATACAAACCATGTATTTAACTTATAATAAGTGAGAATCACTTACCTTGTGTTGCTTGAAGGAAATACCTCCTTGAATCTCTCCAAAATCGTCTCCACCAAGTGAAAAATGGAAAAAAAATGGGCCAAGTGCCGTATATGAAAATCCTCCTCTGCCTAGCGATCCTTGCACACGTGGTCACTTGAACACTTTTACGGAGATGTCCCAATCTGCCCGCTCCGCTTCTGCGCCTTCTCTTCCACAGGTGCGGTCTTACTTCAGCGGTGAGATGACCACATCTGCGGTCTCATCACTTCCCCACCAAAAATTGCATATGCGCCATTCTTGGTCGCTTCTGCAGCCCAAACCTCGCAGGTGCGGTTACACCAGAAGGCAGCTGCGTCAGCCTTTCTTCTAAGTCCAAACGTGATCTGTTTACTTCCGAATTCCACCCGAGGCCCTCGGGACCTCAACCAATTATACCAACACATCCCAAAATATATTACAAACTTATTCGAGCTTTCAAATCATAACAAACAGCGCTGAAACCATGAATCACACCCCAATTCAAGCTTTATGAACTTTAGGACTTAAAACGTTTACATTCGATACCGAAACCTATCAAATCACGTCCGATTGATCTCAAATTTTGCAAACAAGTCACATTTGACATTGCAGACCAACTTCAACTTCTGGAATCAAAATCCAACCTCGATATCCAAAAAGTCCACTTCCGGTCAAACTTCTCAAAAACCTTCAAATTTCTGACTTTCGCCAAATAACCCCAAAATGACCCACGAACCTCCAAATCCACTTTCGGACGCGCTCCCAAAACTAGAATCACCATACGGAGATATTCCCAGACTCTGAATCCAAAACGTACATGGATAATATTGAAATGCACTTCAACCCAAATTTATGAAGATCTTCCAAAATACTAACTTTCACAAATGCGCCAAAACGCTCCCGGGTCATCTAAAATCCGATCCGAACATACATCGAAGTCCAGAATTATCATACAAACCTAGTGGAACCTTCAAATCCTAATTTCGAGGTCGTTTACTCAAAAATCCAACCTTAGTCAATTCTTTCAACTTAAGGCTTCCGACATGAGAATTTTCTTTTCAAATCAACTCTGAACTTCTGAAGTTCCAATTCCGACCACGCCTAAAATTCATGATTCCCGAAGTGAAGCGGCTCATGGCCTCAAACCACCGAACGACATGTTATAGCTCAAAAGGACCAGTCGAGTCGTTACTGTAACGACCCGACCGGTCATTTTGAGAGTAATAGCCCTGATCCCATATTTACTATTTTTCCCATATCTTTTTCTGCTTAAGTGACTTTCCTGGAGATTTTGTTTTGGTTTCAGAGTATTTTGGGACACTTAGTCCCTAAAACGGAAGCTTAAGTTTTAGGATTTTAACTGTAGTCGGAACTATGTGAAGACGACTCCGTAATAGAGTTTCGTCGGTTCTGTTAGCTCTATTGGGTGATTTGGGGCTTAAGGGCATGTCCGAATTATGTTTTGGAGGTCCATATCTTATTTAGGCTTGAAATGGTGAAAGTTGAATTTTTGGGAAGTTTGACCGGTAGTGAACTTTTTGATATCGGGGTCAGATTCCGGTTGCGTAAGTTGGAATAGGTCTGTAATGTTGATTATGACTTATGTGCAAAATGTGAGGTCAATCAGATGTGATTTGATGGGTTTCGGCGTCGTTTGTAGAATTCGCTACCTTGGAGAAAGTTAAGTTAATTCAGGATCAATTTTGCATAGCCCAGTCTAGAAAGAAGAATTATTTGGACCGGAAAGTTCGTGATGTTGCATTCATGGTTGGAGAGCGGGGCTTGCTCCGGGTTTCGCCTATGAAGGGCGTTATGAGGTTCAGAAAGAAGGGCAAGCTGAGTCCAAGGTTTATTGGTCCCTTTGAGGTATTGCGGCGAGTTGGGAAGGTTGCTTATGAGGTTGCCTTACCTCCCAGTCTAGTAGGAATTCATTTGGTATTTAACGTTTCTATGCTCCGGAAGTATCACAGTAATCCGGCTCATGTATTAGATTTTAGCTCAGTCCAGTTGGACAAGGATCTATCTTATATTGAGGAGCCAGTGGCTAATTTAGACAAGCAGGTCAGAAAGCTAAGGTCAAAGAACATTGCTTCTGTGAAGGTTCAGTGGAGGGGACAGTCGGTCGAGGAAGAGCTTTGGGAGACCGAGCAGGATATGCGCAGCAGTTATCCTCATATTTTCACCACTTCAGTTATGTCTCTACACTCGTTCGAGGACGAATGATTGTTTTAAGAGGGGGCGGATGTAACGACCCGGCAGGTCGTTTTGAGAGTAAATAGCCCCGATCCTCTATTTACTATTTCCCCGGTATCTATTTTATTCTTATGTGACTTGTCGGGAGGTTTTGTTTTGATTTCAGAGTGTTTTGGGACACTTAGTCCCTAAAACGGAAGCTTAAGCCATAGGATTTTGACCGTAGTCAAAACTGTGAGAAGACGACTCCGAAATGGAGTTTCGTCAGTTCCGTTAGCTCCGTTGGGTGATTTTGGGCGCTTAGGGGCGTGTCTGGATTGCGTTTTGGAGGTCCGTAGCTTATTTAGGCTTGAAATGGCAAATATTAAATTTTTGGGAAATTTGACCGGTAGTGGACTTTTTGATATCGGAGCCGGATTCCGATTCTGGAAGTTGGAGTAGGTTTGTAATGTTGATAATGATATGTGTGCAAAATATGAGGTCAATCGGATGTGATTTGATGGGTTTCAGCGTTGTTTGTAGAATTCTGAAATTTCAAAGTTCTTTACTCTTGAATCCGAGTGTAATCGGTGTTTTTGATGCTATTTGAGGTGGTTTGAGGATTTGACTAAGTTCGTATCGGGTTATAGGACTTGTTGGTATGTTTGTTTGAGGTCCCGAGTGCCTCGGGGTAATTTCGGGTGGTTAACGGATTGGAGTTGAGGGATTGCAGCTAAAGTCCTGCTGCTACTATTATAACCACACCTGCAGAGTAGGGAGCGCAGGTGCGATCCCGTAGAGGCAGCCAAGGACGAGCTAGACAGAAGTCACAGGTGCGAAGATGTTCCTGCACCTGCGAGGGTCGCAGAAGCGTGCAGCTGGGTGCATGTACGAGTGGGAGTCACAGGTGCGATGGATTTCCGTACCTGCGATAGTCGTAGATGCAGTCAAATAGGTGCAGGAGCGGAGCCTAGAATGTTAAGTGGAATCTGCACCTGCGATGGTATTTCCGCAGGTGCAAGATTTTTGGACAAAACACTTAAATGCAAGGTTTCGCGATTTTTGCTCATTTTCAACATTTTGAGCTCGGGTTTGGCAATTTATTGATAGTATTTTCGAGGGGTTTCATAAGGTAAGTCCCTTGTGCTTATTTTTTATCAATAATCTTGCTTCCTCATTTTTTTTCCACCTAGTTAGTGTGTATTTAAGGTGGAATTTGGAAGTTTGAGACTAGGGATTTGGAAAGTTTGATCTGAGGATTTGAAGGACAATTTGGTGTCGGATTTTAGTAAATTTGATATGGTTAGACTCTTGAGTGAATGAATTTTCATATTTTGTGACTTTTACCCGATTCCGAGACGTGGGCCCGGGTCGACTTTTTAGGCCGAATTTCGGAATTTTTGTGAAAGTATTGATTTCATTAATTAGATGAGTCTATTATACTAGTATTCATGATATGCAATTGTGTTTGACTAGATTTGGGAAATTCGGAGTCGGATAATCGAGGAAAGGGAATTCTTACATATTGATTGAGCTTGATTCGAGGTAAGTGGCTTGCCTAGCTTTGTGTGAGGGAAAATCCCCTTATGATTTGGTATTGTTTTGATATGTGAGTGTCGTATACGTGAGGTGACGAGTACGTGGTTGAGCTGCATATTTACTTTGGGTCTACAGAACGGTATTTTGGGAGATCCCTGGACTACGGAACGGTATTCCGGGAGATCCTCTTGTACTGCATATTTACTTTGGGACTATGAAACGGTATTTCGGGAGATCCCCCTGTACTGCATATTTACTTTGGGACTACGGAACAGTATTCTGGGAGATCCCCATGTTCTGCATATTTACTTTGGGAATACGGAATGGTATTCCAGGAGATCCCTCTTCACATTTACGTTTGGGACTACGAGACGGTATCTCGGGATATCCCCTGTTGATATCTCTATGTACTGAGCTGTTACCTTCTATGAATTCCTTCATGTTTAATTTTAGTCTTTATTTTACTACGATATTTAATTCTTGCCTTGCTATATTATTATATATACCAGTAGGGCCCTGACCTGACCTCCACACTACTTGACCGAGTTAGGCTTGGCACTTACTGGGTAATGATTATGGTGTATGCATGCTACTCTTCTGCACATATTTTTCATGTGCAGGTCTAGGTTCCCTTTATCAGCCGCACTATCAGTGAGCTGGGACAACTTTGGAGACTTCAAGATATATCTTCCCCTTCCGCAGACCTCGGAGTCCCCTTCTACTCTTCCCCGTGTCCGTTATCTTATGTATTTTCTTTTGTTAGACTCTGGTGTATAGAGACACTAGATTTTCCTTCTGTAGTTTGTGATTCGCGATCTTTCATTTTTTAGGAATGTTGTGTAGTATATTGAGGGGTTATTTATTGTACATGCCAAGCGGCATGGTATTCAGCTATGGTGTTGTTGCTACAGTTAGTTTTTAAGTTTATGTTTTTATTTCATTATTCTGCAAATGTTAGACTTATCTAGTGAGAGAGACTAGGTGCCATCATGATGTCATATGGAGGGAAAATTGGGTCCTGACAAGTCGGTATCAGTGCTCTAGGTTTATAGGTGTCGTGAGTCACAAGCTGGTTTATTAGTGTCTCGCAAATTGGTACGGAGAAGTCTGTACTTATCTTCAAGAGGCTATGGAACTGTTTGGAAAATTTCACTACTCTGATTCCTTGTCGTGCGAAAATTGTTGACTTGAAAAATTCTAAACTTTTGTATTCTATTTTCTCACAGATGGTGAGGACACGTACAGGTTGATCTAATGACCAGGCACTCGCATCCCCTGCTAGATCCGCGAGAGGCTGGGGCCGGGGTAGAGGCCGAGGACGTCCATGTGGTGCAGCTAGAACAGCCACACGAGCTGCTACAAAGGAGCCCCCAGTAGCTCCAGCTAGAGGGCAGACACCTGAGGTGCATGTTGATGCACCTGCCCTCCAAGAGAGTTTAGCACAGATTCTGGGCATGTTCAGCACCTTAGCTTAGGCTGGATTGATTCCACTTACTCCTGGCACATCTCAGGCCGTGGGAGGAGCACATACTCCCGTCGCCGGTACTCCAGAGTAGCGGTGTCAGGTTGACTAGGTTCTAGAGATTGTACCAATGCAGCCGGTAGATCCAGCACAGTCCGAGGTTAGGGCAACTGCTTCTGAGGTGGAGCAGCTCAGACTTTTTGGGAAGTTTGACCGGTAGTGGACTTTTCGATATCGGGGTTGGATTCTGGTTGCGAAAGTTGGAATAGGTCCGTAATGTTGATTATGACTTACGTGATTTGATGGGTTTCGGCATCGTTCGCTGCCTTGGAGAGAGTTAAGTTGATTCAGGATCGATTTCGCATAGCCCATTCTAGACAAAAACATTATGCGAACCGGAAGGTTCGCGATGTTGCACTCATGGTTGGAGAACGGGTCATGCTCCGGGTGTTTCCTATGAAGGGTGTTATGTGATTCGGAAAGAAGGGCAAGCTGAGCCCAAGGTTTATTGGTCCCTTTGAGGTGTTGCGGCAAGTTGGGGATATTGCTTATGAGGTTGCCTTACCTCCCAGTCTAGCAGGAATTCATCCGGTTTTCCACGTTTCTATGCTCTTGAAGTATCACGCTGATCCGGCTCATGCATTGGATTTTATCTCAGTCTAGTTGGACAAGGATCTATCTTATGTTGAGGAGCCAGTGCCTATTTTAGACAGGCAAGTTAGAATGCTAAGGTCAAAAAACATTGCTTCCATGAAGTTTCAGTGGATGGGACAGCTGGTCAAGAAGGAGCCTTGGAGACCGAGCAGGATATGCGCAACCGTTATCCTCATCTTTTCACCAGTTCAGGTATATCTCTACACTTGTTCGAGGACGAACGATTATTTTAAGAGGGGGAGGATAAAATGACCTGGCTGGTCGTTTTAAGAGTAATAGCCTTGATCCCTTATTTATTGTTTCCCCTATATCCTTCTTCTGCTTATGTGACTTGTCGGGAGGTATTGTTTTGGTTTCAGAGTGTTTTGGGACACTTAGTCCCTAAAATGGAATCTTAAGCCTTAGGATTTTTACCGTAGTCTGAATTGTGTGAAGACGACTCCAAAATGGTGTTTAGTCGCTTCCTTTAGCTCCATTGGGTGATTTTGGGATTAGGGGTGTGTCAGGAATGTATTTTGGAGGTCTGTAGCTTATTTAGGCTTGAAATGGCGAAAGTTGAATTTTTGGAAAGTTTGACCGGTAGTGGAATTTTTGATATCGAGGTCGGATTCCGATTCTGGAAGTTGAAGTAGGTCCATAAAGTTGATTATGACTTGTGTGCAAAATATGAGGTCAATCAAACGTGATTTGATGGGTTTCAGCATCATTTTTAGAATTTGGAAATTTTAAAGTTCTTTAGGCTTGAATCTGGGTGTAATCGATGCTTTTGATGGTATTTGAGGTGGTTTGAGGATTCGACTAAGGTCGTATCGGGTTATAAGACTTGTTGGTATGTTTTGTTGAGGTACCGAGGGCCCAGGGTTATTTCGGATGGTTAACAGATTGGAGTTAAGGGATTGCAGCTGAAGTACTGCTGCTACTGGTGTAACCGCACCTGCAGAGTGGGGACCGCAGGTGCGAGCCCGCAGAAGCAAAAGACGAGCCATATAAGAGGCCAGGGACGAGCTGGGCAGAAGTTATAGGTGTGAAGATTTTCCCATGCTTGCGAGGGTCGCAGAAGTGGGCAGCTGGGCGCAGGTGCGAGTAGGAGCTGCAGGTGCGATAGATTTCCGCACCTGCGATAGTCGCTGATGCGGTCGAATAGCCGCAGGAGCAGAGCCTGGAATTTTAAGTGGAATCTGCACCTGCAATGGTATTTCGGCAGGTACGGCATCCCAAATGCGACAGAGAGTCCACAGGTGCGAGATTTCTGGACAGAACACTTAAATGCAAGGGTTCACGATTTTTGCTCATTTTCAACATTTTGACCTCTGGTTTGGCGATTTCATGAGAGGAGTTTTGAGGGGTTTCTTGAGGTATGTCCCTTGTGCTTATTTTTGTTCAATAATCTTGCTTCCCTATTTATTTTTTCACCTAGTTAGTGTTTATTTGAGGTGGAATTTGGGAGTTTGACACTAGGTATTTGGAAAGTTCGATTTGAGGATTTGAAGGACCATTTGGTGTCAGCTTTTAGTAAATTTGATATGGTTAGACTCGTGAGTGAATGGGTGTTCATATTTTGTGACTTTTACCCGATTTCGAGACATGGGCTCGGGTCAACCTTTTTGGGCGAATTTCGAAATATTTGTGAAAGTATTGATTTCATTAATTAGATGAGTCTATTATAGTTATATTGATAATATGCAATTGTGTTTGGCTAGATTTGGGCCATTCAGAGTCGGATAATCTAGGAAAGGGCATTCTTACAGATTGATTGAGCTTGATTTGAGGCAAATGACTTGCATAACTTTGTGTGGGGAAAACTCCCCATAGGATATGGTACTGTTTTGATATGTGAGCGTCGTGTACGTGAGGTGACGAGAACGTACACAGGCTATTTATTATAAAATTTTGTTCTTCACTAAGTAATAACATATTTCTCCTTAATTGAGCTACACTAGCATATGTAACTATCCTGTTTAGTATAGAATATCATGCCTACGTGTCTTAACTGCCTATCTGAACTCTGTGCAGCATGTTTAGTGAAATTTCTATTTTTCCTTGACTTGAACTTAGTCTCAATTGTAGGTTTTCTTGTTGTAACCGTTATTTTTGTTGGTTGAGCTTCATATTTACTTTGGAACTACGGAACGGTATTCCGGGAGATTCCCCTGTACTGCATATTTACTTTGGGACTACAGAACAGTATTTTGGGAGATCCCCTTGTACTGTATATTTACTTTGGGACTACGGAACAGTATTCCGGGAGAGCCCCTTGTACTGCATATTTACTTTGGGACTACGGAATGGTATTCTGGGGGATCCCCCTGCACATTTACGTTTGGGACTACGAGACGGTATCTCTGGAGATCCTTTGTTGATATCTCGGTGTACTGAGCTGTTATCTTCTATGAATTCCTTCTTGTTAAAATGCAGTCTTTATGTTACTGTGCTATTTCATTCTTGCGTTGCTTTATTATTATATATACTAGTAGGGCCCTGTCCTGACCTCGTCACTACTCGATCGAGGTTAGTCTTGGTACTTATTGGGTACTGATTGTGGTGTACTCATGCAACTCTTCTACACATATTTTTCGTATGCAGATCCAGGTGCCCCTTATAAGCCGCACTATCAGTGAACCGGGACAGCTTTGGAGACTTCAAGGTATATCTCCCATGTCCGCAGACCTCGAAGTCCCCTTCTACTCTTCCCATGTCCATTATTTTCTGTATTTTCTTTTGTTAGATCCATGTCCATTATCTTCTGTATTTTCTCCCATGTCCATTATCATTGTTACTTGATCTCAAAGAAAGTAAACTTTGTCCCCTCTTTTCAACCATTTTTCAACATGCTAGGGTGGGGCACATTAACTGAAAGAATGGTCAAAGCAAATATTGAGAATGGTACTATACGACGCGCACTCGGTTGGCTAAACTATCACTTTCTACCATCAAGTTATTTTGGAGTTTTCCTAATCCTATTTTTCTTTTTTCTTCTTAACTTCAACTTTAAATAAATTTGAAACCATATATTTTAGAGAGTCCGTACATAAGAAGTGGCTGAGAACTTTTTTCTGTTTATGATTGTGGTTGAGAACTGTTTTCTTTATCCTCTTAACTTTTATATAACCTCATTGTATATTATTTTAATCCTTGGCATACTCATTGTTAATTAAAGTAAAATGGATTGCTCTTTTTTCTAGACTGATATTAAGCTCCTTAATTATTCTTAGGTCAAACCAATGATACAATTTTTCCAAACACATGAAGGTGATTTTTCCTTTTTTAGTTTTATCTTCTCATGTTCATGTACATTAATTGGTCAAATTAAATAAGTATAATAAATATGTGGATTCTATAGTGCATGTTCCTTAATTGTTAATCTGTAATGGATCCATATTTACTGAAGAAGATAGAGATTGATTCCAATAACAAACAATATCGGAAACAAGGAAAAGGAAAAGGAAAACAACAATTGAGGGAAGTTCTAGAGTGCTCCAACAAGAGCTAAATTAAATTAAAGAAAAGACTCAGTATTTCCATAAGGATCTTCTCCACAACTTTCTCATTTTATATCCATATTAGTCTTATCTTAGCCAGAGTCCCAAAAGTCATTTGACAGGTTCTTTGGCGGATATTTGGGCCTACTTCTCTTTCTAATGGATTTACTTTCACCACTTTTACTATCTTGGGCCGCATTCATTAACATAATCTCTTTAATCATATCCTTTTATGTTTACTCACTATATTCTTCCATTGATAACTAATTTATTTGTCTATTTATACTATTATAAAAAATATAAAGCTCCAAACACAAAATATTAATACTCATTGTTTTAATATATTCTCGGTGTATTTAACTTAAATCTATAAATAATCAACTAAAATGACAAGTGCACTACAGTCCATGTTATTGGGACACATCTATCTAGACAATCATATACTATGGTACCTAATTTAATATGTAGTCGGTGGTCTCCATTTCGGCCGCAATTTTCTTATACTCGTTAATACTTGTTCACTATATACAAGTAGTGTTATTTTTTTGAAGGATAAGATTTTAACTAAAGTGAAAAACCTAACTATTTAGCCAATTATTGAACCATAGATATTACTCCATTCAATCAAGCATCATATCCTTTCTTTTAAACAAAAACATCACGAAATCTTATGAGAAACGCAGGTGCCTCTACTTTCAATATCTTCTATATGTCTAAAAAACAAAAAGTGTAAAAAAAAAATAAAAAAAGGGAGGACAGTAAATTAGCTAGCTCTTGTATAAAGGAAGTAATGGATCCAAGCCTAGTCGACGAAATACCTTTTTCTTCTTTCTTCCCAGGTGGCACAGAATTGTATTTACCCTTTCTGCCCAAAATCGACTGTCCTCAAATACATCTTCCAACTTGTTGAAAAACCAATACAGGATCTTCACAGAAGGAATCGGGTAGAGGAAAAACACAAGTTGCATAAGAGACTCTGGCAACGGCAGCGAGCCAGTTCTTGCAATTGAAAGAAAAGCGCAAAATTAAAGATCAAATGGAAGATAACGCGCATATGCTTGATATACCCCAGGACATTTCACTTTGATTCCAAAGAAGCACCATAGTATCACCAAAGTGCCTACAGCTATTCGAACAATGTAATTCTCTTGAAACAGATTCTGCTGGCCGCCTTGAAATTTGAGTTGTAGCATGGCAATGAAAAGAGCTATTATCGCTGCAAAAAATGTGAGGATCACCGGATCCGCCATTGATCTGATGAGCTTTCAATTGACTTACCTGCACATACAAGAAGAATATTGTGTGAAGATAGAAGAAGAATATTGCAAAAAAGAGTCGCTTGATTCGATGATATATATAGGAAAAAAAACGCGTTACAGGACGCGCGACCATATGCAGCGCCCCCCTAGACAATAATCATTGCATAAAACAAGGAACGTTTTTCTTTTTTGTTTTGAAATTAAGGAATCTATTCATAATCTATTTTCGTTTTTTTCATTACGTGTTGACTCTAAGAGTTTACGATTAAAAATATGATCAATATAGTTGCTTTAACTTTTGTTACTCTATGAAGATTAGCCGTTAATATATTTGAAAAAAACAGTACATATATATATTTGAATTTTTCTTTTTTGAAAGGTTTAATTGTATCTTTTCCCTTAAGAAAACTCTTACCTTATCCCTCCCCCCACCCACATAGTGTGAAGTACTCCTCTTCCCCTACACCACGACTAATGACGTTTTCATTAGCTAAAGGTAACATAATCTTAATTAAATGGAAGATTACGCGCATATACTTGATATAGTCCACATCAAAATGGTGTAAGAAATGATATTACTAACATAGAATCAATTTGATCTGTAGTATATGACATTACACAGAACTTTGCATGCATCGGAAAATTTGAATAGAGACTTAACTAGTGGAATACGTATGGTCCTGCAGATCATTGAAAACATCTATGCAGTTAATTGAGAAAGAAAGTCCTAAAGCACTGGTCCCAAATCTCCAAAACGATTATTACTACTACAGTTACTCTGACAACACGATTTTCATAAACTTTTTTTCGGTGGTTTAATTTTTAGAGTTTAAAGCATTAAAATGGAGTAGAGTTTTAGGTCAAACCAATGATACAATTCTTCCAAACATGTGAAGGTGATTTTTCTTTTCTTTTTTTAGTTTTATCTTTTCATGTTCATACATTAATAATTGCTCAAATTAAATCAGAATAATAGATATGTGGATTCTATAGTGCATGCTCCTTAATTGTTAATCCGTAATGGATCCATATTTACTCAAGAAGAAAGAGATTGATTCCAACGATAAACAATATCGGAAACAAGGAAAAAGAACTAAAAAAGGAAAACAAGAATGTAGGGAGGTTTAAGAGTGCTCCAATATGTAATGACCCAATCGGTCATTTTGACTTTTAGAACCCCGTTACCCAAAATAAAACTTTTTATCTGTGTTTTTATTGATTTATGACTTGCGAAGATGGTTCGTTCGAGATTTGAAAATGTTCGGGTTGAAATCGGAACACTTGGTTTCTTATGTTGGCCTTAAAAGGTCAAGTTTGACTTCGGTCAACATTTTAGGAAAACGACCCCGGAATCGGGATTTGACGGTTCCAATAGGTTCGTATGATAATTTTGGACTTGGGCATATGTTCGAATCAGGTTTTGGATAACCAGAGAGCGTTTTCGCGCTTAATATTGAAAAATTAACTATTTGAAGGTTTAAAATTCTTTAAATTTGGTTTAGAGTAGGTTTTGGGGTAATGGAAGTCCGTTTGGAATTCCGTGTCTAAGAATAATTTCGTATAGTGATTTAAGACTTGCACACAAAAATTTGTGTTATTCCGAGTAGTTTAAGTACGTTTCGGCGCATTGGAAGTAAATTGAAGAACTTGAAGTTCTTAAGTTTAATTCAATTTGATTTGAATTATGATTCTTAGTTTTGATGTCGTTTTACACATTCCAAGAGTTCGAGCGACTCCGTTTTATGACTTCAAACTTGCTGGTATGTTCGGGCGGGGCCCTGGGGACCCCGAGTATTAACCGGACGAGGCTCAGACCAATTTTTAAATTTTGAAAAGGAACTGAAGCTTTCTGCTTCTGGTACGTTCACACCTGTGCTTGGGCAGTCGCATGTGCGACCCTCGCAGATGCGAGTATTTGTACGCAAAAGCAAAAAAGGGAAGGGGGCAGTCGACCGCAGATGCATATTTTTTTGCGCACCTGCGCGAGGCATTTCGCGCAGATGCGAGAGGGGGCCAGCTAAGTGAAACTCGCACCTGCGAGGTTTTCCCCCAAGTGCGAAAGCCGCAGGTGCGATACACCTCTGCAGGTGTGAAACCCTTGCTTGGCAGAATGTGTTAAAATCGAGGCTCAGTCATTTTGAGCCCATTTTCTTCCATTCTTGGGTGATTTTGGAGATTTTTAAGAGGGGATTTCCACTAGCAATTTGAAAGTAAGTTAATTCTACACGCCTTGAGTTGAATACATAGATTATGGGTAGATTATAACTAGTAAATCTTATAAATCAAAGGTT
Organism: Nicotiana tabacum; assembly: GCF_000715075.1. Lineage (NCBI taxonomy): Eukaryota > Viridiplantae > Streptophyta > Magnoliopsida > Solanales > Solanaceae > Nicotiana > Nicotiana tabacum. Next base: position 7,007,018 of record NC_134094.1, on the reverse strand, counting down.
TAGATGAAAAACCTAGCTTTTTATAAAAATTAGATATTAACCACGAAAATGGTTATGGAATTGGATAGAAATTATATATTTGTGAATTGTTAAAGGGAATAATAAGAGACTAAAATCTCACATACTTGAATTTTTGCTCAAAATATTTAACTGTTTCTATAAACTGTACATCCTGGTATGTAAATCTTAATAAATATAAATATATATTTTCATTCTGGAGGTACATAAGAAAATGTCCTCCTTTCTTGTGGATCCGGCCGAACACCTCGGCAGTATAGATGCATCTATGGATCGTGTCGCACATCCCTCTTCAGTGTACACGACACTCTGGATCGGGCCGTACGACCTCGTCAGACATCATGCCTAATAATAATAATAAATACATGATAACTTGGTATTTTAATTGCAACTTGTGAATTTATTTAATAGATTGGAAATTATTGTATTTGAAAAAATTAAATTGTCTATGTTGGTTAAATAAAATTGTTGTCAACTCTATGAATCATGTTGATTGAAATATTTCTATTTTTATTCTATTTATTATTGTTGACCCCTAGTGAGTGTCAAAGTCGACCATCGCGTCTCTACCTCTTCAAGATTAGGCTTGATACTTACTGGGTACACGTTATTTACGTACTCATACTACACTTGCTGCACTTTTTGTGCAGGACCTGAGACAGGCGCTATAGTTGGAACTATCAGCGTGCACCCACGATATCTAGAGCATTAGTGGTGAGCTTCCATTCCGAGTCATTCTACAACAACCAATGCCTTTTCCTGGAGACTTTACAACAATATCAACCCAGTAGTAATCCCACTAGTGGGGTCTGGTGAGGGTAGAATGTACGCAGACCTTACTCCTACCCAGGGGTAGAGAGGCTATTTCCGGGAGACCCTCGGCTTAGAGACAAAAGATCTGTAACAACACAGAAGCCATACAAATAGAATCAGCACCGTAAGAGACAACAAAAAAGTGGAAGGGCAATAAGTATGTCAATCATAAAATTGAAAAATAAATTATGAAAATAAAAATCGTGTGATGAACAACAACCGCTAGGAGACCTAGACCAAAATCTATTAGACTAGCTAGAAAAATCCTCAACTACCCCCAACCTACAACCCTAATGCTCGACCTCCACACCTCTCTATCTAGGGCTATGTCCTCGAAAATCTGATGTTGCGCCATATCTTGCCTAATCACCTCGCCCCAATACTTCTTAGGTCGCCCTCTACCTCTTCTCGTACCTATCAAAGTCAACCGTTCACACCTCCTGACCGATGCCTCTAGGCTCCTACCCCCTAACCTACAACCCTAATGCTTGACCTCCAAACCTCCCTATTTAGGGCCATGTCCTCGAAAATCTGAAGTTGCGCCATGTCTTGCCTGATCCCCTCGCCCTAATACTTCTTAGGTCGCCCTCTACCTCTTCTCGTACCTGTCAAAGTCAACCATTCACACCTCCTAACCGGGGCCTCTAGGCTCCTACTCCGCACGTGCCCGAACCATCTAAGCCTCGCTTCCCGCATCTTGACGTCCATGGGAGCCACGCCCACCCTCTCCCGAATATCTTTATTCCTAATCTTATCCAGCCTAGTGTGCCTACACATCCAGTTCAACATCCTCATTCCTACTACTTTCATCTTCTGGATATGAGAAGTCTTGACTGGCCAACACTCAGCTCCATACAACATGGCCGGTCTAACCACCGCTCTATAGAACTTACCTTTAAGTTTTAGTGGCACCTTCTTGTCACACAGGACTCCAGACGTTAACCTCTATTTCATCCACCCCACCCCGATACGGTGCGTGACATCCCCGTCGATCTCCCCGTCTTCCTGGAGACTTTATTCTGTCTATTTTATTTCAGACAGTATTTGAAATTTTTGTATAATCTACTAGATGCTCATACACTTGTGACACCAGGTCTTAGCACACACACTGGTAGAATTTGGATTTGTATTATTTTCTTGGATTTAAATTAATCGGTATCTTTTCTATTTTCTTTAATATTGCTAGTAAAATAATAAAAATAACTTAGAAAATTATAAAAAAAAAATAAGTGATCTATGTTTAAATTGCTAGTTGGCTTGCCTAGCCGTTGTGTTGGGTGCCACCACGAACTATCGGCGAAATTGGGTCGTGACAACATGGTATTAGGGCACACGGTTCACGTAGGTCTCAAAAGTTATGAGTAGGCCTAATAGAGTCTTGCGGATCAGTACGATCACGTATGTACTTATCTTTGAGAGGTTATAGGGTGTTAGGAAACTACCTTTCTTCATCTTCCATCGTATAATTGATGTAGTACTAAATATCGTTCCCTTAATCTCTCACAGATGGTGAGAACGCGCTCAAATGAGGCTCCAGACCAGGGAAGAGCTACTCCCCCCAGTTGCTAGAGGCCGAGGGAAAGGCCAAGGGATGGCTCCAGCCTATGGTATGGGATGAGCACGTCCCAGGACTATTCCAGTTATGCCGCCAGTCGGTCCAATAGAGGATCCCATTATTGAGGAGTAGGGTGAAGTGCTTATGTTAGAGCCAGCTCCAGTGAATTTTACATCTTCACCGGGATTCCAGGATGTCATGGGTCGTATGATGCGGTTCATGGACACTATGACTCAAGCTGGTTTATTTCCGGTAGACCCAGCCACATCTCAGGTGGGAGGGGGAGCACAGACTCAGACCGTGCAGGCTCATGGACAGGCAGCTGCTGTATATCAGACCCAGGGTGCACTACTCGTGGATGGTGCCCAGCCAGTGGTAGTAGCTACACATGAGCTCAGGCCAGTTGCAGCTGCTGATCCGCAGAAACTATAGGACGGATGGACTAGACTACATCCTCCTGTCTTTGGGGGTGAGTGACATGAGGATCCCCAGGACATTATTGATCGCTGCAGGTACAGACTATACAACATGAGAATATTGGAGTCTCATGGGGTTGACTTTGCTACTTTTCAGCTAGAGGGTAGAGCCGGTATATGGTGGAAGTCTTATCTTCTTGGCAGACCAGCAGATTATTCTCCCATGACTTGGGAGAGGTTCATCCGTATCTTCTAGGACAGGTATATTCCACCCTCCTAAAGGGAAAAGATGTGGTTTCAGTTTAAGCAGCTCCAGCAAGGTCAAATGTTAGTGACCGATTATAAGGCGAGGTTCGATGAGTTATCTCGCCATGCATTTATGATACTCCCCACTGAGGTAGAGAGAGTGCAGAGGTTTATTGCGGGGTTACATACTAGAATTCAGGTCACTATGGCTCGAGAGGTTGAGATGGGTACTTCTTTTGAGCTAGTCATGGAGATAGCCCGAAGGATTGAGGGTGTGCGTCAGCGTAGCCGAGAGCAGGTTGTGAGAGATAAGCGGTTTAGATATTTTGGAGAGTTCAGAGGTGCTCCATGTGGGGGCAGAGGTAAGTTCGTGAGAGGGCAGTCCAGCAGGCCCCCATATCCAGCACCACCACCTCCTCGAGGTTCTCTAGTGCGACCTTATTTCAGTGCTATACCAAATAGTTCTTATCGCTCACCAACTATTTAGGGCTCTTCCAGTATGTATTCAGGTCCCCAGGGCTAGACTCTTAGTCAGCAGCCCATTGCACCGAAAATTTGTTGCAAGTGCGGGGATCCTAGTCACATACGGATATTCTGCCCCAGGCTTCGGGGTAGACTAGTGTAACAGGGTCAGCAGCCAATGATTATCACACCAGTTGCGCCACCAGTTTTTTGACCACCAAGAGGTGGAGGACAGGTGGGTAGGGGCCATCCTAGAGATGGAGGTCAGCCAGGTGGAGGCCAGCCAGTTGGCGCTCCAGCTCGATTCTATGTTTTTCCAGCTAGACCAGATGCAGATGCCTCAGATGCCATGATTACAGGTATAATTTCTGTTTTCGGCAAAGATGCATCAGTATTATTTGATCCAGCATCTACGTATTCATATGTGTCATCTCTATTTGCTCATTTCCAGGGTGTTTCTCGTGAGTCCTTGAGTACTCATGTTTATGTGTCCACTCTTATGGGAGATTCTATTATTGTGAATCGGATATACCAGTCCTGTATTATTACATTATGTAGTTATGAAACTAGAGCATATCTTCTACTGTTTGAGATGACCAACTTTGAAATTATTCTGGGCATAGACTGGTTATCTCCATATCATACTATTCTAGATTATCATGCCAAGACTGTTACCTTGGCTATTCCAGCATTACCTAGGCTTAAGTGGCAGGGTTTGTCTGTTAGTGCATTTAATTGGGTTATTTCTTTTATGAAGGCTCAACACATGGTTAAGAAGGATTGTTTAGCTTATCTAGCATATGTTCGGGATACTATTGTAGAGACTCTGACTATTGATTCAGTGCCTGTAGTTCTGGAATTCTCCGACGTATTTCCTTAAAATCTTTCGGGCATGCCACCAGATCGTGATATTGATTTCTATATTGACCTAGCTCTAGATACCCAACCTATATCTATCCCACTGTATCGCATGTATCCAAAAGAATTGAAAGAACATCTTGAAGAATTAATAGACAAGGGATTCGTCAGACAGAGTGTATCTCCTTGGAGTGCACCGGTATTATTTGTGAAGAAGAATAATGGAACAATGCTAATGTGTATTGATTATTGCCAATTGAACAAAGTCACTATTAAGAACAAGTACATCTTGTCGCGTATTGATGATCTATTTGACCAGTTGTAGGGTGCTAGGGTGTTCTCTAAGATCGACTTAAGATCGGGATACCATCAGTTGAAGATTCGGGATTCAGATGTTCCGAATACGGCTTTCCGGACTAGATATGGTCATTATGAGTTTCTAGTGATGTCTTTTGGTTTAACTAACGCTCCGGCAGCGTTTATGGATCTGATGAACAAGGTATTCAGGCCATATATTGATTTGTTTGCCATTGTCTTCATTGATAACATTTTGATCTACTCACGCAATAAGGAGGAGCACGAGGAACATATGAGAGTAGTGCTTCAGATGTTGCGGGAACAAAAAGTATATGCTAAGTTCTCTAAATGTGAGTTCTGGCTAGAGTCTGTAGCATTTTTGGGGCATATTGTATCGGGCGAGGGTATTAAAGTTGATCCCAAAAAGATTTAGGCAGTTCAGAAATGGCATCGTCCCACTTCGGCGACTGAGATCAGGAGTTTCCTAGGTTTAGCAGGTTATTATCGTCGGTTCGTTGAGGGCTTTTCATCCATTGCGGAACCTCTGAACAAATTAACCCAGAAGGGTGCTCTGTACCAATGGTCAGATGATTGTGAGGTGAGCTTTAAGAAGCTCAAGACAACATTGACTATTTCACCGATGTTAGTGTTACCTTCCGGTTCGGGGATGTATACCGTGTATTGTGACGCTTTACGCGTTAGCTCGGATTCTGTATTGATGCAGGAAGGGCGAGTTATTGCACATGCTTCACGTCAGCTGAAGCCCTACGAGAAGAATTATCCAGTGCATGATTTGGAGCTAGCTGCTATTGTTCACGCTCTTAAGATTTGGTGGCATTATATTTATGAGGTATCGTGTGAAGTTTACACCGATCGTCATAGTTTGCGGCATTTGTTCAAGCAGAGGGATCTCAATTTGAGACAACACAAATGGCTTGAGTTACTAAAATTTTATGATATTACTCTCCTGTATCATCCGGGCAAAGCAAATGTGGTTGCAGACGCCTTGAGTAGAAGGCAGAGAGTATGGGTATTTTGGCTTTAATTTCAGCAGAGGGTAGGCCATTAGCTTTGGATATTCAGTCCTTGGCTAACATACCTGTGAGGCTGGATATTTCAGAACCCAGCCGAGTTTTTGCATATGTTGTAGCCCAGTCTTCACTATTTGAGCAGATCAAGACTCGCCAGTTTGATGATCCACATCTATTGGTTTTTCGAGAAAAGGTACTACGAGGTGGTGCCAAGGAAGTTACTATTGGTGCATACGGTATTCTGCAACTCCAGGATCGTTTATGTGTTCCTAATGTGGATGGACTGAGGAAAACAATCATAGAGGAGGCTCACGGTTTTTGGTATTCTATTCATTTAGGTGCTACGAAGATGTATCGTGACTTGAGGCAGCATTATTGGTGGTGGCGAATGAAAAAGGACATAGTTCTGTATGTATCTAGGTGTCTAAATTGCCAGCAAGTTAAATATGAGCACCAGAGTCCATGTGGCCTACTTCAGCAGATGACTATACCAGAGTGGAAATGGGAGCACATTACTATGGACTTTGTAGTTGAGTTGCTGCGGACCTTGCGGAAGTTTGATGTAGTTTTGTTACTCCCCAAGTTTTCGTACGTGCAAGTATGCTATAAGTAAATTGATATAAGCTCGGAAATGAGATGCTACATCCCGAATTTTCGTACGTTAAGGTTTCGTCGTAAGTTAATCGACGTAAGCTCGGGAATGAGATTATTTGGAAATTATAAGTATTATGCTAATTCAAATAAGTGATAAGTAAATTCGTGAAGGTGAGAGGGTAAGCGAATCGAAGAAAGTGAGTTTCGTAGAAGTTTGTCAATTTGGGATAAAATACGGTCCGAGATATAATACCCGACATTTACGAACTAGTACCATACAAGGTACCACATGACTATGATAGTAAGGTGTATAAGGTGTGTTAAAAGTGAGTAGTATTTTAAGTAATTTGATATAATTCTTAATTATGTGGGTAATTGGTTAATTATTAATTAGTGGGGAATTACCTAAGTTAATAAAGAAATTGGTAATTATCTAAAATATTTTTGATATATCTTGAACTTTAACGTGGCTGCAATATATGTTCTATTTGATGACTCTTAATTCACTTTGAAAAGGTGGCACCATTTGAAGTAATACCTACTTTATCTCATTTGGCTAAAGATTATTATCAACAAAGCCAAATGTTACGGCCATAATTATTTTCCTCGCTTGTAGTAAGGAAAAATTCATTTCCTAAGTAATAATCTTATTCATAAGCTTTAAAGAGGAATGCTTATATTTGCTAAGTTATGGATGAAGCTACGACAAATTCATACGAGATTTCATGAGGTAATAGCAACGGGATGTTGCGATTCTAAGGGAGTACGGTGCAATCTTTCTCAAGAATATCATATGGATATTTTCCTACTTCGATCCGCCGTTACACATTGTCGCAATCAACGGTATTAAATAGATTGTCAATAGAATCGGTTCAGGTATGTTAAAGCTAAACCTTTCTTCATTTTGGCATGATCCAATAACTACATGTGATTGATAACGAGACATAAATAGAAATTCATATTCCGAAATTTATTTATATTTTCCTAGTTTCATAAGTTACAGTATTCTCCCTTATCGGGACTTCATATTCAATTGAGTATTGTCTTCTTCCAGTCAAGAGAGCAGAGAGCCTATATATGCAGTATTACAGTATTTTCATCACCATCGAGCTACAATCAATGGGCAGGCCCCGATTGGGAAACCTCTTATCAGATGCTAAGTTATATATCGAGCCTACTATGGCCGAGTGCCTATGAGCGAGCCCAGTTGGCCGAGATACAGAGCCTAGTATGGCCGAGCGCCTATGAACGAGCCTACTACGGCAGAGCATTTATATATATACCAAGCCTTATAAGACCGGACAACTATTTTACTTATTATATTGAGAAAGTTGAGTCACTATCAACAAGTGATCATATCTTGAGATTATCTTTGACTCCCAGTTACTTTCAGTTATTATATTATCAGTTCAGTTTCAGCTTTCAGTATATTGCTTTACATACTCGGTACATTATTTCGTACTGACGTCCATTTTTCGGGGGCGCTGCATTTCATGCATATAGATTCAGACAGACAGACGGGTAGACCTACTCATTAGGTGTTGCCCGAGTTCAGCTTGATCAATAAGCTCTATGCACTTTGGCATTGCCGGGTCTAGAGATTTATGTACATGTTGTGTATATATATATATATGTTATGAGTAGGTCGGGGCCCTGTTCCGATCACAGTATATCCATCAGTAAAGGCTTGTAGACATATCCTATCAGTTAGTGCAGTATGTTGGGCTTGTAGGCCTTTTATGTATATTTTGTTGGCTTGCCAGCTGTAGTAGTTATGACGGCCTTGTCGGCCCAGCTTTATATTGATGTTTAGTCAGCATTTACAATTGTCTTGCAATGTGTCCCATGGCCAAAGTATGACATTATATGTTCAGAGTCCCTTAGTCGCAAGTTGGTACGCAAGGATAGGTGAGGCTCCGGGTGCCGGTCTCGCCCTCAGGTTCGGGGCATGAGAAAATTGGTATCAGAGCAGCTCTGTCCTAGGGAGTCTACAAGCCGTGTCCAGTAGAGTCTTGTTTATGGGTGTGTCATGTACCACATTATAAGTAGGAGGCTACATGGCATTTAGGACTGTTACTTTTTCTTCTTGCTCTAGATCATCTGGAAGAGCTCACTTACAATAATTCACATTCCTAAATTCTATTTTATTCATAATACAACGATACCTACATCCAGAAGGACAGTTGGTAAGGGATTGAATACGACTGTGGAAGAGTTGAGTTGGAGGAACTCGAATTTGCATCATGCTTATGATGAGTAAATGTAGGGTCTCCAGCAGATCATGTGTGTACTAAGACTTTTGAGCTTCTCGAAAAGGAGCCCTAAGGCATGAATATCTGTCCACCCATATGGTAAAAAGCAACGAGAGATTCAGAAGGTAGATACAAGCTTCAACAAGTAAAATGAGCAAGATGAGAAGGGTACGAGGTACCCAGTCAATGAAGATTATCGGTATTTATTATATTGAGAAAGTTGAGTCACTATCAACAAGTGATCATATCTTGAGATTATCTTTGACTCCCAGTTACTTTCAGTTATTATATTATCAGTTCAGTTTCAGCTTTCAGTATATTGCTTTACATACTCGGTACATTATTTCGTACTGACGTCCATTTTTCGGGGGCGCTGCATTTTATGCATATAGATTCAGACAGACAGACGGGTAGACCTACTCATTAGGTGTTGCCCGAGTTCAGCTTGATCAATAAGCTCCATGCACTTTGGCATTGCCGGGTCTAGAGATTTATGTACATGTTGTGTATATATATATATATGTTATGAGTAGGTCGGGGCCCTGTTCCGATCACAGTATATCCATCAGTAAAGGCTTGTAGACATATCCTATCAGTTAGTGCAGTATGTTGGGCTTGTAGGCCTTTTATGTATATTTTGTTGGCTTGCCAGCTGTAGTAGTTATGACGGCCTTGTCGGCCCAGCTTTATATTGATGTTTAGTCAGCATATACAATTGTCTTACAATGTGTCCCATGGCCAAAGTATGACATTATATGTTCAGAGTCCCTTAGTCGCAAGTTGGTACGCAAGGATAGGTGAGGCTCCGGGTGCCGGTCTCGCCCCCAGGTTCGGGGCATGAGAAAATTGGTATCAGAGCAGCTCTGTCCTAGGGAGTCTACAAGCCGTGTCCAGTAGAGTCTTGTTTATGGGTGTGTCATGTACCACATTATAAGTAGGAGGCTACATGGCATTTAGGACTGTTACTTTTTCTTCTTGCTCTAGATCATCTGGAAGAGCTCACTTACAATAATTCACATTCCTAAATTCTATTTTATTCATAATACAACGATACCTACATCCAGAAGGACAGTTGGTAAGGGATTGAATATGACTGTGGAAGAGTTGAGTTGGAGGAACTCGAATTTGCATCATGCTTATGATGAGTAAATGTAGGGTCTCCAGCAGATCATGTGTGTACTAAGACTTTTGAGCTTCTCGAAAAGGAGCCCTAAGGCATGAATATCTATCCACCCATATGGTAAAAAGCAACGAGAGATTCAGAAGGTAGATACAAGCTTCAACAAGTAAAATGAGCAAGATGAGAAGGGTACGAGGTACCCAGTCAATGAAGATTATCGGTATTTACACCTCAGGCAGAAAAATATAAGCATTGTCAGTTACCATCAACAGTAACAGAGGTATGTATAATTGGCCACACCTATCTCAGTTATGCCCAATGGGGGCTAACAGATGTAGTTTAAGAAAAGGATGGGATATCAGGATCCGGCTGGGTTTAGAGTAACCCAAAATGGTGGATGGATTGTTTATGTTAGTTGATATTTCCGAAGGATATTACAAAGATAGGCACTGGAAGCCTGGAAGGGATAAATATTATCTTAGTGTTGCTCACGTCCCTAGTAAAGAAAGAATGTTAGGCAACCCGAAGAGCCAGTAGATGGAGCAAGGGGAGCTAAAATCAAAAGAATGTCCTATTGAAATTTTCAAAATAAAGTGATAGACATAAATGTTAGCAGGGAATGAGAAGAGAGTTAATGAAGTATATGAGTAAGATGTGATGCATGGATGACAATGGTAGATACAAATGACAGTATTGGAGAATATATAGTCAAGTGAAGGAAAAGATAAGAGGAACCAAGCCTTGATACAACCAAAGAGTATAGGCCATAAAGTCATATCCTTATTTTGAGAAATAAGTTCGTGACTCTAATGTGATTAACAGGAGGAAAAGTTAGACCCCAGAGTAATAGAAATCAGTATGGTATGGTGAACAAGATAAACTAATCATGAATTAGGGACTGGGTGATTTGATAATATTCGGCATCGTGAAACTTTTAGATATAGCGTTCTGACGACAATAAAATGGATGATAGAAGAATAACCTTTAAAGGTCATTCAGGAAGACGCTTCCCTAAAGAAAGCAATGCGAGCAAAGTTAACCTTAAGGGAATATGTGTGCCAGTTATACTAAGTGTCACCCTCGTGGATAAATAATTTTGTTATCCTTAGTATAGAAGGATTACCACAAGGCAGGAAAAGGTCATCGATGATGTGAAAAGATGCCAAAGAGGAAGAGGTAAAACATCTATAGGTAGATCGTCGTGGCTGTAAATCTTAGTACTTCCCTAAATGGGGAATATGGAGTGATGTGGCATTAAGTTGGAATTAGGTGGTTCTAGTAACTATGGAATGGTAAAGGAAGAATGCAATAAAAAGGGATAAAGGGATGAGATTGCACCTATTCAAATCCTATAGATATGCTACGATTCTAGAACATCATGCAAACACTCAAGGAGAGGAAGTAAGGGTTCCTGCCCGAGATGTTGTTGATAAATAAGGAGCCAGTGCGAGAGGTAAGATAAAACAAAGGAAATAACGCAAAAAAGATTACGCGGAATATTAATATGAGAGTGGGTCAACGATTAGTTAGTAGTTGATTCAGGAGGAGCCTAGTTATGGCTAGATAAGAGGATACAGAAAAATCAATAGATAGTGCAAGATAAGCAAGAGTGAACCCCAACATGGGGAATTCAGTCTCGCATATATGACATCGTAACCTTGAGAAATATTAAGATAGGGGTTGGTGTAGTTAAAGATACCGTATGAGTGTTACGGAGATAAAAAAGAGTGCCACTGGGAAGACAATCAAAATACTAGTCCAGAAGCAACCCTATGAGCACAAGAGCATTAAGGTAAGTAAGTAAGGATAATCATAAGTAAGAAAGAACATCTAAAATTCAGCTGGGTAAACGATGTAATAAGCTCACAGCCTTGTAAGAATCAGAGGGTCCTCCCTAAGTAATTAAACAAAAGACTAGCTGAGGGAATAAAGAAGAAGGCTTCAACCTAAGCACAGTGACCTAAAAAGGAAATGGTCATGTTACAACAGTCTCATAACAACATTGTATGCATTCCATAAGAAGGTGGCATCTACCGTGGCTAATGAATGGAGAGTAAAATCAGAAGTGATATTCAAGATCATATGAGTTGTATGGAATTCCAATATGTGTGGGCACTAAGGTAAGTTAAGTATGCACGCAATAAAGGGGGTATGAAGACCAGGAAAAGTAACTGCTTATGTTTAAAGAAATCTTAGAAGGAACAAAAAAAATTATTTGATTAATGATCCAGAGTTAGTTACGTTATGAACGCACTTAAGAGTTTGAAAAATTATCCTTGCAGCATATATGTTGACAATCGTACAGCCGTAGAAGATTCCGGTATAAGTCAAATGAAAGAATTGAGCCCAGGTTATAGACAAAGGATTGAATTGTTAGAAGATTGTATCATGGATAATCCATATCGTCCATGTAAGACTAAAGTAATGTCTAATACCATGAGCCACAGATCGGAAGATAGTTTAAGCCTACATAAATACTGATCAGGAGGAAGAGGAAACTAAAGAGTTACATCAACAAAGTAAATCAGGAGTCTGATTATTCGACCTAGAAAATTATAGAAATTGTGCTGGAGAACATGGCAGAATCACTCTTAATATCAGAGGTGCAAGAGAGATAATACAACAACCGTGTTCTATAATGGCTCTACAAGAAAGCTAGTTAGAAGAAGTACCAGCCTTATAAGAAGTCAGTATGAAGCTCTCATTGGGTTGTGTATGCACCAGAGGTGCAAGTATTGTAATACAATTTCAAGTTGTGGATGTGAATTATACCTATGTGGAAGGGAGGTCATGAAAAAGATATAAGCTGTGATGAGAGATTTTAAGGTAAGTAAGGTAAAGGTAAACAACGTACGAGATACTCAGATGCAGAAGTTTGGGAATAGTCCATACTTCAGATAGAAGACTATAAGCGTTAGGATTCAGTATCCAGGAATGATAGCAGCATTGTCAGTGGCATAGCATCCAACCTATGGTTTCTAGTTATCGAGAGGACTAGTTAAGAGAGTAAAGAAGAGTTAGAGATGATGCGATGTCTCGCTTGATGTTCCAGAATAACACAAGGAAATCTATGGTACAAGCAAGTTGAAGGAAGGTTGCGAGTAGTATAAATGGATATGTGTAGGTCACAAGCTAAAGTATATGTATATATGTATATAGAGACAAGGTTTCAATAAGGCATGAGTAAGGATAAGGAAAGGAGAGAAAGAAGGTAACGAAAATAGATAAGTCCTCAGGATTAAGCCCATGAAAACAAGAGAGCTGATGGTTTCTCTAAGTTATAGAAATCTCAGTATAGCCTGAATGAACTCCAAGGTGTCTAAGACTAGTAGCATTTAGAAGATATGGAATGCTGCCCTGGTAGAAGAATGAGGGTGTAATTATGATAGATAAAGGATGACGTTTGGGCCATCGATTAAGTAATGACTTAAAAGGATTTCATGAATTCTACAGGATTAAAATACGCATACAAGGTGAATCACATTGGGATGACTATGATATGAAATACGGTTGTGGAAGCATGGTATCGCCCCAGGTGGATCAGTCTAATCATTTCAGATGTTCCCCGATGAGACATGAGCCCTAGCGGTAGTGTTACATAAAAGGTCAAGTTATCAATGGTTGATTATAGATCTATACTGAGGTGAATCAACAATGGATGGATAAAAGTTACAAAGTATGAGATGAGATTAGGCCATCATTCTTAAGATGAACAGTAATGAGGAAGCATTAAAGGACTTAGAATTATTCCTATAGGATAAGCAACAAGAGTAAGCTGGAGTTTGGTAGCAGACCTCAGTAATGATAAATCGAAGTAAGAGTTATGGTCTAGTATGACCTACCTAGATGCAGTAAAGTCATACGGATGGATAACCGAGGCTATGAAACAAGATATAGAAATAGTCGTAAGTTCGACAAAGTATCGAGCAAAGAACTTCGATATACCCATAGATGCCCAAAGGGACATCTTATCAAGCTCTGTATATGTTAACAAAGTGAGGCCTAAAGATTGGCTAAAAGCTGGAGGAAAAAGGAGAAAAGAATCGCATAGGCGCATTTACAAGGTCAGAGTCGTACATGCTGTGTGACAGAAGGTAGCAACAGTTATGAAATAGGAAGGATTTCGACCACAAGTCGTGGTGTGAGAAAGAGTCCAAAAGGGGGGAATGCCCTGGCCTTTGGAGTTATTCGCCGAGCATTTCCCTAGATGGCAAGGAAAGTACTAAAGTAATCGGAAGACATAAGTTATGAAAATGATAAGTACATCAGTCAATATTTGAGGACGAATGTTCTGAAGAGGGGAATGATATTACACCCCATATTTTCGTACGTGGAAGTACGTTATAAGTAATTTGATATAAGCTCGGAAATAAAATATTACATCCCACATTTTCGTACGTTAAAGTTTCGTCGTAAGTTAATCGACGTAAGCTCGGGAATGAGATAATTTGGATATTTTATGTATTATGCTATTTCAAACAAGTGATAAGTAAATTCGTAAAGGTGAGAGGGTAAGCGAATCGAAGAAAGTGAGTTTCGTCGAAGTTTGTCAATTTGTGATAAAATACGGTCCGAGGTATAATACCCGACATTTATGGACTAGTACCATACAAGGTACCACATGACCATGATAGTAAGGTATATAAGGTGTGTTAAAAGTGAGTAATTTTTTAAGTAATTTGATATAATTCTTAATTATGTGGGTAATTGGTTAATTATTGATTAGTGGGGAATTACCAAGTTAATAAAGAAATTGGTAATTATCTAAAATATTTTGGATAAATCTTGAACTTTAACGTGGAAGCAATATATGTTCTATTTGATGACTCTTAAGTCACTTTGAAAAGGTGGAAACATTTGAAGTAATACCTACTTTATCTCATTTGGCTAAAAATTGTTATCAAGAAAGCCAAATGTTACGGCCATAATTATTTTCCCTGCTTGTGGTAAGCAAAAACTCATTTCCTAAGTAATAATCTTATTCATAAGCTTTAAAGAAGAATGCTTATTTTTTCTAAGTTATGGATACAGCTACGACAAATTCATACGAGATTTCATTAGGTAATAGCAACGGGATTTTGCGATTCTAAGGGAGTACGGTGCAATCTTTCTCAACAATATCATACAGATTTTTCCGTACTTCGATCGGTCGTTATGTGTTGTCGCAATCAACAGTGTTAAAGGGATTGTCAAGAGAATCGGTTCAGGTATGTTAAGGCTAAACCTTTCTTCATTTTGGCATGATGCAATAACAACTTGTGACTGATAACGAGACATAAAGAGAAATTCATATTCCAGAATTTATGTTCATTTTCCTAGTCTCATACGTTACAATATTCTCCCTTATCGGGACATCATATTTGATTGAGTATTGTCTTCTTCCAGTCAAAAGAGCAGAGAACCTATATACAGTATTACAGTATTTTCATTACCATCGAGCTATAATCGAAGGGCAGGCCCCTATTGGGCAACCTTTGATCAGATGGTAAGTTATATACCGAGCCTACTGTGGCCGAGCGCCTATGAGATAGCCTAGTTGTCTGAGATATAGAGCCTAGTATGGCCAAGCGCCTTTGAGCGAGCCTACTACTGCAGATCAGTTATATATATACTGAGCCTTATAAGGCCGGACAACTATTTTACTTACTATATTGAGAATGTTGAGTCAGTATCAACAGGTGAGCATATCTTCAGATTATCTTTGACTCCCAGTTACTTTCAATTATTGTATTATCAGTTCAGTTTCAGCTTTCAGTATATTGCCTTACATACTCGGTACATTATTTCGTACTGACTTACCTTTTCTAGGGGCGTTGCATTTCATGTATGCAGATTCAGACAGATAGACGAGTAGACCTCCTCATTAGGTGTTGCCCGAGTTCAGCTTGATCGGTAAGCTCCATGCCCTTCGGAGTTGCCGGGTCTAGAGCTTTATGTACATCTTGGGTATATATGTATATATGTTATGAGTAGGTCGGGAAGCTATTCCGATCACAATACATCTATCAGTAGAGGCTTATAGACATATCCTATCAGTTAGTGCAGTATGTTGGGCTTGTAGGCCCTGTACGTATATTTTGGTTGGTTTGTCAACTGTAGTAGTTATGACGGCCTTGTCGGCCCAGCTTTACATTGATATTTAGTCAGCATTCGCAGTTGTCTTGCATTGTGGCCCATGGCCAAAGTATAACATTATATGTTCAGAGTCCCTTAGTCGCAAGTTGGTACGCAAGGATAGGTGAGGCACCGGGTGCCGGTCTCGCCCCCCAGGTTCGGGGCGTGAAAAGTTTGGGTCATTGTTCATAGGTTGACCAAGTCGGCACACTTTATTCTAGTTGTGACTACATATACTTAAGGGAGGTTGGCACAAATTTTTATTCAGGAGATAGTTCGGTTGCACGGCGTTCGAATTTGCATCATATTAGATAGAGGCCCTGAGATTACTTCACATTTCTGGAGGGCAGTACAAAGTGAATTTGGGACCCGTGTAGAGCGCAGCATAGTCTTTCATCCCCAGACCGACGGAAAATCAGAGCGGACATTTCAAAATTTGGAGGATATGATCAGGGCATGTGTGATTGACTTTGGAGGTCAGTGGGATCGTTTCTTGCCTTTGGCCGAGTTTGCTTATAATAACAGTTACCAATCCAGCATCGAGATGGCTTATTTTGAGGATTTATATAGTCGGGGATGTCGTTCGCCCATTGGATAGTTTTAGTCCGGTGAGTCTAAGTTATGTGGTACTAACTTGGTGAAGGATGCCTTGGAAAAGGTAAGGTTGATTAAGGAGCTACTTCGTACAGCACAGTCCAGACAAAAGGGTTACGCAGATCAGAAAGTGCATGATTTATCATTTATGGTGGGTGAAAAAGGTCTCTTGAAGGTTTCGCCGATGAAGGGAATCATGCGATTCGGGAAGAAGGGAAAGTTAAGCCCAAGGTTTATAGGCCCATTTGAGGTGTTGAAATGAGTTGGGGAGGTTGCTTATGAGCTTGCATTGCCTCCCAGTCTATCGGGAGTTCATCCGGTTTCATTGTATCTATGCTTTGGAAATATCGTGCTGACCTATCACAGGTGTTAGACTTCAACACAGTTCAGCTAGATAATATCTTGGATTATGAAGAGGAGCCAGTTGCCATTGTTGATAAACAGGTTCGCCAGTTGAGGTCCAAGAGGATTTCTGCAGTAAAAGTCCAGTGGAGGGGCCAACTAGTCGAGTAAGCGACTTGGGAGGCCGAGGAGGACATGACGAGCAAATATCCACACTTACTTTGCACTCCAGGTATTATTCTAAACCCGTTCGAGGACGAACATTTGTTTAAGAGGTGGAGAATATAATGATCCAACCGGTCATTTTTACTTTTAGAACCCCGTTCCCCTAAATAAAACTTCCCGTATGTGCTTTTATTGATTTATGACTTGCGGGGATGGTTGGTTCGGGATTTGGAAGTGTTCGGGATTTGGAAATGTTCGGGTTGAAATCGAAACACTTGGTTCCTTAGGTTGGCCTTAAAAGGCCAAGTTTGACTTCGTTCAACATTTTTAGAAAACGACATCGGAATTGGGATTTGACGGTTTCAATAAGTTCGTATGATGATTTCGGACTTGGGCGTATGTTCGAATCGGGTTTTGGATAACCCGAGAGCGTTTTGGCGCTTAATAGTGAAAAATAAACTATTTCAAGGTTTAAAGTTCTTTAAATATGGTTTGGAGTAGGTTTTGGAGTAATGGAAGTCCGTTTTGAATTTCGAGTCTGAGAATAGTTCTGTATAGTAATTTAAGACAAACGCAAAATTTCGTGTCATTCTGAGTAGTTTAAGTACGTTTCAGCGCATTAGAAGTAAATTGAAGAACTTGAAGTTCTTAAGTTTAATTCAATTTGATTTGAGGTGTGATTCTTAGTTTTGATGTCGTTTTAAATGTTGCGAGAGTTCGAGGGAGTCCGTTTTATGATTTCAAACTTGTTGGTATGTTCGGGCGGGGGCCCGGGGGCCTCGAGTTTTAACCGGATGAGGCTCGGAATAGTTTTGAAATTTTGGAAAGGAACTGAAGCTTTCTAATTCTGGTACGTTCTCACCTGCTCTTGGAAAGCCGCAGGTGCGACCCTCACAGATGCGAGTATTTGTACGCAGAAGCGGAAAAAGGGAGGGGGCAGTCGACCGCATATGCGGATGTTTTTGCGCACATGCGAACGCGCAGGTGCGAGGTATTTTGCGCAGATGCGAGAGGGGGCCAGCGAAGTGAAACTCGCACCTACGAGGCTTTTCCGCAGGTGCGAAAGCCGCACGTGCGATACACCTCTGCAGGTGCGAAACCCCTGCTTGGCAGAATGCGTTAAAATTGGGGCTCAGTCATTTTGAGCCCATTTTCTTCCATTCTTGGGTGAGTTTTGAGCCTTTTGAGAGAGGATTTCAACTAGCAATTTGAAGGTAAGTTAATTCTACACACCTTGAGTTAAATATATCAATTATGGGTAGATTATAACTAGTAATTCCTAGAAATTAATAGCTTAGATGAAAAACCTAGATTTTATAAAAACGAGATTTTAAACACGAAAATGGCTATGGAATTAGATAGAAATTATATATTTGAGTACTTGAGATTATGGGTAACGTTTTCATCCGAATATTTCCAGAATCTGGGCACGTGAACCTGGGGTGAATTTTAGAAATTTTACCGTTTTGGTTAGGGTAATTTATTTAATAGCCTAAATTCGAATTATTAAACATGTATTAATTATTTTGCATAATATTTGGATAGTTTCGGATTTTTCGGCATCGAATTAAGAATTTAACGTGAAGTGGTGATCGGAAAGTGCACTTTGAGACAAGGTAAGTCTCTTGTCTAATATTGTGAGGGTGAAACTACCCCATAGGTGATTAAATTAATAATTGTTGCTAATTGTGGGGGGCTATGTACGCATGAGGTGACGAGAGTCCATGTGTAGCTACTATTTATGCTAAAGTCCGGGTAGTTTAGGACTCAAATCATGAATTACTTGTGTAAATTGTATTCTTTGTTTAATTAAGTTATTTGATATATATTGTGAATTGTAAAGGAAAGATAGTAAAAGAAGGAAATCTCATATACTTAATTTTCTATTTAAATTAATTAATTGTTAAAAAAAAAATTTCATTCTCTCGAATTGATCTTATAATAAATAGACTATCTTTCTAGAGGTACATAAGAAAATGACCTCCTTTCTTGTGGAGAGGGCCGAACGCCTCGGCAGTATAGATGCATCTATGGATCGCGCCGCACGTACCTCGACAGTGTACACGACGCTCTCGATCGGGTTGTACGACCTCGGCAGAAAGCGTGCCTAATAATAATAATAATTATACGATACCTTGGTATTTTAATTGCAGATTGTGAATTTATTTAATAGATTGGAAATTGTTGTATTTGAAGGAATTAAATTATTTCTGTTGGTTAAATAAAATTGTTGTTAACTCTATGAATCATGTGGATTTAAATATTTCTATTTTTATTCTATTTATTATTATTGACCCTTAGTGAGTGTCAAAGTCGACCATCTCGTCTCTACTTTTTCGAGATTAGGCTTGATACTTACTGGGTATAAGTTGTTTACGTACTCATACTACACTTGCTGCACTTTTTGTGCAGGACCTGAGACAGGTGCTACAGTTGGAGCTATCATCGCGCACCCACGATATCTAGAGGATTAGTGGTGAGCTGCCCTTCTGAGTCATTCTGTAGCAACCAATGCCTCTTCCTCGAGACTTTATTCTGTCTATTTTATTTCAGACACTATTTGAAATTTCTTGATAATCTACTAGATGCTCATATACTTGTGATACCAGGTCTTGGCACACACACTCGTAGAATTTGGATTTGTATTATTTTCTTAGATTTAAATTAATCGGCATCTTTTATATTTTCTTTAATATTCCTAGTAAAAGAATAAAAATTATATAGAAAATTATAAAAAAATATGTGATGTACGATTAAATTGTTAGTTGGCTTGTCTAGTCGTTGTGTTGGGTGCCATCACGACTTATAGTCGAAATTGGGTCGTGACACAACAAGAGCTAAATCAAATTAAAGAAAAGACTCAGTATTTCCGTAAGGATCTTCTCCACAGCTTCCCCATTTTATATCCATATTAGCCTTATCTTAGCCAGGGTCCCAAAAGTCATTTGACAGGTTATTTGGTGGATATTTGGGCCTACTTCTCTTTCTAATGGATCCACTTTCACCACCTTGGCTATCTAGGGCCGCATTCATAACATAATCTCTTTAATCATATCCTTTCATGTTTACTCACTATATTCTTCCATTGATAACTAATCTATTTGTCTATTTATACTATTATGAAAAAAATAAAGCTCCAAACATAAATCTACAAATAATCAACTAAAATGACAAGTACACTACCGTTCATATTGTTGGGACACATCTATCGAGACAATCATTTTCTATGGTACCTACTTTAATATGTAGTCGGTGGTCTCCACTTCGGCCGCAATTTTCTTATACTCGTTAATACTTGTTCACTATATATAAGTAGTGTTATTTTTGTGAAGGACAAGATTTTAACTAAGAGAAAAACGTAACTATTTAGCCAATTATTGAACAATTCAATAAGAGAAAGAAACCATAGATATTACTCCATTCAATCAAGCATCATATCCTTTCTTTTAAACTAAAACATCATGAAAACTCAGGAGAAGCGCAGGTACCTCTACTTTCAATCTCTTCTATATGTCTAAAAAACAGAAAGTGTCAAAAAGAAAAAAAGGACAGTAAATTAGCTAGCTCTTGTATAAAGGAAGTAATATATCCAAGCCTAGTCGACAAAAATGAATCAACCCTTTCTGCCCAAAACCGTCTGTCCTCAAATGCATCTTCCAACTTATTGAAAGCCCTATAGAGGATCTTCACAGGAGGAATTAGGTAGAGGAAAATCACACGCTGCATAAGAGACTTCGGCAGTAGCAACGAGCCAGTGCTTGCAATTGAAAGAAAAGCGCAAAATTCCAAATCAAATGGAAGATTACGCGCATATGCTTGATATACCCCAGGACATTTCACTTTTATTCCAAAGAGGCACCAAAGCATCACCAAAGCGCCTACAACTATTCGGACGATGATGTAATGCTCTTGAAACACATTCTGCTGGCCGCCTTGAAATTTGAGTTATAGCAAGGCAATGAAAAGAGTTATTATCGCTGCAGAAAATGTAAGGATTACTGGATCCGCCATTGATCTGATGAGCTTTTAATTGATTTACCTGCATGTACAAGAAAAAAATATTTAGTACTTAGGAAACTAGATCGACGAGTATAATTAAGAAAAAGAAGAAGAGAGAAGAATATTATGTGAAGACAGAAGAAGAATATTGTGAAGAAGAATCTCTTGATTCGATGATATATATAGGAAAAGAAGTGCATTACAGGACGCGCGACCATATGCAGTGCCCCCTATTTTATTTTATATTTTTGCAGGGACAATAATCATTGCAAAAAATAAGGAATGTTTTTCCTTTTTTGTTGTTTTTTTAAATTAAGGAATCTATTCATAATATTTTTTCATTTTTTCCATTACGTGTTGGCTCTAAGTGTTTACGATTAAAGAATTTGATCAATGCAGTTGCTTTAACTTTTGTTACTCTGTGAAGATTACTCGTTAATATATTTGGAAAAACAGTACATATATTTATTTGAATTTTTCTTTTTTGAAAGGACTAATTGTATCTTTTCCCCTAAGAAAACTCGTACCTTATCTGTCACGACCCAATTTCACCTAAAGGTCGTGATGGAGCCCAACGTCACAGCTAGGCCTGCCAAACTAGTAAATTTAACATACATCAATCATCTTTAATAATTTTCCATGTAATTTTATTCATATTTCTAGCAATATTGAAGAAAATAGAAAAGATACTAATTAATTTAAATCCAAGAAAAATAATCTAAATCCCAATTCTACCTGTGTGTGTGCCAAGACCTGGTATCACAAGTGTATGAGCATCTAGTAGATTATACAAAACTACAAATACTATTTGAAATAAAATAGACAGAATGCAAATACAAAAAGAGGCACTACTAGTTGCAGAATGGCTCAGAATGGCAGCTCTCCACTAAGCCTCTGGATAACGTGGGTGCGCGATGATAGATTCTCCAATAGTGCCTGTCTCAGATCCTGCACAAAAAGTGTAGCAAGTGTAGCATGAGTACGTAAACAATGTGTACCCAGTAAGTATAAAGTCTAATCTCGAAGAAGTAGTGATGACATGTTGACTTTGACACTTACTATGGGTCAATAATATTACCATATAACTATTTAATTAAACATGATTTTCAAGATAACAACAATAATTTTATTTATCAAGCAGAAATAATTAATTCCTTAAATCACAATAAATTTTCAATTTATAAATTACCTTTACAAGCTGCAATAAAAATATTAAAGTATCATGTAATTAGTATTATTAGGCACGATTTTTACCGAGGTCGTACATCCCGATCCAGAGTATTGTGTACACTGCCGAGGGACGTGCGGTGTGATCCATAGATGCATCTATACTGCCAAGGCATTCGCTCTGCTCCACAGGAAAGGAGGATATTTTCTTATGTACCTCCGGAATGAGAATATATATTTATATTGATTAATATTTACACACCAGGATGTACAGTTTATAGCAACAGTTAAATATTTTGAGCAAAAATTCAAGTATGTGAGATTTCAGTCTCTTATTATTCCCTTTAACAATTCACAACTTAATTTCAATATTTCAATTAACTAAAAGATGTAATTAGCACAAGTAATTCATGATTTGAGTACTAAACTACCCGGACTATGCAATATTAGTAGCTACGCACGAACTCTCATCACCTTGTGTACGTAGCCCCCACAATTAGCAATAATTATTAATTTAAATCACCAATGGGGTAAATTACCTATTACAAGGTTAGACAAGAGACTTACCTTGTCTCAAAGTCCACTTTCCAATCAAAATGTCACGTGAAACCTCAATTCGATGCCGAAAACTCCGAAACTATCCAAAAGTTAAATAAAATAATTAATACATGTTCAATAATTCAAAATTAGACTACTGAATAAATTTTACCTATCCAAAATGGTAAAATATCTAAAATTCACTCCGGGCCCACGTGCCCGAAATCCGGAAATATTCGGAGAAAATCGTTACCCGTAATCTCAAGAACTCAAATATACAATTTCCATCCAATTCTATAACCATTTTCGTGGTTAAATTCTCATTTTTATACAAATCTAAGTTTTTCCTCTAACCCTTGATTTCCATGATTTACAGGTTATAATCTACCCATAATCTATGTATTTAACTCAAAGTGTGTAGAATTAACTTACCTTCAAGTTGCTAGTTGAAATCCCCTCTCAAAAATCTCCAAAATCGCCCAAGAACGGAGAAAATATGGGCAAATATGGCTGAGCCTCGTCCCATTTTAAGGTTCTGCCAAGACAGTATTTTGGCACCTGCGGAGGTGTTACTACACATGCGGTTCCGCTTCTACGGTGATGCCCTTCGCACCTGCGCCCTTTCCTCTTCTGCGGTCATGGTCTTCGCACATGCGGGCTCGCAGGTGCGCTTCCTTGGTCGCTTCTGCGGTCAGTGCCAGCCTCTCCCTTTTCTCGCATCTGTGGCTTGGGCCTCGCTTCTGCAAGCTTTGCAGCAGAAGCTGAAAGCCTCAGCTATTTCCCGAACTATAAAAATTGATCCGAGCCTCGTCCGGTTAACCCCCGAGGCCCCCGGGGCACCGCCCGAAATTACCAACAAGTTTGAAATTATAAAACGAACTTGCTCGAACCCTCGGAACGTGTAAAACAACATCAAAACTAAGAATCATACCTCAAACCAAATTGATTCAACCTAGAATTTCCAAAATTTTCAAACTTACTCTGAACGTGCCGAAACATACGTAAAGTACTCGGAATGATACCAAATTTTGTGTACAAGGCTTAAATCACCATACAGAGCTTTTCTTAGGCTCGTAATTCCAAACAGACCTCAATTACTCTAAAACCTCCTTCAAACCAAATTTAAAGAACATTAAACCTTCAAATAGTTGATTTTCACCATTAAGCAGTGAAACGCTCCCGAGTTGTCCAAAACCTGATTTGAACATACGCTGTAACGACCCGATCAGTTGTTTTGAGAGTTATAGTCCTGATCCCATATTTAATATTTCCCCTATATCTTTTTCTGCTTATGTGACTTGTCGGGAGGTTTTGTTTTAGGTTTCAGAGTGTTTTGGGACACTTAGGCTTGAAATGGCGAAAGTCGGATTTTTGGAAATTTTGACTGGTAGTGGAATTTTTGATATTGGGGTCGGATTCCGATTTCGAAAGTTGGAGTAGGTCCGTAATGTTAAATTTGATGTCATTCGAACGTGTTTTGACAGGTTTCGGCATTGGTTGTAGAAATTTGAAGTTTCAAGTTCTTTAAGTTTGAATCAGAGGGTGAATTGTATTTTTAGCATTGTTTGATGTAATTTGAGGGCCCGAATAGGTTCGTATAGTAATTTAAGACTGGTAGGTATGTTTGGTTGAGGTCCCGGGGGCCTTGGGTTGATTTCGGGTGGTTAACGGA
Organism: Nicotiana tabacum; assembly: GCF_000715075.1. NCBI lineage: Eukaryota > Viridiplantae > Streptophyta > Magnoliopsida > Solanales > Solanaceae > Nicotiana > Nicotiana tabacum. Next base: position 6,982,766 of record NC_134094.1, on the reverse strand, counting down.
TCATTTTGGACTTAAGAGAGATTGCAAATTTCTGGTGTTCTTCAGTTCTAGTTTCCTTCTTAGCGTTCACGATGAAGAACTACAGACATGCGAGATTTTGTGCTTCGCGTTTGCAATAGAGGTCTCGCGTTCGCAAAGCACTGAGGTGCTTGGTCTACAAGTTTGCGATGGAGGTCCCGCGTTCGCGTAGAGGTATTGGTCAACTAGGTCCCTACGCCCTTTTTGCCTACGCGTTCCCGACATTGGTCCCGCGTTCGCGTAGAGTCGAGCTGAGTGGTCTTCGCATTCGCGACAAGTACATTGCGTTCGCGATGAAGGAATTTGGGCCGAAGTAAATTGTGCTTCGCAAACGCGAGGGTGTGGCCGCGTTCGCGGAGAAGGAAATGTCTGGGCAGTATTAAAGTTTCCAAAAATGGGGGTTTTGCCATTTTACCAACAACTTGAGATGGGAGCTCGGTTTTGGACGTGATTTTGAGGGATTTTCAGAGATATCGATTGGGTAACAATTCTTAACTCCTTTATGGTTATATCCCACTAATCTATCATTAATTTCCTCTTTAATTTCGGATTTTGGGGTTGAAAATGGGAAAATTTTGGAAGAACTTCTTTAACAAAGATTTTGAGTTTTGAAATGGGATTTGTGGTCGGATTTGAGTAAATTTTATATGGTTAGACTCGTGAGTGAATGGGTGTTTAGGACGGATTTCGGAGTTTTTATATGGTTCCGAGACGTTAGCCCGGGTCGATATTTGAGCACGGTGTACGTGAGGTGAAGAGTTTGTACACGGGCTAATTGTTGTAAAAACCCCAATTTATTTTACTGAATACAAATCTGTTCTTCTTTAAATTGATTTATACCGTTTAAATGCGTATTAGCATGTCTTCATTCTTAATTGAGCCATCCCAATATGTGTAGCTATTATGTTTAGTCTAATATCGCTTGTCTACGTGCTTTAGCTGCTTAATTGAACTCTGTAAAGCATGCCTAGTTGATTTCTTGTTTTTCATTGACTTGTACTTAGTCTAAATTGTAGGATGTCATATTGTAGCTATTAATTCTATTGTGTGAGCCGTGTATTTACTTTGGGACTACGGAACGGCATTCCGGGAGATCCCCCTGCATATTTACTTTGGGACTACGGAACGGTATTCTGGGAGATCCCCTTGCATATTTACTTTGGGACTACGAAACGGTATTCCGGGAGATCCCACTGCATATTTACTTTCGGAATACGGAACAGTATTCCAGGAGATCCACCTGTCTTGCATATTTACTTTGGGACTACAGAATGGTATTCTGGGAGATCCTCGTGTACATTTACGTTTGGGACTACGAGACGATATCTCGGGAGATCCTCTGTTGTATTTCTGTGTACTGAGTTTTTACCTTCAATGAATTCTATCTTGTTAAAAATTCCAGTCCTTTTTTTACTGTGATATTTTATTCTTGCCTTGTTTTACTATTATATATATACCATTAGCGCCCTTACTGGCTTGGAACTTACTGGGTACCGATTGTGGTGTACTCATGCTACTCTCTGCACATGTTTTTTCGTGTGCAGATCCAGTTGCTCCTTATAAGCTGCGCTATCATCGAGTCGGGACAACTTTGGAGACTTCAAGATATACCTGTCGCGTCCGCAGACCTCGGAGTCCCCTTCTACTCTTACCCATGTCCATTATCTTCTGTATTTTTCTTTTGTTAAACTCTGATGTATATAGACACTAGATTTCCTTCTGTAGTTTGTGATTCACGATGTTCCGGGTTTTGGGATTGGTGTGTATTTTTGAATAGTTGGTAAAATTTATGTTTTCATTCATTATTCCACAAATGTTAGGCTTACCTAGTTGTAGAGACTAGGTGCCGTCACGACGTCACATGGAGGAGAATTTGGGTCGTGACAAAATGGCATCAAAGCTCTAGGTTTGTAGGTGTCGTGAGTCACAAACCAGTTTATTAGAGTCTCACGGATCGGTACGGAGATGTCTGTACTTATCTTCGGGAGGCTATGGAACTGTTAGGAAACTTTCACTACCTTGATTCCTTGTAGTGCGAAAATTGTTGACTTCAAATATTCTAAACTTTTGTATTTTATTCCCTCAGATAGTGAGGACATGTACAGGGGGATCTGATGAATAGGACCCTGCGCCCCCTGCTAGAGCCGCAAGAGGCCGGGGCTAGGGAAGAGGCCGAGGACGTCCACGTGGTGCAGCCAGAGCATCCGCACGAGCTGCTACAGAGGATTCCCCAGCAGCTCCAGCCAGAGGGCAGACACCTGAGGCACCTGTTTCTTCACCAGCCCTCCAGGAGACTCTAGCCTAGATTCTGAGCATGTTCAACACATTAGCTCAGGATGGATTGATTCCACTAGCTCCTGGCATATCTCAGGCCGGGGAAGGAGCACAGACTCCAGTCACCGGTACTCTAGAGCAGTGTGTTCAGGTCGACCAGGTTCCAGAGATTGTACCAATGCTGCCAGTAGCTCCATCTCATCCCGAGGTTACGGAAGCAGCTTCTGAGGTGAAGCAGCTCAGACTTAAGGGGTACAAGAAGTACCACCCACCTACCTTCAGTGGATTGTCTATAGATGATGCTCAGGGTTTTTTGGAGGAGTGTCATCGTATTCTCTGTACTGTGGGCGTAGTTGAGTTGAGTGGGGTTTCTTTTACTACATTCCAGTTTAGAGGAGCAGCCAATAAGTGGTGGCGTGCTTATAAGTTGAGTAGTCCGGCTGAGGCAGCTTCACTTACCTGGAGGCAGTTATCTGACATATTTTTGAGAGAGTATATCCCTCAAAGCCTCAGAGGCTCATGGCGCGTGGAGTTTGAGCAGCTGCGTCAGAGTGCTATGACTGTGTCAGAGTATGCAGTCAGTTTCAGTGATTTGGCCCGACATGCACCGGCCTTGGTTGCCACAGTTCGAGAGAGGGTTCGACAGTTTATCGAGGGACTCCACCCAACATCCGGATTAGTATGGACAGGAAGTTGGAGATGGATATTTCTTATAAGCAGGTTGTGAGTATTGCAATGAGATTGGAGGGCATGCTTGCCCGGGATAGAAGGGAGAGAGAGGCCAAGAGGTCTCGGGAGAATGGTTATTATTCTGGAGCTTGTGCCCCAGCAACTCGCCATGGTAGGGGTTGTGTGAGTCGCCCCGTTCATTTAGCTCTTCCAGCTTCCAGCGGTGTTACAGCCCCTTCTAGACCCCAGGAGCCTTATTATGCATCGCCAGTATCTAGTGTATCTCCTACTCGGGGTGCTTTTAGCGGCCAGTCCAGCAGACCTGGCCCAAGTCAGTCACAGCGGACATGCCCTCCGAGGGGTTGTTTTGAGTGTGGAGACACCTATCATATGGTAAGGGATTTACCCATACTTGGGAGGGTTGCACCTCCACAGACTTCTCAGCCACCACGTGGTCCACCGCATCCTCATGCCATAATTCCATACCGCCCCACCTTCTCAGCCAGCTTAAGGTAGAGGTCAGTGAGGTCGACGTCGCCCTAGATGGGGAGGCCAGACCAGATATTATGCCCTTCCTACTCATACAGAGGCAGTCGCTTCTGATTCTGTCATTACAGGTATTGTTCCAGTCTGTCAAAAAGATGTGTCGGGATTATTTGACCCAGGCTCTACATATTCTTATGTGTCCTCTTATCTTTCCCCGTATTTGGGCGTATCTCGGGATTCTTTGAATTCCCCTATTTATGTGTCTACTCCTATGGGAGATTATCTTGCTGTGGACAGTATGTATCGGTCGTGTTTGATTGCTCTTAGTTTGTTTTGAGACCAAAGCCGATTTATTATTGCTCAGCATGGTGGACTTTGAAATTAATTTAGGCATGGACTGGTTGTCGCCCCATTATGCTATTCTTGATTGTCACACTAAGACCGTGACGCTGGCTATGCTAGGTTTACCGTGATTAGAATGGAGAGGTACCTTAGAGTATACTCCCAGCAAAGTTATTTCTTTTCTTAAAGCTCAACGAATGGTTGAGAAGGGGTGTGACACGTATCTAGCATATGTGAAAGTTATCAGTATTGATCCCCTACAGTTGAGTCAGACAGTAGTGAGGGACTTTCCATATGTGTTTCCAACTGATCTTCCGGGCATTTCGCCCGATAGAGATATTGATTTTGGCATTGATTTGTTGCCAGGCACTCAGCCTATCTCTATTCTTCCATATCGTATGGCTTTTCCTGTATTGAAGGAGTTGAAGGAGCAATTACAGGAATTGCTTGATGAGGGCTTCATTCGGCCCAGTGTGTCACCTTGGGGTGCTCCTATCTTATTTGTGAAGAAGAAGGATGGTTCTATGCAGATGTGTATTGATTACCGCCAGTTGAACAAAGTCACAGTGAAGAACAGGTATCCATTGCCTCGTATTGATGACTTATTTGATCAGTTACAGGGTGCCAGAGTGTTTTCCAAGATTTACTTACGTTCATGCTATCATTAGTTGAAGATTCGGGACCCTGATATCCCGTAGACTACTTTCAGGACTCGGTATAGCCACTACGAGTTCCTTGTGAAGTCTTTTGGGCTGACCAATACCCCAACAACATTTATGCACAGTGTGTTCCAGACCTATCTTGACTCACTCGTCATAGTGTTTATTGACGACATCCCGGTGTACTCCCGGACTCGTGAGGATCATGAGAAACACCCGAGGATTGCTCTTCAAACCTTGAGAGAAAAGAAACTATATGCAAAATTTTCAAAGTGTGAGTTTTGGCTTGACTCAGTGACATTCTTGGGTCATATGGTATCGAGTGATGTGATCCAGGTAGATCCGAAGAAGATTGAAGTAGTGCAGAGTTGGCCCAAATCGTCCTCAGCTACAGAGACCCGAAGTTTTCTTGGTTTGGCGGGGTATTACCGTCACTTTGTAGAGGGATTCTCATCTATTGCAGTACCTATGACCAAGCTGACCCAGAAGGGTGCTCCGTTCATGTCGACAGAGTAATGTGAGGAGAGCTTTCAGAAGCTGAAGACAACTTTGACTACAACCCCAGTATTGGTATTGCCTACAGGTTCGGGGTCTTACACAGTGTATTGTGATACATGGCGGATTTGTCTCGGCACGGTGTTGATGCAGGATGGTAGGGTAATTGCCTACGCGTCCAGACAGCTGAAGGTGCATGAAAAGAACTATCATGTCCACGACCTTGAGTTAGCAGCTATTGTTCATGCCTTGAAGATTTGGCGGTATTATTTGTACGGTGTTCCTTGTGAGATTTACACCGATCATCGGAGTTTGCAGCATCTGTTCAAGCAAAAATATCCTAACTTGCTTCAGCGGAGGTGGTTAGAGCTACTTAAGGATTATGATATCACCATTTTGTACCACCCTGGGAAGGCCAATGTGGTGGCCAATGCTTTGAGTTATCGGGCAGAGTGATTGGGGAGCTTAGCATATCTACCAGCGGCAGAGAGGCCCACGGCGTTGGATGTTTAGGACTTAGCCAGCTAGTTTGTGAGATTAGATATTTCTGAGCCGAGTCGAGTGTTGGCTTGTGTGGTCTCTCGGTATTCTCTTTATGATCGTATCAGGGAGCGTCAGTATGATGACCCCCACCTACTTGTCCTTAAGGAAACGGTTCATCACGGTGATGCTAACGAAGTCACTGTTGGGGATGATGGCGTACTGAGGATGTAGGGTAGGCTATGTGTGCCTAATGTAGATGGTTTGCATGAGTTTATTCTTCAGGAGTCTCACAGCTCGCGATACTCTATTCATCCGGGTTCCGCAAAAATGTATCAGGACTTGAGGCAGCATTACGGGTGGAGAAGGATGAAGAAGGACATAGTGGAGTATGTGGCTCGGTGCCTAAATTGCCACCAGGTGAAGTATGAACATCAGTGTCCAGGTGGGTTGCTTCATAAGTTAGAGATTCCGGAGTGGAAATGGGAGCGGATCACTATAGATTTTGTTGTTGGACTCCCACGGACTCAGCGGGGGTTTCATGTAGTTTGGGTGATTGTGGATAGGCTGACCAAGTCAGCTCATTACATTCACGAGATCGTCATACTTCATGGCGTACCGGTATCTATCATCTCTGACCGGGGTACGCAGTTTACATCATGGTTCTAGAGAGCTGTACAGCATTAGTTGGGTACTCGGGTTGAGTTGAGCACAACATTTCACCCTCAGACGGACGTACAGTCCGAGCGCACTATTCAGATACTGAAGGATATTCTCCGTGCGTGTGTGATAGATTTTGGGGGTGCTTGAGATCAGTTCTTGCCACTTGCGGAGTTTGCCTGCAACAACAGTTATCAGTCCAGCATTCAGATGGCACTGTATGAAGCTTTGTATGGTAGGCGTTGTCGGTCTCCAGTGTAATGGTTAGAGCCAAGCGAGGTTGGATTATTGGGTACAGACTTGGTTTAGGATGCCTTGGAGAAGGTTAAGGTGATTCAGGATAGACTTCACACAACCCAATCCAGATAAAAGAGTTACGCAGACCGGAAGGTTCGCGATGTTGCATTCATGGTTGGAGAGCAGGTCTTGCTCCGGGTTTCGCCTATGAAGGGCGTTATAAGCTTGCCTTACCTCCTAGCCTAGCAGGAGTTCATCCGATATTTTATGTTTCGATGCTCCGGAAGTATCACAATGATCCGTCCCATGTGTTGGATTTCAGCTCAGTCCAGTTGGACAAGGATTTATCTTATGTTGAGGAGCCAATGGCTATTTTGGACAGGCAGGTCAGAAAGCTAAGGTCAAAGAACATTGCATCAGTGAAGGTTCAGTGGAGGGGTCAGTTGGTTGAGGAGGCGACTTGGGATACTGAGCAGGATATGCGCACCCGTTATCCTAATCTTTTCACCAATTCAGGTATGTCTTTATGCTCGTTCGAGGACGAATAATTGTTTTAAGAGGGGAAGGATATAATGACCGGGCCGGTCGCTTTGAGACTTATAGCCCCAATCCCCTATTTACTATTTCCCCCATATCCTTTCCTACTTATGTGACTTGTAAGGAGGTTTTGTTTTAGGTTTCAGAGTGTTTTGGGACACTTAGTTCATAAAACGGAAGCTTAAGTCTTAGGATTTTGACTGTAGTTGGAACTGTGTGAAGACAACTCTTGAATGGAGTTATGTCGGTTTCGTTAGTTCCATTGGGTGATTTTGGACTTAAGGGCATGTACGGATTTTGTTTTGGAGGTCTGTAGCTTATTTAGGTTTGAAATGGCAAAAGTTGAATTTTTGGAGATTTTGACTGGTAGTGGAATTTTTTATATCGGGGTCGGATTCTCATTCCGGAAGTTGGAGTAGGTCTGTAATGTTAAATATGACTTGTGTGCAAAATTTAAGGTCATTCGGACCTTTTTTGATAGGTTTTGGCATCGGTTATAGAAATTTGAAGTTTCAAGTTCTTTAAGTTTGAATCAGAGGGTAAATTGTGTTTTTAGCATTGTTTGATATGATTTGAGGGCCCGACTAAGTTTGTATGGTGATTTAATACTGATAGGTATGTTTGGTTAAGGTCGTGGGGGCCTCGGGTTGATTTCGGGTGGTTAACGAATCATTTTGGACTAAAGAGAGATTGCAGATTTCTGGTATTCTTCAGTTCTGGTTTCTTTCTTCGCGTTCACGAGGGGAGTATCGCGTTCGCGAAGAGGAACTAGAGGCAGGTAAGATTTTGTGCTTGGTCTACGCGTTCGTGAAGCACTGAGGTGCTTGGTCTACGCGTTCCCGATGGAGGTCCCGTGTTCGTGTAGAGGTATTGGCCAACTAGGTCCCCAGGCCCTTTTTGCCTACGCGTTTGCGACGTTGGTCCCGCGTTCGCATAGAGCCGAGCTGAGTGGTCTTCGCGTTCATGACAAGTACATCGCGTTCGCGATGAAGGATTTTGGTCCGAAGTAAATTGTACTTCGCGAATGCGAGGGTGTGGCTGCGTTCGCGAAGAAGGAAATGTCTGGGAAGTATTAAAGTTTTCAAAAATGGGGGTTTTGCAATTTTACCCACAACTTGAGTTGGGAGCTCGGTTTTGGACGAGCTTTTGAGGGATTTTCAGAGATATCAATTGGGTAATGATTCTTAACTCCTTTATGGTTATATCCCACTAATCTATCATTAATTTCCTCTTTAATTTCGGATTTTGTGGTTGAAATTAGGAATATTTGGAAGAACTTCTTCAACAAAGATTTCGAGTTTTGAAAGGGAATTTGTGGCCGGATTTAAGCAAATTTTATATGGTTAGACTCGTGAGTGAATGGGTGTTCGAATTTTGTGTCTTTTGCCCGATTTCGAGACGTGGGCTCGGGTTGACCTTTTTGGAAGGATTTCAGAATTTTATTTAAATTTTTATTTCATTACCTAGATTAGTTTATTGTAGTTGTATTTTTTATATGTAATTAGTTTTGTCTAGATTTGGGCCATTCGGAGTCGGATATTCATGGAAAAGGCATTGTTACCAATTGATTGAGCTTGGTTCGAGGTAAGTGGCTTGTCTAACCTTGTGTGGGGGAAATCCCTTTAGAATTTGGTACTGTTTTGATATGTGAGCGCCGTGTACGTGAGGTGAAGAGTACGTACTCTGGCTAATTATTGTAAAAACCCGCAATTTATTTTACTGAATAGAAATATGTCCTTTAAATAGATTTTTGCCGTTTAAATGAGTATTAGCATGTCTTCATTCTTAATTGAGCTATCCCAATATGTGTAGCTATTTTGTTTAGTCTAATATCACATGTATAAGTTCTTTAGCTGCTTAATTGAACTCTTTGAAGCATGCCTAGCTGATTTCCTATTTTTTCCTTGACTTGTACTTAGTCTAAATTGTAGGATTTCGTATTGTAGCTGTTAATTCTATTGTGTGAGCCGTGTATTTACTTTAGGACTACAATGGTATTCCGGGATATCCCCCTGCATATTTACTTTGGGACTACGGAATGGTATTACTGGAGATCCCCCTATCATGCATATTTACTTTGGGACTACGGAACGGTATTTCGGGAGATCCCCCTGCACATTTATGTTTGGGACTATGAGACGGTATCTTGGGAGATCCTCTGTTGTATTTCTGTGTATTGAGCTGTTACCTTCTATGAATTCTTTCTTGTTAAAACTTTCAGTCCTTATTTTACTCCAATAGTTTATTCTTCCCTTATTTTATTATTATATATATACCAGTAGGGCCCTGACCTGACCTCATCACTACTCGACAGAGGTTGGGCTTGGCACTTACTGGTGTACTCATGCTACACTATGCTACTCTATGTACATGTTTTTTGGTGTGTAGATCCAGCTGCTCCTTATCAGCCACGCTATCAGTGAGTCGGGACAGCTTTGGAGTCTTCAAGGTATATCTGCCGCGTCCGCAGACCTCGGAGTCTCCTTCTACTCTTTGCCATGTCCATTATATTCTGTATTTTTCTTTTGTTAGTCTCTGATGTATAGAGACACTAGATTTCGTTCTGTAGTTTGTGATTCACGATGTTTCGGGTTTTGGAATTGTTGTGTATTTTTTGAATAGATGATTAAATTTATGTTTTCATTCATTATTCCGCAAATGTTAGGCTTACCTAGTTGTAGAAACTAGGTGCCGTCACGACATCACACGGAGGGGAATTTGGGTCGTGACATACGCCTAAGTCCAAAATCATCATACGAACCTATTGGAACCATCAAATCCCGATTCCGGGGGCGTTTTTCTAAAAATATTGACCGAAGTCAAACTTGGCATTTTAAAGCCAATTTAAAGAACTAAGTGTTCTGTTTTCAACCCGAACACTTCCAAATCCCGAATCAACTATCCCCGCAAGTCATAAATTAGTAAAAGTACATTCTGGGAGTCTTATTTAGGGGGGAAGGGGTTGTAAAAGTCAAAATGACCGGTTGGGTCATTACATTCTCCACCTCTTAAATAAATGTTCGTCCTCGAACGGGTTTAGAATCATACCTGGAGTGCTGAATAAGTGTGGATATTTTCTCAGCATGTCCTCTTCGGCCTCCCAAGTTGCTTCCTCGACTGGTTGGCCCCTCCAATGGACTTTTACTACAGAAATATTCTTGGACCTCAACTGGCGAACCTGTCTATCAACAATGGCAATTGGCTCTTCTTCATAACCCAAACTCTTATCTAGCTGGACGATGCCGAAGTCTAACACGTGATAGGTCGGCATGATACTTCTGGAGCATAGATACATGGCAAACCGGATGAACTCCCGATAGACGGGAAGGCAATGCAATCTCGTAAGCAACCTCCCCAACTCCCTTCTTCCCGAATCTCATGATTCCCTTCATCGACGACCATATAAAGCCTCAAACGGACTGTGCGGTACGAAGTCGCTCTTTTACCTAGACTGTGCGGTATGAAGTCGCTCCTGAATCAACTTTACATTTTCCAAAGCATCCTTCACCAAATCAGTACCATATAACTTTGCCTCACCGGGCTCAAACCATCTGATAGGCGAACGACATTGCCGGCCATATAAAGCCTCAAACGGAGCCATCTCGATGCTGGATTGGTAACTGTTGTTATAAGCAAACTTGGCCAAAGGAAGGAAACGATCCCACTGATCTCCAAAGTCAATCACACATGCCCTGAGCATATCCTCCAATATCTGAACTCTACGCTCTGACTGCCCATCAGTTTGCTGATGAAAGGCTGTGCTGAGCTCTACACGGGTCCCTAACTCACTATGTACTGCCCTCCATAAATGTGAAGTAAACTGAGAGCCTCTATCTGAAATGATGGAAATTGGCACACCATGCAACCGAACTATTTCCTGAATATAGATTTGGGCCAACCTCTCTGAAGTATATGTAGTCACAACCGGAAGGAAGTGTGCCGACTTGATCAACCTGTCGACAATGACCCAAACTGCATCAAACGTCCTCAAGGTCCGCGGCAATCCAACTACAAAGTCCATAGTAATGCGTTCCCATTTCCACTCCGATATAGTCATCTGCTGAAGTAGGCCACCTGGCCTCTGGTGCTCTTATTTAACTTGCTGGCAATTTAGGCACCTAGCTACATGCTCAACTATGTCCTTTTTTCATTCGCCGCCACTAATAATGCTGCCTTAGATCACGATACATCTTCATGGCACCATCATGAATAGAATACCTGGAACTGTGTGCCTTCTCTAGAATCCTTTTCCTCAACCCATATACATTAGGAACACATAGACGACCCTGGAGTCGCATAACACCATCTTCGCCGATAGTACCATTTCTCGAAGAACCAATAGATGTGGATCATCAAACTAGCGAGTCTTGATCTGCTCAAATAGTGAAGACTGGGCCACAACACATTCAAGAACTCGGCTGGGTTCTGAAATATCCAACCTCAGAAGTCTATTAGACAAGGAGTGAATATCCAAAGCTAATTGCCTTTCCTCTGCTGAAATGAAAGTCAAACTACCCATACTCTCCACCTTTCTACTCAAGGTGTCTACAACCACATTTGCTTTGCCCAGATGATACAGGATAGTAATATCATAATCTTTTCGTAACTCAAGCCATCTGCGCTATGTCAAATTTAGATCCCTTTGCTTGAACAAATGCCTCGAAATCTTAATAGCGTGAACAATCGCAACTAACTCCAGATCATGCACCGGATAATTCTTCTCGTGGGGCTTCCGCTGACGTAAAAAATATGCAATAACTTGCCCTTACGCATCAATACACAACCTAAGCCAATGCGTGAAGCGTCATAATACAATGTATACATCCCCGAGCCGAAAGGCAACACTAACACTGGTGTTGTAGTCAATGTTGTCTTGAGCTTCTGTAAGCTCACCTCACAATCGTTTGACCATCGGAACGGAGCAACCTTTTGGGTTAGTTTGGTTAGAGGTGCTGCAATAGATGAAAAGCCCTCCACGAACCGATGATAATAACCTGCCAACCCTAGGAAACTCCTGATCTCGGTTGCCGACGTAGGACGATGCCAATTCTGAACTGCCTCGATCTTTTTGGGATCAACATTAATACCCTCACCCGATACAATATGTCCCAAAAATGCTACAAAATTTAGCCAAAACTCACATTTAGAGAACTTAGCATATAAATTTTGTTCCCGCAAGGTCCGTAGCACCACTCTCAAATGTTGCTTGTGGTCCTCCATACTACGTGAGTAAATCAAGATGTCATCAATAAAGACAATGACAAACAAATCAATATACGACCTGAATACCATGTTCATCAAATCCATAAACGTTGCTGGGGCATTTGTCAAACCGAAAGACATCACCAGAAACTCATAATGACCATGTCTAGTCCGGAAAGCAGTCTTCGGAACATCTGAATCCCTAATCTTCAACTGATGATAACTTGACCTCAAATCGATCTTAGAGAACACCTTAGCACTCTGCAACTGGTCATATAAATCACCAATACATGGCAACGGTACTTGGTTTAAATTGTAACTTTGTTCAACTGGCGATAATCAACACATATCAGCATAGTTCTATCCTTCTTCTTCACAAATAATACCGGTGCACCCCAAAGTGATACACTCGGTCTGGCAAATTCTTTGGCTAGTAACTCTTCAAGTTGTTCTTTCAACTCTTTTAATTCCTTCGGATCCATGCGATACGGTGGAATAGATATAGGTTGGGTATGTGGAGCCAAGTCAATACAAAAATCAATATCACGATCTGGTGGTGTGCCTGGAAGATCTGAAAGAAATACATCGGAGAATTCCCGGACTACATGCAGTGAATAAATTGTCGAAGTCTCTGCAGTATTATCCAAAACATAGGCTAGATAACCTAGACAACCCTTCTCGACCATGTACCGAGATTTTAGAAAAGAAATAACCTGATTAGATGCGCTGACAAACGAACACTTCCACTCCAACCTAGGTAATTCCGGAATTGGAAAAGTAACAGTCTTATCATGGATACACTCTAGTTTCATAACCACCAAATGTAACAACACAAGACCGATAGATCTGATCCACAATAACAGAATCACCCACATGAGTGGACAGATAAACAGGAGTACTCAATGACTCACGAGAAACACCCAGGAAATGAGCAAATAAAGAGGACACATATGAATACGTATATCCTGGATCAATTATAACGGAGGCATCTTTGCCGCAAATAGAAATAATACCTGTAATCATAGCATTCGAGGCCTCCGCATCTGGTTCTAGCCGGAAAAGCATAGAACTGAGCTGGAGCGCTAACTGGTTGGCCTCCACCTGGCTGACCTCCACTTCAAGGATAACCCCTGCCTACCTGTCCTCCATCTCTAGGCGGACAAACGGCTGGTGGAGCAATTGGTGTAGTAATCATAGGCTGTTGACCCTGCTGCGGTGGTCTACCCTAAAGTTTGGGCAGAATTCCCGCATATGACTAAATCCCCGCACTCGTAACAACTTTTCGGTGTGATAGGTTGTTGACTAGAATTCTGGCCCTAGTAACCTGAATACCCACTGGAAGAACCCTGAATAGCTGGTGGGCGATAATAACTCTCTCGCATAGCACTGAAATAAGGTCGCATTAGGACACCTCGATGAGGCAGTGGTGCTAGATATTGGGGTCTGCTGGACTGCCATCTCACGAACTGACATCTACCCTAGACGGAGCACCTCTGAACTCTCCAGAATATCTAAATTGTTTGTCTCTCATAAACTGCTCTCGGCTACGCTGACGCACACCCTCAATCCTCCAGGCTATCTCCACAACCAGCTCATAAAAAGTCCCCATCTCAACCTCTCGGGCCATAGTGGCCTGAATGACAGTATGCAAACCCGCAACAAACCTCCGTACTCTCTCTACATCAGTAAGGAGAATCATAAGTGCATGGCAAGATAACTTAGAGAACCTCACCTCATAATCGGTCACTGACATTTGACCCTGCTGGAGAAATGCAAACCTAAACCGCAACTCTTCCCTTTGGGATGGTGGAATATACATGTCCAGGAAAACACGGGCGAACCCGTCCTATGTCATGGGAGGAGAATCTATTGGTCTGCCAAAAAGATAAGACTTCCACCACCTACGGGCTCTGCCCTCTAGCTGAAAAGTAGCAAAGTCTACCCCATGAGACTCCAATATCCTCATGTTGTGCAGCATGTCCCTGCACCGATCAATGAAATCCTGGTGATCCTCATGTCGCTCAACCCCAAAGACTGGAGGATGTAGCCTAGTCCATCTGTCTAATAACTTCTGTGGCCCGGCGGCTCGGTGGCTCGGCGGCTCAGCGACTACAGCTGGTCTAGGCTCAAGTGTAGTTGCTGCCACTGGCTAGGCTTCGCCCACGGGTAGGGGTCTGTGCTCCCCCGCCCGCCTGAGATGTGGCTGGGCCTGTCGAAAATAAACTGGCCTCAGTCATAGTGTCCATGAACCGCAGAATACGGCCCATGATCTCCTGGAATCCCGGTGTAGACATGAAATCCACCGGAGCAGGCTCTGCCACGGGCACCTCGCCCCGTTCCTCAATAATGGGATCCTCCTTTGGGCCTACTGGTGGTATAACTGGGATAACTCTAGGACGTCCTCGCCCCCTACCACGGGTTGGAGCCCTCCCTCGGCTCTAACAATAGGAGGAGTAGCTCTTCCCTGATTTGAAACCTCATTAGAGCATGTTCTCACCATATGTGAGAGATTAAGAGAAAGATATTTAGTACTACATCAATTGCACGATGGAATATGAAGAAAGATAATTTCCTAACAACCTATAGCCTCTCGGAGATAAGTATAGACGTCTCCGTACCGATCCGTATGACTCTAATAGGCCTTCTCATAACTTGTGAGACCTACGTAAACCTAGTACTCTGATACCATGTTGTCACGGCCCATTTTCACGTAAAGGTCGTGATGGTGCCCAACGTCACAGCTAGGCCAGCCAAACTAGTAAATTAAACATACGTAAATAATTTTTAATAATTTTCCAAGTAATTTAATTCTTTTTACTAGCAATATTGAAGAAAATAGAGAAGATACCAGTGTGTGTGCCAAGACCACTGTCACAAGTGTATGCTCATCTAGTAGATTATATAAAACTCCAAATACTATCTAAAATAAAATAGATAGAATGCAAATACAAGAAGAGGCACTATTAGCTGCAAAATGGCTCAATAAGGTAGCTCGCCACTAAGCCTCTAGGTCCTCCAATAGTGCCTATCTCAGATCTTGCACAAAAAGTGCAACAAGTGTAGTATGAGTACGTAAACAACGTGTACCCAGTAAGTATGAAGTCAAATCTCGAAGAAGTAGTGACGAGATGTCGACTTTGACACTCACTATGGGTCAATAATATTACAATAAAGTATTTAATTAAACATGATTTTATTTATCAAGCAAAAATAATTAATTCCTTAAATCACAATAAATTTGCAATTTATAAATTAGCTTTACACGCTGCAATAAAAATATCAAAGTATCGTGTAATTATTATTATTAGGCATGATTTTTGCCTAGGTCGTACGGCCCGATCCAGAGTGTCGTGTACACTCACTGCCGAGGGATGTACGTCACGAATCATAGATGCATCTATACTGCCGAGGCATTCATCCCTCTCCACAAGAAAGGAGGACATTTTCTTATGTACCTCCGAAATGAGAATACATTTTTATGTTTATTAGGATTTACACACCAGGATGTACAGTGTATAGCAATAGTTAAATATTTTGAGCAAAAATTCAAGTATGTGAGATTTCAGTCTGTAATTATTCACCTAAACAATTCACAACTTAATTCCAAAATTTCAATTAGCTGAAAAATGTAATTATCATAAGTAATTCATGATTTGAGTCTTAAACTACCCGGACATAGCAATATTAGTAGCTACACACGGACTCTCGTCACCTCGTGCATACGTAGCCCCCACGATTAGAAACAATTATTAATTTAAATCACCTATGGGGTAAATTCTCTCTTACAAGGTTAGACAAGAGACTTACTTGTCTCAAAGTCCACTTTCCAATCAAAATGTCGCGTAAAACCTCAATTCGATGCCGAAAAATTCGAAACTATCCAAAAGTTATATAAAATATTTAATACATGTTCAATAATTCGAAATTAGACTACTAAATAAATTACCCTATCCAAAATGGTAAAAGTTCTAAATTTCATCTCGGGCCCACATGCCTGAGATCCATAAATTTTCAGAGGAAATCGTTACCCGTAATCTCAAGAACTCAAATATACAATTTCCATACAATTCCATAACCATTTCCGTGGTTAAAATCTTATTTTTATACAAATCTAGGTTTTTCCTCTAACCCTTGATTTCCATGATTTACAGGTTATAATCTACCAATAATCTTTGTATTTAACTCAAAGTGTATAGAATTAACTTACCTTCAAGTTGCTAGTTGAAATCCCCTCTTAAAAACCTCCAAAATCGCCGAAGAATGGAGAAACTATGGGCAAAAATGGCTGAGCCTCGTCCCTTTTTAAGGTTCTGCCCAGACAATATTTTCGCACCTGTGGAGGTATGACCGTACCTATAGTTCCGCTTCTGCAGTGATGCCCTTCGCACATGCACCCTTTCCCCTTCTACAGTCATGGTCTTCGTACCTGCGGGCTCGCAGGTGCGCTTCCTTGGTCGCTTTTGCGGTCACTGCCAGCCTCTCCCTTTTCTCGCATCAGCGACTTAGAGCTCACTTCTGCGAGTTCGCATCTGCGGCTGCCCAAGCGCATAAGCGGTTGCAGCAAAAGCTGGAAGCTTTAGCTGTTGCTCAAACTTCAAAAAATGGTCTGAGTCTCGTCCAGTTAACCCCTAAGGGCCCCGCACGAAAATACCAGCAAGTTTGAAATCATAAAATGGACTTGCTTGAACCCTCATAACGTGTAAAACAACATCAAAACTATGAATCATACCTCAAAACAAATTGATTCAGCTTATAATTTCCAAATTTTTCAAACTTACTTCGAACGTGCCGAAACATACTTAAACTACTCAGAATCACACCAAATTTTGCGTTCAAGTCTTAAATTACCATACAGAGCTATTCTCAGGCTCAGAATTTCAAACGGACCTCAATTACTCCAAAACCTACTCCAAACCTAATTTAAAGAACATTAAATCTTCAAATAGTTGATTTTCACTATTAAGTGTTGAAATGCTCCCGGGTTGTCCAAACCCCAATTCAAACATACGTCCAAGTCCAAAATCATCATACGATCCTATTGGAACCACTAAATCCCAATTCTGGGGTCATTTGTGTCACGACCCAATTCCATTATAGGCTGTGATGGCGCCCGAGACCGTTGTTAGGCAAGCCAACACTGATCAACTAGTAAATACCCATTTGAGTAAATTACTTAAATTGATAATAATTCTACATTTTCTGAAAAGATTTAGAAATTTACCAATGTGACAAAATTAAACGGGAGCATCTAGTACAAATCGTAATCATATAAGTAATACCAAAATTATAAGTCTACTAGTGTGTGTGCCAAGACCTAGTGTCACAAGTATGTGGGCAATCTAGTAGAATATACAAAAGAATACTAGCCTACAGGCTGAAGCGAAATAGACAGAAAAATAAAACATAAGAGAGATTCCAGCTACTGCGGAACGGCTCGGAAGGCAGCTCACCGTGAAGTCTCGAGATGAGGATCAAATCTGCGCACCAGACTGGTAACCAGATGCACCTACCTCAGATCCTGTATAATTAAGTACAGAAGAGTAGCATGAGTACATAAATAATATGTACCCAGTAAGTATCTAGTCTAACCTCGAAGAAGTAATGAGGAGGGGTCGACTTCGACACTTATTAGGGCCAATAACATGATAATATGAAATTCTAATTAATCATGATATACAACAATAAGACTCAAAGCAAGAAAGCTGAACAAGTCTTCACCATAGTTATGAGCTTAAATCACTTCCTTTCTACAAGACATATGGTTACACAAATAATGCATTTATACCAATTATGAGAAGAACTTCTAATTTTATTATCACACATGAATACCACCGAGGATGTTCGGCCCGATCAAACAAAAATGTAAATTGTGTACTACCGAGGGTCGAACAACGCGAACCATAGATGCATCTATTACCCCGCTCGCGAATCATACATGCGAAGCAGTCAAATATAATTTGTCAATGAACCATAACGCTTTCTTAATTCTTTTCAAAATAAAGACAATTCGACTTGAAGCTTTTAAATACTTAAAAATCCTCAACTCAGTTCCATTTGATACAGTTAACAAATATAATCAAATAACGGTGTCCACAAGCATGGTGTAAGCCTAAAACTACCCGCATCTAATGTCCCGCTTCTGCGGACAAGGGTCCGCTTTTGCGGAATTGACTGGGCCGGCTGGGGTCTCTTCTGCGGATGAGCTCCCACTTCTGCGTAAAAGGGGGAACTTCTGTTGAACCTGGGCTGCCCTCCTTGTGCCGCACCTGCAAGGCTTAGCTCGCACCTGCAGCTAGCCAACCGCAGGTGCGGTTTTGATAGATCTGGGAAGCTTCAGATATTGGTTCAGCTCCCAAAATGGTCCGAGCCTTGTCCTATCGACACTCGGGGCCCCCGGGGGCCCGCCCGAACATACCCACAAGTCTGGAATGAAAAAACGGACTCGCTCGAACTCTCGGAACGCCTGAAACAACATTAAAACTAAGAGTCGCACCCCAAAACCAATTGATACAAACTTACGAACTTCAAGTTCTTTAATTTACTTCCAATGCGCCGAAACGTAATTAAACTACTCAGAATGACACAAACTTTTGCGAGCAAGTCTTAAATGACATTACGGAACTATTCCCGGTCTCGAAATTCCGTTTTGACCTCGATATCACCAATGCCCGCTCCAACCCAAATTTAAAGAACTTTTAAAACCTTCAAGAACCAACTTTCACTATTATGCACTGAAACGCTCCAGATGCATCCAAAACCCGATCCAGACATACACCCAGGTCTGAAATCATCATACAAACCTATTGGAACCGCCAAATCTCGAATCTGATATCATTTACTTAAAATGTTGATCGAAGTCAAACTTGGCCGTTTAAGCCAACCTTAAGGAACCAAGTATTCCGATTTCAATCCGAACCCTTCCAAATCCCAAACTAACCATTTCCGCAAGTCATAAAATAGTTAAAACATGTACGGGAAGTCTTATTTAGGGTAACGGGGTTCTAAAAAGAAAAACGACCGGTCGGGTCGTTACATTCTCCACCTATTAAACAAATGTTTGTCCTCGAACGGGGTTAGAATCATACATGAAGTGCTGAATAAGTGTGGATATCTGCTCCGCATGTTCTGGAATCCCAGGTCGCCTCCTCGAATGGTTGGCCCCTTCACTGGACCCTTACCGCGGAAATCCTCTTGGACCTCAACTAGCGATCATGTCTTGCAACAATGGAAACTGGCTCCTCCTCTTAACCCAAGCTCTCATCTAGCTGAATAGTGTTGAAGTCTAACACATATGACAGGTCGGCGTGATACCTCCAGAGCATAGACACGTGAAAAATTGGATGAACCCCTGATAGGCTGAGAGGTAAAGCAAGCTCATAAGCAACTCCCCAACTCGCCTCAACACCTCGAATGGGCCTATAAACCTAGGACTCAACTTGCCCTTCTTCCCGAATCTCATAATACCCTTCATCGGAGAAACTCTCAAGATAACCTTCTTGCCTACCATAAATGACACATCACGCGCCTTCTGATCCGCGTAACTTTTCTGTCTGGACTGTGCTGTGTGAAGTCGCTCCTGAATCAACTTTACCCTTTCCAAGCCATCCTTCAATAAATCAGTACCATATAACCTAGCCTCAACGGGTTCAAACCACCTCATAGGAGAAGGACATAGCCGACCATATAAAGGCTCAAATGGAGCCATCTCGATGATGGACTGATAGTTGTTGTTGTAAGAAAACTTGGCCAAAGAAAAGAACTGATCCCACTGTCCCCCAAATTCAATCACACATACTCTGAGCATGTCCTCCAAGATCTGAACTGTCCTCTATGACTGTCCATTGATATGGGGATGAAACGCAGTGCTGAGCTCTACACGGGTCCCAAACTCACTCTGTACGGCTCTCCAAAAATGCGAAGTGAACTGAGGGCCTCTATCTGATATGATAGAAATAGGCACACCGTGCGACCAAACTATCTCTCGAATATAAATTTGGGCCAACCTATCTGAAGTATAAGTAGTCGCAACTGGAATGAAGTGTGCTGACTTGTCAACCTCTCAACAATGACCCAAACTGCATCGAACTTCTGCAAAGTTCGTGGAAACCCAACTACGAAGTGCATAGTGATGCGCTCCCACTTCTACTCGGGTATAGTCTTCTGCTGGAGTAACCCACCTGGCCTCTGGTGCTCACACTTCACCTGCTGGAAATTTGGTAACCTAGCTACATACTCAACTATGTCTTTCTTCATCCCCCGCCACCAATAATTCTGTCTCGGGTCCCGATACATCTTTGCAGTACCTGGGTGAATGGAATATTGAGAACTGTGTGCCTCCTCTAGGATTTCATCCCTCAAGCCATCGACATTAGGAACACATAGACGACCCTGGAGTCACAGGACACCACCTTGTAGTATTATCTCTCTGTGAACTGCCAAGTGTGGATCATCAAATTGTCAAGCCTTGATCTACTCCAATTGTGAAGACTGGGCAACAACACATGCAAGAACTCGACCGTGCTCTAAAATATCCAACCTCACAACTATGTTAGCCAATGACTGAATGTCCAAACCTAGTGTCCTCTCCTTTGCTGAAATAGATGCCATGCTACCCATGCTCTCTGCCTTCCTACTCAAGGCATCCGTGACCACATTCACCTTACCTGGATGATAAAGAATAGTGATGTCATAGTCATTCAGTAACTCAAGCCATCTGCGTTGCCTCAAATTGAGATCCCTTTGCTTGAACAAGTGTTGCAATCTGCGGTGGTCAGTGTAAACCTCACAAGGCACCCCATATAGATAATGCCTCCAGATCTTAAGAGCATGAACAATCGCGGCCAACTCCAAATCATGCACAGGATAATTCTTCTCATGGGGCTTCAGCTGACGTGATGCATATGCAATAACTCGCTCCTCCTGCAACAATACACAACCCAAGCCAACACGTGAAACATCGCAATACATAATATATATCCTCGAACCGGAAGGCAACACTAGAACTAGTGTTGTAGTCAAGGTTGTCTTGAGCTTCTGAGAGCTTGCCTCACAATCATTGGACCAGCGGAATAGAGCACCCTTCTGGGCCAATCTAGTCAAATGTTCTGCAATGGATGAAAAGCCCTCCACAAACCGGCGATAATAACCTGCTAACCCCAAGAAACTCCTGATTTAAGCCGCCGAAGTGGGACTAGGCCAACTCAGAACTGCCTTAATCTTCTTGGGATCCATCTTAATACCCTCGCCTGATACAACATGCCCCAAGAATGCCACATAATCTAACCAAACCTCACACTTGGAGAACATAGCATATAGCTTATGTCCTCGCAATGTCTGAAGCACCACTCTCAAATGTTGCTCATGCTCCCCCAAACTATGTGAGTAAATCAAGATGTCATCAATGAAGACAATAACAAAGGAATCCTTATAAGGCCTGAACTCCCTGTTCATCAAATCCATAAATGCCGATAGGGCATTAGTCAAGCCGAAGGACATCACTAGAAACTCATAATGGACATATCGAGTACGGAAGGCAGTCTACTGAACATCTGAGTCCCGAATCTTCAACCGATGGTATCCTGATCTCAAGTCGATCTTAGAAAACACCCTAGCACCCTGCAACTGGTCAAACAAATCATCAATACATGGTAGTTGATACTTGTTCTTAATGGTTACTTTGTTCAACTAGTGGTTTGTTCAACTAGTGGTAATCAATGCACATCCTCATAGTTCCATATTTCTTCTTCACAAATAATACTGGTGCACACTAAGGTGATACATTTGGCCTAACAAACCCCTATGCTAACAACTCTTCAAGCTGCTCCTTAAACTCTTTCAACTCTTTCGGAGCCATACAGTTCGGTGGGATAGATATAGGCTGGGTACCCAGAGCCAAGTCAATACAGAAATCAATATCACGATCTGGTGGCATGCCCGAAAGGTCAGAAGGAAACACATCGGCGAACTCTCGAACTACTGACACTGAATCAATCATCGCAGTCTCTTGGTTAGTATCCTGAACATAGGCTAGATAAGCCAAGCAACCCTTCTCGACCATGTGTAGAGCCCTCAAAAAAGAGATAACCCAACTAGATGTACTGATAGATGAACCATTCCACTCCAATCTAGGCAACTCTAGCATTGCTAAGGTAACAGTCTTGGCATGGCAATCAAGGATGGCGTGATTTGGGGATAACAAGTCCATGCCTAGGATGACCTCAAAGTCAGTCATATCAAGTAACAGAAGGTCTGCTCTAGTCTCGTAACCACAGAATGTGACCACACAAGACCGATAGATCTGATCTACAACCACATATTCCCCCACAGAATTGGACACATAAACATGAGTACCCAAGGACTCACGAGGAATATCCATTAAATGAGCAAACAGATATGATACATATGAATAAGAAGACCCTGGATCAAATAATACCGAAGCATCCCTACCACAGACAGAAATAATACATGTGATTACTGCATCTGAGGCCACTGCATCTGGTCTAGCCGAAAAAGCATAGAATCTAGTTGGAGCGCTCGCTGACTGGCCTCCACCTAGCTGAACAATAGCGGGCTGACCTCCCCCAGCCTGGCCTCCAACTCTAGGATGGCCCCTACCCGTCTGTCCCCCACATCTCGGCGACCAAACATCTGGTGCTGCAATCGTGGGATGATGACCCTGCTGTACTGCCTGGTCCCAAAGTCTGGAGTAGGTTCTCTTCATATGACCCGGATCCCTACACTCGTAACAACCTCTCGGTACCATAGACTGATGCCCCGAAGTCTGACCCTGAGGGCCTGAATACCCACTAGAAGAACCCTGAATGGTTGGTAGTGGTATGAACTCTCTGGCATGGTGCTGAAATAGGCGCTGGAAGAACCCCTATGAGCTGATGGGCGATATGAACTCTCTGGCATAACACTAAAATAGGGTCGCGGAGGAGCACCCCGAGGAAGTGGTGGTGCTGAATATGTGGGCCTTCTAGGTTGACCCCTCCCAAACTGCCCTCTGCCCCTGGCCGGGGCACCTCTAAACTCTCCTGAGAATCGGGCCCTCTTCTCCTGCTGCATTTTCTCTCTACCCCTCTGGCGGTAGCCCTATGCATCGGTAGGAAGTATCATATGGGCATGGCGAGACAACTCATAGAATCTCACCTCATAATCCCTCACTGATATCTGACCCTGCTCGAGTTGCTCGAACTGACCTCGCAACTCTTCCCTCTGAGGGGGAGGAATATACCTATCCAAGAAAGGCTGTGTAAACTGGTCCCAAGTCATGGGAGGAGAACCCGCTGGTCTGCCAAGAAGATAAGACTTCCACCACCGACGGGCCCTGCCCTCCAGCTGGAAAATAGTGAAATCCACCCCATGAGACTCCAATATCCTCATGTTGTGCAGTCTGTCCCTGCACATGTCAATGAAATCCTGGGGATCCTCATGCCACTCACCCCCGAAGATAGGAGGGTGTAGCCAAGTCCATCTGTTCAATAGCTTCTGCGGACCACCGTCCGCAATTGGTCTAGGCGCAGGTGCAGCCACCGCAACTGGCTGGGCTCCGCCCACGGGTAGTGTACCCGAAGTCTGATATGCTGCAGTTGCATGCCCCGGGTCCTGGGCAAAAGGGGTCTGTACTCCCCTCCCGCCTGAGATATAGCTGGGTCAGCTGGAAATAAAGCAGCCTGAGTCATAGTATCCATGACCTCCTGAAAACTGGGTGCTGACATGAAATCTATCGGGGCTAGCTCTGCGGCAGGCACCTCGCCCTACTCCTCGACGATGGGATCCTCCACTGGATCCGCTGGTGGTGCTACTGGGGTAGCTCTGGGATCCCCTCGTCCCCTACCTCAGGCCGGTGCCCTCCCACAGGATCTGCCTCGCCTTCTAGTAATGGGGGGAGCAACTCCTCTCGGGTATGGAACGTCCGCCATACGCGTCCTCACTATCTGTGAGAGAATGAGAGAAGTGAATTTAGTATACCACCAACTGCACAATAGAAGATGAATAAATATTAATTTGCTAACACCTTATAGCCTATCAAAGATAAGTACGGACGTCTCCGCACCGATCCGCAAGACTCTACTAGGCCTGCCCATAACTTATGAGACCTACGTGAACCTAGTGCCCCGATACCATATTTTCACGACCCAATTCCATTATAGGCCATGATGGCGCCCGATACCATTGTTAGGCAAGCCAACACTGATCAACTAGTAAATTCCCGTTTGAATAAATTACTTAAGTGGATAATAATTCTACATTTGCTGAAAGGATTTACAAATTTGCCAATATGACAACATTAAACGGGAGCAACTAGTACAAACCGTAATCATATAAGTAATACCAAAATCATAAGTCTACTAGTGTGTGTGCCTAGACGTGGTGTCACAAGTATGTGGGCAATATAGTAGAATATACAAAAGAATACTAGCCTACTAGCTGAAAGAAAATAGACAGAAAAATAACCCAGAACTAGTCAAATATTACATAAATCGATCAATCTATGCTCAAAAATTTGTATCTCCGCTATTAAAGTGATTACCCAATCCAAATTGCAAGATTCCTAAAATTAATCCCCGGACCCACACGCCCGAATTCCAAAAATGTTTGAAAATAGTTATTACCCAAAACCTTAGGAACATAATATATGAATTTCACTAATTTTTATAATCATTTTCGTGGTAAAATCTCATTTTTATTAAACCCTAGGTTCCTTACCTAAACCCATGATTTTTATCAATTTTCATGTATTAAATTCACATCAAGGTAGGAATTACTTACCCTCAATGGCCAGGTTGAAATCTCACCCTTTTGAATCTTTAAAATCGCCCAAGTGTGTAAGGAGTAGGAGAAAAATGCCTAAGTCCCGTATTAAATAAAGTGCACTGCCCCAGTGATTTTCGCACCTGTGGTGCGTTGGCCGCATCTGCGGTCCCACTTTTGCAGAATTGACTAGGCCGACTGGGGTCGCTTCTACGGACGAGCTCCCGCTTCTGCATAAAAGGGGTCGCTTCTGTGAAACCTGGGTTACCTTCCTTGCGCCGCACATGCAAGGCTTGGCTCGCACCTGCGAGCTCACACCTGCGGCTGGCCAACCGCAGGTGCGGTTTTGACAGATCTGGGAAGCTTCGTCTGTTGCTTCAGCTCCCAAGTCTGGAATTATAAAACGGACTCGCTCGAACTCTCGAAATGCCCAAAACAACATTAAAACTAAGAGTCTCACCCCAAAACAAATCGATTCAAATTTAAGAACTTCAAGTTCTTCAATTTACTTCCAATACGCCAAAACGTACTTAAACTACTCGGAATGATACCAAATTTTGCGTGCATGACTTAAATGACATTACGGTATTATTCTCTGTCTGCCCGATCCGAACATGCACCCAGGTCCAAAATCATTATACGAACCTCTTGGAACCGCCAAATCCCGATGCCGAGGTCGTTTACTCAAAATATTGACCGAAGTCAAACTTGGTCTTTTAAGCCATCCTTAAGGAACCAAGTGTTCCAATTTCAACCCGAACCCTTCCAAATCCCGAACTAACCATTCCCGCAAGTAATAAAATAGTAAAAGCATGTACTGGAAGTCTTATTTAGAGGAACGAGGTTCAAAAAAGAAAAACGACCGGTCGGGTTGTTACAGTTTTCCAAAAATGTTGACCGAAGTCAGACTTGGCATTTTAAAGCCAATTTAAAGAACTAAGTTTTTCATTTTCAACCCGAACACTTTCAAATCCCGAACCAACCATTCCCGCAAGTCATAAATTAGTAAAAGTACATTCGGGGAGTCTTATTTAAGGGAAAGGGGTTCTAAAAGTCAAAATGACCGGTTAGGTCATTACATTATCCCTCCTCCCATCCACGCAGTGTGAAGTACTCCCCTTCCCCTACACCACGACTACTGATGTTTTCATTAGCTAAAGGTAACATAATTTTAATTAAATGAAAGATTACACGCATATACTTGATATAGTCCTCACCAAAATGGTGTAAGAAATGACATTACTAACATAGAATCGTTCTGATCATTAAAACGTATCTCCAGTGATTTTGTAGTATAAGACATTACACTGAATTTTGCATGCATCGAAAAATTTGAATAGAGACTTAATTACGTATGGTCCCACAGATCATTGAAAATAATCTATGCAGTTAATTAAGAAAGAAGGTCCTAAAGCAGTGATCCCAAATCTCCAAAAAGACTATTACTACAATTATTCTGACAACACAGTTTTTACAAACTTTTATCGGGTGGTTTAATTTTTCAAGTTTAAAGCATTAAAATGGAGTAGATTCTTAGGTCAAACCAATGATACAATTCTTCCAAACATGTGAAAGGTGATTTTTCCATTTTTGTTTTAGTTTTATCTTTTCATGTTCATACATTAATAATTGCTCAAATTAAATAAGTATAATAGATATGTGTATTCTATAGTACGTGCTCCTTAATTATATAGAGTAACAGCTTATTTGGATGGTTGTTACGTATCGTTTCATAATGTATTGTATCGCATTTTATTATATTGTACTATATCCTTTAATGAATAGAATATTTGGATAGACTGTATCGTTTTCCATTGTTTCATAATATCATGCATCATCCATATGAAGAATAAACTTGGAATATTATAAAAATAATTATGATACGAGGTGGAAATATTATATAAAAAGATAGGGCAAATGATAAAATAAAGAGTATATCTTATTTATTAATAACGAAGGGCGAGATGAGAGGAAAATAATAATATAATGGCGCGACCACATCAAATTGGTCGTTACACAAAGTGACATTTTTTGTTGTTATGTAACGATGAATTTATCTATACGGTGCAATAAAATTTAAGTAACAATCAAAACAAACATTGTATTTAAAGTAACAATACATACAATACAATAAGTAATCATCATCCAAACAAGGTGAAAGTGGGCGTAAATCCCTTTGAACTTCATTGACATAAATTATCCAAGTTTTGCGTTAGGTTTTTTTATGTTTTTGGTTTGACAATAACATTTTTTCTTAAAAATATAGACAAACGCCTACAATCAAGTCATGCTATACTTAAGTTTATTTTACTAAAGTTGGTGCGTATAATATTCATTCCATCCCCAAAGATAAACTTATTTCTGAGAATTAATTAATCATGCATGATATGTTTCCACGATGCTACACATTTTAAGTCCCTAGTCTAAAAATCTATATATATATATATATATATATATATAATTGAAGGGCATAGAAGAAGTGATGTGGCACTCTCCTAAGCCAGAATTTCAATTTATCTATTTTCTTATTTTTAAACCTTTTTCTATTATTTTGCTTTCTTTCCTCTTATTTGTAAATTTTTTGCTGTTTCAATTAAAAACTCAAAAGTCACGCCCCTTCCATTAGAACTCTTTTAATTACACTGCCTCAGTTCAACTAAGAAGTCAAAAGCCGTGCCTCTTCATTAATAATTACACCTCCGTATGTTCCTCTTCTTTCCCATATGCCATAAATCAGTTTATCCTCTTTTCATGGGGTCATGCCGGGAAAAAAATGTAATAAAAACTGCAATTACATATGATACCTCTCTACTTCACTTTTGCTATCAAATAAAACTTGTCTTCACATATTCATTCTTCAATCATCCTTCATCTCCCTTAGCCAATCCTTTCAATCTAATATTTCTACTTTAACAACAATATATTTTTGTTATCTATCCTTGAGAAATCATCTCCCTTCAAAATTTCGTGGAGTAGCATTTTCCATCAAAATGGAGCAAACTCAGTTTGGATATATAATCCTTAACAGAGAAACAAAAGAAGAATGAAGAGATACTGTGTGTATTTGTCATTGTGAAGATCTCTTCTTTAAGCCTATTACGGTATTACCTACACAGAACATGTCCCTCTTTTTGTCTTTAAATTTTTTCCTTTTTCTCTCTTAGTTTTGTTTCATTTGCCAAAAAAAATACTTCTTAATTCTTCGTCGCTACATACTTTTTGTAAGACAATCTATATATTATTAAAACGAGAGAAAAAAATCATCTCCTTAAGCCAAGTGATAGTCTAGAAAAAGCCGCGTGACATAAGTAGTTAATAATTAGTTATTTAGTTAATAATTGGTTATTATTTATTGTTTTTGAATTTAAATATTTATAAATTAATAAAACAAAAATATTTTACAATAAAAAACGAAAATTAAAAAAAAAATGTCCATTCAAATTGGAGGGTAGTTTCAAGTTGGAGTTTTTAAATTATTTACATTTTTTTTGTTTTTCTTAATAATTTTTGTTTTTCTTTTTAAAACTACAAAGTTTATTTATTCAGAAAATATTATTGACAATAATAGAATAAAATATAAAATATATATCTTCTATTATATTATTAAAAGAAAGTGGCATACAAAAATTTAAATAAAGTAATATGCTAATAAAAGTTTTTATTAACAATGAAATAATACTAAATATGGATAATATATATTAAAGAATAATACAAAAAAAAGGTTATTTGATGAATATATAAGTCTCTTTAATTTAATAAAGATTTTATTCATTAAAATTCAGATAATATTATTGATAACAATAGGATAAAATTTAAAATAAAAATATTTAAAGAGTAATAAAATGTATATCTATATATTATTAAAATGAGAGAAAAAAGACATCTCCTTAAGCCAAGTGGCAGCCTAGAAAAAAGTCACATGGCATAAGTAGTTAATAATTAGTTATTTAGTTAATAATTGATTATTAGTTATTATTTTTGAATTTAAATATTTATAAAATAATAAAATAAAAATATTTTATAATAAAAAACGAAAATTAACAAAAATAACTGTCCATTCAAATTGGAGGGTAGTTTCAAGTTGGAATTTTTAAATTATTTTAAAATAAAAAACTAAAATTACAAAAAAATAATGGCAATTCAAAATTTCTTTGTTTTTCTTAATAATTTTTGTTTTTCTTTTTAAAACTACAAAGTTTATTTATTCAGAAAATATTATTGAGAATAATAGAATCTATATCTATATATTATTAAAAGGAGAGGAAAGAACCATCTTCTTAAGCCAAGTGGTAGCCTAGAAAAAAATCACATGGCATAAGTAGTTCATAATTAGTTATTTAGTTAATAATTGATTATTATTTATTGTTTTTGAATTTTAATATTTATAAAATAATAAAATAAAAATATTTTACAGTAAAAAATGAAAATTAACAAAAAGCACTGACCATTCAAATTGGAGAATAGTTTCAATTTGGAGTTTTTAAATTATTTTAAAATAAAAAACTAAAATTACAAAAAATAATGGCAATTCAAAATTTCTTTGTTTTTCTTAATAATTTTTGTTTTTCTTTTTAAAACTACAAAGTTTATTTATTCAGAAAATATTATTGAGAATAATAGAATAAAATATAAAATATAAAAATATATATCTTCTATTATAGTATTAAAATAAAGTGGCATACAAAAATTTAAATAAAGTAATATGCTAATAAAAGTTTTGATTAACAATGAAATAATACTAAATATGGATAATATAATAAAGAATAATACAAAACAAAAAAGTTATTCGATGACTATATAAGTCTCTTTAATTTAATAGAGATTTTATTCATTAAAATTCATATAATATTATTGAGAACAATAGGATAAAATTTAAAATAAAAAATATTTAAAGAGTACTAAAATATATATCTTCTATTATATTAAAAAAAGAAATTATAGTAGACAAAAATATTAACAAAGTCTTATGCTAATAAATCTTTTTATTACCAATGTAAAAACACTAAATATTGGATAAGTATAATAAAGAAAAATATAGAACAAAACATTTATTCAATGACTATACAAATCTCTTTAATTTAATAGAGTTTTTATTCATTAAAATTCAGACAATATTATTGAGAATATTAGAATAAAATTAAACTAAAAACAGTATTTCAAGTGTAATAAAATATATATCTTCTATTATATTACAAAAAAAAGTAGTAGACAAAAATATTAAACAAAGTAATATGCTAATAAAAATTTCTATTAACATACAATTATATTAAATATTGGATAATATAATAAAAAAATACATAGAAAAAAATAACTAATTGACTATATAAGTCCCTTTAATTTAATAGAGATTTTATTCATTAAAATTCAGATAATATTATTGACAACAACAGAATAAAATTTAAAATAAAAAATATTTCAACATTAATAAAATATATATATATTCTCTTATATTACAAAAGAAAGCGTGCAGACAATTTTTTTTTTTATTATTGGGTATAGAATATTGACAAATAAGATGAAATTAAAATTTATTAAAATAATACGATCTAATATGTTTAAAAAAGTTTGATCATAATTTAATTTAATTAATATTAACCGTGCATTGCGCGGATACAACTACTAGTTTAAAAGAAATAATTAATTTCCTTTGACACGAATACAACAACATGAAAATAAAAATACAATGTTAACACCAGTGCTAATGGAACTTTATTTATCTAGAAGGTGTAAGATGACCAATCATCAAATCATTAGTCTCGATGAGGAAACTTTACATATCTGCCGTGGAATAGAAAAGGAAAATAATTTGAAATAATTGGGTCAAAGTGGTACATACTCCATTCGTTCTCATTTAGTTTTCAGGATAAGGTTTTGCACTACCCTTACAAAAATTAATTAGGAGTATAATTTGACTAATCTACCTTTTATTAAATCCTTAATATCTGTCTATTTACGTGCCTCTTAATTCTAGAATATTTAGCAAAAAAAAGAAGTGCTAAGGACAAATATTTTTTTAAAATAATTTGTAACGATCCAACCGGTCGTTTTGAGTATTAGAACCATATTCCCCTAAATAAGACTCCCTGTATGTGCTTTTATTAATTTATGACTTGTGGGGATGGTTGGTTCAGAATTTGAAAGTGATCGGGTTGAAATCGTAATAATTGGTTCCTTAGTTTGGCTTTAAAAGGGAAAGTTTGACTCCGGTCAACATTTTGAAAAAACGACCCCGGAATCGAGATTTGACAGTTCCAATAGGTTTGTATGATGATTTTGGACTTGGGCGTATGTTCGAATCGATTTTGTTGACAATCCGGGAGCGTTTTGGCGATTAATAGTAAAAATTAATTATTTAAAGGTTTAATATTCTTTAAATTTGATTTAGAGTAGGTTATGGAGTAATCGAGGTCCGTTTGAAATTTCGAGCATGGTAATAGCTCTGTATTGTGATTCTGGTCTTAGGATCGCATCCTGGTGTTAATTTGGAGGTCTGTAGGTCATTTCGGAGTCATTTGGCGAACGTTAGAAATTTGAAGGTTTTTAAGAAGTTTGACTGGGTGTGGACTTTTTGATATCGGGTTCGGAATCCGATCCCGAAAGTTGGAGTAGGTATGTATGGTGATTTAAGACTTGCACGCAAAATTTGGTGTCATTCCGAGAAGTATAAGTATATTTCGGCGCCTTCGAAGTAAGTTTGAAGAATTTGAAATTTCTAAGTTGAATCAATTTGGTTTGGGGTGTGATTCTTAGTTTTGATGTTGGTTTACACGTTTCAGGAGTTCAAGCGAGTCCATTTTATGATTTCAAACTCGTTGGTATATTCGGGCGGGGTCCCAGGGACCTCGAGTGTTAACCGGACGAGGCTCGGACCAATTTTAAAATTTTGCGGAAGAGCTGAAGCTTCCAACTTCTGGTATGATCGCCCCTGCGCATGGGCAGCCATAGGTGCGAGCCACTAATCGCAGGTGCGAAGGAGAGGAACTGGCCAGCAACCATAGATGCGAAGTATTTTGGCACACATGTGAACGCGCATATGAGAAGGATGGCGCGCAGAAGCGGATGGATGCGCAGGTGCGAAGGGATGGGCGCACCTGCGTTTGCGCAGAAGCGAGCCATTGTCTGCATGTGCGGTGCCAGGCCGAAAGAGAGGAATGCAGACCTGCGAGGAATTATCCGCAGGTACGGAACCGCAGGTGCGAAAATCGCAGAAGGCAGAATCTTTATTTAATTCCGGAGTTGCATATTTTTAACCCATTTTCTTCATGTTTTGGGCTATTGTGGAGCATTTTGAGAGAGGATTTCAACTAGCAACTTGAAGGTAAGTTAGTTCTACACACTTTGAATTAAATTCATAGATTATAACTGGTAAATCTTGGAAATCTTGGGTTTAGATGAAAAATCTAGATTTTTATAAAAAGGAGTTTTTAACCACGAAAATGGTTATAGAATTGGATGAAAAATATATATTTGAGTTCTTGAGATTATGGGTAACGATTTCCTTTGAAAATTTCTGAAATCCGGGTACGTGGTCCCAGGGTGAATTTTAAAAATTTTACCATTTTGGACATGGTAATTTATTTAATAGATGAATTTCTAATTTTTGAATAGGTATTAATTATTTTATATAACTTTTGGATAGTTTCGGATTATTCGGCGCCGAATTGAGGTTTTACGCGATATTTTGATCGGAAAGTGGACTTTGAGACAAGGTACGTCTCTTGTCTAACCATGTAAGCGGTAATGTACCCCATAGGTAATTAAATTAATAATTGTTGCTAATTGTGAGGGATACGTACGTACGAGGTAACGAGAGTCTGTGCGTAGCTACTATTTATGCTAAATTTCGGGTAGTTTAGGATTCAAATCATGAATTACGTGTGTAAATTATATCCATTAATTAATTAAATTATTTGAACAATATTGTGAATTGTTAGAGAAAGATATTAAAGATGGAAATCTCATATAAATAATTTTCTGTATAAGTTAATTAATTGTTAAAAGAAATTGTGCATCCTCTTATATTAATCATATAATAAATATACTCTCATTCCGGGGGTACATAAGTAAATGTCCTCCTTTCTTGTGGAGCGGGCCGAACGCCTCGGCAGTATAGATGCATCTATGGATCGCGTCGCACGTCCCTCGGCAGTGTATACGGCACTCTCGATCAGGCCGTACGACCTCGTCAGAAATTGTGCCTAATAATAATAATTACACGATACTTTGATACTTTATTGCAGCTTGTTAAGTTAATTAATAAATTAGAAATTGTCGCATTTGAAGGAACTTAATTATTTCTGCTTGTTTAAGAAAAAATATTATTAATTGTATAAATCATGTCGATTAAAATATTGCTATTGCTATTTTTTTATTATTATTATTATTGACCCTTAGTGAGTGTCGAAGTCGACCTCTCGTCACTACATCTTTGAGGTTAGGCTTGATACTTACTGGGTATACATTGCATACGTACTCATGCTAAACTTGCTGCACATTTTATTGTGCAGGTACAGATATGTCTAGCGGCCTTGTGGGCGCAGAGGTGTGGTTAAAATACGGGGAATTAGGTGAGTTGCATTCTATGTTACGATCCGCAGCTAACAGAGTCTCCTTTAGAGTTATTTATATTTATTCTGTCTAACTTATATTCCGAAAAATTGTTGTATTTTATTTTTATATTCCTAGTAAATACTCATGTACTTGTGACATTGTGTTTTGGGAGGAATATGGGTTGTTCTGTATTGAATTTGTTAAAAGTATTATTATTTACTATGTAAATCCCATCCTTTACTATTTAAACTGAAGGATAATATGATTTCAAAAGTAATAAAAATGAGAACCCAATTTAGTATTTATTGTTGGCTTGCCTGACAGTGGTGTCCGGCGCCATCACGACCTTAATAGATTTTGGATCGTGATAATATGGTATCAGAGCACTAGGTTCACTTAGGTCTCACGAGTCATGAGCAAGTCTAGTAGAGTCTTGTGGATCGGTACAGAGACGACTGTACTTATCTTCGAGAGGCTACAGGGTTGTTAGGAGCACTTCCCTTATTGATTCCTCATTGTGCTAATTCCTTTGAGGCTTATGGCTTTGTTTCTTTCTTACTCGATCCTATGCAACGTGAAGCACTTGTTATAAATCGGGAATTGAGAAAGTTTAATGGTACTACAGATGTGGTGCAGGATGTTCTCTCTACGTAGCTGATTGGGTGATTTTCGTCGCCTTGCGGAAGGTCGTTCTGTTGTTTCAGCTCAGTATCAGCACTACCTAAGGTTTTGAGATTTGGCATTGATTGTTATGACGATTCGTGTGTTGCTATCGCACAGTATTTATGTAATGGTAGGATGCTTTTCTATGTGTCGGGGCAGTAAATGACTTGAAAGAAAGTTTTTCTCAGTACATGATTCAGAGGTTCAATGTTTTATTTCCAGCTGAGGAAAGGCAATCGGACTAAGAATGTTCAGGTTTGGGTTGATGGAGTAACGAGACTTGGTATTTTCGAGCGTGATGGAATTTTTATCTGGGATATAGTGACGTCGTCCGTGATTGAATATGTTAAGTTCACCGATGTTATGATCCTATTTGATTTCTCCTTGGGGTAGAGTATTGTGAAATGATGCCAGGGGTGCAGCTGTAAAGGGATCGCGATGTGCAGTGGTTCGGGACCGAAGCGGTGTTCCTAGTATTGATGTCTCGAGAAAGACGATCCTTAAAAAGGTTTAAAGTTGGTAACGATCTATTGGTTCAGGTGCTACAGAGACGGATTTTGAGTTAAGGCAACAACTGGGCAGTGGAGGACGAGGAAGGACATGTGGGAGGTATTTTGTGGTGGTTAAGTTCCTAGAAGTCCAAGTGTGAGAAACAGAAGTCGAGTAGTTGCTTAAAGGAGAGGTTTTGGCCAAAGTGGGAGAGTGTCAAGGTAGCATATGGGTTACGGGGTAGGATAACTACACGTCTTGAGGAAATTTTAGAGTGATTTGGGATTCATGGTGGACAGTGACTAGGTCTACGGACTTAATTTGGAATGTTGGTTGTTATACTAGGGGAAGATTGGATACGACATAAATGAGTTTGCCTGATATGAAGAGGAATGCTACATGACTTCGGGTTGGGATGTATCGTTGCACCTTTAGTTGAGTACAACAGGGAGTAAACGGACTTGTGCAGCTGGTGAACGAGCATGGGCTCAGGATGGTTTATTGGTATTGTGGTAATAGTAATCGGTGCAGCATTGTTGGAGGATGTTAGCATGGAATTTCCACGGGTGGGATATCTCCTGTGATCAGGTTAGCGGTTGCTTGGTGTTGATGGAGCTTCTATAAAGAATATTACTTGTTACCCGGTAAGAATTCGAGTTGGTGATTGTGGCTGATGGTTCAGATTGTCCGGGGAAAGCTTAACAAAAGGATTTTGAGAATTTGGCAGTTAACAGTGCGGGATCATGGTAAATGAGACGGAGGAATAGTTTTGGGCTTAATATTATGTGGTGGTGTCTTAAAGATAATTGGGAGAGCCCCACCGTCTACAATTGGATTGCATGGTTGTCTATTTGTGAGGTTTCTGGTTATCGGTGTATTGGTGGGTCATTTCAATTAAGGAAGAAAAACATCAGTGGTAATTTGAGCAAAGGATTTGGGAAATGTGTGCCATATTTGGCCTTATCGATTCATGTTCAGGCTTTGGGAAGACTCAGAGTCTATGCTTCGTGTTGATGTGATGTACAAGGAAGGTGATTCAGCCGGGTGCTTCTTTGAGAGAATGTTTAATTGCTAGCAGAGCCTTGGAATTGATTATATTCAAGACCAGGTCAGAATGGGTGACTCTCAACAATGGTCCTAGTGGATTCAAAACGTTAAAGTGCGGTGCCTAAGTATTTCGAGCCTGTAGTATGGTTAAGTATCGAGC
Source organism: Nicotiana tabacum (assembly GCF_000715075.1). NCBI lineage: Eukaryota > Viridiplantae > Streptophyta > Magnoliopsida > Solanales > Solanaceae > Nicotiana > Nicotiana tabacum. The sequence continues at coordinate 6,947,042 of NC_134094.1, read as the reverse complement.
TTTTGCAGCAGATTTTGAAAAAGGGTTTAGGGTGTTCTATGTTATCTTCGGTCTGTGGTGTAGCATTAGGGGAATGGGGGAAAATAACTTCGGATTCATAAAGGACATATCAGAATGGGCATATCGGTGGATGATGCAAATGTGCGCACAAAGAGGATATGAGATGGTTTATGGGTTTTAAGACAATGTCGTCCCGTGAAATGGGGTCACTCAGGATGAGTGCGGATTTGGTTCGTTACATTGAATGGAGCTATTGTTACTATTTCTAAGGCAAGTAGATAATAAATTGGAAGAAGCGGGGTCGGTTAGTAATGGTTGAAGCAGCATGGTTGTGGCAGTAATCAGTTTCTTTAGTGTGAAGTTATACATGTAGTTTATTGTTATACACTTGGGCTTTAGCGACCACCATAACTTGATTATTTCGGGAGATATTTAATTCAAACGGTCTTGTTATGTAAATGGATTCTAGAAAAGTCATGGCGGTTTAGATCGCTACTTGAGGTCGGTATATCTCTGCGGTCTTGGAATTCGGTTGCCTATTTCACTGGTTCTTCGAAAATAAGCTAAGTGAAAGGTTTATAGCCAATGGGGTGACTTATTCCACTAGTAGTTCAAGGGTTATAGTGAATATGTGTATTATTGCGTAGCGGCATGATAGGTGTAGTGAATGACACGAAATTTGAAAGTTGAGGATCAAGGTTGCAGTTCGGTGTTAAAGGGGATGTCACGAGCTCGGACGAGCAGGGAAGGATTCAGATGTTTAGAGTAAGCCGGTATCGTCTTTAGATTCACCTGAGATTGGTGTCATGTGTAAGAAGCTTTGTGTACTGATTGTTGCAAACTTTTGATTCACTTTATAACATTGTGTAGTTGGTAGTATGGATATGCACGCTTTGCTACCTAGTGCGGAAGGTCGGGGGGAGCATACTCCGCAGAAAGATTGTACAAGGGTGGCATGTAGTCACTTGATTGATTAAGGATTAAAACCAAGTATGGAGAATTTTGGTACTATCGCTAATGTAAGAGTTAGGTCCTGAAAGGCACTTTATCCAGTTAGTTGAGAATTGTGAAGGTTTGTTTTGAAATCGATGGTTGTTCTTGCGTGTCATGGAAAAAGGGTTATTATGGGTCCTTGAATGGTCATTAGCCCAGTGCGGTATGATCAGAGTCGGCTTGAGGTCCGTGGATGGATCTAAACATGAATTTGGGCTCTATAATAGGCTGGATGTGTTCATTTTAGCATAACGTTATTTTTGGAGGGGTCTTAGGGCCTTAGATGCTATTTCTGTTGTCGACCCTTCCGTGTAGTCTCAATTGTGCTATGTGGGTTGTGAGGCGGTTTGATTATTCGCACTCGTATTGAGATCCCGTATAGGTTGCGGTGTTATATGAGCAGGGTGCTCTCGAAATACAGGTCATTTATTGCACCTTAGTTGTGCTTGAGTTATATAGCATTTGACGCTACCCGTTTCCCCAGGATTTATATTATGCACTTGGCGTGCTTGTGGTTGATATTCGGGCATTGCATGAGTTTGAGGGTTACGGCACGATGGGTGTTTTCTTTTGATTATTAGGTGTGGATCTGGTGGCACGCCGCCACGAGTATGTTATTTGGATCGGGTTGCACGCCGCAACGATATCATCTGTGGATTGGGGTGCAAGCTGAAACAATATGATGTTGAGTACAGTTCCTTATATCTATTCTTATGTGTTGTGTTTCTTATTTCTAGGGAAGGTTCATAACATCGTTTCGGTTGTTTAATTAGTTGCGTGGGAGTTCGTTTTCTTTATGTATCACATTCGAGTTTGTAGTTATTGGGAACATTTTGGCATCATATGAGATTTTTGGCAGTATCTGAGGTGGCTTATTGCCTGAGTAGCTTATGCTAGGGGGGACGAGATTATTGGACCTGGAATCAGTGCGAGCAAATTTATATAAAACATATTAAAGAGCAAATATCGTTATTTGGTTCATAATGAGGCAATGGTTCTTGTTAGAAGGAGAAACTCAATAATTTGTTGACTCGACTTATGGATTTCTACACAATTCTTCCATCGTGGAAGCATTTCAAGAGTTGGAACACGACTTATATATATCATGAGGTGTGTTGTGGACATCAGATTCGTGAAATTTCGTCTATTGTTATTGGAGGATGTTACTATGTTCATGCGAAGGGTGCGGTGCATGGTCTAAATTCCACAAAGGTATGCAATCCTGTATTAGTGCATCGTGTAGTTATTGATACAGTGTTCGAGGTTGGAAACAAGCATGGTGGAGAATTCTGGATGTTAGAATTGGGCTCTAAGGCTTAATTGCCTAAATAAAGGGAAGAATCTTCAGATTGGTTCGAGCTAATATGCTCAACTGGATGTGGAAGCGCGGGTAGGTGCACGAAGTGTTAAACAGTGATTTTGGACAACTCCGGAACAGTCCTTAGCACGTTCGAGGACGAACGTATATTTAGGTGGGAGAGAATGTAACGACCCAATCGGTCGTTTTGACTGTTAAAACCCCGTTCCCCTAAATAAGACTCCACGTATGTTCTTTTATTAATTTATGACTTGCGGGGATGGTTGGTTCAGAATTTGAAAGTGGTCGATTTGAAATCGGAACAATTGGTTCCTTAATTTGGCTTTAAATGGCAAGTTTGACTTCGGTCAACATTTTGAGAAAACGACCCCGGAATCGGGATTTGAAAGTTCCAATAGGTTCGTATGATGATTTTGAAATTGGGCGTATGTTCGAATCGGTTTGTTTGACAACTCGGGAGCGTTTTGGTGATTAATAGTAAAAATTAACTATTTGAATGTTTAATGTTCTTTAAAATTAGTTTGGAGTAGGTTTTGGAGTAATTGAGGTCTGGTTGAATTTCCGAGCCTAGGAATAGCTCCGTATTGTGATTCTGGTCTTAGGAGCGCGTCCGGATGTTAATTTGAAGGTCCGTAGGTCATTTCGGGGTCATTTGGCGAAAGTTAGAAATTTAAAGGTTTTTAAGAAAGTTGATCGCGAGTGGACTTTTTGATATCGGGTTCGGAATCCGATTCCAGAAGTTGGAGTAGCTCTGTATGGTGATTTAAGACTTGCACGCAAAATTTGGTGTCATTTTGAGTAGTATATGAATATTTTGGTGCGTTCGGAGTAAGTTTGAAGAATTTGAAATTTCTAAGTTGAATCAATTTGGTTTGGGGTGTGATTCTTAGTTTTGATGTTGTTTTACACGTTCTGGGAGTTCGAGCGAGTCCATTTTTTGATTTCAAACTCGTTGGTATGTTTGGACGGGGCCCCAGGGACCCCGAGTGTTAACCGGACGAGGCACGGATCAATTTTGGAATTTGGAGGAAGAGCTGAAGCTTCCAGCTTCTGGTATGATCGCACCTGCGCATGGGTAGCCGCAGGTGCGAGCTCACAGGATGGCACGCAAAAGCGGATGGATGCGTAGGTGCGAAGGGATGGGCGCACCTGTGTTTGCGCAGAAGCGAGACATTATCCGCGGGTGTGGTGCCAGGCAAAAAGGGAGGAATGCGCACCTGCGAGGAATTGTCCGTAGATGCGGAAACGCAGGTGCGATTGTAACTCCGCAGGTCAGATAATCGCAGAAGACAGAACCTTCATTTAAGTCCGGAGTTGCATATTTTTAGCCCATTTTCTTCATGTTTTGGGCGATTGTGGAGCATTTTGAGAGAGGATTTCAACTAGCAAGTTGAAGGTAAGTTAGTTCTACACACTTTGAGTTATATTCATAGATTATGGGTAGATTATAACCGGTAAATCTTGGAAATCAAGGGTTTAGATGAAAACCCTAGATTTTTATAAATAGGAGATTTTAACCACGATAATGGTTATGGATTTGGATGGAAATTATATATTTAAGTTCTTGAGATTATGGGTAACGATTCCCTTTGAAAATTTCTAAAATCCGGGTACGTGGGCCCGGAGTGAATTTTAGGAATTTTACCATTTTGGATAGGGTAATTTATTTAATAGATGAATTTTGAATTTTTGAACTTGTATTAATTATTTTATATAACTTTTGGATAGTTTTGGATTGTTCGGCAACGAATTGAGGTTTTACGCGACATTTTGATCGGAAAGTGGACTTTGAGACAAGGTAAGTCTCTTGTCTAACCTTGTAAGGAGGAATTTGCCCCATAGGTGATTAAATTAATAATTATTGCTAATTGTGGGGGATACGTATGCACGAGGTGATGAGAGTCAGTGCATAGCTACTATTTATGCTAAAGTCCGGGTAGTTTAAGACTCAAATCATGAATTACATGTGTAAATTGTATCCATTAATTAATTAAATTATTTGAACAATATTGTGAATTGTTAGGAAAAGATAGTAAAAGATGGAAATCTCATATACTTAATTTTCTGTATAAATTAATTAATTATTAAAAAAATTTGTGCATCCTCTCGTATTAATCTTATAATAAATATACTCTCATTCCATAAGTACATAAGAAAATGTCCTCCTTTCTTGTGGAGCGGGCCGAACGCTTCGGCAATGTAGATGCATCTATGAATCGCGCCGCACGTCCCTCGATAGTGTACACGACGCTCTGGATCGGGCCATACGACCTCGACAGAAATCGTGCCTAATAATAAGAATTACACGATACTTTGATACTTTATTGCAGCTTGTTAAGTTAATTAATAAATTGAAAATTGGCGCATTTGAAGGAACTTAATTATTTATGCTGGTTAAAGAAAGATTATTGTTAATTCTATAAATCATGTCAATTTAAATATTGCCATTGTTATTATTATTATTATTATTATTATTATTATTGACCCTTAGTGAGTGTCGAAGTCGACCTCTCGTCACTACCTCTTTGAGGTTAGGCTTGATACTTACTGGGTACACGTTGTTTACGTACTCATACTACACTTGCTGCACATTTTAGTATCCAGGTACAGATATGTCTAGCGGCCTTGTGGGCGCAGAGGTATGGTTAAAAATATGGAGACTTAGATGAGCTGCATTCTATATTACGATCCGCAACCAATAGAGTGTCCTTTAGAGATATTTATATTTTTTCTATCTAATTTGTATTCCGGACAGTTGCTGTATTTTATTTTATATTCCTAGTAAATGCTCATGCACTTATGATACCGGGTTTTTGGAGGATTGTGGGTTGTTCTGTATTGAATTTGTTAAAAGTATTATTATTTACTCTATAAATTCCATCCTTTACTATTTAAACCAAAGGAAAACATGATTTCAAAAGTAATAAAAATGAGAACCCAATTTAGTATTTATTGTTGGCTTGCCTGACAGTGGTGTCCGACGCCATCACGACCTTAATGGATCTTGGATCGTGACAAAAAATTCTCTTGATTTAAATTGACAAGTATTTAGGAACAATTACTTTTAGTATACATGACAACTGAATGGGAACGAAGGAAGTATTAATTAATCATGGTATAGTGAGAAAAACCTATTATTAACTCATGTCATATATTAATTCTAAATGCAGGTAAATTTTTAACTAGCCCCACCCTCCTTCACTCACACCCACAAAAAAAGGAAATAAAGAACATAATTAGCAACGAATGTAATTAAGCGGGCCAAATAGAGATATGATATAATTAGCATATCTTTATGTTTTCCTTTTCTTTACTTTTATATTATTTGTGTTGTTGAGTAAATCACAATCCTTCTTAATCTCTTTTTATTTGGTGAAATTAAGTATTGAATGATTTTTGGAATTCTAGTGAGAACATAAGCTATAGCCGAAAGATTTGAATTTTGTAATATATGACATTACCCTTTGAATGTGAATAGAGACTTAATTAGTGGGATCGTTTAGTACGGCCCTAAAGGTCTTTGAAAAACAATTATCCCAAATCTCCAAAAAGACTACTACTACAACTATTCTGAAACGGTTTAAATTTACTGTAACGATCCGACCGGTCGTTTTGGGCTCTAGCGCGTCGTTCGGCAGTTTGAGGTCATGAGTAACTTCACTTCGGGTATTATGATTTGTACGCATGGTCGGAATTAAATTTTGGGGAGTTCGGAGTTGATTTGGGGAAAATATCCTCATTGCAAAAGCTTTGAGTTGGAAGAATTAACTAAAATTGAATTTTTGAGTAAACGACCTCGGAATTGGGATTTGAAGATTCCAGCAGGGTCGTATGATGATTTCGTACTTGAGATGTTCGGATCGGGTTTTGGATGACTCGGGAGCGTTTCAACGCCTATTGTGGAAGTTAGCACTTTGGAAGAATTTCATGAATTTGGGGTGAAGGTAAATTTTATGTTATCTTCTTTGAGGTTAGGCAGGATACTTATTGGGTACACGTTGATTTACGTACTCATACTACTGTTGCTGCACATTTTTGTGCAGGTGCATATATGTCTAGAAGCCTTGCGGGTGTAGAGGTCTGGTAAATGCGGAGACTTAGGTGAGTTGCATTTCCATCTACGAACCGCAGCCAGCAGAGCCCCCTTCAGAGTTACTTATGTATTTTCCTATCTAATTTGTATTCTGGACAAGTGTTGTATTTTATTTTATCTTCCTAGTTGATGCTCATGCACTTGTGACACCGGGTTCTGGGATGATTAAGGGATATTTAGTATTGAAATTGGAAAACATTATTATTATTCTTAAATTTTGTTTGTTACTAGTTAAATTGAAGCATATTTATGTTTTCAGAAACACTAAAATGAGGATTTAATTAACTGTTTAGTGTTGGCTTTCCTGACAGTGGTATCCGGTGCCACCACGACCTTTAATGGATTTATTTTGGTTCGTGACAACATGGTATCAGAGAACTAGGTTCACTTAGGTCTCATGAGTCATGAGCAAGTCTAGTAGAGTCTTGCGGATCGGTATAAAAATGTCTGTACTTTTCTTCAAGAGGCTACAGGGCTGTTAGGAGCACTTCCCTTCTTGATTCCTCATCGTGCGTTTTGATTCCTTTGAGTCTTATGCCTTCATTTCCTTCCTATTCAATCTTATGCGACGTGAAGCACTTGATATAAATTTGGAATCGAGGAATTTTAATAGCACTACTGATGTAGAGCAGGATGTTTCTCCCTGCATATTCGATTGGGCTAATGTCGTCTCCTTGTTGAAGGGTGTTATGTCATCCCAGCTCAGTAGCTATATTTCTGATGGTTTTAGGGCTATGCACCAATTGCTATGATGTTCATGAGTTGTTATTACACAGTATGAAAGTAATGGTAGGATGCTTGTCTATGCATCGAGGCAGTGAATGACTCAGAAAGAGGTTTACTCAGTGCATGACTCAGAGGTTCAGTATTTTATTTTCGGTGGAGGAAAGGCAATTGGCCTTATGAAGGTTCAGGTATAGGTTGATGGAGCAACGAGACTAGGTATTTCAAGCTTGGTGGAATTTTCATCTGGGATGTGTCCGTGATTGAATGTGTTAAGTTCGCCGGTGTTATGGCCTTCTTCAAATCACCGTTGGGACAGAGTATTATGAGTGGTGCCGGGGAAGCGGCTCTCAGATGTCGCAACGTGCTATGGTTCAGAATCGAATCGGTAATCCCAATGTTGATGGCTCAAGGAAGATGATCTTCGGGAAGGTTTAAAGTTTATAGCGATCTATCGGTTCAAGTGCTGCAGAGATAGATTTTGATTTAAGGCAATAACTCGATAGCGAAGGATGAGGAAGGACATGTGGGAGGTGCCTTGCTGTAGATAAACTTACAGAAGGCCAAGTGTGAAAAACAGGAGTCAGGTAGTTGCTTAAAGGGGCGGATTTGACCAAAGTGGTAGAGTGGCAGAATAGCATGTGGGTTCTGTGATAGGATAGCTACACGCCTAGAGGAAAGTTTAGAGTGATTTGGGAATTATGGTGGACGGTGACTGGGTCTGCGGACTCAATTTAGAATATCGGCTATTAGGCAGCGGGAAATTTGATGCGACAGAGATGAGTTTCTTGATATGAAGAAGGATACAACATGATTCTAGATTGGAATGTATTATCGCATCTTTAGTTGATGCCCATGAGAAGTGAACGGACTTGTACAACTGGTGAATGAGCACGGGCTCAGGATGGGTTACTTATTTTGTAGTAATTATACCCAGTGCAGCGACGTTGGAATATGTCGATAAGTAATTTCCATATATGGGTTATCTCCTGTGAGCAGGTTAGCAGTCGCGTTGTGTTGACAAAGCTTCTGCGAAGAATTCTACTGCCTACCTGGTAAGAGATCGAATATGTAAATGTGGCTATTGGTTCAGAGTGTTCATTAAAGGTTAATAGAAACATTTCGAGGAATTTGGCGGGTTGATTGTGCAAGATCATGTCAATAGGAGATAAGGAATGTTGGTGGGTTCCGGGGTAATGCAATGGTAGCTTCAGGCTAAGTGGGGGAGCCCCACCGTCTATGATTGGATTGTGTAATTGTCAACTAGTGCGGTTTCTGGTTATCAATGTAATGATGGGTCGCCATGACTAAGGGAAGAGAACATCAACAATAATTTTAGCAAAGAATTTGAGGAATGTGTGATATATTTGGCCTTATCGATTCGTGTTCAGGTTTGGGGAAGACTCAGAGTCTAGGCTTCGTGTGGAAGTGGTGTATAAGGAAAATGATTCAGCCGAGTGCTTCTTTGAGAGGGCGTTCATGTGCTATTGGAGCTTTGGAGTTTGATTATATTCGGGACCAAGTCAGAGTGGGTGACTCTCAATAATGGTCCTAGTAGGTTTAAAATTTAAGGTGCGGTGCCTAAGGATTTGGTGCCAGTAGTATGGGTAAGTATTGAGCTTTTGCAGTGGATTATGAAAAGTGGCTTGGAGTGTTCTACGTTATCTTCGGTTTGCGATGTGGCATTGGAGGAATGGGAGAAAATGACTTCGGATTCATAGAGGGGTTTTCAGAATGGGTGTACTAGTTGAAGATGCAAATATGCACACAAAGAGGGTGTGAGATGGTTCGTGTGTTTGGGGACAATGTGGTCTCGTGAAATAGGGTCACTCAGGATGAGTGCAGATTGAGTTCGTTATATTTATAAAGGAGATGTTGTTATTTCTAAGGAAGATCCAGAGTAAATTAGGAGAAATCAGGTTCGGTTAGCAATGGTTGAATTTGCATGATAATGGCAATGATCAGCTCCTTCAGCGTATTGAGTTGTACATGTGATTTGTGGCAGTATGTGCGAGGCTTGACGACCGCCGTAATTGACGTTATCTGGAGGCATTCAAGTGTTATGGCATGTTATGGGTGGATGGATCCCGGAAGAATTATGATGGTTTAGACCACTACTCGAGATTTATATTTTGCTGCGGTTTGAGAATTTAGTTGCGTGTTGCATTGGTTCTTCTAGAATGAGCTAAGTACAAGGTTCCTATATGACGAAATATGTACCTATTGGTGGTTTGGGAGTTATGATGGAATTTTGGTACTCTCGCTTATTGGCATGATTAGGTGCAGTGAGCAGCATTGGAGTAGGCTGCTATTGTCTTCAGTGTCACCTAAGATCGATGTCTTGTGTAAGAGGCTTTATGAATTGATTTGCGGATCCTTAATTCGCTTTACAGCATTAGTGTGGCCGATGGTAAGAATGTACAGACTTGTTACCTGGTGCGGAAGGTCATGGGAGCGTATCCCACGGGAAGATTGTATAAGTGTGACGTGTAGTCACTTGATTGATTGAAGAATTTAAAACTAAGTATGAAGATAATGGTAATATCAATAATTTGGGAATTTGTGCCTGGAGGGCGCTCAGTTCATTTGGTGGTGGACTATGGAAGTTTGTTCCGGTTATGATGGTTGTTCTTATGTGTTATGGGAAAAAGGGGTTATTATGGACCCTTTAAAGGTTATTAGCCTAGTACGGCACGATCATAATCGGCTTGAGGTCCATGAAAGTATTTATATATGAAAATGGGCTCTGTATCTGGCCGGATGTGTTCATTTCAGCATAGCACTCCTTATGGAGGTGTATTCGGGCATTGGACGTCATTTTGTCGATGGTTATTTCATGTAATACTATATTATGCCATGTGAGCTATGAAACAGCTTGATAAATTTCTTATGTGTTGAGGTTCCGCTTAGCGACGGTGTTATCCGAGCAGGATGGCTCTCGAGATTCAGATCATATATCGCACCTTAGTTGTGCTTGAGTTTGGTAGTGTATGGCATTGTCGGTCCTCCCAGGGATGGTATTATGCACTTAGCATGCTTGTGTCCGATATTCGAATATGTTGTAGTAATGAGCATTCTAGCTCGGTAAGTACTTCCTTATAGATTCTTTTGTGCGGATCGGGTGGCACGCCGCCTTGGGTATGTTGTTTGGATCGGGTTGCACGCTGCAACAGTGTGATGTTGAGTACAGCCTCATATATTCTATTTGTGTGTTTTGTGTCCCATTTTCTGAGGAAGGTTCATGACACCTTTTCGGTTGACTAATTAGTTATGCTGGTTGATTAGTTCTTTCCAAAGTTCATATTTCCTTATGTATCACTTTCGAGTTTGTATCCGGCTGATGCATTGTTGGCGTCATACGAGATCTTGGTCAGTGTCTAAGGTGGCTTATTGCCTGAATAACTTATACTGGGTGAAACGGGATTATTGGATATGGGATCAGCGCGATCGGATTATATGAAGTATAGTAACGAGCAAATACCATTATTTGGTTATAATGTGGTGATGATTCTAGTCGGGAGGAGAGACTCAATGATTTGTTGACTCGGCAGTTGGTTATGAATTTCTACACGTCTCTTCCGTCGTGGCGGTATTGTAAGAGTTGGAACCGGACTTATATATGTCATGAGGTGCATGGTGAGCATCAGATTCGGGGAATGCCGACTCTCATGATCAGAGAATGTTATTATGGTCATGTGAATGTTGCGGTGCATGGTGTGAATTCAGCAAAGATATACAGTCATGTTCTGGTACATTGTGTGGTGATTGATACGGTGTTCGTATGTTGGAAGCAGGCCTGGCAGAGAATTCTGGATGTTGGAACTGGGCTCTAAGGCTTATTTTCCTAAATAAAAGAGTATGTCTTCAGATTTGTTCTAGCTCATGTGCTCATCTGAGTTATGGTAGCACGGGTAGGTACACAAGGTGTTAAATAGTAATTTCGGGCAACTCCAGTGCAATTCTTAGCATGTTCGAGGACGAACGTATGTTTAAGTGGGAGAGAATGTAATGACCTGACCAGTGGTTTTGATCTCTAGCGCGTCGTTCGGCAGTTTGAGGCCGTGAGTAGCTTCACTTCGGGTATTATGACTTGTACGCGTGGTCGGAATTGAATTTCGGGGAGTTCAGAGTTGATTTGGGGAGAACATCCTCTTTTCGAAAGCTTTCACTTGGAAGAATTGACTAAGATTGAATTTTTGAGTAAACGACCTCGGAATAGGGATTTGAAGGTTCCTGCGGGTTCGTATGATGATTTTGGACTTGTGCGTATGTTCGGATCGGGTTTTGGATAACCGGCGAGCATTTCAGCGCCTATTGTGGAAGTTAGCACTATGGAAGAATTTCATGAATTTGGGGTGGAGGTGAATTTTATGTTATCGATGTCCGTTTACGATTCTGATTCTGGGTATAGCTCCGTAAGGTGATTTTGGTATTGGGAGCTCGTCCGTAAGTGGATTCGGAGGTCCGTAGGTCATTTTGGAGTCATTTGGCTAAAGCTAGAAATTTTAAAGTTTTTGAGAAGTTTGACCGGGAATGGACTTTTTGATATCGGGGTCGAATTTCAATTCCAGAAATTTGAGTAGGTCCGTAATGTCAAATATGACTTATGGGAACAATTTGAGGACAATCGGACGTGATTTGATAGGTTTCGGCATCGATCGTAGAAGTTGAAGTTTCAAAGATCATTAAGTTTGAATTGGGGCTCGATTCATGATTTTGATGTTGTTTAATGTGATTTGAGGTCTCGAGCAAGTTTGTGTTATGCTGTGGGACTGGTAAGTATGATTGGACGGGGTCCCGAGGACCTCGGGTGTGTTTTGGGGTAGTTTCGGATCATTTGGAGCTATTTTGGAACTGCTGATTCTGGTGTCTTGTTTCCTTCTTCGCGAACGCGAAGGAAGTCCAGCGTTCGCGAAGAAGAAATTTTGGGGGTGCTGAACTTGGCCTTCGCGAATGCGAAGGATGGCTCGTGAACGCGGAGAGGTGCCTGAGGACCCTATGCGAACACGAGGGGCCAGTCGCGAACGCGTAGAAGAAATGGAGGAGTTGGGCCTGAGGTCGCTTGGCCTTCGCGAACGCGAACATGAAGGAGTCGGTCAGCTGGCCATTGCGAACGCGACGAGGAGGTCGCGAACGTGAAGAGGAAATGCTAGGGTAGGAACATTTGGCCTTAGCGAACGCGAGTCTTTTGTCGTGAACGCGAAGAAGAATAGGTCTGGGCAGATTGGATTTAATATGGGGTTTGGCTCATTCCCTCTCATTTTTCAGTGAAATGGGCTATTTTCGGAGAGTTTCAAGGGGCGATTTTCATCATCTATGTCAAGGTAAGTGATTCCCACCTATTACAAGTTAAATACTTGGATTATATAAGAATTTAGGCATGAAAATTTGTAGAAACATGGGATTTTGAAGAAAAAACTTAGAAATTGGTATTTTTGGATTTTAACCATGAAATGGCTATGAAATTGGATGGAAATGGTATATTTGAGTTCATGAGGTTATGAGTAATGATTTCCTAGGACAATTTCGGAATTCGGGCATGTGGGCCTGAGGATTGCTTTATCGATTTTTCGAGCGGAGTTAGAAATTGTTAGAAATTGATTAAGTATGAGTATTAGAGTATATTTTGATTGGGATGCAACTTATTTGACTAGTTTTGGAGCGACGGACATCGGTTTGAATTGTTGGAAGGCTGGGGAGCCGGTTATGGAACTTCGGAGCGAGGTAAGTCTCCTTTCTAACGAATTTACTCCATAGGTGAAATAAATCAATGTGTGCTCCTATTTGTGGGGGCTACTTACGCACGAGGTGACGAGAGTCCATGTGTAGCTACTATTATGCTTAAGTTCAAGTAGTCTAGGACCCAAAAGCATGCTTTACTTGTAATATTTGCAATCTTGTTGTCAATTTAAACTGCTTAAATCATATCGAACTTTGTAAATAAATTTTTAAAATGCTAGACATCGTTTTCTTGACTTTTAAAAAAGAAATTGCCTTTTTTCTTGGATAATTGCCCTTTGATGAATTTTTGATTGATTGTTTAAATGTGTTATCTTTTGTGAAACGGGCCGAACGCCTTGGTATATTAAATAGATGCATCTATGGTTCCCGTCATTCGACCCTCTGGCAGTGCACAGTTTAAATATTATATTGGATCCGGTCGTACGACCTTGACATGATTTGCACATGCTTGTATTGCTTGCCTTGAAATTTATAAATAATGATATTGCCTCCTTGGTCTGAGATAAATTGATAAATGATGAAATAAGAATTTGGAAACGCCTATTAACAAAAGAATTATCTACCTGCTTCATGTTACTCAGTTTACAGTTGCCTTATAAAATCCATAATTTATCATATCATCGATATATTTTTGTTGGCCATAGTAAGTGTCCGAGTCGACCCCTCATCACTACTTCTTTGAGGTTAGGCGGGATACTTACTGGGTACATGTTAATTTACGTACTCATACTACACTTGCTGCACATATTTGTGCAGGAACATATATGTCCAGCAGCCTTGCGGGTGCAGAGGTGTGGTAAATGAAGAGACTTTGGTGAGTTGTATTTTGATCTACGAACCGCAGCCAACAGAGTCCCCTCCAGAGTTACTTATCTATTTTCCTGTCTAATTTGTATTCTAGACAGGTGTTGTATTTTATTTTATCTTCCTAGCTGATACTCATGCACTTGTGACACCGGGTTCTGGGATGATTAAGGGATATTTAATATTGAAATTGGAAAACATTATTATTATTCTTAAAGTTCGTTTGTTACTAGTTAAATTGAAGCAAATTTATGTTTTCAGAAACACTAAAATGAGGATTTAATTAACTGTTTAGTGTTGGCTTGACTGACAGTAGTGTCCGACGCCATCACGACCTTTAATGGATTTTTTTGGGTCGTGACATTTACTAACTTATATCAGGTGGTTTAATTTATCAAGTTCGTTTTCAAGTTTAAAGCATTAAAATGGAGTAGATATAAAAGTTAAAAATATTTTAAAACAAAAAATCTCTTTAAAAGCACTCTAAGTAATTTTACACCGCCTCCCGTTCAAGAAATGAAATATAGATTTTTTTGTTTGATTATATTAACCTAAATTTCAACCTAGAAAGTGATCACATATTACTTAATTATTTAGATACTAATACCAGTTGTTAGTAATAACTTTCTTGCACTTTTGACATGTGTAGCTATCTGTATTCTTTTTATAAATTATAATATTTTATTAAATAGGAATTTCTCTAAAAATATTATTTTAGTTTGCTTATTTATTATTCCGTTTCATATAATCTAAATTTACACTTGTTGGATGCAAATTTTTTCATATACTCCCTCCGTCTCATATAATGTGTCGTGTTTCTCTTTTACACGCCACTTAAGAAATATTAATTAGGAAAGGGATTGAATTATTCTACCCTTATTTATGTCTTAAGATATAATCTCTTTATTGAATATGTATTTTATTTATGTTTTATCTCCATATTCAAGAACAATTATTACTAAGGGTAAAAAAGGAAAAAAATAATTTATTTTGTATTGAACTTCTAAAATGATAAATAATTTGAGACCACTATTTTTAGTAATCACGATTGTTGACAAATATAGGAACACCATCATTGTATTTGGAATATTTGAATAAAATTACTGTATAAGGGGTTTATTTGGGAATTATCACTGTTAATTGATCCCAAAGAAAGTAAACTTTGTCCCCTCTTTTCAACCAATTTTCAACATGCTAGGGTGGGGCACTTTAACTGAAAAAACGGTCAAAGCAAAGTTTGAGAATGATACTCTACGACGCGCACTCGGTTGGCTAAACTATCACTTTCTACCATCAAGTTATTTTGGAGTTTTCCTAATCCTATTTTTCTTTTTTATTCTTAACTTCAACTTTAAATAAATTTGAAACCATATATATTAGATAGTCGTATATAAGAAGTGGCTGAGAATTTTTTTTATGTTTATGATTGTGGCTGAGAACGTTTTTCTTTATCCTCCTAAGTTTTATATAACCTCATTGTATATTATTTTAATCCTTGGCATACTCATTGTCAATTCAAGTAAAATGGATTGCTCTTTTTTCTAGACTGATATTAAGCTCCCTAATTATTCTTAGGTCAAACTAATGATTGACCAATGATACAATTCTTTCAAACATGTGAAAGGTGATTTTTCCTTTTTTAGTTTTATCTTCTCACGTTCATATACATTAATTGGTCTAATTAAATAAGTATAATAAATATGTGGATTCTATCGTGTGTGTGCTCCTTAATTGTTAATCTGTAATGGATGCATATTTACCGAAGAAGATAGAGATTAACTCCAACGACAAACAATACCGGAATCAAGGAAAAGGAACTAAAAAAGGAAAAAAAAGAATGGAGGGAGGTTCGAGAGTGCTCCAACAAGAGCTAAATAAAATTAAAGAAAAGACTTAGTATTTCCGTAAGGATCTTCTCCAAAACTTTCCCATTTTATATCCATATTAGCCTTATCTTAGCCAGGGTCCCAAAAGTCATTTGACAGGTTCTGTGGCAGATATTTGGGCCTACTTCTCTTTCTAATGGATCCAGTTTCACCACCTTTGCTATCTTTGTCACGACCCGGAATTTTCACCGCCGGGACTGTGATGGCACCTAACATTTCACTTGCCAGGAAAGTCAACGTTAGATAATCATTAAACCAACCCTTATTCCATTCAGTATATAACAACAAATAAACTAAGATAAAGTATAGCGAGTGCGGAATAATATAGAAACTGCATTAATTACTACCACCCAGATCTAGAGTCACAATTCATGAACATTCTAGAATTCACTACAAATAATACTCTAAAAGAAATACAACTATTTGAGGGAAAGAAACAGTAAAATAGAAAAGATATACGGGAACTTCAAGGTCTGTGAACGCCGACAGATCTACCTTGAGTCTCCGGATAGCAGGTCCAACAGCTAAAGTCTCGATCAACCTGAGCTGGTACCAAAATCTGGACAGAAAGTGTAGAGTGCAACATCAGTACAACCGACCCCGTGTATTGGTAAGTGTCTAGTCTAACCTCGGCGAAGTAGTGATGGGGCTAAGACAAGACACATTCATAAACTATGCAGTTAAGCAATATACGAGCATAATAACAACTAATAGAAGCTGAACAGATAATAACGGGAGGGAAAACATGCTGAGGGGAGTACAAGATAAAGAAAACTGTAACAGTAAAGAAACCACAGCAGACAATATGCTTTGCACCAATCAAAGTATTAAACACACTAAAGACAAGTGCACAGCTTCACCCTTCGTGCTTTTACTCTCAACCTCACCATAATAATTAACAAAAATGGCACGACATCACAATTCGTACATTAACTCTCATCCTCACCATATAAACAAAGAAACGGCACGACATCACCCTTCATGCATTAACACTCACATATCATGGCACGGCATCACCCTTCGTGCATTAACTCTCACTCTTAAAATATTTGCACAGCATCACCCTTCGTGCTTTAACACTCTCCCTCACCAAAACAATGAACAATAACAACAAAGAGATAGAAATATCAAGAACCAGTCTTACTTCAATATTTAGTTCCACAATACCAACCTCAATTTTGATTCAATATTCAATCATTACCAAATTCCGTAAAACATGATAAGAATTGCTCAACATAATGAATAGCTAGCCTAAGCATGAACAATATGATCAAAGAATACAACAGTTACAAGAATAAGACTCACTCGCATTCTATGAATCGATAACAAAGCATAGATGCTCGTCACCTCACCTATATATTGTACTCAACATCCAAACACGTAGTAAATAGGAAAATAATACCTAATCCCTCAAGCCAGGGTTAACCACGATACTTACCTCGCTACGAAGGCCACTCAATACTCAATCACAACTTTTTCTCTAGAATCCACCTCCAAACCACTCGTATCTATTCAAAAACGACTCAATAATATCAAATATTGCTAAAGGAATCAATTACATTGCTTAAATTTAGATTTTCCAAACTTTTTCCCAAAATGTCAAAAATCGACCCTGGGCTCGCTTGGTAAAAACTCGAAGTGCGGACCAAAATTCATTTACCCATTCACCCCCGAGCCCCGATATATAGTTGGTTTTGGAATCTGACCTCAATTTGAGGTTTAAATCCCCATATTTTTCCAAATCTCTAGTTTCTACCCTAAACCCCTAATTCTACCATGACAACTCTAGATTTTTGGTTGAAAATTCATAAAATATAATGGATAATTAAAAGAATGTGGTTTAGAATTATTTACCAACACTTTGGGGAAGAAAGTGTCTTTTGAACATCGCCTCTAGGCCGTCTAGGTTTTAAAAATGTGAAGAATAGCTAAAGTCCCGTTTTGGGACTGTTTTATGAACTGGGCGACAATGTTCATCGCGTTCACGAGGACACTATCGCGTTCACGAAGAGAAGTGCTTGCCAAGGTTACGTGATCGCGAAACCCCTAGCGCGTTCACGAAGGTTACGCCCCCTGGCCTTCGCGTTCGCGAGTCCTTCCTCGCGTTCGCAATGAAGAGTGACTGATCCCCGCCCCTAGGTCCCAAATGCTACGCGTTTGCGATGAGCTGGTCACATTAGCGAAGGGTAAAGCCACCATCACTCCGCATTCGCGACCACGCCTTCGCGTTCGCGAAGACGAAAAACTGACCTTGACCAGATTACCATTCGCGAGAGTATATTCGCGAACGCGAAGAAGAACACACCAGAATAGCTACTGCAGCAAAAATACCAGATTTTCTAAGTCCAAACATCCCGTATCCTATCCGAAACTCACCCGAGCCCTCATGGGTCCAAACCAAATATGCACACAGGTCTTAAAATATCATACGAACTTGCTCGCGCAATCAAATCGCCAAAATAACGCCTAGAACTACGAATTTAGCACCAAATCTAATAAAATTTTCAAGAACACTTTAAAATTCATATTTTCGCAACCGGACGTCCGAATCACGTTAAACCATCTCCGTTTCTCACCAAATTTCACATATAAGTCATAAATATTACATTGGACCTATACCGAGCTCCGAAACAAAAATATGGACCTGGTATCAACAAGGCCAAACATCAACTAATTCTTAAAAACCATTAAGTTTTCAGTCTTTCAATTTTCAACAAAAACTCATATCTCAAGCTAGGGATCTCGGAATTCAATTCCGGGCATACGTCCCAGTCCCATGTTTCAATACGGATACACTGGGACCGTCAAAATATGGATCCGGCCCTGTTTACCAAAACTGTTGACCAAAGTCAACTTAACTGAAGTTTTAAGCAAATATTTTTATTTTTATCAGTTTTTAATATATAAACCTTCCGGGCCAAAACCCGGACTACGCACGTAAATCGAAGAAGGCTAAGATAAGGTTTTTGAGACCCTGAAATGCAGAATTTGGTTCTAAATCAGAAGATGACCTATTGGGTCATCACATTCTCCACCTCTAAAATAACAATTCGTCCTCAAATGGACATATAAAAGTACCTGGGCTGGTAAAAAGATGTGGATATCTACTCCATATGTCTGACTCGGACTCCCAATTAGCTGCTTCGATGGGCTGACCTCTCTACTGAAAGGATAACTCTTTGATCTCAACTGGTGAACCTGCCAGGCTAGAATAGCCAAAGGCTCCTCATCGTAAGTCAAATCCTTGTCCAATTGGACAGAGGTGAAGTCTAACAACCCTGGATTATGTGTTATGGGATTGGTTTTGAGG
Organism: Nicotiana tabacum; assembly: GCF_000715075.1. Classification (NCBI taxonomy): domain Eukaryota; kingdom Viridiplantae; phylum Streptophyta; class Magnoliopsida; order Solanales; family Solanaceae; genus Nicotiana; species Nicotiana tabacum. The sequence goes on along the minus strand of NC_134094.1, from coordinate 6,928,173 downwards.
TGACGCACATGCTAGGTGATGGGCGTGTTGGTGCACCATTGAAATTGTGACTTGGTCAAATTCCATGGAATTATATAGTTGAATATTCTATTGTTATATGTACTGTAATGACACGGCCGGTCGTTTTGATAATTAGAGCCCCGATCCCCTAATAACTATTTTCCTCACGTTTGTTTCCGCCATTGTGACTTGCCGGAGTGATTGGTTATGTAATTCAGAGAGTTTTGTGACACTTAGTCCCTAGTTGTGAGTTTAAGCCTTAGAGTTTGGACCGTTGTCGGAACTGTGTGAAGACGGATCCGGAATGGAATTCTGTCAACTTCATTAGCTCTGTTGAGTGATTTTGGGGTTAGGAGCGCGTCCGGAATGTGTTTTGGAGGTCAGTAGTAGATTTAGGCTTGAATTGGCGAAAGTTAGTTTTTCGGCGATTTCGACCGATAGTGGAAATTTTGATATCGAGCTCGTAATGAAATTCTGAAAGTGGTTGTAGGTTCATAGTGTCATTTGTGACCTGTGTGTAAAATTTGAGGTCATTCGGACTAGATTTGATGTGGTTCGGTGTCGATTGTAGAATTTGGAATATTTTAAATTCTTAGGCTTGAATCCGAGCTTAATTCATGATTTTGGTGTTGTTCGATGTGGTTTGAAGGCTCGACTAAGTTCGTATGGTGTTATAGGATTGGTTGGTAGGTTTGGTTGAGATCTGGGGGCTTCGGGTGAGTTTTGAGTGCTTAACAGATCAAAAGTTGGATTTTTGTTGCTGCTGAAGTCTTCAGGCATCTGTCATTTTTGCACCTGCGGTGAAGAGACAGCAGGTGCGTGATTGCACGTGCGAAGGGGCAAGCGCAGAAGAGGATTTGGTATGTGTGGTAAGTGATCGCAGGTGCGAAGTGAAATGCCGCATCTGCGATGCCCGCAGATGTGCTAAAGGATCCCAGGCACGGAGGAGTTCGCAGAAGCGGACAATAGTCCGCAGGCACGCACTCGCAGGTGTGGCCCTTTTTCCGCAGAAGCGGACCCAGCCCTCTTAAGTCGTTTCTGCACCTGTAAAGGAAATTCCGCCGGAGCAGTGTCGCAGGTGCGACCCAAGGTCCGCATATGCGAAATAACTGGGCAGAAAAGGGGCAGATTCGAGGGTTTGAAGTTCACTTCACAAATTTGATTGAGAGCTCGGTAGAAGGCGGAATTTGGAGAGATTTTCGGAGGAAGTTTTTAGGTAATGATTCTTAACTCCCTTATGGTTATATTCCACTAATCTATGCTTGAATTCATTGTTTAAATTAGGATTTGGGGTGAAAAATTGAAAAAATTTGTTAGGCCAAATTTTGGGGTTTTGACTGAGATTTTGGTGTCGGATTTTAGTAAATTGGATATGGTTAGACTCGAATTTTGGGGTTTTATTGCTCAATATGGTTGATTTCGATGTAATTCTAGGTATGAATTGGTTGTCTCCATGTCATGCTATTCTGGACTATCACGCAAAAAACTGTGACATTGACGATGCCGGGGTTGCCAAAGGTTAAATGGAGAGGTTCTCTAGATTATGTTTCTAGCAGGGTAATTTCTTTTTCGAAGGCCCAACGTATGGTTGGAAAGGGATGTTTTTCATATTTGGCTTTTGTGAGAGATGTTGATGTATGTACTCATCCTATTGATTCAGTACCGTTAGTGCGAGACTTTCCTGATGTATTTCCTGTAGACCTGCCGGGTATGCCACCTGATAGGGATATCGATTTTGGTATTGACTTGGTGATGGGCACTTAACCTATTTCTATTCATCTGTATCATATGGCATCGGCTGAGTTGAAATAATTGAAAGAGCAACTTCAGGAACTTCTTGAAAAGGGGTTTATTAGGCTTAGTGTGTCACCTTGGGGTGTACCGGTTCTGTTTGGAAAAATAAAAATGGTACTATGCGGATGTTCATCGATTACAGGCAGTCGAACAAAATTACAATTAAGAATAAATATCCCTTGCCGCGTATTGATGACTTATTTGACTAACTTCAGGGAGCGAGGGTGTTCTCCAAAATTGATTTGAGATCTAGGTACCACCCGCTGAAAATTTGGGATTCGTATATTCTAAAGACGACATTCAAGACTCGTTATGGCCACTATAAATTTCTCGTGATGTATTTTGGGTTGACCAATGCCCCAGCAGCATTTATACACTTGATGAACAGTGTATTCCAGCCATATCTTGATTCATTTGTCGTGGTATTTATTGATAATATCATGGTGTACTCACGTAACCAGGAGGAGCATGCACAACACTTGGGTATTGTATTACAGAGACTGGGAGAGGAGAGACTTTATGCCAAATTCTTTAAGTGTGAGTTCTGGCTTAGTTCGGTGGCATTCTTGGGACATATAGTGTTCGGTGAAGACGAAGAAAATAGAAGCAGTTCAGAGTTGGCTCGGACCATCTTCAGCTACTGAGGTTCGGAGTTTTCTCGGCTTGGCCGGTTATTATAGTCGCTTTATGGAGGGTTTCTCATCTATTGCATCTCTTTTTACTAAACTGACCCAAAAAGGTGCTCCGTTCAGGTGGTCTGATGAGTATGAAGAGAGCTTTTAAAATCTCAAGATAGCTTTGACTACAGCCTAAGTCTTGGTATTGCCTACAAGTTCAGAGTATTATACTGTGTATTGTGACGCATCACGTATTGGTCTCGACGCAGTGCTAATGCAAGGCAGTAGGGTGATTGCTTATGCGTCCAGATAATTAAAGGTACATGATAAGAATTATCCGGTGCACGACCTTGAATTATCAACTATTGTTCACGCCTTGAAGATTTAGCGGCATTATTTATATGGTGTCCATTGTGAGGTTTATAGTGATCACCAGAGTCTACATCATCTGTTTAAATAAAAGGATCTTAATTTGCGGTAGCGAAGGTGGTTGAAGTTTCTTAAGGATTATGATATCACCATTCTCTATCATCTCGGAAAGGCCAATGTGGTGGCTGATGCCTTGAGTCGTAAGGCGAAGAGTTTGGGTAGCTTAGCATACTTGCCAGTAGTAGAGAGGCCTTTAGCCTTGGATGTTCAGCCCTTGGCTAACCAGTTTGTTAGATTGGATGTTTCTGAGCCGAATAAAGTTTTGGCTTGTACAGTTTCTCAGTCTTCTCTTTTAGATCGTATCAGAGAACGTCAGTATGATGACCTATATCTGCTTGTCCTTAAGAACACGGTTCAGCACAGTGATACCAAGGAAGTCACTATTGGGGATGGCAGCGTATTACGGATGTAGGGCAGGTTATGTGTGCCTAATGTAGATGGTTTGCGTTAGTTGATTCTCCAGGAAGCTCACAGTTCGCGGTACTCCAGTCATCCAGGTACCGCGAAGATGTATCATGTTTTGAGGCAGCACTATTGGTAGCGACGAATGAAGAAAGGTATAGTTGGATTTGTAGCTCGGTGCTTAAATTGTAAACAGGTAAAGTATGAGTATCAGAGACCAGGAGTATTGCTTCAGAGACTTGAAATTCCGAAGTGGAAATAGGAGCATATTACCATGGATTTCGTAGTTGGGCTTCCACGGACATTGAGAAAGTTTGATGCTATTTGGGTGATTGTAGATTGGTTGACAAAATCCGCGCATTTTATTCTAGTTGGTACTAATTATTCTTTGGAGTGGTTGGCTAAGATTTATATCTGTGAGATTGTTCGCCTACACGGTGTACCAATGTCCATCATTGCAGATCGGGGCACATAGTTTACATCTCAATTTTGGAGAGCAGTGCAGTGAGAATTGGGCACACAGGTTTAGTTGAGTACAACATTTCACCCTTAGAAAGACCGACATTCTGAGCGCACTATTCAGATATTGGAGGATATGCTACGCGCTTGTGTCATTGATTTTGGGGGTTCTTGGGATCAATTTCTGCCACTCGCGGAGTTTGCTTACAATAACAGCTACCAGTTGAGTATTCAGATGGCTCCATATGAGGCTTTGTATGGGAGACGGTGCTGGTCTTCGGTGGGTTGGTTTGAGCCGGATGAGGCTAGGCTATTGGGTACTGATTTGGTTCAGGATACTTTGGTGAAGGTTAATGGCTTCGCACAACACAGTCTAGACAGAAGAGATATGCCGACAGGAAGGTTCCTAATATTGCTTACATAGTTGGGGAGAAGGTTCTGCTCAAGATTTCGCCCGTGAAGGGTGTGTTGAGACTTGGGAAGAACGGCAAGTTGAGCATCTCGGTATATTGGGCCTTTTGAAATACTTAAGAAAATTGGAGAGGTGGCTTATGAACTCGCTTTTCCACCTAGTCTATCAGGTGTTCATCTAATGTTCCATGTGTCCATGCTCCGGAAGTATGTCGGGGATCCGTCTCATATTTTGGATTTTAGTACAATGCAACTGGACGGTAATTTGACGTATGATGTAGAGACGGTGGCCATTTTAGACTGGCAGGTTTGAAAGTTAAGGACAAAGAACATAGCGTCAGTGAAGGTAAAGTGGAGAGGCCATCCAGTCAGAGAGGCTACTTGGGAGATTGAGCCGGAGATGCGGAGAAAATATTCACACCTATTTGAGACTCCAGGTATGATTCTAAACCCGTTTGAGGGCGAACGTTTGTTTAAATGGGGGAGAATGTAATGACCCGGCCGATCGTTTTGAGTATTATAACCTCGTTTACCCATTTACTGCTTACATTGTGCTTACGTTTCTATTTGACTTTCCGGGAAAATTGGTTCGGGTACGGTGATGTTTTTGAATGATTTGGAATATTTAGTTCTAAGGTTTAGAACTTAAGTTGATAAGGTTAACCGGATGTTGACTTATGTGTAACGATCCCGGAAACGGTTTTGCTAAGGAAATTAAGGTTTTGTGGTGCCGAGAAAAATAAATTGGTATAAAGGTCTAGACGGGTTATAATTGAATATTTGAACTTGATTACGACTTCGGCTTGACATTCGAGAACTAATGTTTCTAAGTGGGGGAGATTGTAAATACCTAGAAATGTTTCTAACAATATTAAGCCAAACTTAAGCTTAAGAGAATATTTTGCAGGACCTCGAAGTTCTTGCGAACCCATACGAGGGTATCGAGATCATTAAAATACTTGGACGTGAATATTATAAGGGTTGAAGGTCACTAAGTTGCATGAATAAAGGCATGACTTGGAATGGTGGAGAAAAGAGGGAAGAAGGAAACCCAACAAGCCTGCGTAGCCTACGCAGGCTGCGTAGGCCTGTGTAGGCAAAACCAGCATGGAAGTGAAGGGGAGGGTTTAAGTTGCGTAGCCAATACGCAGCCAACCTACGCAACTCATTTTCTATAAAACATGGGAGGTTCGGGGAGAGAGAAAAAAATAACATGTTTTGCTAAGTTTTGGGTTCTAGAGAGAAGGTGGAGCATCCTCAACCCAAATACACATCAAAGGTAATTTTTATGATATTTTTATAATGGACTAACACTAATTAATGGTAGTATTAACATCAATATGGATTGAAATTCATAGGAATTTCTCTAATCTTCCATAATCATTCAAAAGGGTATAAGTTAGGGTTTAAGCTACAAGAGGTAAATTCTCCACCCTACACTTAAATACTACTATGGATTAAGTATTTCGAATGTATTGTGAAGTAGAAAGTACCAATTGGTTGAAGAATTATGCTAGGCCTTGAAATGGGTATTGTGAGTTAGGGTTCTTGAATGGAGAAGAAGATGAATAGTGAATTTTTGAATCTTGTTAGGATGGTTCAGACTGGGGCATTTCCCATGGCACCAGCCATCTCTCAGGCTGGAGAAGGAGCTCAGACTCCACTACTTCCGCTCCGGAGTAGAAAGCTCCCCAGTATCAGGCTCCAGTAGCTCATCCAGTCGGACTAGTTCAGTCGGTTATTATGGCACAAACCGGTGATGGGTCAGCTATGTCATCTGAGGCTTTGTAAAGATTGGACAAGTTTACCAAGCTCTTTCCAGTTCACTTCAGTGGTGCTCCTTCAGAGGATCCCCAGGAGTATCTCGACAATTGTCAGGAGGTTTTACGGAACATGGGTATAGTGGAGACTAATGGGGTCGATTTTGATGCATTTCAAATGAATGGTTCTGCCAAGAAATGGTGGAGAGATTATTTGTTGACCAGACCAGCTGGGTCGCCTGCTCTTACTTGGGACCAGTTCTCTCAGCTCTTCCTAGAGAAGTTTCTACATATCACATTGAGAGAGGAGCATCGTCATCAGTTCGAGCGTCTCCAGCAGGGAAGTATGATTGTTACTCAGTATGAGACCCATTTTGTAGATCTGGCCCGACATGTTATTCTTCTGCATCCTACCAGGAGAGAGATGGTGAGGAGGTTTATTGACGGACTCTCTCAGCCTATCAGATTGCAGATGGCTAAGGAGACTGGGAGTGAGATTTCTTTTCAGGCGGATGCTAATGTCGCTGGACGAGTCGAGATGGTTCTTGCTTAGGGGGGCCAGGGGTCTGACAAGAGATCTCGTCATTCCGGTGAGTTCAGCGATGCCTCATCTAGAGGCAAGGGTACTTTTGGTAGAGGCCATACTCCTAAACTGTTTCATTCAGCACTCCAGGCATCCCACAGTGCCTCAGTTGGTCGTGGTCCTCATATGCCTTATTCCGACCAGCTAGCCTATAGTTCACCACCAACTCTTATTAGTGCACCTCTACACCAGAGTTATCAGGGTGGTTACTCAGGCCGACATGGTCAGTTTCAGGGTCAGCAGTCACAATAGCCGAGGTCATGTCATACTTGTGGTGATTTGAGGCACATTGCTAGATTTTCCCTCGGACATCGGGCAACTTACATCATCAGGGTTCTCGTGCCATAGTTCCTGCACCAGTTGCTGCACCACCTGCCCAGCCAGCCAGAGGCAGGGGTCAAGCAGCTAGAGGTAGAGGCCATACTATTAGAGGTGGAGGTCAGGCCATTAGAGGTGGAGACCAGCCAGCTAGAGGCCTTCCTAGGGATGCAATTTAGGGTGGTGGGGCCTAGCCCTGGCGTTATGCTTTTCCAGCCAGACCTGAGGCTAAGTCATATGAATACGTTATTACAGGTACTATTTCAGTTTGCAGTAGGGATGCTTCAGTTCTATTTGATCCGGGATCTAATTACGCTTATGTGTCATCCTATTTTACTTCATATTTGGTTGTGCCTCATGATTCTTTAGGTGCTCCGGTGTATGTGTCCACACCTGTGGGGGATTCTATTGTTGTAGATCTTGATTATCGATCCTATGTGGTCACCAACGGGAGTCTTGAGACTAGTGTAGATCTTTTACTTCTCGATATGGTTGATTTTGATGTTATATTGGGTATGGATTGGCTGTCACCTTATCATGCTATATTAGACTGTCATGCCAAGACGGTGACCTTAGCCTTGCCGGGGTTGCCTCGATTAGAGTGGAGAAGGACTTCTGGCCATTCTACCAGCAAGGTCATCTGTTATGTGAAGGCTCAACATATGGTCGAGAAGGGGTGTCTAGCTTATTTGGCTTATGTCCGTGATTTTAGTACGGAGGTTCCTTCCATGGATTCAGTGCCAGTGGTTCATGAGTTTCCAGAGGTATTTCCTGCAGACCTGCCGGGGATGCCACCCGATAGGGATATTGATTTCTGTATTGATTTGGCCCTAGGCACTCAGCCCATGTCCATCCTTCCATACCGCATGGCCCAGCCAGAGTTGAAAGAATTGAAGGAACAGTTGTAGGAATTGCTTGATAAGGGTTTAATTAGACCTAGTGTCTCGCCCTGGGGTGCACCTGTGTTGTTTGTGAAGAAGAAAGATGGACCGATAAGGATGTGTATAGATTATCAACAGTTGAACAAAGTCACCATCAAGAACAAGTATTCGTTGCGAAGGATTGATGATTTATTTGATCAGCTTCAGGGTGCCAAAGTGTTTCCGTAGATTGATTTGAGATCTGGCTACCATCAATTGAGGATTAGGGCATCTGATGTCCCTATGACAGCTTTTCGGACTCGGTATGGGCATTATGAATTTCTAGTGATGTCATTTGGGCTGACAAATGCCCCCATCAACATTCATGGATTTAATGAACCTGGTGTTCAAGCCCTACTTGGATTCCTTTGTAATTGTGTTTATTGATGATATCTTGATCTACTCCCACAGCCAAGAAGAGCATGAGCAGCACCTTCGGATCGTTCTTCAAACTCTAAGAGACAGCCAGTTATATGCTAAGTTCTCAAAATACGAGTTTTGGTTGAGTTCAGTTGCTTTCGTGGGTCACGTTGTATCAGCAAAGGGTATTCAGGTGGATCCTAAGAATATTGAGGTAGTTCAGAACTGGCTTAGATCCACATCAGCTATGGAGATTCGTAGTTTCTTGGGATTGGCGGGTTATTACCGTCGATTTGTGAAAGAGATTCATAGCAGCCTTGTTAACTAGGTTGATCCAGAAGGGTGCCCCGTTCAGATGGTCAGACCAGTGTGAGGCGAGCTTTCAAAAGCTCAATACGGCTTTGACTACAGCGCTGGTATTGGTGCTGCCCACAGGCTCAGGATCTTATACGATATATTGTGATATGTCCCGTGTTGTTCTTGGTATGGTATTGATGCAGGATGGAAAGGTTATTGCATATGCTTCGCGACAACTGAAGGTTCACGAGAAGAATTACCCTATTCATGATCTAGAGTTGGCAGCCATGAACCCGACAAAGATTACAAAATATGAACGTCCATTCAACTATGAATCCAACCATACCAAATTTACCAAAATCCGACCTCAATTCGACCTTCAAATCTCAATTAAAGTTTTTGAAGATTTCTACCATTTTCAAACCAATCTTTACCCATTTGAACTCAATAATCTTGCTACAAACCTTATTGGTACAAGCATGTATAATTAATACTCTTAATCATTATTAAGCTATTGAAGCACTAGAATCACCAACCATCCTAACAAGATTCAGAAATTCACTATTCATCTTCTTCTCCATTCAAGAACACTAACTCACACTACCCATATCAAGGACTAGCATAATTCTTCAATCAATTTGTACTTTCTACTTCACAATACATTTTAAATACTTATTCCATATTTGTATTTAAGTGTAGGGTGGAGAATTTACCTCTTGTAGCTCAAACCCTAACTTGAACCCTTTTGAATGATTCTTGAAGATTAGAGAAATCCCTATGAATTTTAATCCATGTATATGTTAATACTACCATTAACTAGTGTTAATCCATTATAAAAATATCACAAAATTCACCTTTGATGTGTATTTAGGTTGAGGATGCTCCACCTTCTCTCTAGAACCCAAAACTTAGCCAAAAATATTATCTTTTTCTCTCTCTCCCCGAACCTCCCCTGTTTTATAGAAAATGAGATACATAGGCTGGTTGCGTAGCCTACGCAGATTGGCTACGCAGCTTAAACCCTCGTCTTCACTTTCATGCTGATTTTGCCTACCCAGGCTTGTTGGGTTTCCTTCTTCCCTCTTTTCTCCACCGATCCAATCCATGCCTTCATTCATGCAACTTAGGGACATTCAACCCTCATTATATTCATATCCAAGTATTTTAATGATCTCGATCCCCTCGTGTGGGTTCGCAAGCACTTCGAGGTATAGCAAAATATTCTCTTAAGCTTGAGTTTGGCTTAATATTGTTAGAAATATATCTGGGACTTAATTAGTGGAATACGTATGGTCCTATAAATCATTGAAAATAATCTATGCAGTTAATTTAGAAAGAAGGTCCTAAAGCACTGATCCCAAATCTCCAAAAATACTATTACTACTACAATTACTGTGACAACACGATTTTTACAAACTTTTATCGGGTGGTTTAATTTATTAAAGTCTTAATTTTTCAAGCTTAAAGCATTAAAATGGATTAGATTCTTAGTTCAAACCAATGATACAATGCTTCCAAACATATGAAGGTGATCTTTCCTTTTTTTAGTTTTATCTTTTCATGTTCATACATTAATAATTGCTCAAATTAAATTAGTATAATAGATATGTGGATTCCATAGTGCGTGCTCCTTAATTTTTAATCCGTGATGGATCTATATTTACTGAAGAAGATAGAGATTGATTCCAATGACGAACAATATAGGAAACAAGGAAAAGGAACTAAAAAAGAAAACAAGAGCTAAATCAAATTAAATAAAAGACTCATTATTTCCATAAGGATCTTCTCCACCACTTCCCCATTTTATATCCATATTAGACTTATCTTAGCGAGGGTCCCAAAAGTCATTTGACAGTTCTTTGGCGGATATTTGGGCCTACTTCTCTTTCTAATGGATCCACTTTCACCACCTTTGCTATCTTGGGTTGCATTCATAACATAATCTTCTTAATCATATCCTTTCATGTTTACTTACTATATTCTTCCATTGATAACTAATCTATCTGTCTATTTATACTACTATTAAAAAAATAAAGCTCCAAACACAAAATATTAATACTCATTATTTTAATATATTCCAGTGTATTTAACTTAAATCTATAAATAATCAACTAAAATGACAAGTACACTACAGTCCATGTTGTTGGGACAGATCTATCTAGACAATCATTTACTATGGTAACTACTTTAATATATAGTCGGTGGTCTCCACTTCGGCCGCAATTTTCTTATACTCGTTAATACGTGTTCACTATATATAAGTAGTGTTATTTTTGTGAAGGACAAGATTTTAACTAAAGAGAAAAAATGTCATGACCCGAAATTCCCATCTACGGTACCGTGATGGCGCCTAACATTTTACTTTCTAGGCAAGCCAACGTTAGAATATAATTTGCCATTATTCACAATTTTAAATTAATTAATAACAAAGAAACAATTATGAAAATAAAGTTTTAAATCAAGTGAATAATCCATAATAATCGCGATATCTAATTACCATCCTAGAACTGGAGTCACAACTGCACGAGCTTCTAAATGAACCGTATTGTAGTCCAACACATGCGACCTATCGACATGATACCTTCGGAGCATAGACATGTGGAAGACCGGATGAAATCCCGATATACTGGGAGGCAAGGGAAGCTCATAAGAAACCTCCCCCACTTATTTCAACACTTCAAATGGACCTATAAATCTTGGGCTCAACTTGCCCTTCTTCCCAAACCTTTTGATTCCCTTTATCGGCGATACTTTCAAGAGAACCTTCTCGCCTACCATAAATGACAAATCACACGCCTTCTGATCTGCGTAACTCTTCTGTCTGGACAGGGCTATGCGAAGTCGTTCCTGAATCAACTTTACCTTTTTCAAGGCATGCATCACCAAATTAGTACCATATAACTTAGACTCGCCGGGCTCAAACCATTCGATGGGAGAACGACATCGCCGACCATATAAAGCCTCAAATAGAGCCATCTCAATGTTGAATTGATAACTGCTGTTATAAGAAAACTCTGCCCAAGGAAAGAATCGATCCCACTGCCCTCTGAAGTTAATCACACATGCTCTTAGCATATCCTCCAAGATCTGAATTGTCTGCTCCGACTGCTCATCGGTCTACGGATGAAAGGATGTGCTGAGCTCTACCCGGGTCCCCAACTCACTGTGTACTGCTCTCCAAAAATGCGAAGTAAACTGAGGTGATCTATCTAAGATGATGAAAACAGGCACACCATGCAACCGAACAACATCCTGAATATAAATCTGGGCCAACCTCTCTGAAGAATACGTAGTCACTACGAGAATGAAGTGTGCCAACTTGGTCAACCTGTCGATAATGACCCAAACTGCATCAAACTTCCTCAAGGTCCGCGGCAACCCCACTACGAAGTCCATAGTAATGCGTTCCCATTTTCATCTAAGTATAGTCATCTGTTGGAGTAGGCCACCTGGCCTCTGGTGCTCATACTTAACCTGATGGCAATTTAGACATCTCGCTATGACCAAGCAGCTCTACCTTGAATCCTTACGATCCTGCTTTAAATCTTCTCAAGTCTAATATCTCCAATACCTGGCTCTGCACAAAAATGTGCAGAAGTGTAGTATGAGTACACCATGGTCGGTACCCAGTAAGTATCAAGACTAACCTCAGTGGAGCAGAGACAAGGTACAGTCAAGACACTCACTAGTCTAATAGCATGTGCAATATAATATACAAAATAATAGGAAGCAGATAACAATAAGGGCAACATAAAACAACCAGTAATATGCACAACAAACAACAAGAATACCATTAATATCGCTCAACAATTAATAAATACAATTACACACAATAAATTAAATCCTTCAAATAAATGTCTTTCACATATAATTCTTTCAAATAACTCTCTTTCAAATATAATTTTCTCAAATAATTACCCTTCAAATATAATTCTTTCATATAATACATTCTACATAAAAATCCTTTCAAATAAATATTTTGAATATAATTCTTTCAATTAAAAAGTCACCATGTGATACCTCATTTCATAATCATAAAAATACGAGTCTCAGCCCATTTTCATATTTTTCATAAACACAGGTCTCAATCCATTTTTCATATTTCCACGGCACCTCGTGCCCATAATTAAATCATCATATTTCCCCGGCACCTCGTGCCCTCATTTCATATCACAACTGAACGGACAATTCACGTGCTAAATATCATTATCATTTAATCACAGCACCTCGTGCCCACATTTCATATCACAACTACACGGACAATTCACGTGCCAATATCCTCATTATTTACTCACGGCACCTCGTGCCCACATTTCATTTAATAATCCTCATGGAAATAGCCACAAGCTCTCAATTTCAACATAAATCATATTGTCATCACTTTATCAACAACAGAAAAAATTGCACAAGGTATAAAAATAAACACAAGAATATCACAACATCACATGAAAATCATCAACCCCATATCATCACATATCGTCCCTAACAATAGCCAACCTTATCGCTCATATTGCCACCCTTATCACTTCTATAGCCACCCTTATCGCTCCGTCCAGACAATATCAAAGCCATCATTATCGCTCTTATTCCCACCCTTATCACTCCGCTCAGACAATATTCCAACAAAAACAACCACAGTGAAATACCACCCTTATACCCACATAATATCAACGGCAAAATGCCACCCTTATATCTTCAAAATAATAATTAACACAGCACAACAATTTACACGAAAAATTATCACGGCAACATAACACATAACCAAATCAATTCGTATCATAATTTGCCCAATGGCTACAACCAAAATTCCAAAGATACAACCAAATCAATTAATTTCACAACAAATAGCCGAAGGCTCCACACAATGTGTACAACACCCAAAAATAATCAACAGAGAGAGAAATTACTCAACATAAAGCAAAGTCTTCACTAACTCCAAATTTTCAATAATTATATAAACATATCTTCTTAAGCTCATTTAATTAATTATTTGCAGAGAAAAAAATCCAAAATGAAATTAAATTCCAATAATTATCAAACCAGCAAATTCACGAAATTTCATAAATAATCAAGTAACAATTACATCAAATTGTCATATAACAACAGATTCAACAACAAGGATTTAGGCACGACAAATAGATGATTAAATATATGCCAATAATTATCCAATAACTACACAATATGCTCGAGACTTTAACTCAATAAACGTTGCATATTTAAACCAAGTACGTACTCGTCACCTCGCGTAAATGGTTTTTAATTACGCAAATTGCACATAAGACTCAATGCCTAAGGGGTAATTCCCTCCACTCGAGGTTAAGCAAGACACTTACCTTTTTGAAATTATGCCGATATTCCAAAATCTCCTTCTTACTTGAATTGACCTCCGGACCGCTCAATTCTATCCATATTAATTGTATAACTTCATTAAAATTCATCGGAAATAATTCCGGATAATAATACGTCGACTTAAAAATTTATTACAAAAAGTCAACAAAAGTCAATGCGGGACTCCGCCCCTCGGAACCCGACATAATTTTCATGAAATCAGAACACCCATTCCGATACGAGTTCAACCATACCAATTTTATCGAATTCCAATAACAAATCGACCTCCAAATCTTAAATTTGTGGTTATGAAGTTTCTACAATTTTTCTCAAATTTCATCTCAAAGTACTAATTAAATGATGAAATCAGTGATATATTCATGTCTAATAACCCAATCTGAGCTAGAATCACTTACCCCGATGAATTTCTTGAAAAACTCACTAAATATCACCACAAACCGAGCTCCCTAGGTCCAAAATGTGAAATAATACCCTAAACCCCGTTTATATAGTGCACCTCTGATCTCCCACTTCGCGGTCTGCAAAATGTTGAGCACGACAGCACCCCGGGTCCCACGGTCGCGAAACACTAGTGCGTCCGCGAAATTCTTGGGGCTGCACTTCCAGGCTTTTGTATTTTGGCCATAACCTTCTCTACAGATGTCCGAATGATGACTCCTTTATCTTTCTAGAAACTAGACACGAATGGCTACAACTGAAGTTTTGAATCATCTCAAAATTCCTTGTAGATCAAAAGATATAGGCTTCCGAAGTCGGACCAGCGGATCTGCAGAACTTCCAACCGCGGTCCGCAAAAGTCTGACGCGGTCCGCAAAAGTTTACTGCGGTCCGTGAAATTCCAACCGCGACCACGAAATTCTGCTGCTGTCCGTGCCTCTCCTTCGCCTCAGCACCCCAAAATGCGCGGTCCGCGCCCAAAAGTGTGAGAATAATATTAGAGTGCCGAAATGTCCGGACTCGCTCAAAACTCACCCCGAATCTCAACCGGAACCTCCCGGACACAAACCATATATGAATTTCAATCATAAAATACGCTACAGACCTGCTCGCGCACTTAAAACACTAAAAAGAGGTCGTCTTGACTCGAATTGCTTAATCTCTCAACCAATGATCCAAAAATACACCCAAGCCCCTCGAGACCTCAACCAAATATACCAACACATCCCAAAATACAATACGAACTTATTGGAGGCTTCAAATCCCGTTAAACAATGTCAAAATTATGAATACCGCCTCTAATCGAATTATAAATTTTTGAATCTCCCAACTTCTATGTTTTGCACCAAAACATATCAAATCAACCTGAAATTACTTCAAATTTTGCACACAAGTCATAAATGACATAATGTAGGTATTCAAATTTTCAGAATCGGATTCAGGCTCCTATATCATAAAGTCAATTCCCTGGTCAACTCTTTTCTTTAAGCTTCTTAAATAAGAATTGTTCTTTTAATTAAATTCCGAATCATCCGAAAATCAACTCTACTACACCCGCGGGGCATAATACTTATTACGAAGTTGCTCGAGACCTTAAGTCACTGAACGGGGCTTTACAGGTGTGAGCTAAAAGTGGTAGAGAATGGGTTGGGGAATGATGGAATCGTTCACAAAAAGGCCTTAAAAATATCAATGCACACCTAGTGTTTGATAATGCGCTCAAATGAGCTAGAATCATGACCATATTCCTAATTTTGGTCCAACTTGTTATATTTCTAAAATAGATCGAAGTTGCTATGAATTCTGGAATATTTAGTATTTAACGGAAGCTCCATTGAGGTATGTTAGTTAAATCCCCTTCTTCTTAGAATCGAATCCCACGGTGTTCATGTAATTTGTGTAAGTTCCAAATTGATCATAATAGAATTGGTTATTCCAAAATGTGCTTTTGTCGAAGGATATATGCTCAATATGTATTGTAAATGCTTCATCATATCACCTTATAATTGAGAATGTGTTCAAAACATGGAATATGTGTTAAAAATGTTAAGACTTCAAGTCAAGATCGAAATGAAGGTTGTTATGCCAAATTGTATGAAAAGCCTCTATGTGCCTAAGATTCCCAAATTGTTCATATATGAATTTAATATCTTGAATGGGAAGCTTTATTGTTGTTGATAATGATAATGATGTTTGAATATGGAAAGGGGAACTGGAATTATGAAATACGGCCAAGTGCCAAGAATGACTTTATAATTATGGCCACTAGTGCCAATGAATCGAAAGGATATGAAAGAAGTATGATCTGAGATTATTGACTGAAAAAGGGTAATGTATCGGGTGAGACTTGGTGAGTATTTGAAGCTCTTATTGAATTCTTGACAGTCCCCCCTTGTAGTATTATTTATTCTATTGAGATGGTGTTTAGTTTTACATACTAGTACTATTCGACAGTACTAACGTCCCTTTTGCCAGGGGCGCTGCATCTTTAAATGGATGTAGGTGGTTCCATAGAAGGTAGTGTTGATCAGCGATAGTGGTACATCCTCTTCCCAGCAGACTTGGTGAGCCCCACTTCATCCCGAGGTTAGGTTTTATATCTTTTGTTCATATTATTATCACGTCTCGAGGTATAGCCACGGCCTTGTTGCCGGCACTATCATAACACTCTTTTGTAATTTTCAGAGACTCCGTAGACACTATGTGGTTTGTACATGAGTGCTAGAAAAGTCAAACAAGTTATGTTGTGTTTTGATCACTTGTTCCACTCAAACTATAAGAATATGTGTATTTTGAGACTAAAAAGTGAAGTAACTAATAAAATGATTTAGTATTATGTACATGATCTCCCTACTGTCTAATTAACGAAATTATGTCTTCTCTTGATCATGGGTGCATTGGGTAGAAAGCGTCTAACAGGCTTGCTTGACCAGTTCACTCGGTTTTGCGCCGGTCATGCTTTCTGAGTTTGGGGCATAACAAACACATAGGAGAACTCCCGGACCATGGGCTTTGAATCAATAACTGGAGTCTCTACGACCGTATCCCGAACATAGACTAGATAAGCCAAACAATTCTTCTATACCTTTTGTGGAGCCTTCATGAAAGAGATAATATGACTAGGTGCACTGATAGACGAATCCTTCCACTCTAGTCTAGGCAACTCTAGCATCGCCAAGGTAACAGTCTTGGCATGGCAATCAAGGATGGCATGGTATAGAGGCAACCAATCTATGCCTAGGATGACCTCAAAGTCGGTCATATTAAGAAATAGAAGATCCACTCTAGTCTCATAACCACATAAAGTCACGATACAGAACCAATAGATCCGATCCATAATAACATAATAGCCCACTAGCATGGACACATATGCAACAATACCCAAGGACTCGCCAGGAACACCCAAAAAATGAGCAAACAGAGATGACACATATGAATATGTAGACCCTGGATCAAATAGTACTGAAGCATCCCTACCGCAGATAGAAATAATACATGTGATCAGCATCTGAGGCCACTGCATATGGTTTGGATGGAAAGCATAGAACCTAGCTCAAGAGCCTACTGACTGGCCTCCACCTGACTGGCCTCTACTTATCTAGCCTCCACCATACTGGCCTCCACCTCTAGAACGACCCCTACCCACATGTTCTCCGCCTCTGGGTGGCCGAACGACTGGTGTGGTAGCTGGCGCTGTAATCATAGGCTGAGATCCCTCATGTACTGCCTTGCCCCGAAGCCTGGGGCAGAACCTCCTCACGTGACCAAGATCCCCACACTCGAAACAACCTCTCAGTACGGCGGGATGCTGGCCTGAAGTCTGACCATGCTGGCCTGAATACCCGGGGGGCAGTAGGAGCTCTCGGGAATGGCACTGAAATAGGGCCAAACTGGAGGACCCCGAGAAGGCGGTGGTGCTGGATATGTGGACCTGCTAGACTTCCCTCTCACAAACTGACCTATGCCCCCAAACGGGGCACCACTGAACCCTCCAGAATAATGAAACCTCTTATCCCGCAGCATATGCTCTCGACTCTGCTGACGAACACCTTCGATCCTCCGAGCTATCTCCATAACTAGCTCGTAATAAGTCCCCATCTCAACCTCTTGGGCCATAGTTGCATGGATACCTAATTTCAAACCCGCAATTAACCTTTGCACTCTCTTTGCATCAGTAGGAGGTACCATAAGTGCATGGCGAGACAACTAAGAGAATATCGCCTCAAAGTCGGTCACTTACATCTGACCCTGCTGCAGCTGCTCAAACTTGTAATGACCCGGTCGGTCGTTTTGAGTATTACAACCTTGCTTCCCCCTTTACTGCTCAAATTGTACTTTACTATTGTTGTGTGAATTGCTGGGGTAAATGGTTCAGGTCCGATGAGGTTTTGGAATGAATTGGAACACTCTGTTCCAAGGTTTAAAGCTTAAATTAAAATAGTGATCGGATATCGACTTATGTGTAAACGACCTCGAAATTTAATTCTGATGATTCCAATAGTTTCGTATGGTAATTTTGGACTTAGGAGCATGTCCGAAAAATTATTTGGAGGTCTGTAGTGGAATTTGGCTTGAATTGCCGAAAGTTGAATATTCTGGGAAGTTTGACCGGGGGATTGACTTTTTGATATCAATGTCGGAATCCAGTTATGAAAATTTTCATAGCTCCGTTATGTCGTTTATGACTTGTTGACATGAACTGATAGGTTCCGGAGTCGTTTGTAGAAACTAAAAATTTCAAAGTTCATTAGGCTTGAATTGGGGTGTAATTCATGATTTTAGCGTTGTTTGAGGTGATTTGAGGGTTTGAATAAGTTTGTATGATATTTTAGGATTTGTTGGTATATTTGGTTGAGATCTTGAGGGTCTCGGGTGAGTTTTGGATGGTTAACGGATCATTTTTGGCCTTGGTGAGATTGTTGATATTTGTTGCTGCATTTTTCAGATTTTCTCTTTCGCGTTTGCGAGTGGGCCCTCGCGTTCGCGAAGAAGCTGGATTGTGCATCGCGTTCGCGTATGAGGTATCGCGTTCGCGAAGGAAAACATAGTGGGCATGGGTTTTTGCCTTCGCGTTCGCAAAGAAGGGCTCCACAAAGCATCGCGTTCGTGAGCAGTGTCTCGCTTTTGCAAAGAGCAAATGTTGGGAAGCACATTTTGTGCTTCGCGAATGCGAGGCACCAGTCGCGTTTGCGAAGAAGAGAGGTCTGGACAGAAAGTTTAAGTTCAGAAAATGGGACTTCGTCAAATTTTCCATTTTTAATGATTTGGAGCTCGGATTGAGGCGATTTTTGGGAGATTTTCAGCGGAAACAATAGGGTAAGTGTTCTTAACTCAATATTGGTTAAATTACCCGAATCCATGATTGTTTTTAACATTTAATTGGTGAATTAAGTTGGAAACAATTGTGAAAAACCCTCTTAGTTTAATTTGGAGATTTAAGGGTTAAGTTGATGTCGGATTTGAGTAAAATTTATATGGTTGGACTCGTGGTTAAATGGGCATTAATATTTTGTAAATTTCGTTAGATTCTGAGATGTGGGCCCCATGGGTGATTTTTGCGGCGTAATTTCAGATTTTGTGGAAATATTAGTATTTTGATATGGAATTAATTCCTATAAAAATTATGGGATGAATCAAATTAATTATGACTAGATTTGAGCCATTTCGAAGTTGATACACGTAGAGTGGAATTGCTGGAGCATTACTTAGCTTGCTCGACATTGGATTTGGCTTGTTCGAGGAAAGTAACTCTTCTAATCTTGGAGTTGAGGGTATAAACCCTGAATATATGTATTTTGTGAATTGTTGGGAGGTGACGCATATGCTAGGTGACGGGCGTGTGGGCGTGCACTATAGAAATTGTGACATAGTTGCTTTTGTGGAATTTTATAGTTAAATAATCTTGGCATTTTCCATGCGATTTTATGTGTTAAAGAAATTGAGCTGAAAAGCATATTAATAATCATGTTGAGGCTATGTGCCAGTATTATTGGGACCCACAGAGGTCATATTGCTGTGAATTATTTGTTTTAAATTAAAAATTCATACTCAGTCATATTCATTTCATTGCATATCATAACTCAGTTTTATGACTATATTTTGATGCATATATATGTTTTTGGGCTGAATGCCCTCTTTAACTGAAATACCCGAGGGGCTTGAGAGGTTTATGACTGAGTGAGGCCGAGGGCCTGATTTATGTTGCATATTTATGGGGTCGGGCTGCACGCCGCAGTATGTTGCATGTTTATGGGATCGGGCTGCACGCCGCAGCATGTTTGATATCAGCCGAGGGCCTGATTGTGAGGATGAGTGTGGATCGGGGCTGCCCGCCTGCAACATATTTTATTATTATGACATGTGAGTTGTCCGTGCAGCATGTGAGTTGTCCATGCAAATTATAGCGCTTGGGCTGAAGGAGCCCCTCCGAAGTCTGTACACACCCCCAGTGAGCGCAGGTACCTACTGAATGCGAGTGCCGAGTGCCGAGTGCTGAGTGACTGGGAGGCATGAGTGATTGTGAGGTATGCCCGAGTGGCAAGAGTGATTGTGAGGTATGCCCGAGTGGCAAGAGTGATTGTGAGGTATGCCCGAGTGGCACGAGTGACTGTGAGGTTTGCCCGAGGGGATGTATATGAGTGATGTTCTTCCCGAGGGGTTGTTTATGATTTTATCATTGAGTTGCATTGCATTGGCATGCACACATGACATATATGCATAGAGATATATTTTCTCGTATTGTACTGCATCACATCATTCATGATTTTCACACATTGTTGACAGATGGGCATAATGTTGCATTTGTTTTAACACGGGTTATCCGGAAGGAAAATGAAACATCTTATTTATTATTGACAAGATTTTGGGAGAAAGTTATTGTTTTCAAACTATTCATATTTGTGGCAACTCCAGCAAACGATTTGGGTTTTCACTGAGGTATTTGAAAGAAAGAACTATAATTTTTTAAATCATTATTTGGCTGAGTATTTTATCCCTCAGTTACTTCTGGTATTATTTGTTTTATGTTGTTATGGATTGTTATAGACTATTGGTTTTGGACCCGACTTGGTGGAAGCTCGTCACTACTTTCAACCTACGACTAGGTTTGTTACTTACTCAGTACATGGGGTCAGTTGTACTGATACTACACTTCTGCATATTGCGTGCAGATGTTAGCTGTTGTTGTTACTGTGCTTGATGGTTGCGGGATTTGAAGATGTACCTGTGTACCTGTTGTAGCTGCCGTTTGTTCACGGTAGCCTTAGATTTATAAAAGCTCTGTTTATGTATTATTCAAACAGACTATGTATTTATTTCATTTTCGTTTTGTATACTATATTCTTAGAAGCTTATGATTTGTACTACCAGTTCTTAGGGAATGTATAAGGTTAAGATAATTATTTACTTAAATTTCTTTAATAATTGTTATTGGGATTGGATAGTTGAAAGTTGGCTTACCTAGCAGGTTGGGTTAGGTGCCATCACGACTAGTTGGATTTTGGGTCGTGACAAGGTGGTATCAGAGCTCTAAGTTCATAGGTTCTACAAGTCATGAGCAAGTGTCTAGTAGAGTCTTGCGGATCGGTATGATGATGTCCATACTTATCTTCGAGAGTCTACAGGGCATTTAGGATATATACTTCCCATTTTTCTTTCCTTAACTTTCGAGATTGATTCAGTTTGAGATATAAACTCTTTGAATTCCTTCCACGTATTCGTATGGCATATGAGCGCTCAGTATCAACTGTGCATCGCCGGTTTTTGATTTTATGAACGAGGTTTAAGATGTATATTTTGTGTTTTGGTGATGGGCCAATCTAGAGGACTTGAGGCCAGGTTTAGACCGCAGCTTAGGCTCGGTAGCTTCAGTTGTAACCTGTACATTTGGACTCATATGTCTGGTAATGTCCCTACGAGTGGAATTTGGCTTTGTGATGAGTATGCTGTAAATGCGAGATATGTTAAGACGATTTGAATATGACGAGAAGTGTTTCCTTGAAATATAAAGGAAAGGCCATTGGGTGCTTGATTTTTGAATTGATGTGGCGTACAGTCTCTAGTATGAATGTTTTGAAGGATCTTTCACATTGTTAAATTTTGGGGTAAAACTAAATTCTCACGTCTGGTTAATGAGTTTGGACTCAGATAGACTAAGTGATTGCATAATAATTGTGAATGCGAATGAGTATAACAAGACACCAGATTGAGGCTAAGCAGGTGGATTATCCCCTGCGGAGTAATCTACGTATGTGTATTCCTTATGATGTGAGTATAGAGTTTCTTTTCTGCCGACGGGGTGTATGGGTGGAGATTTGAATCTGAATCTGGTTGAGAAAGTTGACGTGTGTGTTAAGAGGATGAATACGAGATTAGCGGATGATTGAGGTATTTTTATGGTTGGCGTTGTATGAACATAGGAAGAAGTTTCTTTGGACTGACTGTGGCATTATGGCAGTAAGAAAGTATTGGTATTGTGAGTTATGTAATGTTTTAATCTATGGCTTTGAGCCAAGTGGGGGAGTCTGCTATTGACAATTTGATTTCATGGTTAGGTTTTAAATTTTAATTTTTGTCTGAGGCATACTTGTGGGTTAGCTATGACTTGCAGAAGTTGAGATCGAGGAAGACTCGAATAAGGAAATTCCTGGTTAATGATTATATTTCACATATGAGTAAATGAAATTCACGAGATGAGTGAGTTGTTATTGGTGAATGATGTAGTGCGCACGGAGTATGAATTTGATATGTGGTGTTAAAGTAAAGTTACTTCTTTGAGTGTTGTGGTGCTAATGGGGCACGTGTCTTTTGGCCCATTTGGGCGGTGCAATTAGATTTGAGCAAAGTGGGTGACTCCCGAGAAAATTCCAGTGGGTTTGAGAATTATATATAGCAATTGAGAATGTTTCCGGACTTATGTTTGGATTCTACATTTTTGTGTAAGGAAGGTAAGAAGAACAATTTCAAATTCACATAATGTATTCTCAGAGTGAGTGTTGTAGTTTTGGTATTTTTAAAGGTGCTTAAGAAGAATACAGTTGCTTATGGGCCGTAGGGCGTTGTGGTTCTATGCTAATGTTTGTGGGGTAAGTTGTGGTTAAAGATCATGGTATTTTAGCAAGAACAAGTATAAATCTGAAGAAAACTTCGGAAGGGACTTCGAGAAATAGGACAGCTTGGTAGTAGGTTGGATCAGTATGGTAATCGATATGACCGGTTGTTTGAGTGCTTATGATGTGGGGGTTTTCTACAGGTGCTTTGTGGCAATACACCTAGACTTGGTGACTAGCGTGGCTTGGTCGAGTTAGAGGAATTTAGTTTTAAGGGCTTAATTATGTGCAAATGGATTCCAAGGTATTCTTGATGGTCTCTACCGGTGTGGAGAATGTGTTGTGTATTGTGATTTCCTCCTGGAAAGAAGCAAGAGAAAGGTTTCTAACTAAAATGGGTGGCAGTACAGTCTTGAAAAGAAGGTAATGAATGTTGGACAACATGGGCGATTTAAATAACTAGATGAATATTATTACTACTTGGTGTTGTATGAGAAAGGGGCAGACTTCAGAAGGCGCATTGTATTTTTACTTACAGAGGTATAAATTAGTATTGCGGTACTCACATGGTTGATAGACTGCTGATATTCAAGTTTTATCAATTGGTGCGGAAGAACTTTTAAAGTATTTCTCGTGGGATGATCGTGTATGAGAGAGTTATTAGGCATTCGAGCGGTGGAGATGGAATCAAATATGGTGATTCGCGTATTCTATGGATTTGGAGATTGGGAGTTCTCAGGAGCAGATTGTTTCATGGTTGTAGACTGTGAAGTTGTGGCCGGAGCTAGCCATATGATAGAATGTGTTATGATTCAGTCTTTACGGATTTTTGGAAGAATATTTCTCTATTTATGGGTAACCGAGTTGATTTGGGGGTCCATAGGTAGGCCCAACTAAGACGTGTATTCTACACCGAGCCGGAATGGTTAGCTCCATACTGCTATTATTGAGGGATGTGTCACTTGGTTGATGTTGAACTTATTCGTTTTCTCAAATGATATGTGAGTTATTCCTTTATGTTACGAGGAGTTGTGATTCATTGGTTATGTGCACAGATGGTGCGGTTCTATTTGAGCTTTATAGCAAAATTTGAGTGTGATGAGTAATTGGGTATTGCATGATCGATAGCGTAATGGTTATATCCTTTCAGGTTTTTGTGTGGTATTTTTTTCATTTGCCTCTCCGTCATTATTAAATTAGAACAGGGTGGCTCGAAGTATATAATATGAACCTCGTCATAGAATCAGGTGATGGTTCTACGGTGTATGATGAATTTTCAGCATTTTGTTGTGACGGTACCTGTTAATCGGGCGGGGCAGTTCTCTCATTTGAGTCATTTTCCCTGACTGGGTACATTTGAATTGTTGCGTATTAGTGCACGGATGGCACGAGTTGTGGCTCCGAGTTATATTGGTGCGGTATGTCTGTGGAGCAGTTATGTTTTGTAATATAAGGTCATTAGACCTGGAATGGGTACTATTCACGAGTATAATATTAAAAGTCGGCCCAGAAAGTGATTATGGTTCTGGTTGGGGCAAGAGACCTCCATTACTTGTTGGTCTGATAAAGGGTTACACGATTCTGCGTGTTTCTTTTATTATCAACAGTGTACGAAGGTTTTGGGATGAGGTTTGGTTCGATATGGGTTTAATACTAGTATGCGGTTGGTTTTAGAGTAGTCACTGCGATCAGGAATGGTGCTACGAGCATGCGAGTTGTGTAATATGCTGGGTGATTATATCCGTGGTTATAGTTATAGCTCGATGCATCTTATTCGGACTTATGCAGAGTGTAAATGTAAGATTCGTTTCTTGAAAGAAATTCTAAAGGTTGGAAATTAAACTCCAAGGTTTATGAGAAATTAAACTCCAAGGTTTATGAGCTAAGGTTAAATTAATGATTTTCAGTTGTATTGTGTAGTCAAGCCTATGTGGGATAGGGTGAAGTGGGTTCACCCCCGGGTACGTGTGTGGTAAGATGGAACAGTGATTTGATGGCTTGGAAAGAACTCTTGGCACGTTCGAGGACGAATGTATATTTAAGTGGGAAAAAATATAATGACCCGGCCGGTCGTTTTGAGTATTACAACCTTGCTTCCCCCTTTACTGCTCAAATTGTACTTTACCGTTGTTGTGTGAATTGCCGGGGTAAATGGTTCGGGTCCGGTGAGGTTTTAGAATGAATTGGAACACTTAGTTCCATGGTTTAAAGCTTAAGTTAAAATAGTGACCGGATGTCGACTTATGTGTAAACGACCTCGGAATTTAATTTTGATGATTCCAATAGCTCCGTATGGTGATTTTGGACTTAGGAGCGTGTCCGAAAAATTATTTGGAGGTCCGTAGTGGAATTTGGCTTGAATTGCCGAAAGTTAAATTTTTTGGGAAGTTTGACCGGGGGATTTACTTTTTGATATCGAGGTCGGAATCCAGTTCTGAAAATTTTCATAGCTCTGTTATGTCGTTTATGACTTGTTGACATGAATTTATAGGTTCCGGAGTCGTTTGTAGAAACTAACAATTTCAAAATTCATTAGGCTTGAATTGGGGTGCAATTCATGATTTTAGCATTGTTTGAGGTGATTTGAGGGTTCGACTAAGTCTGTATGATATTTTAGGACTTGTTGGTATATTTGGTTGAGATCTTGAGGGGCTCGGGTGAGTTTTGGATGGTTAACGGATCATTTTTGGCCTTGGTGAGATTGCTGATATCTGTAGCTGTATTTTTTGGATTTTCTCTTTCGCGTTTGCAAGTGGGCCCTCGCGTTCGCGAAGAGGAATTTATGGCAGGCAGGATTTACTCTTCGCGTTCGCGAGGGGGTCTCGCATTCGCGAAGCGAAGCTTGGTTGTGCATCAAGTTCGCGTATGGGGTATCGCGTTCGCGAAGGGAAACATAGTGGGCATGGGTTTTTGCCTCTGCGTTCGCGAAGGGGAGCTCGCGTTCGCGAAGAAGGGCTCCGTAAAGCGTCGCGTTCGCGAACAGTGTCTCGCGTTCATGAAGAGAAAATGTTGGGAAGCACATTTTGTGCTTCGCGAACGCGAGGGACCTGTCGCGTTTGCGAAGAAGAGAGGTCTGGACAGAAAGTTTAAGTTCAGAAAATGGGACTTCATCCCATTTTCCATTTTTAACGATTTGGAGCTCGGATTGAGGCGAGTTTTGGGATATTTTCAGAGAAAATAACGGAATAAGTGTTCTTAACTAACTATTGGTTAAATTACCCGAATCCATGGTTGTTGTTAACATTTAATTGGTGAATTAAGTTGGAAAACGTTGTGAAAACCCCTCTTGGTTTAATTTGGAGATTTGAAGGTCGAATTGATGTCAGATTTGAGTAAAATTTATATGGTCGGACTCGTGGTTGAATGGGCGTTAATATTTTGTAACTTTCGTCGGATTTCGAGATTTGGGCCCTACGGGTGATTATTGGGGCGTAATTTCGGATTTTGTGGAAATATTAGTATTTTGATATGGAATTAATTCCTATAAATTTGTGGGCTGAATCAAATTAATTGTGACTAGATTCGAGCCGTTTGGAAGTTGATACACGCAGAGTGAAATTGCTGGAGCAATGCTTAGCTTGCTCGATATTGGATTTGGCTTGTTCGAGGTAAGTAACTCTTCTAATCTGTGAGTTGAGGGTATAAACCCTGAATATATGTATTTTGTGAATTGTTGGGAGGTGACGCACATGCTAGGTGACGGGCGTGTGGGCGTGCACTATAGAAATTGTGACATAGTTGCTTTTGTGGAATTTTATAGTTAAATAATCTTGGCATTTTCCATGCGGTTTTATGTGTTAAAGAAATTGACCTGAAAAGCATATTAAAAATCATGTTGATGCTATGTGCCAGTATTATTGGGACCCACAGAAGTCATATTGCTTTGAATTATTGTGTTAAATTAAAAATTCATACTCAGTCATATTCATTTCATTGCATATCATAACTCAGTTTTATGACTTTATTTTGATGCATATAAATATTTTGGGCCGAATGCCCTGTTTTGTTGAAATACCGGAGTGGCTTGAAAGGTTTATGACTGAGTGAGGCCAAGGGCCTAATTTATGTTGCATATTTATTGGATCGGGCTGCACGTCGTAGCATGTTGCATGTTTATGGGATCGGGCTGCACGCCGCAGCATGTTTGATATCAGCCAAGGGCCTGATTGTGAGAATGAGTGTGGATTGGGGATGCCCTCCTGCAGCATACTTTATTATTATGGCACGTGAGTTGTCCATGCAGATTATAGCGCTTGGGCTGAAAGAGCCCCTCCGGAGATTGTACACACCCCCAGTAAGCGCAGGTACCTACTGAGTGCGAGTGCCGAGTGCTGAGCGACTGGGAGGCATGAGCGATTGTGAGGTATGCCCGAGTGGCAAGAGTGATTGTGAGGTATGCTCGAGTGGCAAGAGTGATTGTGAGGTATGCCCGAGTGGCACGAGTGACTGTGAGGTTTGCCCAAGGGGCTGTATATGAGTGATGTTCTGCCCGAGGGGCTGTTTATGATTTTATCATTGAGTTGCATTGCATTGGCATGCACACATGATATACATGCATAGAGATGTATTTCCTCGTGTTGTACTGCATCACATCATTCATGATTTTCACACATTGTTGATAGATGGGCATAGTGATGCATTTATTTTTACACGGGTTATCCGGAAGGAAAATGAAACATCTTATTTATTATTGACAAGATTTTGGGAGAAATTTATTGTTTTCAAACTATTCATATTTTTGGCAACTCCAGCAAACGATTTGGGTTTTCACTAAGGTATTTGAAAGGAAGAACTATAATTTTTTAAATCATTATTTGGCTGAGTATTTTATCCCTGAGTTACTTTTGGTATTATTTGCTTTATGTTGTTATGGATTGTTGTGGACTATTGGTTTTGGACCCGACTTTGTGGAAGCTCGTCGCTACTTTCAACCTACGGCTAGGTTTGTTACTTACTCAGTACATAGGGTCGGTTGTACTGATACTATACTTCTGCACATTGCGTGCAGATGTTGGCTGTTGTTGTTGCTGTGCTCGATGGTTGCGGGATTTGAAGATGTACCTGCGTACCTGTTGTAGCTGCCTTTTGTTCAGGGTAGCCTTAGATTTATAAAAGCTCTGTTTATGTATTATTCAAACAGACTATGTATTTATTTCATTTTCGTTTTGTATACTATATTCTTAGAAGCTTATGATTTGTACTACCAGTTCTTGGGAAATGTATAAGGTTAAGATAATTATTTACTTAAATTTCTTTAATAATTGTTATTGGGATTAGATAGTTGAAAGTTGGCTTACCTAGCGGGTTGGGTTAGGTGCCATCACGACTAGTTGGATTTTGGGTCGTGACAAAACTGGAACTCAGGAGTGAGCCCTTTGAGAGGATGGAATATACCTATCCAGAAAGGTACTTGTGAACTGGTCCCAAGTTAAGAGAGTAGAACCTGTTGGTCTGCCGAGTAGATATGACTGCCACAACCTACGGGCCCTGCCCTCCAGCTGAAAGGTGGTAAAGTCCACCCCATGGGACTCCAATATCCTCATGTTGTGCAGTCTATCCCTACACCGATCAACAAAGTCCTGGGGTCCTCATGTCGCTCACCTCCAAAGACAGGAGGATGTAGCTTGGTCCATCTATCCAAGAGCTTCTGCGGCTCGTCGGCCGCAGTTGGTCTAGGCTCAGGTATAGCTGTTGCAACTGGCTGGGCTCCTCCCATGGGTAATCTGCCCGAGTTCTGATATACGGCAACTGCATGCCCAGGAACTTGAGTGGTAGGGGTCTGTGTTCCCCCTTCCGCCTGCGATATGGTTAGGTCTACTGGAAATAAATCATCTTGAGTCATATAATCCATGAACGGCAGCATACGACCCATAGCCTCCTGGAATCCGGGTGCGGAAATGTAATCCACTGGGGATGGCCCTCCTGCACGCACCTCGCCCTTCTCCTCAATGAAAGGATCCTCTACTGGATCTACTAGTGGTACAACTGGAGCAACTCTGGGACGCCCTCTTCCTCTACCTTGGGCTGGAGCCCTCCCTCGGCCTCAGCCTTTAGTGACTGGGGGAGCAGCTCCTTCATGGTCGGGTACATCTAACGTGCGTGTCCTCACCATCTACGAGAGAATAAAAATGATACATAGAATAACATCAATTGCACGATAGGATAGGAAGAAAGAGTAGTTTTCTAACATCATATAGCCTCTCGAAGATAAGTACGGACGTCTCCGCACTGATCCGTAAGAATCTACTAGGCATGCTCATAACTTGTGAGACCTACATGAACCTAGTATTTTAATACCATGTTGTCATGACCTAATTTCCGTGATGGCACTCAACATTGCCGCTAGGCAAGCCAACAGTAAATTAATCATGCAATTTTTCTTTTTAATAAATTTCCAAGTAATTAAATTCCATTTACTTATAAAATAAGAAGTAGACAACCTAATAAAGTAAGCGAAGTTTGGCCTTTACGAATTCTTTATCAAGTTCCAATAAAAGTTAGGGACTTTAATTAACAAGTAAGGTGCAAACATTGCAAGTATTTCATGATTTGGGTTCTAAACTACCTGGACATAAGCATAATTAGTAGCTACACACGGTCTCTTATCACCTCGTGCGTATGTAGCCCCCCACTATTAGAAGCAATTAGTAATTTAAATCACCTATGGAGTAAATTCCCTCTTACAATGTTAGGCAAGAGATTTACCTCGTCTCAAAGCTCACTCTCGGCCCACAAATTCGTTCTAAAGCCTCAACTCGGTGCCGAACAATTCGAAACTAGTCAAATGCTATATAAATTAATCAATACATGTTCAAACGTTGATAATTTAACTATTATAGTAATTACCCAACCCAAATTCGAAAGTTCCTAAAATCTACCCCCGGGTCCACATGCCCGGATTCCGAAAATTTCCGAAGAATAATGTTACCCATAACCTCACGAACTCAAATATATATTTTCTAGCAAATTCCATAATTATTTTCGTGGTTAAATCCCATTTTTTATCAAAACCTAGGTTTTCAACTAAACCCATAATATTTACAATTTTTCATGTTAAGATCTACCCATAATCTATGTATTAAGCTTACATTGGGTAGCAATTACTTACCTTCAATATCTATGTTGAATCCCCTCTCTAACAATCTCCAAAATCACCCAAGAAGTGAAATAAATGAACAAAATATGGCCTAATCCGTCTTTAAACGACCTCACTGCTTTCAGGGATTTCGCTTATGCGGACGGTCTCCTGCTTATGCGGAACCACTTCAGCGGAAGCTACGTCACATCTGCGGTCCAGGCCTAGCCAACCTCATCTTGCACCTGCGGTCCCTTCATCGTAGAAGCGAGTCTGTTTATGCGGAACTCCCTCCGCTTCTGCGGTCTACATGCCATAGTCTTAGGCCGTTTCTGCGATAAAAATTCTGCACATGCGCCTTCGCAGATAAGATCAAATCCCCGCTTCTACGACCACTGGGCAGTCCACTCCGTTGCGCTTCTACGGCCCTTGGCTCACTTCTGCGAGCTCGCACCTGCGGCCTTTGCGTCACAGGTGTTGTTACGCCAGAAGCCTGTTGCTTCAGCCAATCCTTCCAAGTCCAAACAACTTCCACGCATCGTCCGAATGGCACTCGAGGCCCCGTCTAAACATACCAACAAGTTCGAAATTATAAAATGGACTCGCTTGAACCCTTGGAACGCATGAAGCAACATCAAAACGAAGAGTCATAGTCCAACCAAATCGAATCAACTTATGAACTTCAAGTTCTTCCAACTTACTCCGAACGCGCCGAATCATACTTAAACTATCTGGAATGACTCCAAATTTTACGTGCAAGTCTTAAATCACCATATGGAACTATTCTCAAGCTCGGAATCCCAAATGGAACTCGATAATATCAAAACCTACTCCAAACCAAATTTAAATAACTTTAAAGCCTTCAATGAGCCAACTTTCAATATTAAGCGTTGAAACGCTACCGGATCATCCAAAACCCGATCTGAACATATGCCTAAGTCCAAAATTATTATATGAACCTATTGATATTGTCAAATATAGGTTCCGAGGTCATTTACTCTCAACGTTCACTCAAGTCAAACTTAGCCCTTTTTAGCCAAAATTAAGGAACCAAGTATTTTGATTTTAACTCGAACCCTTCCAAGCCCGAACTAACTATTCCCGCAAGTCATAAAACAGCAAAAGCACATACGAGGAGTCTTATTTAGAAAAACGGGGATCTAAAAAGTAAAACGACCGATCGGGTCGTTATATGTTCATGCAAGTCGCATTTGACACCTGAGACTTATAAATCGCATTTGATACCTGGGATGTGCCTCTACCCGAGAAAAACAACAATATTTTTCGACACGAAAATAGGCATAACTCTCTCATATGATATCTGAATTCGATGATTCTTTTTGTATTGCTCCGTAATTTCAATACGGATCTAATGCTTCAATCAAAACTGAATTTGGAGCTCATTTGCTTAATGTGGTACCACTTATGCTTGAAGAAACGACGTCGAAACCCTACCAAATAAATTCCGATTAACCTCAAATTTTGCATACAAGTCATAAATATCATAACGAAGCTACTCAACACTTCAAATAGCTGAACGGAAGCGCAATTGGTCAAAATAATTGGTTGATTCGTTACACTTGGGTAGGGGTCTCTTGAAACAATAGTTATGAATTTATATAGGCAAAAGTAGAGGAATAACATAAGGTATTTTAAAATTTTAAATTAAATATTTGGGGGTTATGAAAAGCATAGGAGTTATGAATATTATTAAGAGTGGAGTTAAATTGGTGTGAATTACGAAAATAAAAATTTTAAAACAAATAAAGGACAAAAGATAAATACAAATTGTCATAAATTTACATATTAAATATTTGGGAGTTATGGATATAGAAGGCAAGAGAGTTATTGAGATTATTAAAAATATAAGTTATGAAGATAATGAGACGAGAGTTATGAAGATGGAATAATGATAAAAACTCGAAAAATGAGAAAAATGATAAATATGTTTCTTGGCGTAAGAGAGGTGCCACCTCACTTTTCTATAGCCCACTTTTATATATAGATATAGATTAGATCTGCTAAAATAGTAAAAATATTTGTTATTTTTAGAATAAATAATAAGTACTATTATTTATGAGAATACTCTTTAAAAAGCGAGCAACTACGCAAATATCTCTTATATTATATATAACTAGATGGGTTTGGCCCGTGCAAAGACGGGCTCAATAATTTAGTTATTCCCCTGTTAGATTTTAATTAGGGAAACTACCAGCTATGCCTATTATAAATAGCTTATTATAAAAATTGGTCATTTTATAAAATATTACTAATATTAGCCAATTAGTTATTTGTAGCCATAAAAATATCATTTTGCTTTATTTTGAGTGAATGTTACTAGAATAGATTGGGTACATTTTGAGGAGTTTGAATCTCAATTTTGGGATGATTTGGTGGAGTTTTGAGATAGTTTGAACTGAAAATTCGAAGTAGAAGATGTGTGTATCACATATGTATCATATTTGTATCCAATGTGTATCATATGCATATCGATATATACCTATGTGTGTGATACATGTGTCGCACAAAAATAATTTTAAATCGATTTTAACTACGAATTTTGATATCAAATCAGTCCAAATTACCAATCTTCCTCAATTTTTATATTGACTCATTTATATGTTTTCAATGAATTTCAATCATACCCATCGAAAAAGGTCCTTTTTTTGCTTAGATTTTTAGAATCTTATATATATATATATATATATTTGCTATCTCACCCATAAAATTTTTATTCCTTCTTGCATCTAATGTTGTTGATCACGCTTAAAAATATAGAAGAAGATCTTTGCATGTGATTCTTAGAGAGAAAGAACTTTATTTATTTGGGTTTTCAATTTTTATATGTACTTGGCTAATTTTGGTAAGTTTATGATTAAATGCTAGAGGTTGGTAAGTTAGGACTTATTTGAGATATTTTTGTAAGATTCCCTTTTAATTATTCTATAGGTGGCCTACAAGTTTTATCTCTTTATGTTGTGTATTGTTAATTTTTTCTTGTGCAGATTATTTGGTCCATTTTTAAATGTAGGTATTTACTAATTATTAATGTCTGGCTCTAACTTTTAAATGTTTTTATCAACTTTTCTGAATTTTAACCATGAATCTCTTATTCTTATTGGTACTTATTAAATGATTTTGTTACAAACTTTATTTGTGTTATACTTTTTTGCCCATCATTCAAGTACTGAGTATTACTCCTTTCGGTCCATAATAAAAGATTTTTTTGCAATTTTATTTTAGTCTAAAATAAGTATCCTTCTACATAATCGAGAAGGAATTAACTTTATTTTTTCAAAATTTGTCCTTATTTACATATCCCAATATATCAAGTTAACAATATGTAAATTTTAATTAAGCATAATTTAGTCAAAATATTATTTTTTTTCTTTAGGAGTTAGTATTTTCGTAAGGGTATATTAAAGGTCAAAAAGTCACTTATTATGGACCAGAGGGAATAATCATCATTAAATTCCACATGTGGCAGAACATCAATGAACCGAACGGGTCAATTGGTTTTATGGCTCTTTATAAACTTGTTTTTAGTTTTATGACCCTACCTCTTTTTTTCACACATGGAAGATTTACTTTTACACGTAAGAGATCTCTCTTTTACACAAAAGAGATCTAAACAGATCATTTTCTTAAATTTAAAATTATAAAAGGGCATGATGTACAAATAGCACGAACACATGCATGCTTAAAAGCCCAAATCACATAAGAAGAGTATTTCTTTTTCAAAATTAGAATTCTAAAGTTTCTTATGTTATGCCGAAATATGTTTTTCCGAAAATATTAAATTTATTTAAGTCGATTCTCATTTAGTGCTCATGCATTAAAATGCATGATGAAGGGACACACAGGAACAAGAGGGATCTACTGAAGAAGATCCTTATCCTTTTCCTTCCCTTTTTTCAGAAGAAAGGTGGGATCCGGACAAAATCGATGAAACGAAAGAAATTCAAGTGAATAGAAAGGACAAAAGAAAGGATAAATTTCATTCTCACCTTACAAAGACCGGCTATAATTGTAATTGTGAATTAAAAAAAAGTATATATATATATATATATATATATATATATATATATATATATATATATATATAAAGGAAAATAATTGCATAAGAAAGATTTTGCTTTCTTCCCCCTCATAAAGAACAATAAAGTGAGTGGAGGGCTTCCATGGAAAAAGGATAAGTTTGGGATAAGAGGGTAAACACTATAATAGTAGTCACCAAATTTGATTATTATTTTTTCTTATGGCTCTGAAAACTTTTATAATATGCTTATGTGTTGGGTTTATTTTATTTTTATTTTTTTTCAATTAATTTTATTTTCATTAATCATCACTTAACTTATACCACACCTTATGCTGGTAAGATCTATGAACTTCACAATGTCAGTCCTGATATTGTTGGAAATAGGTTAACTAATGCAATATTTATGCGGAAATTATTTTTATAATATCTCCGATTAAACACTGATTAGTTTGTGCAAAATTTTGTTGTGGAACTATTTCTCCTAGTCGGTTAAGCTAAATTGTTCGTTGTCGTATTTCTTAAACTGTTGTGATTTTGCTTTAGTTTCTTGAGCCGATGGTCTATCAGAAATAACCTCTCTATCTACTTAAGGTGGGTGTAAGGTTTGCGTACACACTACCCTCCCCAAACCCTACTTATAGGATTACACTAAGTGTATTGTTATTGTTATTTCGTTAAACTAAGTAAGATTGAAATAATATTCATATCCAATAAGAAAAACCCGAAAAAACTGACAAAATCGAACCAATCCAAACTGATATAATAGTTTGATTTGGTTTTAATAAAAACCAAATCAACCCGGTCCACGTACACCCCTAGTTACATTCATGATTTAAGTATTTGCATATTCTAACATACGCTCATCGCATCATTCTGAAGGTTCCCATGATAGTGTCGTGCGAGGTTACTAGAATTTATATTATATAGTACATTATAATTATATTCTACTCCTCCGTTCCAATTTATGTAAACATGTTTGATTGGGTACGAAATTTAAAAAAAATAAAGAATTTTAAAATTTATGGTCCTAAACAAGTTAAAAAGAAGTCTAGAGTATTTGTGAGGTTATTGTCACGACCCAAAATTCACCTTAGGTCGTGAGGGCGCCTAACATTACCGTCAGGAAAGCCAACGACGATTGATCAACTTAATTACTCTTTTTATTACTTTTGAAATCGTAATTTCCGTTAATTAAATAGAATAAAATAGATTTTACGGGTAAAATGATAATAATTATGTGACTACCATACCAAACATCCAGTAGAAGCCCCCAAAACCCGGTGTCACAAGTAAATGAGCATCAACTAGAAAATATAATAAAATACAACATTTGTCTGGATTACAAGTTAGATAGGAGAATATAAATAACTTTGATGGAGACTCTGTATGTTGCGGATTATAACATGGAATACAGCTCACGGTAAAGTCTTTGCAATAGCCGTGCCTTTGCGCCCATAAAACCACTAGGCATATATGTACCTGCACAATAAGTGCAGCATGTGCAACATGAGTACATAAATCAACGCATACCCAGTAAGTATCTAGTCTAACCCCGAAAAAGTAGTGACGAGGGGTCGACATCGACACTTACTAGTGGTCCAATAAATTAAATACAATAGGAAGTAAATAGACGTGAGGTATAGTAAATAAACGAAATAAACAAGTATGAATACGTGGTACAACTCTCCTATCAACAATAAACTCAAGCTCTCAATTAGCAGTTACCTTCTCAACCGGAGTATGTGTATATAATGGACCTCACCAGATAGGTCGTGAACCGGAGTATGTGTATATAATGGACCTCACCAGATAAGTCGTCACAATCCAAATCAGAAAAACTCACAGACGCACTGGTTTCTTGTCAAATATTACGCACGATTCCATTAGAGTATTTTATAGAAATGCCGAGGCGTACGTCCCGATCCCATTATAATGTGTACACTATCGAGGATCGAATGGCATGAATCATAGATACATCTATTATACTGCTGAAGCGAACGTCCCTCTCCCATGAGAGTGTAGTAAATAATCCTGTCGAGGCGAACGACCCGATCCCATCATAATGTGTGCACTGCCGAGGGTCGAACGACATGAACTATAGATGTATCTACTATACTGCCAAGGCGAACAACCCGATCCCATTAGTATAAGAAGCTTTAATGGGTCCTTGACCCCACTTACGAATAAACGTGTGAGTTATGAACTTTAAGGAAGTTTTTCGATGAAAACGCACAACGCGGGAGAAATTCGTAAGGAGAGAGAAATTATTCCACGGCTAAGTCAAGTAGCGCATCAAATCTGTACAATAGAAAGTCTATCACTCTACGTAAGTCTAGTCTCAAGTAGTAACGTAAAATAAAGGAATTTAATAGGTAAGGAATAACTCAAATAGTATAATTATAGCTTGGTAGGAACCTAAGTCTACCCGGACATAGCATGAATCTAGCTATGTACGAACTCTCATCACTCCGTGCGTACGTAGCCCCCGCATCAAGTAGCATAGATCAAATACATCACCTAGGGGTAGTTTTCCCCTCACAAGGTTAGACATGAGACTTACCTCGCTGCGAAATTTCATAACCGGCTCCAACGTCACTCTAACACCTCAAACTGATGCCCGTCGCTCCAAAACTAGTCAAACATTATGCAAATCAATAAAAATATACTCTAATACTCGTAATAAATCAATTTATAACAAATTCCCAGCTCTGCTCGAAAAGTCAATAAAGTCAACCCCCTAGGCCACGTGCCCGGAACCCGATAAAACTCACAAAATTCAACAATCCATTCCAATGCGAGTTCAATCACACCAATTTTATCAAGTTACGATAACGAATCAACCTCCAAAACTTCATTTTTCGTTTTTGAAAGATTTTGCCCAAAATCTCATTTTCTTCCAATTGATTCACTAATAATTGATGAATATAACCATGGAATCATGAAATATAATCACTTTCGGATATAGAATACTTACCCAAGTCAAACTCGTAAAAAACTCCTCAAAATCGCCCAAAAGCCGAGCTCTAAAATCCAAAACGAAAATGAAAAAATGACCAAGTTTCGATCCTTAAGTCTTCTGGAGTCGTTTGCCCAAAAGTCAAACTTTGGTCAACTTCCCAACTTAAAGCTTCTGAATTAAGAAGTTTCCTTTCGAAACAACTTCGAAGTTCCCGAAATGCAATTCTGACCACACGTACAAGTTATAATAGTAATGAAGCTACTAAATGCCTTAAACCGTCAAATGACGCGCTAGAGCCCAAAACGACCGGTCGGGTTGTTACGGTTATAAATGCCTCTCATTAAGGGTAGAATTGGAAGTTTAAGCTAAATTATTTCCAAATTTAGAATG
This sequence comes from Nicotiana tabacum, assembly GCF_000715075.1. Classification (NCBI taxonomy): domain Eukaryota; kingdom Viridiplantae; phylum Streptophyta; class Magnoliopsida; order Solanales; family Solanaceae; genus Nicotiana; species Nicotiana tabacum. The sequence continues at coordinate 6,891,027 of NC_134094.1, read as the reverse complement.
GGATCATTCTTTTTGGAATAGTCCAAAAAGGAAATAGGTTCATATAAATTGAAACATAGGGAGTATATATTATTTTCATATATATCCAGTATGATACTAAGTATGAGACTTTTACACTGAGGGGTCATTTGGTATGAGGTATAAGGTGGATAAGATGTAGGATTAAATTTATAGGATAAATTTATAGCTCCAACTAAATAAGGTATAAATTTAATCGCATACTTAATCGAGGATATCCTATCTTATCTCACCTTATCATATCTCGAATGTGGTATAAATTAGTCCTGGAATTATATCCCAGGATAATTTAGTCCGCGTACCAAGTTAAGAACATTTCAGTTCAAGCTATTAAAGTTGATCTCCTTTTTGTTTTGTGCTTTACCTATCTAACAATTTTCTTTTCTCCTTTCATGTTTTTAGTGAATCGTATAAAATGTTACAAACTGTTTATTTTTAGGTATTAATTTTAGGAGATAGAGAAGATCGTATTTTTATGCGTTTTGTAGTTCATCATGGTGCCCATGAGAATGAATATTTATTTCATTTACTTTCACCTTGTCATCCTCATAAGGTTTGATGGCAATCAATAACAAATAATACAAAATAAATTGAGAGATTATCCGTTACAAATTGCTGGTTTGATTACGCAGACAATGATGTCAAGGTAATGTTGAATTTGACATTACCTTGTCACCCTTCGCCGAAAAAATATATTATGTATGAGGTAAAATATTACTTGTTATTGATAAAAAAAAATAGATTTTGAACACTCTTACATAGCCTAGTGACAAAGGGTGATCAAAATTTGAACACCCTTATTGAATTTTCTAACTTCGCTGCTATCCACAAGGGGCAACATAACATTGTGTAGACCAACCAATACTGACTTTTCTACGTGTACTTTATTTTTGTTTATTTTGTATCATCACATCAAAGTATCATTCATGCCAAGTGTGATGACCCAAAATGTTATCTTTAAATTTAATAATTAATTTTATATTCTAAGACTTCGAAAAACACTATTTATCATTCCTCAACTTGCGTGCGCAGTCCGTAAATTTTTTCTGAAAGTTTCAGGTGAAAAATAAATTAAAATGTGAATTAGAGCTTTAAAACTCAACTGAGATGACTTTGGTCAATATTTTGAGCAAACAGACTCGGATCAGTATTTTAACAGTTCCGGTAGGTCCGAGGTCCCTAGCCCGAGATATGGAATTTTGATGAAAAATTAAAAGTTTAAGTTCAAATAGTGACCGAGTGTCAAATTATATGCAAATAACCCCGAAATAAAATTTTGATGATTCCAACAGCTCCGTGTGGTGATTTTGGACTTAGGAGCATGATCGAAAATTTTATTTGGAAGTCCGTAGTTGAATTATTCTTGAAATGCCAAAAGTTGAATTTTTGAGAAGTTTGACCGGGGGGTTGACTTTTTGATATCGAGGTCAGAATCCGATTATGAAAATTGAAATACGTCAGCTATGTCATTTATGACTTGTGTGCAAAATTTGAAGGCATTCCGAATTGATTTGATGTGTTTCGGCACAAGATATAGAATTTGAAAGTTCAAAGTTTATAGATTTTGATTTGAGGTGTGATTCGTCGTTTTGATGTTGTTTGATATGGTTTGAAGCCTCGAATAAGTTCGTATTGTATTTTGGGACATGTTGGAATAATTGGTTAAGGTCCCGAGGGTGTCGGGTAGATTTTGGAAGGTAAACGGAATGGTTTTCGAACAAAGAGGATTGCTGGAAATTTACAGAAATTTCGCCAGAAATTTCTGGTGCGTGGAGCCATTTTTGGAAGCTTGTATCTCGCAATTCATAAGTAATCGGAAACTTTTTAAAACATGAAAGTTGTATTCGTTTGCTTCTAATTTTTGGAAAGTTAAACCATTAAATATTTGAACATTTGTACAGAAAGTTATGATGGATTGAATGAAGGATGGTAAAGCAGTTATGCCAGAAATTTTGATGCGTGGAGCCGATTTTGGAAGCTTATATCTCGCAATTCATAAGGAACCGAAAACTTTGAAAAACATAAAAGTTGTAGTAGTGTGATTCTAGTTTTCAGAAATTTAAAGCATTAAATATTTGTACATTTGTACAGAACGTTATGATGGATTGAATAAAGGCTGGTAGAGCAGTTTCGCGAGAAATTCTGATGCGTGTAGCCAACTTTGGAAGCTTATATCTCGCAATTCATAAGGAATCGGAAAATGTGCAAAACATGAAAGTTGTAGTCGTTTACTTCTAGTTTTCATAAAGTTAAACTATTCATCATTTATATATATGTACATAAAGTTATGATCGATTGAAGAAAAGCTAGTAGAGCAGTTTCTGGTGGACTTTTAGTGACGGAAAATGGACTTTTAGTGACGGATGGGCAGAAACTTAAGGACCAAAAATGGTCATTTCCTTCATTTCATTTTGGATTTTTGGAGTACGGTTCTTGGGCAATTTTTGGGCGATTTTCACGTGAAAACATTGGGATACGAGTCGATCAGAGTCGGAAAATCGAAGAAAAAGCATAATACATGGTTAAATTGGAGCAAGTCGAGGTAAATGACTTGTCTAACTTTATGTGGAGGAAATTCCCCTAGGATTGATAATTGTAATGTGTGAAAAGTCATGTACAGGAGGTGACGAGTGTATACACGGGCTAAATGTGAAAGATTATGTTTTAAATTGTGTAGATTATTGTTGCGCATTAATTAAATTATTTTATTTTGTTATATTCTTCATTATTGATTTAATGTTTATATTTTTAAATTTGCTTGACCTTTTCTTGCTAATTGTTTTATCAGTTTAGTTGGAACTTGGTTTCTTTTATTCTGTGCATTATTTGAAGGTTGATTTTCTTTAAATTAAATATTATTAATATGAAGTATTTGACATTTTTAAACTTGATATTGAAGCAACGTATTAAAGATTCTGAAATATTATTTTCCTGAATTATTTAGTCCTGATATTTTTGTAAGATTTTCGTACTCATTGTGATGGAACAATGAGCTCTTTATTGTGGAAAAATATTATTGTTGAATTATTTTGACATGAGCCGTGAGCTCTTTATTGTGAAAAAATATTATTGTTGAATTATTTTGACATGAGCCGTGAGCTCTTTATTGTGGAAACATATTATTGTTGAGTTATTTTGACATGAGTCGTGAGCTCTTTATTGTGGAAAAATATTATTGTTGAATTATTTTGACATGAGCCGTGAGCTCTTTTTTGTAAGATTTTCGTACTTATTGTGATGGAGCAGTGAGCTCTTTATTGTGAAAAAATATTATTGTTGAATTATTTTGACATGAGCCGTGAGCTATTTATTGTGAAAAAATATTATTGTTGAGTTATTTTGACATGAGTCGTGAGCTCTTTATAGTGGAACAATATAGTTGATGAATTATTTTGGCAAGTTAAATTATTTGAGCACCTGAGGTGCAAATTATGATATATTGTGATATTTATACGCATGAGGTAGTATAAGGTCTGGGTATTGAAACGCATGCGGTGAGATAAGGGTGGCTTGATACGCGTGGCTAGTAGAAGGAACTACTAGAAGTCATGCGGTGTGATAAGGATGGCTAAAACGCGGGATGCTATTTCAGAAAAAATATTTTCTTTAAAATAAATTGTGAAGGCTCCTGCGGTGAGATAAAGAAATGAGATATTGTGAATTTATTTATGATTTGGGACTACGAGGCGGTACCTCGGGAGTGCCCTTATTGATATTGATTTATGGGCGCAGTTGTCTTTGATTATTGTTGTGATTTTCTTAAAGTTGAAAAGAATTCTGTTTTATTTCTACGAGGTATTTATTTGCCATTATTTGATGTAATTAAATGTGACATACTACTTGATTCATTTTCATTATTATTTTATCTTATAATATTGTTTAAACATTTTACCATGCCATTATTTATTCTCCAGTAGGGCCTGACCTGACCTCGTCACTACTCTACCGAGGTTAGACTCGGCACTTACTGGGTACCGCTGTGGTGTACTCATACTACGCTTCTGCACATATTTTTGTGCAGATCCAGGTACGTCTTATCAAACCATGCATCAGTAAACTAGCTGTACGAGGAGACTTCAAAGTATATCTGCCAGCGTCCGCAGACTCCGTAGACCACTTCTATCTTACTATGTTGTCTTCCTTATTTGGTTTAGACTCTGATGTATAGAGACATAGAGAATAAATTATTAGAAGCTTCTGACTTATTTCTACCGGGTTTTGGGAGTTCAAATTGTTTGAATTATAGTTTATTTATTTCAGATATTTATTATTATTCCGCATTGATAGGCTTACCTAGTCTTAAAGATTAGGTGCCATCACGACATCCTACGGAGGGAATTTCGGGTCGTGACACGTTGGTATCAAAGCTCTAGGTTCATAGGTGTCATTTGTCACAAGCAGGTTTAGTAGAGTCTTGCGGATCAGTGCAGAGACGTCTGTACTTATCTTCGAGAGGCTATGGAACTATTAGGAAATATTCACTTCTTTGACTCTTTATCGTGAGGCATTGATTTAGCTTGAAACATATATCTTATATTCCTTTGTATCCACTCGTGTATGACATTGCGCACTAGGTATCAGTTATGCGTCGACGGTTAATGATGTCGTAGATGGACTATGAGGGAGCCAGAGATGCTCAAACGTTGCCTCAACATGTGGTTCCGACTGAAGATGCGGGCGTATTGAAAGATCACCTAGTGAATCATGTGGGGGTGCAATGGACGTTGGCGTCTGGTTGATTTATACAAGCTGTGAAGGTTATTATTGTGGATCATCAGACGTTCTGACCTATAACTTCGCGCCGAGTGGGGGGAGTCCACTACCAATGGGTGGATTGCGGGGTCAAGTGTTATATCAGTTTTGGCCAGAAATGTATATATGTGGTACTGAAAGGTTCCCTAAAATTTACACATGTTTAAGACCTGAGATTTTGTAGAGGATAAGGTTGGGACTTGCGGTATGTCCGCCTCCTTAATAATCCTATACTTCAATACCAAAAGAGTTATAGAAACAACTCTAAATTTGTAGAAGGTCTACTCAGTGTGGACGTCACTGTTGCGGATTTTGGGGTGCTTCGGAGGAAGTACACTTGTTGACAAGAGTCTGGACTATGTGGTTCGTGATAAGATTTGTTTGTATGGAGCTCTACTTTTGTGATCGTTGTGTATAAATAGGGGTAAGGGTTACCCCAAAGAAGAATCGGAGAGTATTTTGTACGACTCGGGAGCTACAAGCTGATACTTCATTTATGCTAGTTATACAAATTACCAAGATATTAGAATGTGTTCGAGGTGAAGAAAAAGGAAACTAAGGATACCAAACTTGGGAGAGACTTATTTCTTCAAAGCACTCAGGCTACGTGCCCCATTGCAGTTACTACACCACCCACACGACCAGTTAGGGGTAGAGGACAGACGGGTAGAAGGCGTCCTAGAGGTGGAGAGTGAGCCATTGTTATATTTGTTTTATAGTATGGCGGAGGTCGCTACATCAGTTGATGTCGTTACAGGTACGACCTTGATATAATATAAAGGAATAATTTCCTTAACTTGATTCGGTTCTGAGTATCGAGACGAGTCCTCCTATTGTGCTCCACTTATGAGTGAGTTTCATAATTCTATAATCTACTTATGTGTTTACTCCTGTTGGGAGATTCCATGGAGATAACTACGCCTATCATTCCATGTTGGTCACTAATAAGACCTGTGAGGCTAAATGTGGTTTTCTGTTACTCATTTCGGTAAGTTTTGATGTAATTTACGGATAATTAATAACAAATTGTGAATTATATGCCCTACCGGTGTGGGATTCATTAAGTGTTGTGATTTTCTTTTTTAACGAAAATTATTTAGAAGGAGCAAATGAAAAGTTTTGATTGGCACGATGTGCATATTTCTTGTGATTCAGAACTGAGGATGAGATCCTCGCATTTTAATATAAACTGATATGTTTAAACCGGGCTATGAGCTGCGATGGAAGTTATATAAGGACGAGATCCTTGTGAGGAAAATTCTTGTGTTTAAGTTCTCCCTTGTGAATTTTAATTTGTACTATAGTACTAATAGGGAGTCATGCCTGTTAGGCTTATTTTTAAAATTCTATATGAAATTCTCTGTGCATACTTGCCAATTTTGTGTTGTAATTATTGAGTTTTAACCTACGAGGTAGGTGCCCGCCTAGGTGGTGTTAAATGTGACTCGTTAATTTGGGTAAATAATTATGAGGTCTTCAGGCCTCGCATCTAGTTATCAGTATTGTGAAGGTTTACAACGAGATTTTTGTTAACATGAGGTTAAATGACGATTCTGTAATTGATTATGAATAACTATTAAGACCAAATTGATCCAAGAGGGTGCCCCATTTACAGGGTCAGACGAGTATGAGTTGAGCTTTCAGAAGCTCAAGATCACTTTGACTCCGACATAAGCGTTGGTATTACTTACATGTTCAAGGTCTTATACTGTGTATTGTGATGCGTCACGTATTGGTGTCGGCGCGATGTTGATGCAAGACGGTAGGGTGATTTGCTATGCGTCCAGACAGTTAAAGGCACATGAGAAAACACTTTCGGTCCACGGCCTTGAGTTAGTAGCTATTGTTCGTGCCTTGAAGCATTTGGCGGCATTATTTGTACGGTGTCCATTGTGAGGTCTACACCGATCACCGAAGTCAACAACATATATTTAAAATGAAGGATCTTAATTTGCGGCAGCGGAGATGGTTGGAGTTGCTTAAGGATTATGATATCACCATTCTCTATCATCTTGGGAAGGCCAATGTAGTGGCCGATGCCTTGAGTCGTACGACGGAGTGTTTGGGCAGCCTAGCATATTTACCGGCAGCAGAGAGGTATTTAGCCTTGGATATTCAGGCCTTGGCCAACCCATTTGTTAGACTGGATGTTTATGAGTCGAGCCGAGTTTTGGCTTGTGTGTTTTCTCAGTCTTCTTTTTATGACCGTATCAGGGAACGTCAGTATGATGACCCCCATCTGCTTGTCCTTAAGGACACATTTCAGCACGGCGATGCCAAGGAAGTCACTATTGGAGATGAAGATGTATTACGGATGCAGGGCAGGCTATGTGTGCCAAATTTAAATGGTTTGCGCGACTTGATTTTCTAGGAGGCTCACAGTTCGCGATACTCCATTCATCCGGGTGCTGCAAAGATGTATCAAGACTTAAGACAGCACTATTGGTGGAGGCGGATGAAGAAAGACATAATGGAATATGTAGCTTGGTGCCTAAATTGTCAGCAGGTGAAATATGAGCATCAACGACCGGGTGAATTGCTTCAGAAGTTGGAAATTCCAGAATGGAAATGGGAGCGGATCACTATAGATTTCATTGTTGGGCTCCCACGGACTCGGAGGAAGTTCTATGCAGTTTGGGTGATTGTGGATAGATTGACCAAGTTAGCTCATTTCATTCCTGTGATTACTACTTACTCTTTAGAGCAGCTGGCTCAGGTATATATTCGCGAGATTGTCAGACTTTACAGTGTACCGGTATCTATCATCTCTGACTAGGGTACACAGTTTACCTCACGGTTTTGGAGGGCTGTACATCAAGAGTTAGGTACTCGTGTAGAGTTGAGTACAACATTTCACCCTCAGACTGACGGGCAGTCCAAACGCACTATTCAGATATTGGAGGATATGCTTCGTGCGTGTGTGATAGATTTGGGGGGTGCTTGGGATCAATTCTTATCACTTGCAGAGTTTACTTACAACAACCGTTGTCAGTCAAGCATTCAGATGGCTCCGTATGAGGCCTTGTATTGTAGGCGGTGCCGGTACCCAGTGGGTTAGTTTGAACCGGGCGAGGCTAGGATATTGGGTACAAACTTGGTTCAGGATGCCTTGGAAAAGGTTAAGTTGATTCAGGATTGACTTCGTACAGCCCAATCTAGATAGAAGAGTTATGCGAATCGGAAGGTTTGTGATGTTGCATTCATGGTTGGTGAGCGGGTATTGCTCCGGGTTTTGCCTATGAAGGGTGTGATGAGGTTCGGGAAGAAGGGCAAGTTGAGCCCTCGGTATATTGGGCCTTTTGAGATTCTTGAGAGAGTTGGAGAGGTGGCTTACAAACTTGCACTACCACCTAGTCTCTCTACGGTTCATCCAGTATTCCATGTTTCCATGCTTCGAAAATATCACGGCGATCCGTCTCATGTGTTAGACTTCAGTTCGGTTCAGTTGGACAATGATCTATCTTATGTTGAGGAACCAGTGGCTATTTTGGATAGGAAGGTTCAAAAACAGAGGTCAGAACATTGCTTTCGTGAAGGTTAAGTGGAGGGGTCATCTGGTCGAGGAGGCGACTTGAGAGACCGAGCATGATATGCGCAGCTGTTATCCACACTTATTCACCAGATTAGGTACTTTTTCTAACTCCGTTCGAGGACGAACGTTTGTTTTAGAGGTAGAGAATGTGATGTCCCAAAATGTCATCTTTAAATTTAATAATTAATTTTGTATTCTAAGATAATGAAAAGTACTATTTATCATTCCTTGACTTGCGTGTGCAATCCGTAAAATTTTCCGGAAAGTTTTCAGGTGAAAAATGAATTAAAATGTGAATTAGAGCTTTAAAACTCAACTGAGTTGACTTTGGTCAACATTTTGAGCAAATGGACTCGGATCAGTGTTTTGATAGTTCGGGTAGGTCCGTATCATGATTTGGGACTTAGGCGTATGCCCGGATTCAAATTCCGAGGTCCCTAGCCCGAGATATGGAATTTTGATGAAAAATTAAAAGTTTAAGTTCAAATAGTGACCGGATGTCAAATTATGTGCAAACGACCCCGGAATAGAATTTTGATGATTCCAATATCTCCGTATGGTGATTTTGGACTTAGGAGCATGACCGAAATTTTATTTGGAAGTCCATAGTGGAATTAGGCTGGAAATGCCAAAAGTTAAATTTTTGGGAAGTTTGATCGGGGGGTTGACTTTTTGATATCAAGATCGGAATCTGATTATGGAAATTGGATTAGGTCTGCTATGTCATTTATGACTTGTGTGCAAAATTTGAAGTCATTCCGAATTGATTTGATGTGTTTCGGCACAAGATATAGAATTTGAAAGTTCAAAGTTCATAGATTTTGATTTGAGGTGCGATTCGTCGTTTTGATATTGTTTGATGTTGTTTGAAGCCTCGGCTAACTTCACATTGTATTTTGGGACATGTTGGAAAAATTGGTTAAGGTCCCGAGGGCCTCAGGTGGATTTCGGAAGGTAAACGGAATGGATTTTGGACAAAGAGGGTTGTTGGAAATTTGCAGAAATTTCGCTAGAAATTTCTGGTGAGTGGATCCATATTTGGAAGCTTATATCTCGTAATTCATAGGGAATCGGAAAATTTTCAAAACATACAAGTTGTATTCAATTGATTCTAGTTTATAGAAAGTTAAACCATTCATTATTTGGACATTTGTACATAAAGTTATGATGGATTGAATGAAGGCTAGTAGAGCAGTTTCGCCAGAAATTTTGATGCGTGGAGCCAAACTTGGAAGCTTATATATCGCAATTCATAAGGAATCAGAAAATTTACAAAACATTAAAGTTGTAATTGTTTGATTCTAGTTTGCAGATAGTTAAACCATTAAATATTTGGACATTTGTACAGAATGTTATGATGGATTGAATGAAGGCTGGTAGAGCAGTTTCGCCAGTAATTCTGATCCGTGGAGCCAATTTTGGAAGCTTATATCGCACAATTCATATGGAATCGAAACATTTCAAAAACATGAAAGTTATAGTCGTTTGATTCTACTTTCCAGAAAGTTAAACCATTCATCATTTGGACATTTGTACATAACGTTATGATCGATTGAAGGAAGTCTAGTATAGCAGTTTCTGGTGGACTTTTAGTGACGGAAAATGAACTTTTAGTGACGGATGGGCAGAAACTTAAGGAACAAAAATGGTCATTTCCTTTATTTCATTTTGGATTTTTGGAGTACGGTTCTTGGGCGATTTTTGAGAGATTTTCACGGGAAAACATTGGGATACGAGTCGATCGGAGTCGAAAAATTGAGGAAAAAGCATAATACTTGGTTAAATTGGAGCAAGTCGAGGTAAGTGACTTGTCTAACTTTGTGTGGGGGAAATTTCCCTAGGATTGATAATTATAATGTATGGAAAGTCGTGAACACAAGGTGACGAGTGTGTACACTGGCTAAATGTGAAAGATTATGTTTTAAATTGTGTAGATCATTGTTCCGCATTAATTAAATTATTTTATTTTGTTATATTATTCATTATTGATTTAATGTTTATATTTTTAAATTTGCTTGACCTTTGCCTGCTAATTGTTTTATTTGTTTAGTTGGAACTTGGTTTCTTTTATTCTGTGCATTATTTGAACGTTGATTTTCTTTAAATTAAATATTATTAATATGAATTATTTGATATTTTTAAACTTGATATTGAAGCAACACATTAAAGATTTTGAAATATTATTTTCCTGAATTATTTACTCTTGAATATTTTTGTAAGATTTTCGCACTCATTTTGATGGAGTAGTGAGCTCTTTATTGTGGAAAAATATTATTGTTGGATTATTTTGACATGAGCCGTGAGCTCTTTATTGTGAAAAAATATTATTGTCGAATTATCATTGTGATGGAGCAGTGAGCTCTTTATTGTGAAAAAATATTATTGTTGAATTATTTTGACATGAGCCGTGAGCTCTTTATTGTGAAAAAAATATTATTGTTGAATTATTTTGACATGAGCCGTGAGCTCTTTATTGTGGAAAAATATTATTGATAATTTATTTTGGCATGAGCTGTGATTGTGAAAAAATATTATTGTTGAATTATTTTGACATGAGCCGTGAGCTCTTTATTGTGGAAAAATATTATTGTTGAATTATTTTGACATGAGTCGTGAGCTCTTTATTGTGGAACAATATTGTTGATGAATTATTTTGGCAAGTTAAATTATTTGAGCACCTGAGGTGCAAATTGTGATATATTGTGATATTGATACGCATGCGGTGGTATAAGGTCTGGGTATTGAAACGCATGCGGTGAGATAAGGGTGGCTTGATACGCGTGGCTAGTAGGGGGAACTACTAGAAGTCATGCGGTATGATAAGGATGGCTAAAACGCGGGATGCGATTTCGGAAAAAATGTTTTCTTTAAAATAAATTGTGAAGGCTCCCGCGATGAGATAAAGAAATGAGATATTGTGAATTTGTTTATGATTTGGGACTACGAGGCGGTACCTAGGGAGTGCCTTTGTTGATATTGATTTATGGCCGCAGTTGCCTTTGATTATTGTTGTGATTTTCTTAAAGTTGAAAAGAATTCTGTTTTGTTTCCACGAGGTATCTATTTGCCATTATTTGACGTAATTAAATGTGACATACTACTTGATTCATTTCCATTGTCATTTTATCTTATTATATTTTTTAAACATTTTACCATGCCATTATTTATTCTCCAGTAGGGCCTGATCTGACCTCGTCACTACTCTACCGAGGTTAGGCTTGGCACTTACTAGGTACCGCTGTGGTGTACTCATACTACGCTTCTGCACATTTTTTTGTGCAGATCCAGGTACGTCTTATTAAACCATGCATCAGTAAACTAGCTGTACGAGGAGACTTCGAGGTATATCTGCCAGCGTCCGCAGACTCCGGAGTCCCCTTCTATCTTACTATGTTGTCTTCTTTATTTTCTTTAGACACTGATGTATAGAGACATAGAGAATAAATTCTTAGAAGCTTGTGTCTTATTTCTACCGGGTTTTGGGAGTTGAAATTATTTGAATTGTAGTTTATTTATTTCAGATATTTATTATTATTCCGCATTGATAGGCTTACCTAGTCTTAGAGACTAGGTGCCATCACGACATTCTACGGAGGGAATTTGGGGTCGTGACAAGTTGGTATCAGAGCTCTAGGTTCATAGGTGTCATGAGTCACAAGCAGGTTTAGTAGAGTCTTGCGGATCGGTACGACGACGGCTGTACTTATCGTCGAGAGGCTATGGAATTGTTAGGAAATATTCACTTATTTGACTCTTTATCGTGCGACATTGATTTAGCTTGAAACATATATCTTATATTCCTTTGTATCCACTCGTGTATGACATTGCGCACTCGGTATCAGTTATGCGTCGACGGTTCGTGATGCCGTAGATGGACTATGAGGGAGCCAGAGATGCTCAAACATTGCCTCAATGTGTGGTTCCGACTGAAGATGTGGGCGTATTGAGATATCACCTAGTAAATCATGCGGGGGTGCAACAGACGTTGGCGTCTGGTTGATTTATACAAGTTGTGAACGTTATTATTGTGGATCAGCAGACATTGTGACCTATGACTTCGCGCCGAGTTGGGGGAGTCCACTACCAATGGGCGGATTGCGGGGTCATGTGTTATATTAGTTTTGGTCTGAAATGTATATATCTGGTACTGAAAGGTTCCCTAAAATTTATACATATTTAAGACCTGAGATTTTGTAGAGGATAAAGTTGGGACTTGCGGTATGTTTGCCTCCTTAATAATCCTATACTTCAATACCAAAAGAGTTATAGAAACAACTCTAAATTTGTAGAAGGTCTACTCAGCGTGGACGTCACTGTTGCGGATTTTGGGGTGCTTTAGAGGAAGTACACTTGTTGACAAGAGTCTGGACTATATGGTTCGTGATAAGATTTGTCTGTATGGAGCTCTACTTTTGTAATCGTTGTGTATAAATAGGGGTAAGGGTTTCCCCAAAGAAGAATCGAGGAGTATGTTAAGAAATTGGTCAACTCAACAGTGTTGAGTCAGCATACCAAAAGAAGAAATTTGCCTTTGGAGAGAAATTTCTCCATCAGTGTTCGTGGCAAGCCTATGAAGAGGGCAGACCAGCCAATGCAATATCGCCCACTGCGCTCAGTTCTCATAAATGCTTTTGAAAGAGTTTATTTCCCGGACTCTCCGTAATGCGTGGCGCATAGGGTTTGAACGGCTACGTCCGGTCACCATTGACGGTGTCAGAATATGACATCAAGTTCAATAAGTCAGCCTGTCATACTCTTACTTTGCTTCCTACAGCCAGAGGACGAGTCCAAAGGCTCATTAAAGGACTCAATTATGATCGTAAAATTTGGTACGACTCGGGAGCTACAAGCTGATACTTCATTTATGTTAGTTATACAAATTACCAAGATATTAGAATGTGTTCGGGGTGAAGAAAAAGGAAACTAAGGAGACCAAGACGTCTCGAGGTTCTGGGGATTCAGTGGATTCTACTCTGCAAGTATAAATCATTATGGCTGGGGCTTGGGCAGTCGGCCAGCCCAGTCCTCGCATCGTATTACTCGGGGTGCTCCAGTAAGTTCTTTTAATGCACCACCGACATAAGTTCCTATAATGGTTATTCCAGCTATCTGGCACAGACTCAATATGAGCAGCCTAACCCGCAAAGGGGTTGTTATGAATACGGTGATACTAGGCACATCATGAGAAAATTGTCCCAAACTTGGGAGAGACTTATTTCATCAAAGCACTCAGGCTACGTGCCCCATTGCAGTTACTACACCACCCACATGACCAATTAGGGGTGGAGGACAGACGGGTAGAAGGCGTCATAGAGGTGGAGACCCAGCCATTGTTATATTTGTTTTATGGTATGGCGGAGGTTGCTACATCAGTTGATGTCGTTACAGGTATGACCTTGATATAATATAAAGTAATAATTTTCTTAACTTGATTCGGTTCTGAGTATCGAGACGAGTCCTCCTATTGTGCTCCACTTATGAGTGAGTTTCATAATTCTATAATCTACTTATGTGTTTACTCCTGTTGGGAGATTCCATGGAGATAACTACGCCTATCATTCCATGTTTGTCACTAATAAGACTTGTGAGGCTAAATGTGGTTTTCTGTTACTCATTTCGGTAAGTTTTGATGTAATTTACGGATAATTAATAACAAATTGTGAATTATATGCCCTACCGGTGTGGGGTTCATTATGTGTTGTGGTTTTCTTTTTTAACGGAAATTATTTAGAAGGAGCAAATGAAAAGTTTCGATTGGCACGATGTGCATATTACTTGTGATTCAGAACCGAGGACGAGATTATCACATTTTAATATAAACTGATATGTTTAAACCGGGCTACAAGTTGCGATGGAAGTTATATAAGGACGAGATCCTCGTGAGGAAAATTCTTGTGTTTAAGTTCTCCCTTATGAATTTTAATTTGTACTATAGTACTAATATTGAGTCATGCCTATTAGGCTTATTTTAAAATTCTATATGAAATTATCTGTGCTTACTTGCCAATTTTGTGTTGTAATTATTGAGTTATAATCTACGAGGTAGGTGCCCGCCTAGGTGGCATTAATTGTGACTCGTTAATTCGGGTAAATAATTATGAGATCTTCATGCCTCGCATCTAGTTATCAGTATTGTGAAGGTTTGCAACGAGATTTTTGTTAATATGAGGTTAAATGACGATTCTGTAATTGATTATGAATAACTATTAATACCAAATTGATCCAAGAGGGTGTCCCATTTACAGGGTCAGGCGAGTGTGAGTTGAGCTTTCAAAAGCTCAAGATCACTTTGACTCCGACATAAGCGTTGGTATTACTTACATGTTCAAGGTCTTATACTGTGTATTGTGACGCTTCGCGTATTAGTCTCGGAGCGATGTTGATGCAAGATGGTAGGGTGATTGCCTATGCGTCCAGACAGTTAAAGGTACATAAGAAAACATTTTCGGTCCACGGCCTTGAGTTAGCAGCTATTGTTCGTGCCTTGAAGCATTTGGCGGCATTTTTTGTACGGTGCCCATTGTGAGGTCTACACCGATCGCCGAAGTGTACAACATCTATTTAAAATGAAGGATCTTAATTTGTAGCAGCGGAGATGATTGGAGTTGCTTAAGGATTATGATAACACCATTCTCTATCATCTTGGGAAGGCCAATGTAGTGGCCGATACCTTGAGTCGTAAGGCGGAGAGTTTGGGCAGTTTAGCATATTTACCGGTAGCAGAGAGGCATATAGCCTTGGATGTTCAGGCCTTGGCCAACCTGTTTGTTAGACTGGATGTTTACGAGTTGAGCCGTGTTAAGGACACAGTTCAGCACGACGATGCCAAGAAAGTCACTATTGGAGATGAAGATGTATTACGGATGCAGGGTAGGCTATGTGTGCCAAATTTAAATGGTTTGCGCGACTTGATTTTCTAGGAGGCTTACAGTTCGCTATACTCCATTCATCCGGGTGTTGCAAAGATGTATCAAGACTTGAGACAACATTATTGGTGGAGGCGGATGAAGAAAGACATAATGGAATATGTAGCTCGGTGACTAAATTGTCAGCAGGTGAAATATGAGCATCAACGACCGGGTGAATTGCTTCAAAAGTTGGAAATTCCAGAATGGAAATGGGAGCGGATTACTATGGATTTCGTTGTTGGGCTCCCACGGACTCGGAGGAAGTTCGATGCAGTTTGGGTGATTGTGGATAGATTGACCAAGTCAGCTCATTTCATTCATGTGATTACTACTTACTCTTCAGAGCAGCTAGCTCAGGCATATATTCGCGAGATTGTCAGACTTCACGGTGTACCGGTATCTATCATCTCTAACTGGGGTACACAGTTTACCTCATGGTTTTGGAGGGCTGTACATCGAGAGTTGGGTACTCGTGTAGAGTTGAGTACAACATTTCACCCTCAGACGGATGGGCAGTCCGAACACACTATTCAGATACTGGAGGATATGCTTCGTGCGTGTGTGATAGATTTGGAGGGTGCTTAGGATCAGTTCTTACCACTTGCGGAGTTTGCTTACAACAACAGTTGCCAGTCAAGCATTCAGATGGCTCCGTATAAGGCCTTGTATGGTAGATGGTGCTGGTCCCTAGTGGGTTGGTTTGAATCGGGCGAGGCTAGGCTATTGGGTAGAGACTTGGTTTAGGATTCCTTGGAAAAGGTTAAGTTGATTTAGGATTGACTTCTTACAGCCCAATCTAGACAGAAGAGTTATACGAATCGGAAGGTTCATGATATCGCATTCATGGTTGGTGAGCGGGTATTGCTCCAGGTTTCGCCTATGAAGGGTGTGATGAGGTTCAGGAAGAAGGGCAAGTTGAGCCCTATGTATATTGGGCCTTTTGAGATTCGTGAGAGAGTTGGTGAGGTGGCTTACAAACTTGCACTACCACCTAGTCTCTCTACGGTTCATCCGGTATTCTATGTTTCCATGCTTCGAAAATATCACGGAGATCCGTCTCGTGCGTTGGACAAGGATCTATCTTATGTTGAGGAACTAGTGGCTATTTTGGATAGGCAGGTTCGAAAGCTGAGGTCAGAATATTGCTTCCGTGAAGGTTCAGTGGAGGGGTCATCCGGTCGAGGAGGCGACTTGGGAGACCGAGCATGATATGCATAGCTATTATCCACACTTATTCACCAGCTTAGGTACTTTTTCTAACTCCGTTCGAGGACGAACGTTTGTTTTAGAGGTAGAGAATGTGATGACCCAAAATGTCATCTTTAAATTTAATAATTAATTTTGTATTCTAAGACCTCGAAAAACACTATTTATCATTCCTCGACTTGCGTGCACAGTCCATAAAATTTTCTGGAAAGTTTTCAGGTGAAAAATGAATTAAAATGTGAATTAGAGCTTTAAAACTCAACTGAGTTGACTTTGGTCAATATTTTGAGCAAACAAACTCGGATCAGTGTTTTGATAGTTCTGGTAGGTCCGTATCGTGATTTGGGACTTAGCCGTATGCCCGGAATCAAATTCCGAGGTTCCTAGCCCGAGATATGGAATTTAGATGAAAAATTAAAAGTTTAAGTTCAAATAGTGACCGGATGTCAAATTATGTGCAAACGACTCCGGAATAGAATTTTGATATTTCCAACAGCTCCGTATGGTGATTTTGGACTTAGGAGCATGATCGGAATTTTATTTGGAAGTCCGTAGTGGAATTAGGTTGGAAATGCCAAAAGTTAAATTTTTGGGAAGTTTGACCGGGGGGTTGACTTTTTGATATCGAGGTCGGAATTCGATTCTGGAAATGGTAATAGGTCTGCTATGTCATTTATGACTTGTGTGCGAAATTTGAAGTCATTCCGAATTGATTTGATGTGTTTCGGCACAAGATATAGAATTTGAAAGTTCAAAGTTCATAGATTTTGATTTGAGGTACGATTCATCGTTTTAATGTTGTTTGATGTGGTTTTAAGCCTAGGCTAAGTTCGTATTGTATTTTGGGACATGTTGGAATAATTGGTTAAGGTCCCCGAGGGTCTCGAGTGGATTTCGAAAGGTAAAGAAAATGGATTTCGGACAAATAGGGTTGCTGGAAATTTGCACAAATTTTGCGAGAAGTTTCTGGTGCATGGAGCCATTTTTGGAAGCTTATATCTCGCAATTCATAAGGAATAGGAAACTTTTCAAAACATGAAATTTGTATTCGTTTGATTCTTGTTTCCATAAAGTTAAACCATTCATTATTTGGACATTTGTACAGAAAGTTATGATGGATTAAATGAAGGCTGGTAGAGCAGTTTTGCCAGAAATTCTGATACGTGCAGTCGAACTTGGAAGCTTATATCTCGCAATTCATATGGAATCAGAATATTTGCAAAACATAAAAGTTGTAGTTGCTTGATTCTAGTTTTCATAAATTTAAACCATTAAATATTTAGACATTTGTACAGAGTGTTATGATGGATTTAATGAAGGCTGGTAGAGCAGTTTTGCCAGAAATTCTGATGCGTGGAGCCAAGTGTGGAAGCTTATATCTCGCAATTAATAAGGAATCGGAACATTTGCAAAATATAAAAGTTGTAGTAGTTTGATTCTAATTTCTAGAAACATAAACCATTAAATATTTAGACATTTTTATAGAAAGTTATGATGGATTAAATGAAGGCTGGCAGAGCAGTTTCGCCAGAAATTCTGATGCATGGAGCCGCCTTTGGAAGCTTATATCTCGCAATTCATAAGGAATCGGAAAATTAACAAAACATGAAAGTTGTAATCGTTTGATTTTACTTTCCATAAAGTTAAACCATTCATCATTTGGACATTTATACATAACGTTATGATTGATTGAAGAAAGTCTAGTAGAGCAATTTTTGATTGACTTTTAGTGACGAAAAATGGACTTTTAGTGACGGAAAATGGACTTTTTGTGACGGATGGGCAGAAACTTAAGGACCAAAAATGGTTATTTCCTTCATTTCGTTTTGGATTTTTGGAGCATGGTTCTTGGACGATTTTTGGACGATTTTCATGGGAAAACATTGGGATATGAGTCGATCGGAGTCGGAAAATCGAGAAAAAAGCATAATACTTGGTTAAATTAGAGCAAGTCGAGGTAAGTGACTTGTCTAACTTTGTGTGGAAGAAATTCTCCTAGGATTGATAATTGTAATGTATGGAAAGTCGTGAACACGAGGTGACGAGTGTGTACACGGACTAAATGTGAAAGATTATATTTTAAATTATGTAGATCATTGTTGCGCATTAATTAAATTATTTTATTTTATTATATTATTCATTATTGATTTAATATTTATATTTTTAAATTTGCTTGACCTTTTCGTGCTAATTGTTTAATCTGTTTAGTTGGAACTTGGTTTCTTTTATTCTGTGCATTATTTGAAGGTTGATTTTTTTAAATTAAATATTATTAATATGAAGTATTTGACATTTTTAAACTTGATATTGAAGCAACGTATTAAAGATTTTGAAATATTATTTTCCTGAATTATTTACTCCTGAATATATTTGTAAGATTTTCGTACTCATTTTGATGGAGCAGTGAGCTCTTTATTGTGAAAAACTATTATTGTTGAATTATTTTGACATGAGCCGTGAGCTCTTTATGGAAAAATACTATTGTTGAGATATTTTGACATGAGCCGTGAGCTCTTTATTGTGAAAAAATATTATTGTTGAATTATTTTTACATGAGCCGTGAGCTCTTTTTTGTAAGATTTTCGTACTCATTTTGACATGAGTCGTGAGCTCTTTATTGTGAAAAAATATTATTGTTGAATTATTTTGACATGAGCCGTGAGCTTTTTATTGTGAAAAAATATTATTGTTGAGTTATTTTGACATGAGTCGTGAGCTCTTTATTGTGGAACAATATTGTTGATGAATTATTTTGGCAAGTTAAATTATTTGAGCACCTGAGGTGCAAATTGTGATATATTGTGATATTGATACGCATGCGGTGGTATAAGGTATATGTATTGAAACGCATGCGGTGAGATAAGGGTGGCTTGATATGCGTGGCTAATAGGGAAGAACTACTAGAAGTCATGCGGTGTGATAAGGATGGCTAAAATGCGGGATGCTATTTCGAAAAAAATATTTTCTTTAAAATAAATTATGAAGGCTCCCGCGGTGAGATAAGGAAATGAGATATTGTGAATTTGTTTATGATTTGGGACTACGAGGCGGTACCTCGGGAGTGCCCTTGTTGATATTGATTTATGGCCGCAGTTGCCTTTGATTATTGTTGTGATTTTCTTAAAGTTGAAAAGAATTCTGTTTTGTTTCCACGAGGTATTTATTTGCCATTATTTGATGTAATTAAATGTGACATACTACTTGATTCATTTTCATTGTCATTTTATCTTATAATATTGTTTAAACATTTTACCATGCCATTATTTATTCTCTAGTAGGGCCTGACCTGACCTCGTCACTACTCTACCGAGGTTAGGCTTGGCACTTACTGGATACCGTTGTGGTGTACTCATACTACGCTTCTGCACATCTTTTTGTGCAGATCCAAGTACGTCTTATCTAACCATACATAAGTAAACTAGCTGTCTGAGTCCCCTTCTATCTTAATATGTTTTCTTCCTAATTTGCTTTAGACTCTGATGTATAGAGACATAGAGAATAAATTCTTAGAAGCTTGTGACTTATTTCTATCGGGTTTTGGGAGTTGAAATTGTTTGAATTATAGTTTATTTATTTCAGATATTTATTATTATTCCGCATTGATAGGCTTACCTAGTCTTAGAGACTAGGTGTCATCACGACATCCTACGGAGGAAATTTGAAATCGTGACACCAAGAACTTTCTAGATAGATCTAGGTGATATTTATCTTGGAATATTCTCCTTATATTCCTAGTCTATTTCCTCCATTAAGTTGAACACAAAACTTAAAAATACTGTAATTTAACGTGTTAATTATATAGTAAGTAATTGTGGATTAGTTAATACTCCCTCTGTTTCAATTTATGCGAATCCATTTGATTGGGCACGGAGTTTAAGAAAAGAGAGAAGATTTTTGAACTTGTGATGTAAAATGAGGCACATATTTTTTGTGTGGCTATAAATCAT
Source organism: Nicotiana tabacum (assembly GCF_000715075.1). Taxonomy (NCBI): domain Eukaryota; kingdom Viridiplantae; phylum Streptophyta; class Magnoliopsida; order Solanales; family Solanaceae; genus Nicotiana; species Nicotiana tabacum. The sequence goes on along the minus strand of NC_134094.1, from coordinate 6,870,664 downwards.
TGTATAAAGATAAATTGTTTCCAAATAAGGAAAGGGTCATTCTTTTTGGTACGGACTAAAAAGAAAATAGGTTCACATAAATTGAAACGGAAGGAGTAGTAAATTTAGTACTTTATTTGTTTTGTGATAGACATAGATAAATGCTTTGGTAAAAATAAAGAGTGAAATATATAGAGGACTGTATTTGCTAGGAAAATTCATGTTCCCTAAACTCCGTAAAATTTACTAATAATCACAAAATAACATAAATCCAAATATCTGGCCTCCTTATATGACCAATCCGTTGTATACATTGATCTCTGCTTTATTATTATTATTATTATTATTATTATTATTATTATTATTATTATTATTATTATTATTATTAACTCCAATTAGCTTCTTATATTAGTCTAATTATCAATCAATAAGGAATGACACTTGCTTGTCCATGTGATAATTATCTTCTACTTAACAAATACCTTGGGAGTAAATGTTGGCATATTTTCCAAAGAAAGGTACGTGGATTTATGAGGGCACAAAGAGAGATAAGATATAGAAACAATTAAACATAATATTTTTCGGAAAATATTTTTTAATTTTCTCATATTTAATTGGATTAAATATTTTAAAAAATATTTTTCTTATGAACTTATCTTCATTCAATTTACGAAAAATATTTTCAAAAATATTTTTCAAAACTTTTTTTCAACCTTTCCTGCCCTAATCTAGATTCCTGCCGATCCCCACCAACCCACCCTATTCAATCTCCTTTTTGGCTCACCTAACTACAAACACCACTTCAGAATTAAATGACTCCCCCAATTGCAGAGAAGGAAATGAACCACTTGGCCCACTCCAGATAACGACGTCTTAAAAAATAAATATTCAAATAAAATATTCATACTAAAATACCTTAATAATTTTTCATACCCAATAACAAAGAATTTGAAAAATAAATTAATCATATTTTGGCTGTAATTATAAGGCAATAACATCTTCCTTTTATTTTTTTACATACCAATAGCAAACTTTGGCAAAATATGAATGTGAAATATCATGTGGAGATCTTTTGGTAGTTATCTAATGAAATAAGTTGGAAGTTTCCAAAATATTTTTTCTTTTTGCATCTGCCTTTGACTCAAACTGATGCTCCTCGTCCGACATTTTCTTTTTGTAGTTATCTAATGAAATAAGCTCGAAGTTTCCCAAATATTTTTCTTTTTGCATCTGCCTTTGACTCAAACTGATGCACGTCGTCCTACATTTTCTCCAAAGGAGCTTCGAGATTGATGAAAAATCGTGAACACAAACAAAAGAAGGCAAAACAAAGGCGAAGGGAGGCAGTGAGCGCGTGGGCTGCTTGTATATGCTTGTGTAAGTCGGAAAGTTTTGGGCTTTACATATTCTTTTTAGGGTTATTTTTTATGATGATTAATTTTGAACCGTTGATTTAAGTTGTCTGTGGAAAGATATTTCATTTCCCGTATGTGTTCTGCGTTGAAACGACGCTGTATTATTTTATTTTCAGTTTTATAAGGGACAATATTGGCCAAAAACTCTAACTAGTAAGGGTAGCATGGGCCCAATAATACTATGCTTAGGTTGTGCTAATTAGTATGTGTAAATTTTCTTCTTCATTTATATGAACATGTAATATAAAATTTTACTTAAAATATCAAGTTATTAAAATAGTTATGGATAGTTTCTTAGACGATGCTATTTATCGTTTAATATAAGTGCTTTTAAATTTTTGACACATCTATTAAGAGAATCATTTAATAATATTAATATAATCGTTATTTAACTAAGTTATCCTTTATATCTTCTTTCAATTAGTCTTTGTATATCATCATATTTTGTAAATCATTTATTGGTTCAAGGATAGTTTGAAAAAATACTAATTATTGCCTTCTTGGATTTTCAAAGTCATAATTACCTTTGCCAAATTAATTTAGCTAAAATAAAATGTATTTTTGATCATAGGGAAGTTCATGAAAACTACCATGTAATGCCTCAAAAGCCTATATATATATAGGTTGAATTAGTCCCTATTGAATCAAAGTTGCATGGTCTAGTATTGCATAGTGAATGCTAATTTCCTTTATCAAAAATACCAAAAGACCACGAAAATGATACATTTCTTAATTAGTACAAATGTCACATATAGCACATAATTTAAAGATAGTGTTAATTCATCGTATTAATTACAAGGCAAAGGCAGTAGTTAAAAAGATTGATATGTGTGCAACACTAAATAGATAAATTGCATGTTATAACCTATTGTAGATTTTTTTTCTTTTTGAGTTTAATTTGTTAGGCTGTGATTTTTTTGTTATGTGACTTTCTCGGTTTTTTCCTTCCGAGTTAAATGGTTAGTTTGCGATTTTATTTGATGTTAGGTTTATTAAGGGGGCCGGGTTGGATTTAGTTTTCTCATTAATTAGCTTTTGATTTTCTTCAAATTTAGATTTTTGGATTCTTTCTTTTTTGGTGTTCTTAATGGTTGGATTGTGATTTTTGATGGATTTTGGATTTTGATAGATTTTGATTTACTTGAAATTTGGATTCTTTGGTTACTATCTGATTATATCTGGTCAAAAGAGGATACCAAGTTGCTTTGGTATTTTGTTACACATTCTCTACCTTTCTTTTAAATGGTATACAAGATTAAAATATTTTTTAAAATTTTAATAACCTTTATTGTATATTTACCTTTTAACTTAAATATTATCAAATTTATATTCCATTCTTAAAAATTGAAATAGCATAATCCGGATTGCCATCTTTTATGACAAATATGTTTTCTAGACAAAACAGTATAAAAACATTAATATTTTAGGAAATCAGATAAAAATTTGAACAAGCAATTTTCAGTAATTAATGGTGCTGCAAGTTAAAACATTATTGCATAGTTCAGTGGGTGCGATGGAGATGGTGGCAAATCGTTATGTTGAACACTTTTTGAGGATTATTTCTATTGAAATAATAATTACTCAATTTCTTATTTTCAAATAGAATTTATGTGCAAACACAACTTTAACTTTCAATTATATTTTTTTCCTTTAAGTAATTTATTTTTCAACTTTGTCAAATATTTGTCCAAATGCCAACAATAAACTATATTTTTTTATGTTATGTAAATTAAAAATAAAGTTAGTAACACAAATAGCCATAAAATTAAATAGGAATATCAATGTAGTAGTATGACAAAAACAACGTATATATAAATTACAATGGCTAATATAAAACTGTAATTACTTTTTTAGCGACCGTGGCTATCAAATGGGCCCCATGTCTATCAAAGATTTGTATACTTTGAAGTGAATAAACATAAGAGTTTGTTGGGACCCATCTCCAGAAGAAGGCTTTGGGATAATTAAATGGCGATGTATTGATTGAGATAAGGCAAAGGTCCAATTCGGTTCTAGTCGCTCAAATATCTCTATGGCAGCGACAGTAAGATGCCTTGTTATCCAATTACATTGCTCCATTTAATGATACATTACCCGAATGCCCTTGAAGTGCCAAGCAAGCATGTTGACCTCCTGTGTGCTTATTCCCCCTTATTGATAATAATACACTGTAAATTAATATTTAGTTTTTAAAGACACCTTCCGATCATCGGCTTATATTTCTATATTACTAGTTTTATAATACGCGCATTGTACGTGTACTCTATCTCAATAGATAAAAGAACTTTAAAAAATCACATAAATATAACTAAAAATTATGTTTGAGCTATTTCTAAAATAAAAGTGTATGCTTAGATTGCTCCATAAAGATTTTATCCAAGTTATTCGAAAGGAAGTCGATAAAGATTCATGTCTTATAACATGAGATACAAATATGTTAAATTGTGTCTCACCCGATATCTCGTTAGGAATACATTTCTTCTATTATTTCATCCTCATTTCTTTATGTTTGCATTTTAACCAATTTAATTCTGATTTAATTTTGATTTTAACCAATTTAATTCTGATTTTAACCAATTTAAAACTATAAATGATTTTGTTTTATTTTCTGATTTGTTTCATCGCCAATATCTTTTCATGATAAAGAATTTTTGTATTCTAAGATTGTGTAAACTTGAAAAATTATTTTACCTATATGATGGATTTGGAAGAATGAAATTCAATTATTTTGCTAATCAGTTAATTGAAATACTTATTATTCTTTAAAAAGATTAACAGAAATAATATAAAGGATTCAAATTCTCAATATTAGATCATACCATATATTAAGTATTTATTTATAACAATTTTTATCCACACAAAAAATCTATTTTCAAATGATAAATATTCGAACTTTTGCACTTTATGTTTGTCGAAGCGTTAGTGTAAATACTTTTGTTAATCACTTTTTTTTCCTTTCTCTTTGACATTATTAATATTTATATATTTGATTATGTTTTAAAATCTATAGTAATATTTATATCTAAGCAAATTATTGATCGAGGAATAAAAATAATAGTTAGTGGACCAATCTCACATTGACTACTCAGAGCATTTACAATTTAATTACGAATTGGGATAAACGAACAAGTAAAATGTTTCCTCTTTCTTTAATCTTTTCTTTATTTTATTTTGTTTACGTAATAATTGCTCACCTAAAATTTAGCACAATTAAACAATCTCTTTTGAGCTTATAAATAACATTTAATTAGATACAATTTATAGTCATAAAGATTTCAGTTTTATTCAATCGTACTTTAATTCTAGCATTTATATAAGGTAAGATTTTAATGGTTTTAAAGTAATGAAAATATAAGGACTTCTCACTTAATTAAAATAAGTAAAGGTTAACTAAATAAAATTTAATTTAATTTTAAACTCCTAAATATTAGCTAGAAGAATAATTAAATGACTATTTTGTCTAGTGTGAATAATCAAATGACTATTTTGTCTAGTAGTTTCGTGCTTTTAATATAGTATAGATAGAGATAAATACTAGCTAACTTAACTATTATATTAGTTTAATGACATTAGGTTTTTGCAATTAAAAATTAATGCATTTTTTCCATGTCAATTGCTTTAGAATGATTCTTATAATTATTAAGAAATTAAAATTATTATTCATTCATATAAATTATTTACTAAAAATTTACGTGCAATGTATGTAATTTATGCTAAATATTGAACGACTAAAATATCCATGAGATATTGATCGATTTTTATAACCTTAAATATTTGTATAATTTAAGGATATAATTGTAAATAACATAATACTTAAATTCTTTTTCGATTTAAACTAAACATACCGCAAACCTACTAAGTTGAATTTGGGTCAAATTCTTTTCGGTCTTTATCGTTTTGCGTCTTTGTGATAGTAGCCTACATATTTTCGGACAACATAAAATTCCAATGTCGTCATACCAATCCTACTTGGATTATAACCGGACAAACAAGGTTAGATTCAAATATTTATCTCACATGCAAGTATAAAGAGCAAATGAATTAGAACTCGAGTAATTCAAAAAAGAAATATTATGAAAGAACTGTGAAAAAATTAACATAAATACATTTCCTTATTAATCTATTATTTGGCATGTTTAACAAAACTTACTCATAATTTTTTGAAAGCAATAACTCACTAACACATTACTGAATGTGCATCCTATTCAAATGACTTAATTGTTTAATGTAGGAAAATTATAATAAATCTCATAAATAATTTTAGAAAGGTTTTACAGAAAAGACAAACATTAATAATATGATTTGTTTTTTAAAGCATGCTTTTAATACGACTTTCATTCATTTTGAATTCAACTATTATGTTGATAATATGATTGATTTTTAATTTAAAAGATTGTTGTCGTTTTACTAAGACAATTGCTTTTCAATGAGTTTTCCTTCTTGTATGTAACTTTTAATAAATCTAATTCCTTGTTCTTTCATATATTTATAATAAATTTAATTTTGATATTTTATATATAAATAACCGACTAAACATTTACGTGCAAGATACATACATAAAGACTAGTACTATACTAAAAGTATGAAACCCCTTAGCGAAATATTTTTCATCTTTTATTCCCTTTAAAAATAGAGTACACACTAGATAAAACAGTCATTGAACTCCTAATATTTAGGAGTAATCATTTATGTAACGATCCAATCAGTCATTTTTCTTTCTAGATCCATGTTCCGCTAATTAAGACTCCCCATATGTGTTTTTACTGTTGATGACTTGCAGAGATGGTTGGTTTGGGTTTGGAAAGTTTCGAGTTGAAAGCGGAATACTTAGTTCCTTAATAGTGGCCTAGGATGACCAAGTTTGACTTGGGTCAACATTTTGAGTAAACGACCTTGGAACCGAAATTTGATGATTTCAATAGGTTCATATGATGATTTTGGACTTGGACGTGTCTTCGGATCGAGTTTCGGGTGATCCGGGAGCGTTTTAGCGCTTAATGTTGAAAGTTGGCGCATTGAAGATTTTCAAGTTCTTTAAATTTGGATTGAAGTAGACTTTGGTGTAATAGAGGTCCATTTGAGATTTCGAGCCTGGAAATAGATCCATATGATTATTTGTTACTTGTGCGTAAAATTTGGCGTCATTCCGAGTTGTCTAAGTATGTTTCGACGCATTTGGAGTTGGTTGAAATGAGTTTGAAACTAAGAAGTTGATTAATGAGGTTTTGAGGTACGATTCTTGATTTTGGATCTCTTACCGGCTCTGACAGAATCTCACACAAGCTCTGATACTAATTTGAAGGATTGAAATAACCCGAAAAAGAATTTAGGCACAAGCAAAAAATTCAACAAAGGCTATATAAAATAAATTTATTAAACGAGGGTGAGAACGTAGTGGCGAGCGCATAACACACACTTAAAATTGTGCTCGCTAGTCAAATATAGTATAGTATGATATCGTATCCACATGGATTGAATTTAAGCAGTATTCTCGTAGTTTCTTGCTTGATTGCTATCCAGGAGGATCAACAATTGAGATTTATATGACTAAGAATCTAAATCTATAGCTATTGACTAGTGACTATCGAAACAAGGAATAAGCAATTAAGGTTATCAGTGGGAGAGGATAGGGTTTTGACAGTTTAAGTACAAGATAATTATTCGGGATCTAATTCTAGATAATTTACTTTCAATGTTCAAGTGAGTCTCTCGAATTCACTATATTATTAGTTCAAACGTTTAGCAAAAACTCCTCTCTCGATTAAGTCTTAACCTCACAAGATGAACCAATTTAAGCAATGTGAAGATATGCAAGAATGCGTAGTGGATCGGTCTTTAGAAAAACCTCTCTCGATTATTTTCCTAACTAGGTTTAATCAATATTTTAACTAGCCTCTTTCAATTACTTAGATGAATCTATGAACTCAACCAATAATATAATGCAAAGATATCACAAGTTATGCCTCTTCTCGATTACATGAACTAGTGAATATAGATGCAACAGTTAAATCTTCCAAAAAGATTCAAATACTTAAAAATAGAGTTATAATCCACAAACAATCATCAATACACCAAATCCATCAAAATCCAAATGGAACTACTCTATAGACATGGAGAAATTCTTCACAAATATAATGACCCAACCGGTTATTTTAACTTTTAGAACCCCGTTCCCTAAAATAAGACTTTTTGTAGGTGCTTGTTATGATTTATGACTTGCGGGGATGGTTGGTTCGGGATTTGGAAGTGTTTGATGTGAAATCAGAACACTTGGTTCCTTAAGTTGGCCTTAAAGTGCTATGTTTGACTTCGGTCAACATTTTGAGAAAATGACCCCGGAATAGAATTTTGATGATTCCAACAGCTGCGTATGGTGATTTTGGACTTAGAAGCGTGATCGAAATTTTATTTGGAAGTCCGTAGTAAAATTAGGCTTGAAAAGGCTAAAATAGGAATTTAAAGTTTGAAAGTTTGACCGTGGAGTTGACTTTTTGATACCGGAGTCGGAATCCAGTTCCAAAAATTTTCATAGCTCCATTATGTAATTTATGACTTGTGTATAAATTTTGAGGTCAATCGGAGTTGATTTGATGGGTTCCGACATCGAATGTAAAAGTTGTAAATTCTAAGTTTCATTAAGCTTGAATTGGAGCATGATTCATGATTTTAGCGTTGTTTGATGTGATTTGAGGTTTCAAATAAGTTTGTATGATGTTTTAGGACTTGTTGGTATTTTGGGTTGAGGTCCCGTGGGCCTCGGGTGAGTTTCGGATGGTTAACGGATCAAAAGTAGGACTTAGCTGCTGCAAAAGCTGCTGCAATTTTTCTGCTGGAAATGCTGTCAAAATCGAGCTGCCTGACAAAAATCGAACCCCTGACAGATCGAGCTCCCAAGAACGAGATCCCGAGATCGAGCTCCCGAGATCGAGCTCCCAAGAACGAGCTCCCGAGATCGAACTCCCGAGATCGAGCTCCCGAGATCGAGCTCCCGAGAACGAGCTCCCGAGATCGAGCTCCCAAGATGGAACTAGGCAGATCTGTAAGTTATAAAGCAAAACAGAGGCATTCAACCCATTTGCCATTTTTGACAAACTTGATCTTGAACAGAGGCGACTTTTGACAGATTTTCAAGGAAATACATTTGGGGTAAGTGATTCTAACTCGGATTTGATCAATATACATGAATATATCATTGTTTTCACAATTTAATTAGTGTTTTGAGATTGAAATTTAGAAAAAGTTTAGAAATCTCATAGAAATGAAATTTTGAGATTTCGGTATCGATTCGTAGTCGAATTTAAGTGAAACTAGTATGGTTGGACTCGTAATTGAATGGGTTGTCGGATTTCATAAATTTCACCGGATTTCGAGATGTGGGCCCCGCGGTGAATTTTTAATTAATTTCGGATCTTTTCTTTAAAATGTAGTATTTTCTTATAGAATTGATTTCTATAATATTTAGTGATTGTATCGAATTATTTTGGCTAGATTCGAGCCAGACGGAGTTGGATAATCGTGGAAAAGGCCTTATAGTGGATTAAATTGGAGCAAGATGAGGTAAATCTCTTGTCTAATCTTGTGAGAGGAAAATTACCTCATAGGTGATTAAGATTAAATAATTATTGCTAATTGTGGGGGCTACGTACGCACGAGGTGACGAGAGTCCGTGCGTAGCTACTATTAATACTAAAGTCCAGGTAGTTTAGGACTCAAAGCATGTATTACTTGTGTAAATTGTATTCTTTGATTAATTAATATTAATTGATATATATATGAATATATTGTGAATTGTTTGATAAAGATATTAAAGGATGAAAATCTCATAGGCTTGATTTCTATTTAAATCAATTAATTGTCAAAAAAAATTGTTCTCCTCCCAAATTTATCTTATAATAAACATACTGTCCTTCCGGAGGCACATAAGAAAATGTCCTCCTTTCTTGTGGAGCGGGCCGAACGCCTCGCCAGGATAGATACATCTATGGATCGCGCCGCACGTCCCTCGGCAGTGTACACGACACTCCGGATCGGGCCGTACGTCCTCGGCAGAAATCGTGCTTAATAATAATAATTACACGATACTTTAATAATTTATTTCAGCTTGAGAAGCTAATTAATAAATTGAAAAATCCTTGGAATTTAATGAATTATTATCTCTGCTGATTAAACAAATTATTATAAATTCTGTAAATCATGCTGATTTAAATATTCTAGATATATTTCAGTTATTATTATTGACCCATAGTGAGTGTCAAAGTCGGCCATCTCGTCTCTACCATTTCGAGATTAGGCTTGATACTTACTGGGTACACGTTGTTTACGTACTCATACTACACTTGCTGCACTTTTTGTGCAGGATCTAAGACAGGTGCTAGTGGAGGACCTATCATCACATACCCACGTCATCCTGAGGCATAGTGGTGAGCTGCCTTTCTGAGCCGTTCTGCAGCTACCAATGTCTCTTCTTATATTTATATTCTGTCTATTTCATTTCAGACAGTATTTGGAGTTTTGTATAATCTACTAGATGCTTATGCACTTGCGACACCGGGTCTTGGCATACACACATTGGTAGAAGTTGGTATTTTATTATTTTCTTGGAATAAAAGTTTAACCAATGTACGTATGACTTATTAGTTGGCTTGCCTAACTGTAGTGTTGGGCGCCATCACGACCTATAGGTGAAATTGGGTCGTGACAACATGGTATCAGAGCACTAGGTTCACGTAGGTCTCACAAGTTATGAGCAGACCTAATAGAGTCTTGCGGATCGGTACGGAGACGTCTGTACTTATCTTCGAGAGGCTATATGGTGTTAGGAAACTACCTTTCTTCATATTCTATCGTGCAATTGATGTAGTACTAAATATCCTTCTCTTATTCTCTCACAGATGGTGAGAACACGCTCTAATGAGATTCCAGACCAGGGAAGAGCTACTCCCCCAGTTGCTAGAGGCCGAGGCAGGGCTCTAGCCCGTGGTAGAGGGCGAGGACGTCCCAGGACTATTCCAGTTATGCCGCCAGTGGATCCAGTAGAGAATCCCATTATTGAAGAGCAGGGTGAGGTGCCTGTGGAAGAGCCAGCTCCGGTGGACTTCACATCTGCACCGGGATTTCAGGATGTCATGGGTCGTATGCTGTGATTCATGGATAATATGACTCAGGCCGATTTATTTCCGGCAGATCCAGCCACATCTCAGGCGGGCGGGGGAGCACAGACCCCTACCGCGCAGGCTCATAGACAAGCAGCTGCTATATATCAGACCCAGGGTGCACTACCCATGGGTGGAGTCCAGCCAGTGGCAGCAGCTACACCTGAGCCCAGGCCAGCTGTAGCCGCGAATCCTCAGAAACTATTGGACAGATGGACTAGACTACATCCTCCTATATTCGGGGGTGAGTGACATGAGGATCCACAGGATTTCATTGATCGTTGCAAGGATAGACTGTACAACATGAGGATATTGGAATCCCATGGGGTTGATTTCGCTACTTTTCAGCTAGAGGGTAGAGCCCGTAGATGGTGGCAGTCTTATGCTCTTGGCAGATCAACAGATTCTCCTCTCATGACTTGGGACAGGTTCACCCGTATCTTCTTGGACAGGTATATTCCACCCTCCCAGAGGGAAGAGTTGCGGTTTCAGTTTGAGCAGCTCCACCAGGGTCAGATGTCAGTGACCGATTATGAGGCGAGGTTTTTTGAATTATCTCTCTATGCACTAATGATACTCCCTACTGAGGCGGAGAGAGTGCGAAGGTTTGTAGCCGGTTTACATACTGGTATTCAGGCCACTATGGCTCGAGAGGTTAAGATGGGTACTTCTTATGAGCGAGTTGTAGAGATAGCCCGGAGGATTGAGGGTGTACGTTAGCGGAGCCAAGAGCAGATTATGAGAGATAAGCGGTTCAGGTACTCTGGAGAGTTTAGAGATGCTCTGTCCGGGGGAAGAGGTCAGTTCGTGAGGGGATAGTTCAGCAGACCCCCATATCCAGCACCACCACCTCCTCGAGGTGCTCCAGTGAGACCTTATCTCAGTGTTATCCCAGAGAGTTCTTACCGCCCACCAGCTATTCAGGGTCCTCCCAGTGGGTATTCAGGTCCCCAGGGCCAGACACTTAGTCAGTAGCCCATCGCACCGAAGAGTTGTTACGAGTGCGGGGATCCCAGTCACATACGGAGGTTTTGCCCCAGGCTTCGAGGTAGACCAGTACAGCAGGGTCAGCAGCCTATGCTTACCGGACCAGTTGCTCTACCAGTAGTCCGACCACCCAGAGGTGGAGGACAGGTGGGTAGGGGCCGTCCTAGAGGTGGAGGTCAGCCAGGCGGAGGCCAGACAATTGGCGCTCCAGCTCGATTCTATGCTTTTTTGGCTAGACCAGATGCAGAGGCCTCAGATGCTGTGATTACAGGTATTATTTCTGTTTGTGGCAAAGATGCCTCAGTATTATTTGATCCAGGATCTACGTATTCATATGTGTCATCTCTATTTGCTCCATTCCTGGGTGTTTCTCGTGAGTCCTTGAGTACTCCTGTATATGTGTCCACTCCTGTGGGAGATTCTGTTGTTGTGAACCGGATCTACTGGTCCTGTATTATTACATTCTGTGGTTATGAAACTAGAGCAAATCTTCTATTACTTGAGATGACCGATTTTGAAATTATTCTGGGCATGGACTGGTTATCTCCATATCATGCTATTCTAGATTGTCATGCCAAGACTGTTACCTTGGCTATTCCAGCATTGCCTAAGCTGGAGTGGAAAGGTTCGCCTATTAGTTCATTTAATCGAGTTATTTCTTTTATAAAGGCTCAACACATGGTTGAGAAGGGTTGTTTGGCTTATCTAGCCTATGTTCGGGATACTACTGCAGAGACTCCGGCTATTAATTCAGTGCATGTAGTTCGGGATTTCCCTGATGTATTCCCGTCAGATCTTCCAGGTATGCCACCTGATCGTGATATTGATTTCTGTATTGACTTGGCTTCAGATACCCAGCCTATATCTATCCCACTGTATCGTATGGCTCCGAAAGAATTGAAAGAATTGAAAGAACAACTTGAAGAGTTACTAGCCAAAGGGTTCGTCAGACCGAGTGTATCGCCTTGGGGTGCACCAGTATTATTTGTGAAAAAGAAGGATCGAACAATGCGGATGTGTATTGATTATCACCAATTGAACAAAGTCACTATTAAGAACAAGTACCCGTTGTCGCGTATTGATAATCTATTTGACCAGTTGCAGGGTGCTAGGGTATTCTCTAAGATCGACTTGAGGTCGGGGTACCATCAGTTGAAGATTCGGGATTCGGATGTTCCGAAGACTGCTTTCCGTACTAGATATGGTCATTATGAGTTTTTGGTAATGTCTTTTGGTTTAACTAATGCCCCGGCAACGTTTATGGATCTGATGAACAGGGTATTCATGCCATATATTGATTTGTTTGTCATTGTCTTCGTTGATGACATATTAATCTATTCGCGCAATAAGGAGGAACATGAGCAGCATATGAGATTAGTGCTTCAGACATTGAGGGAACAAAAGCTATATGCTAAGTTCTCTAAATGTGAGTTCTGGCTTGAGTCTGTAGCATTTTTGGGACATATTGTATCGGGCGAAGGTATTAAAGTTGATCCCAAAAAGATTGAGTCAGTTCAAAATTGGCATCGTCCCACTTCGGCGACTGAGATCAGGAGTTTTTCAGGGTTTGGCAGGTTATTATCGTCGGTTCGTGGAAGGTTTTTCATCTATTGCAGCACCTTTGACCAAATTAACCCTGAAGGGTGCCTCATTCCGATGGTCCGATGATTGTGAAGTGAGCTTTCAGAAGCTCAAGACATCATTGACTACAGCACCAGTGTTAGTGTTGCCTTCCGGTTCGGGGATGTATACAGTGTATTATGACGCTTTGTGCATTGGCTTGGGTTGTGTATTGATGCAGGAAGGGCAAGTTATTGCATATGCTTCACCTCAACTGAAGCCCCACGAAAAGAATTATCCGGTACATGATTTGGAGTTAGCTGCGATTGTTCATGCTCTTAAGATTTGGAGGCATTATCTTTATGGGGTGTCTTGTGAAGTTTACACTGATCATCGTAATTTGCAGCATTTGTTCAAGCAGAGGGACCTAAATTTGAGACAGCGTAGATGGCTGGAGTTACTAAAAGATTATGATATTACTATCTTGTATCATCCGGGCAAAGCAAATGTGGTTGCAGATGCCTTGGGCAGAAAGGCAGAGAGTATGGGTAGTTTGGCTTTCATTTCAGGAGAGGAAAGGCCATTAGCCTCAGATATTCAGTCCTTGGCTAACAGACTTGTGAGGCTGGACATTTCAGAGCCCAGCCGAGTTCTTGCATGTGTTGTGGCTCAATCTTCATTATTGGAGCAGATCAAGGCTCGCCAGTATAATGACCCACACCTGGTGGTTCTTCGTGAAACAGTACTACGAGGTGATACCAAGGAAGTTACTATTAGAGTGGATGGTGTTCTGCGACTCCAGGATCGTCTGTGTGTTCCTAATATGGATGAACTGAGGAAAAAGATCCTAGAAGAGGCACACAGTTCTCGATATTCTATTCATCCAGGTGCTACTAAGATGTATCGTGACTTGAGGCAACATTATTGGTGGCGACGAATGAAAAAGGACATAGTTGAGTATGTAGCTCGGTGTCTAAATTGCCAGCAAGTTAAATATGAGCACCAGAGGCCAGGTGGCCTACTCCAACAGATGACCATACCAGAGTGGAAATGGGAACAAATTACTATAGATTTTGTAGTTGGGTTGCCGCGGACCTTGAGGAAGTTTGATGCAGTTTGGGTGATTGTTGACAGGTTGACCAAGTCGGCACATTTTATTCCTGTTGTGACTACGTATACTTCAGAGAGGTTGGCCCAGATTTATATTCAGGAGATAGTTCGGTTGCACGGTGTGCCAATTTCCATCATATCAGATAGAGGCCCTCAGTTTACTTCACATTTCTGGAGAGAAGTACAGAGTGATTTGGGGACCCGTGTAGAGCTCAGCACAGCCTTTCATCCGCAGACCGATGGACAGTCAGAGAGGACAATTCAGATTTTGGAGGATATGCTCAGAGCATGTGTGATTGACTTTGGAGGTCAGTGGGATCGTTTCCTGCCTTTGGCCGAGTTTGCTTATAATAACAGTTACCAATCCAGCATCGAGATGGCTCTATTTGAGGCTTTATATGGTCGGCGATGTCGTTCACCTATCGGATGGTTTGAGCCAGGTGAGGCTAAGTTATATGGTACTGATTTGGTAAGGGATGCCTTGGAAAAGGTAAAGTTGATTCAGGAGCGACTTCGTACAGCACAGTCCAGACAAAAGAGTTACGCGGATCAGAAAGCGCGTGATATATCATTTATGGTAGGTGAAAAAGTTCTCTTGAAGGTTTCGCCGATGAAGGGAATTATGAGATTCGGGAAGAAGGGCAAGTTGAGCCCAAGGTTTATAGGCCCATTTGAGGTATTGAAACGAGTTGGGAAGGTTGCTTATGAGCTTGCCTTGCCTCCCAGCCTATCGGGAGTTCATCCAGTTTTTCACGTATCTATGCTCCGAAAGTATCATGCCGACCTATCATATGTGTTAGACTTCAGCACAGTTCAGCTAGATAATAGCTTGGGTTATGAAGAGGAGCCAATTGCCATTGTTGATAAACAGGTTCGCCAGTTGAGATCCAAGAGGATTTCTGCAGTAAAAGTCCAGTGGAGGGGCCAACCAGTCGAGGAAGTGACTTGGGAGACCGAGGAAAACATGCGGAGCAGATATCCAGACTTATTCAGCACTTCAGGTATAATTCTAAACCCATTCGAGGATGAATGTTTGTTTAAGAGGTGGAGAATGTAATGACCCAACCAATTATTTTAACTTTTAGAACCCCGTTCCCTAAAATAAAATTTTCCGTAGGTTGTTGTAATAATTTCTTACTTGCGGGGATGGTTGGTTCGGGATTTGGAAATGTTTGAGGTGAAACTGGAACACTTGGTTCCTTAAGTTGGCCTTAAAGTGCTATATTTGACTTCGGTCACATTTTGAGAAAACGACCCCGGAATAGAATTTTGATGATTCCAACAGCTCCGTATGGTAATTTTGGACTTAGGAGCGTGATCGAAATTTTATTTGGAAGTCCATAGTGAAATTAGGCTTGAAATGGCTAAAATAGGAATTTAAAGTTTGAAAGTTTGACCGGGGAGTTGACTTTTTGATACCGGAGTCGGAATCCAGTTCCGAAAATTTTCATAGCTCCATTATGTAATTTATGACTTGTGTGTAAAATTTGAGGTCAATCGGAGTTGATTTGATGGGTTCCGATATCGAATGTAGAAGTTGAAAATTCTAAGTTTCATTAAGCTTGAATTGGAGCATGATTCATGATTTTAGCATTGTTTGATGTGATTTGAGGTTTCAAATAAGTTTGTACGATGTTTTAAGATTGTTGGTGTTTTGGGTTGAGGTCCCGAAGGCCTCGGGTGAGTTTCGGATGGTTAACAGATCAAAAGTAGGACTTAGCTGCTGTAATTTTTCTACTGGAAATGCTGTCAAAATCGAGCTGCCTCACAAAAATCGAACCCTTGATAGATCGAGCTCCCGAGATCGAGCTCCCAAGAACGAGCTCCCGAGATCGAACTCCCGAGATCGAGCTCCCGAGATTGAGCTCCCAAGATCGAGCTCCCGAGAACGAGCTCCCGAGATCGAGCTCCCGAGATCGAGCTCCCGAGATCGAGCTCCCAAGAACGAGCTCCCGAGATCGAGCTCCCAAGATTGAGCTCCCAAGATCGAACTGGGCAGATCGAGCTCCCAAGATTGAACTGGGCAGATCGAGCTCCCAAGATCGAACTGGGCAGATCTGTAAGTTATAAAGCAAAAGAGAGGCATTCAACCCATTTGCCATTTTTGACAAACTTGATCTTGAATAGAGGCGACTTTTGATAGATTTTCAAGGAAAGACATTTGGGGTAAGTGATTCTAACTCGGATTTGATCAATATACACGAATATATCATTGTTTTCACAATTTAATTAGTGTTTTGAGATTGAAATTTAGAAAACGTTTAGAAATCTCATAGAAACGAAATTTTGAGATTTCGGTATCGATTCGGAGTCGGATTTGAGTGAAACTGGTATGGTTGGACTTGTAATTGAATGGGTTATCGGATTTCATAACTTTCGCCGGATTCCAAGATGTGGGTCCCGCGAGCGAATTTTTAATTAATTTCGGATCTTTTCTTTAAAATGTAGTATTTTTTTATAGAATTGATTCCTATAATATTTAGTGATTGTATCGAATTATTTTGGCTAGATTCGAGCCAGACTGAGTTGGATAATCGTGAAAAAGGCCTTATAGTGAATTAAATTGAAGCAAGACGAGGTAAGTCTCTTGTCTAATCTTGTGAGGGGGAAATTACCTCATAGGTGATTAAGATTAAATAATTGTTGCTAATTGTGGGGGCTACGTACGCACGAGGTGACGAGAGTCCGTGCGTAGCTACTATTAATGCTAAAGTCCGGGTAGTTTAGGACTCAAAGCATGTATTACTTGTGTAAATTGTATTCTTTGATTAATTAATATTAATTGATATATATATATATGAATATATTGTGAATTGTTTGATAAATATATTAAAGGATGAAAATCTCATAGGCTTGATTTCTATTTAAATCAATTAATTGTCAAAAGAAATTGTCCTCCTCCCAAATTTATCTTATAATAAACATACTGTCCTTCCGGAGACACATAAGAAAATGTCCTCTTTTGGAGCGGGCCGAACGCCTCGGCAGGATAGATGCATCTATGGATCGCGCCGCACGTCCCTCGGCAGTGTACACGACACTCTGGATCGGGCCGTACGTCCTCGGCAGAAATCGTGCTTAATAATAATAGTTACACGATACTTTAATAATTTATTTCAGCTTGAGAAGCTAATTAATAAATTGGAAAATCCTTGAAATTTAATGAATTATTATTCTTGCTTGTTTATGGAATTAATTGTTACTCCTGTAAATGAGATTTAAATTGATAAATTAGAATTTTTCTGAATTGAAGGAATTTAATTAATATATTGAGAATTGTTACATTTGAAGGAATTTGATTATCTCTGCTGATTAAACAAATTATTGTAAATTGTGTAAATCATGCTGATTTAAATATTCTAGATATATTTCAGTTATTATTATTGACCCATAGTGAGTGTCGAAGTCGGTCATCTCGTCTCTACCACTTCGAGATTAGGCTTGATACTTACTGGGTACACGTTGTTTACGTACTCATACTACACTTGCTGCACTTTTTGTGCAGGATCTGAGACAGGTGCTAGTGGAGGACCTATCATCACATACCCACGTCATCCCGAGGCATAGTGGTGAGCTGCCTTTCTGAGCCGTTCTGCAGCTACCAGTGTCTCTTCTTATATTTATATTCTGTCTATTTCATTTCAGACAGTATTTGGAGTTTTGTATAATCTACTAGATGCTCATGCACTTGTGACACCGGGTCTTGGCACACACACATTGGTAGAAGTTGGTATTTTATTATTTTCTTTGAATAAAAGTTTAACCAATGTACGTATGACTTATTAGTTAGCTTGCCTAACTGTAGTGTTGGGCGCCATCACAACCTATAGGTGAAATTGGGTCGTGACAACAAATATAACTAAAGTATAGAAAAATATAAATTCAATCCAAACCCGGATCTTGAGTGAGGAAAGAATGATGAAATCCTTGTGCTTGTGTTCTTCCAACTCCTCCTTAGCCTCCTTAGGTCGAAAATGTATCAAAAGTCCCGAAAATAGTATTTTTCGTGTATTTAAGCCATCCCCCAATAAATTCAGGACGAAAATATCCCTTTTTAGTGGAAACGGGAAGATACTCTAATATTTTTGTACTACCCGCATGCTTGTATAAAATTTCAGAACGATGTGAAAAATCATTTCTGGGCATAATTTGCATTATCGCGCCTCCCCATGCGGCGCCCCATGCTGCGCGGTTGTGCTTGTTTCTTCGAGTAACTTTGTTTCTCCAAATTTTGACATCCAGACGTGGTCCTCGACCCCCGGACGCGATCTTGTTTTAATCCATTGGGCTTCTATTCAGACTTCAAAGCTCCAAATAGCTCGAATTTGCTCCGCGATATCTAAATAACTCGTACTCACTCCTACACGGCATAAAATACACAATAAGTACAAAATACTACTAATTAAAGCTCAACATAAGCAAAGTGTAGTAAATTAAAGTGCAATTAGTGACTAAAACACGAGTTTCTAGCCTACCATCACGTGGTTGGAGTTTTTTCACAACTCATAAACTCTTGAATCTCACTACATCGTAACTACCTCTCCACAATGGAAAATATATAGTAACACCCCTATTTATAATACTACAAACCTAATTTGACTAGACTAACAAAACCTATTCCACTATGAATTTGGTAAATAAAATCTAACTAGACATAAATTAAATAAACTAGTAAATACCAAATCCTAGACGACTTAGGAATTTTAATTAATCTTGGTTTAATTTCCAACATTGAATATGATCACTATTGGAAGGATATTTAGTGTTCCAATCTTGAATAACGTCCAATTTGAGTCTTTGCAAATATAAAAGTTAAATCAATTGATTATCCATTAATTATTCATTTTTAAGTGGATAGTATGAATTTTATCCATATTTGATCCATTTTAAAAAAGTTCATTATTCAACTCATATTTTAGTAAATAATATAGATATATTATATGTTTCATCTATTTTGCCACCATTACTACTATGCACTACCCGTAAAATTAATGCTAAATTGGTGAAGGCTCTCCACTAAGAGTGGCATTTCATTTTCAACTTTGGGGTTAGTTCGACATTTTGATCTTTCAACTTATGTGGAAGACGTGACACTTTTTTTGCTACTATAGTTCAATCATTTGTTGCATCACATCTCATTATGGTATTGGTTTATCTTCATTTTCCCCCATATATTTCAATATATATCTTTTTTGCTTTAGATGAAATATTACAAGAATATAGTAAATATTTCAAGTATGATACAATTTATTTGCAATCGATACTAAACATTTTTTCTAATAATCTCTTTCATTGAAAGACATACAAAATTAAAATCGAGATAAAAACTGATTTTATAACATATAAATTCACAATTCTTCACATGATCAAGTTTCTTTAAAAAAAAAAACTAAAAAAAGCAATGCAAGTAATTAGGAAAAAACTATTTAAAAAGTTAATTATATAAAAACTTTCAAATTGCCAACGAATGATGAAAACGTTCTGAAATACTTTTATGTAAGATCTTTAAAAAAACAAAATAGTCATGTGGTTATCAAATGGCCCCAGGATTTTTAAAGAGTTGTATAACACACATGGCTATCACAAAATTCGATTTTCTCTTGCCAAATGATAAACAATGAGTCAGCTGGGACCCACGTATTTCATCAAATTTGAGACTCCAACAACAAAAATCACTCATTCTTTTCAACTTGCAATTTTGGGGGAGTTTTTGTTCCGCTTGCTACTATTTCGATTTTAGGTTATCTTGCATCTCATCTTCTTTTTTTCGGAGACGAAATTGATCAAGACTAATTTGCAAAATAAAAAAATTGAAGTCTCTTTGAGTAATTTTTTTTGGTACTTACATACAAAAAGAAGTATGTATACGGGTGAAATCGAGCTAGTAGTGTATTCTAGCCTCCGGCATGGTAAGTCGGGCTCGAGACATGGCAATAGAGGACTGAAGATCGACACCAAGTCCCACTTGACTAGAACCCGGAGACAGAATACATGCCTTCGAAAATACCAAGGCCGTGATTCCGGAATCGGTCCTGGCCTCAAACGACCTCGAAGAAATATTGTCGGCGTAACCAATAAAAGATCGAAATATCTGTGACCGTCCAGATATTATGGCGGGAATCACGACACATATTGATAAGGAACCATCAATCCGTAAATCAAGAGATTTTTTTTACCTTTTATAGAATTGTACCTAAAGTAGGACTCCTCTACTATATAAAGGGGGTCTGATAGTTCAAAACACACATTGTAACATACATTCAAAAGCAATATATCATTATTTTCTCTTTTAGCTCTTATTCATCTGTCTCTTGAGACCGATCAAAGTGCATCCGATTCGAGAACGACTGATCTTCCAAGACTAAAATTGTGCAACTCGTGTGGTTTGAATTTACTTTGTTATTATTTATTTCAATTGCAACTTAATTTATCACTTTGTGTCAAATAAATCCACATATCCTTAAAATCACTTACAAATATAATTATCATCCGATTTTGAGGATAAATAGTTTGGCGCCGACCGTGGGGATGAGGCTAATAGTGGATATTTGATACAAATTTTTATAACACACATTACTTTACACTTATTCTTTGGAGTGTCTCTAATTTCAGGTTAAAGCTCAAAATGTCAAACTCCCAGTCAGCACCTCTACATGTTGACGATGAGTCCGATCATCACGGCGAAAATAACAACATAGTACCCAGTGGTGAAATACCACCTGTTGATCCCATCGGAATTTCCGTCGCTGACCAAACTGACGCCAGCTCGCATATGGTCATCAACGCAAATCTACCTACCGACCCCGAGAATAGCGTCCGTGGAGAAGCCCGATCAGCAGCCCGAAACACATAAGACATTGGAGGGGACAATATCAATTTATGGGTGATTTTCGAAATGTTACAGGCTCAACAGGCGGCGATAGCCTAGTTATAGAACCAAAGCTGTGCACCGAGCAGAATTGAACCTGATCCATCCCATGAATTCACCCACAGAAACAAACCGGTCGCAGAGAGGCTGAATGAAAATGAGTCGGGGACCAACCCCAAGATCATAAAGATGCTCGATGAACTGACAAAACGGGTGGAATCAAGGAAAACAAAATCAAAGCTAATGACAAAAAGGTGGAAACCTAAAAATTCCAGGGTCAACCAAATTCCAGGAGCACCGACGATATTAAAAGGCCTGGATTCCAAGAAGATCGTTCAAAAACCTTTTCCTCCGAGCGTGGCTCCAAATTCGATACCTAAGAAGTTCCGCATGCCCGAAATTCCTAAGTATAATGGAATGACCGACCCAAATGAGCATGTGACCCCCTATATATGTGCCATCAAAGGGAACGACTTGGAGGATGAAGAGATCTAGTCTGTCTTGTTGAAAATGTTTGGGGAGACCCCTATCAAAAGGAAATATGATATGGTATCACAACTTACCTCCTAATTCGATTGACCCGTTTGCTATGCTTACAGATTCCTTCGTACAAGTACGTGCCATGGCTATCAAGGTCGAGACCAGGAAGTCAGACCTTTTCAAAGTAAAACAGAAAGATAATGAGATGCTCAAGGAATTCGTATCCCGATTTCAAAAAGAACAGATGAATTTTCCCCGGTCGCAGATGATTGGGTCGTTCAGGCTTTCACCCAAGGACTCAACATTCGAAGCTCGTTGGCTTCACGACAGTTAGAACAAAACTTGGTAGAATATCCGGCTGTCACTTGGGCTGATATCCATAACCGGTATCACTAGAAAATCAGGGTCGAAGATGATCAGCTTGGGGCCCCTGCCGGGTCAATATATCCCGTCAGAACCATCGACAGGGTCAAGAGAGACATAAATCGTGAACCGAGATCAAATAGGGATCGATATCAGCCATACAATGGAGACCGAAGAAGCAGTGGGTCCAGGAAGAACCCTATGAGAAGTGAAAGGAGAAATGATCGAGGTCAGAAAAACCAGGGACTCATGAGCAAAAACAGCTTCGACAGGCCCGTCGGGCCTAAAGAAGCACCAAGATTATCAGAGTACAACTTCAACGTCAATGCCGCCGCTATCGTATCTGCCATCGGACACATCAAAGATACCAAATGGCCTCGACCTTTACAGTCTGATCCAGCCCAAAGAGATCCTAATCTAATGTGCAAATATCACGGCACTCTTGGCCACAGAACGGAAAACTGCCGACAATTAAGAGAGGAGTGGCCCGGTAGTTCAACAATGGACATCTCCGAGAGTTCCTGAGTGATCGAGACAAGAACCACTTCAAGAATAGGGATTCTAATAAATAGACCGAACAGAAAGAACCTCAGCACATCATCAACATGATCATCGGTGGGGTCGTCATTCCTCAGGGGCCGATTAATGGTAGGCTAGAAACTCGTATTTTAGCCGTATTTTGCACTCTAATTATTACACTTTACTCGTATTTGAGCTTAAATGATGGCGATTTTTACTTATTACGTGTTTTATGCCATGCAGGATATGATTCTGTGTTAAGAAGATAATTTGGAGCTAAAGCGAATAATTTGAAACTTTGAAGTCTGAGTAGAATTCCAAGTAATTAAATTGGTATCATGTTCGAATGTTGAGGACCGAATACACATGTAAAAGATAGAGGAAAATTATTTAAAGCCATTTAAATGGCCATCATGGCATGGTAACCAAAATGGGGGACAAGGTGACAATATGTCACTATATTCTATGTAGAAATTAAATTCCCCAAGATATGGTCCAATAGGACATTTGACCAATGTTAGGGATTTGCTTTGTTTAGGCAGAAATGCAATTCTCTAATTTTATCCACTGGCACGCCGCATGGGGCGGCGCGGCAGTGCAAATTATGCCCATAAATTGTTTTCAAATTGTTTTGGAACTTTGCACAAGCGTGCCGCATGCCGCTGCGCGGTAGCACAAAAATATTAGAGTAACTTCCCATCTCTGCTAAAAAGGGTAATTTCATTCGGGGTTTATTGGGGGATGACTTAATACACGGGAAAACACCATTTTCGATACTTTTGGAACATTTTCGACCTAAGGAGGCTAAGGAGGAGTTGAAAGAACACAAGCACAAGGATTTAATCATTCCTTCCTCACTCAATATCCGATTTTGGATTGAATTTATGTTTTCCTATACTTTAGTTACATTTGTGAACATTTGTGAAGAATTTCTCCATGTCTATGGAGTAGATCCTTTTGGGTTTGGATGGATTTGGTGTATTGATGATTGTTTGTGTATTATAACTCTATATTTTTTTATGTATTTGAATCGTTTTTGGAAGATTTAATTGTTGCATCTATATTCACTTATTCTTGTAATCGAAAGAGGCATAACTTGTGATATCTTTGCATTATATTGTTGGTTGAGTTCATAGATTCTTCTAAGAAAATTGAATGAGGCTAGTTGAATTATTGATCAAATCTAGTTAGGAGAATAATCGAAAGAGGTTTTCCTAAAGACCGATCCACTACGCATTCTTACATATCTTCACAGTGCTTAAATTGGTTCATCTCGTGAGGTTAAGACTTAATTGAGAGAGGAGTTTTTGTTGAACGTTTGAACTAATAATAGAGTGAATTCGAGAGACTCATTTGAACATTGAAAGTGAATTATCTGGAGTTAGATCCCGAACAATTATCTTGCACTTATTTTGTCAAAACCCTATACTCTTCCACATATAACCTTTATTGCTTATTCCTTATTTCGGTAGTCACTAGTTAATACTTGTAGATTTTAGATTCTTAGTTTAATTTTATTATTAATCATATAAATCTCAATTGTTTATCCTCCTGGATAGCAATCAAGGTAGAAACTACGAGAATGCTATTTAAATCCAATCTATGTGGACACGATATTATACTATACTCCCTCCGTTCCAATTTATGTGAAACTGTTTGATTGGGCATGAAGTTTAAGAAAAAATAAAGACATTTAAAATTTGTGGTCCTAAATAATTTAAAAGGGGCCTAGAGTATTTGTGTTGTTATAAAAGCTTCTCATTAAGGGTAGAATTGTAAGTTTAACTAAAATTATTTCCAAATTTAGAAAGGGGTCATTCTTTTTGGAACGGACCAAAAAGGAAATAGGCTCACATAAACTGGAATGGAGGTAGTACTATATTTGACTAGCGAGGACAATTTAAGTGTGTGTTTTGCGCCCGTCAAATTTTGGCGTCGTTGCAGGTTTTGGCAATCAATAGTATTTGAAGTAGTTTGTAGTGCTAATTCATAAATTAACTTTTATTTTTTTTCTTTTATTTTTAGTTTGTTTGGTTAACTTCTCTTCAAGATATTCTTTTTTTTGAAGAAATCTTGAAAGGGCATATTCTTGTTATTGAAGTCTAAATGATGTGAAGATGGAGTACAACGAGCCTAAGAAAACGGTTGAAGAGTTAACAGCTGAATATTATCAGCGGTGTGCTACGTGTTTTAAATGCGATGGAAATCATCTATGAGTTGATTATCAAACATGTAGGTATTCTTCCTATGGTTCATCTTTTGAAAACTCTCACTTTGTCTCTAGTCCGTACAGGTACGAGGATTCATATGGGTTCAGTTCTGACTCTGGTTGGGATGAATACCCTTATTATGACTTGAATGAAAGCGAAGTGAGACAACCACCTCAAGAGGAGAATGGTAGTTTAGAAGAGCTTATGTATAAGTTCATATTTAAGGTGGAAGAGAAATTTATACAAGATGATGAAGCCACTAACAACCTAACAATGCAAGTGAATCAATTAGTAAATAGACTTAGCTCGTTGCATTGTGATGTGAATATATGGAAGAGATACCATGTGAAAATGAGCCTACCCGAGATGATGAACATCTACAGAGAGAGTTTTCCATTCTGTAAGAGGACTCCGTTTCATCTAAAATGATTGAAATTGAGGATTTGGTTGATTATGAAGTAATACAAGAAGAGTTCAAACCCCATACACCTATCTACAATTGCAATTTTTAATAGAAGAGAATGAGGAACAAATGGTCTTCGACTTACTAGAGGAGTACTCACATGACATTTCTTCTTCATTTTCTTATTCTAACCTTGATCATGTGGATTTTATTTTTGGGGATTTACAGGAATATGCAGGGTTTGATCTTGTGAATGAATGCAAAAACAAGTTGAGGATAATTCTACAAGAACAATCCACCGCTCAAAACGAGGCCAAGAAAGAAAGAAACGAGCGAGTATTGCAAATATACTTAAAGAACTTTGTCCTGATGAGCTCAATAAAGAATCCCGAGGAGCGAAAGCGAAAAATGCATTCAGAATTAGGGTTGGAGTTCACAAGTTCTCGAAAACGAAAAAAGTCTAGGGGAGTTCTCTTTATCTCTTGCTTTTTATTTGTGTGACATTGGGACATGCCACAATTTAAATTATGGGGTGGGGATGTAAATATGTAAATGTGCATTTATTTCATGTGTTTTCATTGAAATATTTTTTAAATCAATTTCCTTAAGTAGTGTAATAATTTCCCTTTGTTTTTATTTGTGCCGTGGTTCTTTTTCAAGGGTTTTGTTTGAACCGGGTGTAGTTAGTTTTTATTTTTTTAGGAGTCGGAAACCTTGTGATGTGATTTGAATTTAAAATAAATATCTCTTGACTGTAGTATGCCTTGAGAATAGTAAGTGCTTTAGTTTTGACGCTTAGGCTCAGTTTTTGACTCTTGTATAAGCACCTTAAATTGTATGATCTTAACTTTGCTTAACTACTTTGATTAGAGTATCTTGATAAGTCCGATCCTGAGTGAGTTTTGTGCCGTGTGTGTGTGAGATTTTGTGTATTCTGTGCATTGCATTTGATGTCTAGAACTTGCCCCGTGTATTTGCAAAGCAAAATAGTAGTTTTATTTAGTCTTGGAAGTGATATATGCATTTCTTTGTTGGGCCAGTTATATGTTGTATCCACCTAATTATTATGTATCTTAGTTAACACCTCTAAGCCTGTAATCCTGTTTCTTTAGCAACCACATTACAAGCCTTACCTATTTTAACTCTCGCGAGCACTTGAAATTGTTATGAACTTTGTAAAAGTTAAAGTGTGAGGTGTTGGTTTGGCTTTTGAGTGGAGCTAATGAAATAAGGAGAAAGGTGCACTGTTTTGAAAAATATAAGAGCCACTTGAATTGAAAAAAATAAAATAAAAATAAATAGTTGCATTGTTGTGCAAATGTCACGACCCAGAATTCACTCCGTCGGGACTGTGATGGCGCCTAATATTCCACTTTCTAGGTAAGCCGACGTTAGAGAATTATTAATCCAATCCTTATTTAGTTCAGTAAATAACAGCAAATAAGCTAAAATGAAATACAGCGAGTGCGGAATAATATAAAAAAAAATTCATTAATTACTACCACCCGGATCTGGAGTCACAACTCACGAGCTACTATGATTTACTACAAACAGAGTCTGAAAAGGAAAAATACACTATTTTGAAATAAGGAAACAGTAGATGATAAAACTAGAAAGAGACTCCAGGGTCTGCGGACGCCAGCAGATCTACCTTGGGTCTCCTGACAGCAAATCCAAGATGCTAAGCCTCACGATTAGCTAGGACCGGTACCAAAATCTGCACAAGAAGTGCCGAGTGCAGTATCAGTACAACCGACCCCATGTACTGGTAAGTGTCGAGCTTAACCTCAACGAAGTAGTGACGAGGCTAAGACAAGACACCTACAAATCAACCTGTACAATTTAACAGTGTATGTACAAATAACAGCAAGGAAAAACTTGACAGGTAATATTTGGGGGGGGGGACATGCTAAGGGGAATACGAGATAGAGAACTACAGCAGAATTGTAACTTGAACAGCCAATATGCTATGAACCAATAAGAACAAGTAAACACAATAAAGAAAAAATGCACGACATCACCCTTCGTGCTTTTACTCTCAACCTCACCATAAAATCAATAGAAACGGCACGGCATCACCCTTCGTACATTAACTCTCATAACATGGCAAGACATCACCCTTCATGCATTAACACTCACAATATGGCACGGCATCACCCTTCGTGCATTAACACTCACAATATGGCAGATATCACCCTTCGTGCATTAACACTCACAATATGGCATGACATCACCCTTCTTGCATTAACACTCTCCTTTACCACAATGCAATGAACAAATAACAACAGGGAGATAGAATGACAAGTACAAGCCTTACTTCAACATTTGGTTCCATAATATCAACCTCAACTTTGGGATCAATACTCAATTATCACCAGAAGATCCATAAACATGATAAGAATGATCAATTTAACAATACTAGTCTAAACATGGATAACATGAACAAAGGAAGCTATAACTGCAAGAAACCAAGCCCCGCCCGCATACTTTAACCCGACTACAATGCATAAGTACTTGTCACCTCAAATATACATTGTTCTCCAACATTTAAACATGTAGCACATAGACAAATAAGTCCTATTCCCTCAAGTCAAGGTTAGACACATTACTTACCTCGCTCCAAAGGCCACTCAATGCTCAATTACTACTTTTCCTCTAGAATCCACCTCCAAACCACTCGTATCTATCCATAAATGACCCAATAATATCAAACATTGCAAAAGAAATCAATTACAATGCATAAATTTAGATTCTCCAAACTTTCCCCCAAAAAGTCAAAAATCAAAACCGGGCCCGCTTGGTCAAATCCCAAGGTTCAGACCAAAATCCATTCACCCCCGAGCCCGATTATATAATTAGTTTCGGAATCCTACCCCAAATTGAAGTCTCAATCCCTAATTTGAAAAAACCCTGAATTCTTCCAAAATCCCTAGTCTTCTACCATGAAAGAACAAAGATTAGGGCTAGGAATTTAATGGGTGATGATAGAAATGGAAGAAAATGAGTTAAAGAGTACAAACCTATGAATTGATGTTGAGTTTTCTCTTCAAAATCTCACCTAGGCCGAGCTCTAATGGTGAGTTTATGAAAAATGGGTAAAATCCCGTTTTGGTTATGTTTTAAGTCACAGGTGTCAGGCCTTCTTCGCATTCGTGAAGGGCTTGCCACGTTCGCGATGAGCAACAACCCAAGTGGCTTATACGTTCGCGAGTCCTCCTTCGCGTTCGCAAAGGCTGTCCCCCCTGGACTTCGTATTCGCGAGCCAATGCTCGCGTTCGCATAGAAGAATGACTGAACCCTCCCCCAGGTCCCTAAAGCTTCGCGTTCGCGAGGAGCTGGTCGCGTTCGCGAAGGGTACGACCCCCATTGCTTCACGTTCGTGGCCCAGCTACCGCGTTCGCTATTAAGAAAGTCACCTTGCCCCAGTTTACTCTTCGCGTTTGCGGGAGTACCTTCTCGAACGCGTATAAGCACACACCAGAAATCAGCTGAAGCACAAAAAAAAATCATATTTCTAAGTGCAAAAAGCTTGTGCAGCCTATTCGAAACTCACCTGAGCTCTCGGGGCTCCAAACCAAACATGCACACAAGTCCTAAAACATCATACGAACTCGCTCGTGCGATCAAAACACCAAAATAATGCTAGAACTACGAATCGGACACCAAATCAAATGAAATTTTCAAGAAAACTTTAAAACTGCTATTTTCACAACCGAACATCCGAATCATGTCAAATCAATTCCGTTTCTCACCAAATTCGACAGACAAGTCATAAATATTATAGTGGACCCGGTATCAACAAGACCAAACATCAGTCAATTCTAAAAATCATTAAACTTTCAAACTTTTAATGTTTTATCAAAATTCCATATCTCGAGCTAGGGACCTCAGAATTTGATTCCGGGCATACGCCTAGGTCCCATATTACGATACGGACCTAACGGGACAGTCAAAATATGGATACAGGTCCGTTTTCTAAATATGTTGACCAAAGTCAACTCAAATGAAGCTTTTAGGCAAAATTCTTAAGATGCCCGGACTATGCACGCAAATCGAGGAGGGTAAAAATGAGATTTTAAGGATTTAAAACGCAGAATCAGGTTCTAAAACATAAGATGACCTATCAGGTGATTACATTCTCCACCTATAAAATAGCCGTTCGTCCTCGAACAGACATAGAAAAGTACCTGGGCTGGTGAAAAGGTGGGGATATCTACACCTCATGTCTGACTCGGTCTCCCAAGTAGCTGCCTCGATGGGCTGACCTCTCCATTGCACTCGAACTGAAGGATAACTCTTCGATCTCAACTGCCCAACCTGCTGGGCTAGAATAGCCACCGGCTCCTCCTCGTAAGTCAAATCCTTGTCCAACTTGATAGAGCTAAAATGAAACATGTGGGATGGATCGCCGTGATACTTCTGGAGCATGGACAAATGGAACACCAGATGAAATGCTGATAAGACCGGTGGCAATGTAAGCCTGTAAGCCACCTCTCCTACTCTCGAAAGGTCCGATATATCAAGGGCTCAACTTTTCCTTCTTCCCGAACCTTATCACACCATTCATAGGTGATACCCGGAGCAACACTCTCTCTCCGACCATGAATGCAACCTCACGAACTCTATGGTCGGAATAACTCTTCTGCCTAGACTGTGCTATGCGAAGTCGATCTTGAATAATCTTCACCTTATCCAAGGCATCCTGTACCAAATCTGCACCCAACAACCGAGCCTCCCCCGGCTTAAACCATCCAACCGACGATCGACACTGTCTACCATATAATGCCTCATAGGGAGCCATCTGGATGATAGACTAGTAGCTGTTGTTGTAGGAAAATTCTTCAAGGAGCAAGAACTGATCCCACGATCCTCCGAAGTCTATAACATATGCGCGGAGCATATCCTCCAAGATCTGAATAGTGTGCTTGGACTTCCCGTCCGTCTGAGGATGAAATACTGTGCTCAACTCAACCCACGTGCCCAACTCACATTGTATTGCTCTCCAAAAGTGCGAGGTGAATTGTGTACCTCGATCAAAAATGATAGACACGAGCACACCGTGAAGACGGACAATCTCGTAGATGTATATCTCTGCCAACCGCTCTGAAGAATAAGTAACTGCCATAGGAATGAATTGCGCAGACTTAGTCAGCCTGTCCATAATGGCCCAAATGGCATCAAACTTCCTTTGAGTCCGTGGGAGTCCTACAACGAGGTCCATAGTGATACGCTCCCACTTCCACTCAAGAATATCCAACTTCTGAAGCAAACCACCAGGTCTTTGATGCTCACACTTTACTTGCTGATAATTTAGACACTGAGCTACATATGCAACTATGTCCTTCTTCATTCTCCTCTACCAATAATGCTGCTGCAAGTCCTAAAATATCTTGGCGACGCTCGGATGAATAGAATACCGGGAACTATGGGCCTCCTCTAGAATCAACTTACGAAGTCCATCCACATTAGGCACACAAACACGACCTCGCATCCTCAAAACTCTGTTATCTCCAATAGTAACCTGCTTGGCACCACTGTGCCACACCGTATCCCTAAGGACTAACAAATGAGGGTCGTCCTACTACCGATCTCTGATACGCTCAAACAAAGAAGATCGAGTGACTGTACAAGCTAGAACACGGCTGGGCTCTGAATCATCCAACCTCACAAACTGGTTGGCTAAAGTCTGAACATCTGATGCAAGCGGCCTCTCATTGACTGGAATGAACGTAAGGCTGCCCATGCTCGCTGCCTTTCTACTCAAGGCGTCGGCCACCACATTGGCCTTCCCGGGGTGGTACAAAATAGTGATATCATAGTCTTTCAATAGCTCTAACCACATCCTCTTCCTCAAATTGAGATCCTTTTGCTTGAACAAATACTGAAGGCTCTAATGATCCGTGAAGACCTCACACGACACGCTGTAAAGATAGTGCCTCCAAATCTTCAACGCATGAACAATGTCTGCCAACTCTAAGTCATGGACAGGGTAATTCTTCTTATGAACCTTTAACTGCCGCGACACATATGAAATCACCCTACCCTCCTATATCAATACCGTACCGAGCCAAACACGGGACGCATCACAATATACCGTATAAGATCCTGAACTTATGAGCAATGCCAACACCGACGCTATAGTTAAAGTAGTCTTGAGCTTCTGAAAGCTCACCTCACACTCGTCTAACCATCTGAACGAGGCACCCTTCTGAGTCAACCTGGTCAACTGGGCTGCTATAAATGAGAACCCCTCCACAAATCGACGGTAATAGCCCGCCAAACCCAAGAAACTCATGATCTCCGTAGCTGAAGTGGGTCTAGGCCAGTTCTGAACTGCCTCAATCTTCTTAGGATCTACCTGAATTCCCTCTGCTGATACAACGTGCCCCAAGAAAGTGACTGAATCCAACCAAAACTTATACTTTAGAAATTTAGCATATAACTGGCTGGCTCCCAGAGTCTGAAGTACAATCCTAAGATGATGCTCATGCTCCTCTCGACTGCGGGAGTAGATCAAGATATCGTCAATAAACATGATCACAAAGGAGTCCAAATAAGGCTTGAACACTCGGTTCATCAAATCCATGAATGTTGTTGGGGTATTTGTCGACCCAAAAGACATCACTAGAAACTCATAATGCCTATACCGAGTCCGAAAGCTGTCTTAGGGACATCAGATGCCCTAATCCTCAACTGATGGTAGACAGATCTTAAATTAATCTTCGAAAATACCTTGGCACCCTGAAGCTGATCAAATAAATCATCAATCCTCGGCAATGGATACTTGTTCTTGATGGTGACTCTGTTCATCTTCCGATAATCTATACACATCCTCATCGATCCATCTTTCTTCTTCACAAACAACACAGGTGCACCCCAGGACGAGACACTAGGTCTAATGAAGCCTTTATCAAACAAGTCTTGCAACTGTTCCTTCAATTCTTTCAACTCTGGCGGGGCCATGCGGTATGGTGCAATAGAAATGGGCTGAGTGCCCGGAGCCAAATTAATACAGAAATCAATAACCCTGTCGGGTGGCATCCCCGGCAGGTCTGCAGGAAACACCTCTGGAAACTCACGAAGAACTGGCACTGAATCTATGGAGGGAAGCTTCGCACTAGAATCGCGAACATAAGCCAAATATGTTAGACACCCCTTCTCGACCATATGACGAGCCTTCATATAAAAGATAACCCTGTTGGTAGAATTGCCAAAAGTCCCTCTCCACTCTAATCGAGTCACCCCGGCAAGGCTAAGGTCACCATTTTGGTGTGACAGTCTAATATAGCATGATAAGGTGACAACCAATCCATACCCAATAATCATGAGGAACAACCAAATATGAAGCAAAATAGGATGACACATAGGAGTAAATAGATCCCGGATCAAATAGAACTGAAGCATCTCTACTACAAACTGAAACAGTACCTGTAATAACAGCATCAGATGACTCAGCCTCAGGCCTGGCTGGGAAAGTATAACACCGGGGATGGGCCCCACCACCCTAAACTATGTCCCTGGGACGTTTTCTAGCTAGTTGGTCTCCATCTCTAACGGCCTGACTTCCACCTCTAATAGTCTGGCCTCTACCCCTGGCTGCCTGACCCTCGATGCTGTAATCTGCCCGATGCTTGAGGGAAAAATCAAGCAATGTGCCTTGGGTCACCACAAGTATAATAGGACCTCGGTTGCTATGACTGCTGACCCTGAAACTGACCCTGTCGACCTGAGTAATCACCACGAAAACTCTAGAGCAGAGGTACACTAATAGGAGCTGGTGGTGCACTGTAGGCTAGCTGGTCGGAATAAGGAATATGAGGGCCATGACCACCTGAGGCACCATGGGATGCCTGGAGTGCTGAATGAAATGGCGTGGGAGGATGGCCTCTACCAAAAGTACCCCTACCTTCATATGAGGCACCGCTGAACACCTCGGAATGACGTGGTTTCTGGTCAGACCCCTGACCTCCCTGAGCAAGAACCATCTCGACTCGCATGGCGACGTTGGCAGCCGCTTAAAAAGATATCTCACTCCCAGTCTCCTTAGCCATCTACAATCTGATAGGCTGAGCAAGTCTGTCAATAAACCTCCTCACCCTCTCTCTCTCTCTCTCTCTCTCTCTCTCTCTCTCTCGGTAGGAAGCAGAAGAAGAGCATGACGGGCCAAATCCACAAAGTGGGTCTCATATTGGGTAACATTTATATTGCCCTGCTGGAGACGCTCAAACTGACGACGGTGCTCCTCTCTTAGTGTGATAGGTAGAAACTTCTCTAGAAAGAGCTGAGAGAACTGGTCCCAAGTAAGAGCAGGCGACCCCAGCTGGTCTGGTCAACAAATAATCTCTCCACCATTTCTTGGCGAAACCCGTAATTTGAAATGCAGTAAAATCGACCCCATTGGTCTCCACTATACCCATGTTCCGTAGCACCTCATGATAGCTGCCAAGATACTCCTGGGGATCCTCTGAAGGAGCACCATTGAAGTGAACTGGGAAGAGTTTGGTAAACCTGTCCAGTCTTCATAAAGCCTCAGAAGACATAACTGACCCATCACCAGTCCGTGACGCAACAACCGACTGAACTACTCCCACTGGATGAGCTGTCGGAGTCTGGTACTAGGGAGACATCTACTCCAGAGTGTGAGTAGCAGGAGTTTGGGCTCCTTCTCTATCCTGATAGACGGCTGGTGCCATGGGAAATGCGCCAGTCTGGGCCACACTGTCCAAAAGGCCCACCAAATGGACCAAAGCATCCTGAAGCACTGGGGTGGCATTGAACCTCTCCGGGACTTGAGCTGGTCTGACAGGCACAACCTGGGCTAGAACCACCTCATAAAACTCTAGCTGAGGCTCCACCACTACTGCTACTGCTCGAGCCCTGGGCTGAGCTCTACCCCTACCTCGGCCTTTGGCATGACCTCAGCCTCGAACTCTGCCCCTCGTAGGAGCTACCACTGGAGGCTCTGGCTGGTTCTCGGCTGAAGATGTGGTACATGTTCTTGCCATCTGCGAGAGAATAAGAGTAGAAGAGTTCAATTAAGTGAGAACAAAATTGCACGACAAAGAAGAATATAAGTAAAATTGGTGCCTAAACTTCATAGCCTCTGGAAGATAAGAACATACGTCTCCGTACCGATCCTCCTGACTCTACCAAGCCTGCTCGTGAATTATAAGACCTAGGTAACCAAGGGCTCTGATACCAACATATCACGACCCGAAATTTCCGCCGTCGGGACCGTGATGGTGCCTAACATTCCACTTGCTAGGCAAGCCGACGCTAGAGAATTATTAAGCCAATCCTTATTCAGTTCAGTAAATAACAACAAATAAGTTAAAATGAAATACAACGAGTGAGGAATAATATAAAAAATTCATTAATTACTACCACCCGGATCTGGAGTCACAAATCACGAGCTACTATGATTTACTACAAACAGGGTCTGAAAAGCAAAAATACATTGTTTTGAAATAAGGAAATAGTAGATGATAAAACTAGGAAAAGACTCCAGGGTCTGCGGACGCCAGCAGATCTACCTTAGGCCTCCTGACAGCAAATCCAAGAAGCTAAGCCTCACGATCAGCTAGGACCGGTACCAAAATCTGCACAAGAAGAGTAGAGTGCAGTATCAATACAATCGATCCCATGTACTGGTAAGTGTCGAGCCTATCCTTGATGAAGTAGTGACGAAGCTAAGATAAGACACCTATAAATCAACCTGTACAATTTAACAGTATATGTACAAATAACAGCAAGGAAAAACTTGACAGGTAATATCGCGGGGGAGGGGGGCATGCTGAGGGGAATATGAGATAGAGCAGAATGGTAACTTGAACAGCCAATATGCTATGAACCAAAAAGAACAAGTAAACACAGTAGAGGAAAAATGTATAGCATTACCCTTCCCGCTTTTACTCTCAACTTCACCATAAAATCAATAGAAACGACACGGCATCACCCTTGAGGCATTAACTCTCATAACATGACACGACATCATGTAACGACCCGATCAGTCATTTTGAGCATTTACACTCCTTTCAATGATTTGAAGTCTTGAATAACTTTCTACGAGGTATTATAACTTGTGTGAATTTTCGGTTTTGTCTTTAAGGTATTTCGGAGTGAACGAGACACTTAGTCTCATAATTGAAAAATTTAAGTTAGAAAAGTTGACAGGATGTGGACTTATATGTAAACGACCTCAGATTCAAATTCTAAAAATTCCAATAGCTCTGTATGGTGATTTTGGACTTAGGAGCGTGTCCGGAAAATTATTTGGAGGTCCGTAGTGGAATTAAGCTTAAAATGACGAAAATTGAATTATTTGGAAGTTTGACCGGGGGTTGACTTTTTGATATCGGTGTCAAAATCTGATTCTAAAAATTTGAATAACTCCGTTATGTCATTTATGACTTGTGTGCAAAATTTGAGGTCAATCGGATGCGATTTGATAGGTTCCATAGTCGTTTGTAGAATTATAAATTTCAAAGTTCATTAGGCTTGAAATGAGGTATGATTCGTGGTTTCAGCATTATTTTGGGTAATTTGAGGTTTCAACTAAGTTTGTATGATGTTTTAGGACTTGTTGGTATAATTTGACGGGTCCCGAGGGGCTTTGTTGTATTTTTGGATCATTGGTTGAGAGACTAGTAAGGTTAAGAAATTTGGGAGTTTTACCATGGTCAATATCAGGTCAAGATGATCTCTTTTCAGTATTTTGAGTGTGTGAGCAGGTCCGTAGCATGTTTTATGATTGAAATGCATATATGGTTTATGTCCGGGAGGTTCCAGATGAATTTCAGGGTGGTTTCAGATTATTTCGGAGAAGTTTGAGTTTGCTGGTTTCTAGTGAGGTACTGTTCATTTGCAATTGCGAACCATTTATGGTAATTGCGAAAACACTGTTCATTCGCAATTGCAAATCATTTATAGCAATTGCAAAAGCACTGTTCATTCGCAATTGCGAACTAGTTATAGCAATTGCGAAAATAATGTTCATTCGCAATTGCGAACCATTTGCCGCAATTGCAAAAACACTGTTCATGGTAGGTACTGTTCATTCACAAATGCGATGTTTTTGTCTGCAAATGCGAACCTGGGCAGAATGTTTAAGATCTGAAAATGGGACTTCGTCCCTTTTTCCATTTTTACGATTTGGAGCTCGGATTGAGGTGATATTTGGGAGCTATTCAGAGAAAACATCGGGGCAAGTCTTCTTAACTCAATTTTTGTTAGATTACCCGAATCTATCACAGTTTTTATCATTTAATTGGTGAATTAATTTGGAAAAGTTTAAAAACCCTCTTGGATAAATTTAAGATTTGGAGGTCGAGTTTTTATCGGAATTTGATAAAATTAGTATGGTTGAACTCGTATCGGAATGTGGGTTCGGATTTTGTAACTTTTGTCTAGTTCAGAGATGTGGTCCCCATAGGTGATATTTGAGTTAAATTTCGGATTTTTATGAAACAATTGTATTTTCATATGGAATTAATTCCAAATGAAAATTTTATTGACTGAATCAAATTATTTGTGGCTAGATTCGAGGCATTTGGAGGCCAATTCACGAGGCAAAGGCTTAGGAGAATAAGAATTTTACAGTTTGAGGTAAGTAATATTTATAAATCTGGCCCTGAGGGTATGAAAC
Organism: Nicotiana tabacum; assembly: GCF_000715075.1. Taxonomy (NCBI): domain Eukaryota; kingdom Viridiplantae; phylum Streptophyta; class Magnoliopsida; order Solanales; family Solanaceae; genus Nicotiana; species Nicotiana tabacum. The sequence continues at coordinate 6,833,974 of NC_134094.1, read as the reverse complement.
CCCGAATTCTTGTGTCATGTGATTATTTTGTAGGTGACGCATATTCTAGGTGATGGGCGTATGGACGTGCACTGAGGGGATTGTGACTTGGTCCGTCCTGTGAAACCGTGAAGTTGAATAATCTGTTGTTATCTGTACATTCTCCGTGTAGTAGAGAAATTGAACCACAAATTATTTTTAGATTTTATATTGGCACTATAGGGACCCACAAAGGTCGTGTACATATTGAACTATATGCTTAATTGTTGTTTAGTACTCAGTAACAGTTTACTTATTTATTTTATTTCAGTCTCTATTTTTCATTATAGATGCATCATATCATAGTTGTTTGGGCTAATTTCATGATTTCTGAGAGCCCGAGAGACTGGAGAGATTTGTGACTGAGTGAGGCCGAGGGCCTGATAATGAGATATTATTATAGCACGTGAGTTGTCTATGCAACACGTGAGTTATCTGTGCGGATCCAGATATCATTATACTATAGCACGTGAGTTGTCCTGCGGATCCAGATATTATTATACTATAGCACGTGAGTAGTCCGTGTGGATCGAGATATTATTATACTATAGCACGTGAGTTGTCCGTGCAATATGTGAGTTGTTCGCGCGGATCCAGATATTGATACTATAGCACGTGAGTTGTCCATATAGCACGTGAGTTGTCCGTGCAGATTATAACGCTTGGGCTGTAGGATCCCCTTCGGAGTCTGTACACCCCCAGTGAGCGCGAGTACCCATTGAGTGTGAGTGCTGAGGACTGAGAGCCGAGTGGTTGAGCTATTGTGACGAGTTGAGTGACCGTTGCCTTGAGATGTTGTACTTGCTTTTCATTTGTTGCTGCACTTAGTTGCTATCTGTCATTGTTGTGAAATTCTCTGAAATATTTTATATCCGGATTACATGAACTTGAACTGTATAAAATTGATTTGACTTAAACTACTAGATTTGAAAGCATGTCTATTCTTTGCTGGAATTACTGAAAGTGAACTATAAATATGTAGCTCGTCACTATCTTCAGTTCTTTATTTGTTATTGTTACTTACTGAGTTGGTTGTACTCATACTATACCCTGCACTTCGTGTGCAGATCCAGGTGTTCTCGGTCATAGCAGGTGCTGATTCTTTCGCACAGTTGATTTTTCGGAGATTCAGAGGTAGTTGCCGTATTTCACAGACCTTGTCTCTTCTTCCATATCTACTTATTTACTGTATTTGGTATCAGACTATTATAAGCCATATTTTCCAGATTTTTATTCATATTAGATGCTCATGTACTCAGTGACACCGGGTATTGGGAGTATTTATATTTGTACTTATCAGATTTTCTTCCCCTAAATTTAATCATTTTGTTTTCAAATTTAAAAGATATGTGATTTATTGAGATATTTGGCTTGCCTAGTATTGAGATAGGCGCCGCCACGACGGGTAATATTTTAGGACGTGACAAGTTGGTATCAGATCTTTAGGTGAAATAGGTCTCACGAGTCATGAGCAGGTTTAGTAGAGTCTTGCGGATCAGTACGAAGACGTTTGTACTTATCTTCAAGAGGCTGCCGAACCCCTAGGAAAATTTCACTTTCTTGTATTCTATTGTGCAAAATTGATTCAGCTTGAAACATAACTCTTTGAATTCCTTCCACGCATTTCGTATGCGCATATGAGCAGTCAGTATCAGTTGTGCATCGCCGGCTTGTGATTCTATGAACGAGGTTCAAGATGTGTATTCTTTGTTTTGGTGATGGGCCAGTCTGGAGGACTTAAGGCCAGGTTTAGACCACAGCTTAGGCTCGGTAGCTTCAGTTGTAACCTGTACATTTGGACTCATATGTCCAGTAATATCCCTACGAGTGGAATTTATGTCTCGATAAGCGGTAGAATGGCTTTATGAGGAGTATGATATAACTGCGGGATGTGTTAAGACGATTTGAATATGACAAGAAGTGTTTCCTTGAAATGTAAAGGAAGGCCATTGGGTGCTTGATTTTAGTTTTGATGCGACGTACGATCTCGAGTGTGAATGTTTTGAAGTATATTTCACGTTGTTAAATTTTGGGACAAATTAATTCTCATGTCTTGTCAATGAGTTTTGACTCAAGAAGAGTAAATGATTGTGTAGTAATTGTGGCTGCGAATTGGTATTTCTAATGATGATGGCTCGAGAAAAATGATCTTCGAAGAGGCTTAGAGTCGGTAACAGTTTATTGGTTCAGGTGCGACAGAGATGCATTTTGATTTGATGCAACAGTTGGGCAACAAAGTGTGAGGGAAGACATGACGGGAAGTGTTTCACGGTGGTTAAAGTACTAGCATGTCAAGTAGAAGAAGTAGAGGTTGAGAAGTTGCTTAAAGGATATGGTTTAACCGAAGTAAGAGTGGCAGATTAGTATATGGATTCTGTGGTAGGGTAGTCGCGTGCCTCGAGAAAGTGTAGAACGGTTTGGAATCGTGATAGAATGTGATTTGGCCTATAGACTTTATTTTGAATGATGGTTACTGTACAATGAAATATTGAATATGTCATAAAGGAGTTTGTTTGAAATGAAGAGGGATGTGAAGATCTGATTATCGTTTCAGGCGCAATATGACTTGAGTTCGGAAGGTATTGTTGAACTTTCAATTAATGTTAATAGGGAAAGTGCAAACTTATACAAATGGTGGACGAGCATGAGCTTAGGAGAATTTACTGATTATGTGGTCGTTGCACCCAGTGCAGCGTCGTTGGAAGATGTCGGTAAGGAATTCCACATGTGGGTTATCTTTTGTGAGCAGTTAGCGGTGGCGTGATGTTGATGAAGCTTCTGCGAGGAATATTACTTGCTACCCGGTAAGAGGTCGAGTGTGTGACTGTGGCTGGTAATTCGGAATGTTCATAAAAACAAGCTTAACCAAAGATTTCGAGAAGTCTGGCGGGTTAACGGTAATTGAGATCTTGGTAATTGAGAAGGAGAAATCCTTGCGGGTTTTAATTTTATATAATTGTAGCTTAAGGCTAAGTGGGGGAGCCTGCTATTGACAATTTGGTTTCATGGTTAACTGTTAAATTTTAGTTTTGATCGGAGACATATTTGTGGATCAGTTATGACTTGTAGAGATGGAGATCGAGGATGACGCGAGTAAGGAAATTCTTGAATAAGAGTTATATGGAACTTTATAGAAATACAGAAATCATGGAATAATTAAATTGTTATTTTGAAGAACGTAGTGCGCACGAAGTATGAATTTGATTAGTGGTGTTAAGGTAGGGTTACTTCTTTGGGGGTTGTTGTCCTAATGGGGCTTGTGCCTTTCGGCCTGTTTGGGTGGTGCATTTTAGATTTGAGCAAAGTGGGTGACTCCTGAGAAAATTCTAATGGGTTTGAGAATTATATAGCAATTGAGCATGTTTCCGGACTTGTGTATGGATAAAATCTGAGATTTGCATTTGAAGGTGTCGGTACTTGTGGTAATTTTGTATGATTATGGATTCTACATTTCAGTATAAGAAAGAAAATAAGAACAATTTTAAATTCACACGAGGTATCTTCAGAGTGAGTATTACGGTTGTGGTATTTATGATATGGTGAGGCTTTATAGAAATTTGGTGGCAATATTCTTAGGTTTGGTGACCTGCGTGGCTTGGTCGAGTTAGAGGTATTCAATTCTGATAGCTTGGTTATGTGCAAATGGATTTCAAAGTGTTCTTAATGGTTTCTACCATGAGTTGAGCCGGATATATTCTACCAGTGTAGGGAACATGTTGTGTATTATAAATTCCTCCTGGAAAGAAGCAAGATAAAGGTTACCGAATGATCGGGTATGTAATTTTCTGGTTACCCAAAGTTGATAATGAGATTCTCGTGCTTGTCACATAATGGCATGATTGATGTGGTATGTGGCGCGAGATTAAGATTTACATGTACAAGGTGGACGTTCATTCTTGAAAGGAAGATCACGATTTTTCGACAAAATGGTCAATTTCAGATAATTAGATGAATGTTATAACTGCTCGGTTATCCATGAGAAGGGTGCGCATTTATAAATGTGCATTGTGTTTTGACATATGGATGTTCATTGGTATTGCAGTACTCACATGGTTTATAGACTGCTGATATTCAAATTATTGTTATGTGGCACGAAAGAATTATGAAAGTATTCCTTATGGCAAGATCGTGAATGGAATATGTGTTGGTCATTTTAGTGCTGGAGTTGGGATCAGTTACGATGATTCATGTGTTCGATGAATTTGGAGACTCGGAGTTCTCAGTAGTATATTGTTTCGGTTTGTGGCCTATTTGAGTTGAGTATTTTATTTTAACTCAGTGGAGGCACTAGTTGCATTAATTATTTGTGATAGCTACGTGCTATAAATGTGTATATATGTGAGGTTTGAGCCAATGTGCGAGCATCAGAGCAAGTATTTATACTCAAAAAAATGCTTAGGCTATGATATGCCTAGAGTTGGCCGTTAAGCATAAAGTTATAACGTTTCTTGTGTTTGTACCTTTGTTGAGAACTATCTGGGCTACATTTTAGGTTACAAAGAGGCTAATTTCCATGAATAAACGGGATAGTTATTATTTTCGCGTTAACTTGCCGATTTGAAGTGTGATAGCAGACTTTGCACATGCTTATACTATGGCGTCTTATTTATACCAGTCCAGGAGCATGAGAATCTTATTTCATTATCATATACATGTGTTCTTGTTTAATTGCTCCTATATGATATGCTGGGACTGGAGGACTGTGACCATGCTAGGCGATTTATATTATTGGCACGTGAGTTGTCCGTGTCGTGTGTGAGAATTTTATTTCTACGATAAATTGTCGGATTGATTAATTTCCTTCCCCTACAATTATGCACATGCGCCTACGGTTATCCTCTTTACGAATTTTGAGGAGTTGGTTGTAACATTGTGGTTGTGGTGGTGCTTGTTGAACTTGCAATACGATTCTCTTCCTTGAGACATCTCCCATATTTAGTTACACAGATTGCACAGTTGTGGCTTGAGTTATATTGATGTGGCATGTCAATAGGATAGTTGTGTTTAATAATATAAGGTCATTGGACCTAGAATGGATACTATTAGGTTTGATTCTGGTATATTGGGAGGATAATATTAAAAGTCGGCTTAGGAGAGGATTGTGGTTCTGGTTGGGGCGAGAGAGCTCCATGGCTAGTTGATCTGATGAGTGGTTATGAGTTTTTGATTATTATTTCATCATAGGCAGTGTACGAAGGTTTTGGAATGCGGTTCTGTTGAATACAGGGTTTAATACTAGTACTTGGTTGGTTTTAGAGTAGTTACTGTAATCGGGAATGGTGCTGCGAGTATGTGAGTTGTGTAGTATTTAATGTGATTATATATGGGGTTATGGATATGGGTTGATACAACTTGTTCAGACTCATACGGTGTGTGAGATTTAGATCTTGGAAAGAATTCTGGGTGTTAGAAATTGGGCTCTAAGTTTTGGGCTAAGGTTAAATTAATGATTTTCAGTTGTGTTATGTTTTCAGGACTATATAGAATAGGGTGACGTGGGATCACCCCTAGGTATGTGCATGGTAAGGAGGAACAATGATTTAAAGGCGGCACGTTCGAGGACGAACTTATGTTTAAGTGGGGGAGATTGTAATGACCCAACCGGTCATTTTGAGCATTTACTCTCCTTTCAACTATTTGAAGTCTTGAATTACTTTTTACAAGGTATTATAACTTGTGTGAATTGTCAGTTTTGGCTTTAAGGTATTTCGAAGTGAGACGAGATACTTAGTCTCATAATTGAAAATTTTAAGTTAGAAAAGTTGACAGTATGTGGTCTTATGTATAAACGACCTCGGATTCAAATTCTAATAATTCCAATAACTCTGTATGGTTATTTTGGACTTAGGAGCATGTCCGGAAAATTATTTGGAGGTCCGTAGTGGAATTAGGCTTAAAATGGCGAAAGTCAAATTTTTTGGAAGTTTGACCGAGGGTTGACTTTTTGATATCGGGGTCAAAATCTGATTCTGAAAATTTGAATACCTCTGTTATGTCATATATGACTTGTGTGCAAAATTTGAAGTCAATCAGACGCGATTTGATAGGTTCCGGAGTCGTTTGTAGAATTGGAAATTTCAAAGTTCATTAGGCTTCAATTGGGGTATGATTCATGATTTTAGCATTGTTTTGTGTGATTTGAGGTTTCAACTAAGTTCTTATGATGTTTTAGGACTTGTTGGTAGGATTTGACGGGTCTCGAGGGGCTTTCTTGTATTTTTGGATCATTGGTTGAGAAACTAGTGGATCTTGACAAGAGGGGTTGCTCTGATGGTAAGCAACCTCCACTTCCAACCAAGAGGTTGTGAGTTCGAGTCACCCCAAGAGCAAGGTGGGGAGTTCTTGGAGGGAAGGATGCCGAGGGTCTATTGGAAACAGCCTCTCTACCTCATGGTAGGGGTAAGGTCTGCGTACACACTACCCTCCCCAGACCCCACTAGTGGGATTATACTGGGTTGTTGTTATTGTTGTTATTGTTGTTGGTTGAGAGATTAGTAAGGTTAAGAAATTTGGGAGTTTGACCATGGTCAATATCGGGTCAAGACGATCTCTTTTCAGTGTTTTGAGTGTGCGAGTAGGTCCGTAGCAGGTTTCATGATTGAAATTCATATATAGTTTGTGTCCGGGAGGTTCCGGATGAATTTCAGGGTAGTTTCGGATCATTTCGGAGAAGTTTGAGTTTTCTGGTTTCTGGTGTGGTATTGTTCATTCGCAATTGCGAACCATTTATGGTAATTGCGAAAACATTGTTCATTCGCAATTGTGAACCATTTATGGCGATTGCAAAAACACTGTTCATTTGTAATTGCGAACCAGTTATGGCATTTGCGAAAATACTGTTCATTCGTAATTGCGAACCATTTGTCGCAATTGCGAAAACACTATTCATGGGAGGTACTGTTCATTCGCAAATGCAAAGTTTTTGTCCGCAAATGCGAACCTGGGCAGAATGTTTAAGATCTGAAAATGGGACTTCATCCCTTTTTCTATTTTTACGATTTGGAGCTCGGATTGAGGTGATTTTTGGGAACTTTTTAGAGAAAACATTGGGGTAAGTGTTCTTAACTCAATTTTGGTTAGATTACCCGAATCCATCACAGTTTCTATCATTTAATTGGTGAAATCCCTCTTGGATAAATTTGAAATCCCTCTTGGATAAATTTAAGATTTGGAGGTCGAGTTGTTATCGAAATTTGATAAAATTGGTATGGTTGAACTCGTATCGGAATGGATGTTTGGATTTTGTATCTTTTGTCGGAATCCGAGATGTGGGCCTCACAGGCGATTTTTGAGTTAAATTTTGAATTTTTATGGAAATATTGTATTGTCATGTGATTATTTTGGAGGTGACGCACATGCTAGGTGACGGGCGTGTGGGTGTGCACTGAGGGGATTGTGACTTGGTCCGTCCCGTGAAACCGTAAAGTTGAATAATCTGTTGTTATCTATACATTCTCCATGTAGTAGAGAAATTGAACCACAAATCATATTTAGATTTTTTGTTGGCACTGTAGGGACCCAAAGAGGTCGTGTACATGTTGAACTATCTGCTTAATTGTTGTTTTGTACTCAGTCACAGTTTACTTGTTTATTTTATCTCAGTCTCTATTTTTCATTATAGATGCATCATATCATAGTTGTTTGGGCTAATTTCATGATTTCTGAGAGCCCGAGAGACTGGAGAGATTTGTGACTGAGTGAGGCCGAGGACCTGATTGTGAGATATTATTATTGCACGTGAGTTGTCTATGCAGCACGTGAGTTGTCCGTGTGGATCCAGATATTATTATACTATAGCACGTGAGTTGTCCGTGTGGATCCAGATATTATTATACTATAGCACGTGAGTTGTCCGTGCAGTACGTGAGTTGTCCTTGCGGATCCAGATACTGATAATATAGTATGCGAGTTATCCGTGAAGCACGCGAGTTGTCCGTGCATATTATAGCGCTTCGGCTGTCGGAGCCCCTCCGAAGTCTGTACACCCCCAGTGAGCGCGGGTACCCATTGAGTGTGAGGAGTGAGGGCTGAGAGCCAAGTGGTTGAGCTGTTGTGACTAGTTAAGTGACCGTTGCCCTGCGAGGCTGTACTTGCTTTTCATTTGTTGCTGCACTTAGTTGCTATCTGTCATTGTTGTGAAATTCTTTGAAAGATTTTATATCTGGATTACATGAACTTGAACTGTATAAAATTGATTTGACTTAAACTGCTGGATTTGAAAGCATGTCTATTCTTTGCTGGAATTATTGAAAGTGAACTATAACTGTGTAGCTCGTCACTATCTTCAGTTCTTTACTTATTATTGTTACTTACTGAGTTGGTTGTACTCATACTACACCCTGCACTTCGTGTGTAGATCCAGGTGTTCTCGGTCATAGCGGGTGCTGATTCTTTTGCACAATTAATTTTTCGGAGATTCAGAGGTAGCTACCGCATTTCGCAAACTTTGTCTCTCATTCACTATCTCCTTGTTTACTGTATTTGGTCTCAGACTATTAAAGACCGTATTTTCAAGAATTGTATTCATATTTGATGCTCATGTACTCAGTAATACCGGGTTTTGGGAGTATTTATATTTGTACTTGTCAGATTTTCTTCCACTGAATTTAATCAATTTGTTTTCAAATTTAAAAGATATGTGATTTATTAAGATTTTCGGCTTGTCTAGTATTGAGATATGCGCCATCACGATGGGCGAGATTTTGGGTCGTGACACATCACCCTTCGCGCATTAACACTCATAATATGGCACGACATCAGCCTTTGTGCATTAATACTCACAATATTGCACGACATCACCCTTCGTGCATTAACACTGTCCCTTACCATAATGCAATGAATAAATAACAATATGGAGATAGAATACCAAGTACAAGCCTTACTTCAACATTTGGTTCCACAATATCAACCTCAACTTCGGGATCAATACTCAATTATCACCAGAAGATCTATAAACATGATAACAATGATCAATTTAACAATACTAGTCTAAACATGGATAACATGAACAAAGGAAGCTATAATTGCAAGAAACCAAGCCCCACACGTATGATTTAACTCGACTAAATGCATAAATACTCGTCACCTCACATATACGTTGTTCCCCAACATTTAAACATGTATAAAATAGACAAACAAGACCTATTCCCTCAAGTCAAGATTAGACACAATACTTACCTCGCTCCAAAGGCCACTCAATGCTCAATTACCGCTTTTTCTCTAGAATCCACCTCCAAACCACTCATATCCATCCACAAATGATCCAATAATATCAAACATTGATAAAGAAATCAATTACAATGCATAAATTTAGATTCCCCAAACTTTCCCCCCAAAAGTCAAAAATCGACCCCGGACCTGCTTGGTCAAAATTCGAGGTTCGGACCAAATTCCATTCACCCATTCACCCCCGAGCCCAATTATGTAATTAGTTTCGGAATCCGACCCCAAATTGAGGTCTAAATTCCCAATTTGTCAAAACCCCCAATTCTTCCTAAATCCCTAGTTTTCTACCATGAAAGAACAAAGATTAGGGCTAGGAATTTAATGGGTGATGATAGAAATGGAAGAAAATGAGTTAAAGAGTACAAACCTATGAATTGATGTTGAGTTTTCTCTTTAAAATCGTACCTAGGCCGAGATCTAATGGTGAGTTTATGAAAAATGGGAAAATCCTGTTTTGGTTCTGCTTTAAGTCACAGGCGTGAGGCCTTGTTTGCGTTCGCGAAGGGCCTGCCGCATTCGCGATGAGCAACAACCCGAGTGGCTTTCGCGAGTCCTCCTTCATGTTTGTGAGTCCTCCTTCGCGTCCGCGAAGGCTGTCCCCCCTGGCCTTCGCGTTCGCGGGCCAATGCTCGCGTTCGCATAGAAGAATGACTAATCCATCCCCCAAGTCCCTAAAACTTCGCGTTCGCGAGGAGTTCATCGCGTTCACGAAGAAGAACACACCAGATATCAGTTGAAGCACAAAAACACAAGATTTGTAAGTGCAAAAAGCTTCCGTAGCCTATCCAAAACTCACCCGAGCCCTCGGGGCTCCAAACCAAACATGCACACAAGTCCTAAAACATCATACGAGCTCGCTCGCCTAACCAAAACAGAAAAATAATGACTAGAACTATGAATCGGACACCAAATCAAATGAAATTTTCAAGAAAACTTTAAAACTTCTATTTTCACAACCGAACGTCTGAATCACGTCAAATCAACTCCGTTTCTCACCAAATTTGATAGACAAGTCATAAATATTATAGTGGACCAGTACCGGGCTCCGAAACCAAAATAGGGATCTGGTATCAACAAGACCAAACATTAGTCAATTCTAAAAATCATTATACTTTCGAACTTTTAATGTTTTATCAAAATTTCATATCTCGAGCTAGGAACCTTGGAATTCGATTCCGGGCATACGCCCAGGTACCAAATTACGATACGGACCTATCGGGACCGTCAAAATATGGATCCGGATCCGTTTGCTAAAATGTTGATTGAAGTTAACTCAAATGAAGTTTTTAGGCAAAATTTCTTATTTTTCTCAATTTTTAACATAAAACCTTTTCGGGAAGACGCACGGACTGTGCATGCAAATCGAGGAAGGTAAAAATGAGATTTTTAAGGCTTTAAAGCATAGAATCAAGTTCTAAAATATAAGATGACCTATCGGGTCATCACAGTAAATATTCATTGATAGTGGTAACTTTTGATGTATTTATGTTTAAAGAAGTTAGGAGTTGGCATATATGTCACGACCCAATTCCCCCTCCGTATGATATCATGACGGCACCTAGTCTCTATGACTAGGTAAGCCTAACATATGCAGAATAATGAAATGAAAACATAATTTTAATAACTAACTATAGCAATAACACTATACTGAGTACCATGCCACTTGGCATGTACAATAACCAACTCTTCAATATACTACACAGCATTCCCAAAACTCGGAACATCATGAATCACAAACTACATAAGGATAATCTAGTGTCTCTATACATCAGAGTCTATCAACAGAAAATACAGAAGATAATGGACATGGGGAAGAGTAGAAGGGGACTCCGAGGTCTGCGGACGCGACAGATATACCTTGAAGTCTCCAAAGCTATCCCGACTCACTAATAGTGCGGCTGATAAGGAGCACCTGGATCTGTACACGAAAAACATGTGCAGAGAGTAGCATGAGTACACCAAATAGGTACCCAGTAAGTGCCAAGCCTAACCCTAGTCGAGTAGTGACGAGGTCAGGTCAGGGCCTTACTAGTACATATATAATAACACAAAATAGAACAAAATACCGCAGTAAAATAAAGACTGAAATTTAACAAGAATGAAATCATAGAAGACAACAGCTCAGTACACAGAGATAACAACAATGGATTTATCGAGATACCGTCTCGTAATCCAAAACGTAAATGTGCAGAATAGGGAGATCTCCTGAAATACCATTCCGTAGTCCCAAAGTAAATATGCAGTATAGAGGGATCTCCTAGAATACCATTCCATAGTCCCAAAGTAAATATACAGTACAGGGGGATCCCCCAGAATATCGTTCTGTTGTCCCAAAATAAATATGCAGTACAGAGGGATCTCCCGGAATACCAATCCGTTGTCCCAAAGGAAATATGCAGCCAAACAATGGAATTCAATAGTTACGACACGAAATTCTACAGTTCAACCTAAGTACCAGTTAAGGAAAGACAGGTAAATTCACTAAACATGCTGCACGTAGTTCAAGAAAATAGTTAAGGCAAGTGGACATGCTATTCTAGTTTAGCAAGATACTACACATGCTGATGGAACTCAAATAAGAAGGAAATCAGGTTATTACTTAGTAGAAAATTCTGGTTTTTACACAATTATCCCGTGTATGTACTCGTCACCTCACGTACAAGGTCCTCATATATCAAAAACAATACAAATCCTACTGGGAGTTCCCCCACACAAGGTTAGGCAAACCACTTACCTCGAACCAATCTCAATCAATCGGTAACAATGCATTTTCCACGAATATCCGACTCTGAATGGCCCAAATCTATCCAAAAACAATTACATATTATAAATACAACTTTAATAGACTAATCTAATTAATAAAATCAAGATTTTTAATAAAAATTCTGAAATCCGTCCTAAAAGTTGATCCCGGCCCATGTCTCGAAATCGGGTAAAAGTCACAAAATACAAACACCCATTCACTCAATCGATAAGAATCGTTACCCAATTGATATCTCTGAAACATCCCTCAAACTCTCGTCCAAACCCGAGCTCCCAACTCAAGTTTTTGATAAAATGGCAAAACCCCCATTTTTGGAAAGTTTAATACTGCCCAAACATTTCCTTAATCATGATCACGGAAATAGCCTCGCGATCGCGAAGTAAAACTTTGCTGCCACAGGAATTAACTTTACGCAAACGTGTAAAACACCACACGAACACGATGCTCTGGCTCTCAGACTTACACGATCACGAACGATCTCACGCGTTCGCGATGAGCAAAGAGCGTGGCCCAGCTTTAGCCTCCTTAACTCTATGCGAACACAACCTTGGCCACGCGTTCGTGAAGCACCACTTTACAACATTACGTGTTCTCATCCTTCTGCCCGTGAACGCGAAGTGCAAAACTTTCTCTACCCAGCTAAGCCTACGCGATCGCCTCCTCAAATTCTCGAACGCTAAGAATAACTTTGTCTGGCCTCTCAGATTGCCATACGCGACCGTGAAACCTCCCTCGCAAACGCGATGAAGAAAAAGTCTACAACAAAATACCAGAAAATCTGCTATCTTCCTTAAGTCCGAAATGGCCTGTTGAGCATCCGAAACACATCCAAAGCCCCCGGGACCTCAACCAAATATACCAACCGGTCCTAAATCACCATACAAACTTAGTCGAGCACTCAAATTACATCAAACAACGCTAAAATCACGAATCACCCTTCAATTCAAACTTAAAGAACTTGAAACTTCAAATGTCCACAACTGAAATCGAAATCCTACCCCGATATCAAAAAGTCCACGATCGGTCAAAATCTCCAAAAATACGACTTTCGCCAATTCAAGCCTAAATAAGCTACGGACCTCCAAAACATAATTCGGACACGCCCCCAAGCCTAAAATCACCTAACAGAGCTAACGGGACCGACATAACTCCATTTTGGAGTCATCTTCACACAGTTCCAACTACGGTCCAAATCCTACCTCCATTTAGGGGCTAAGTGTCCCAAAACACTCCAAAAACAAAAACGAAACCTCCCGGCAAGTTAAAATAGCAAAAATAGACATGGGAGAAGCAGTAAATAGGGGATCGAGGCTATTACTCTCAGAACGACCGACCGGGTTGTTACAATATACTAATGTGAAGGTGGATTTATGATTTGACATAAGTGTGGGGTTTTGGATGTAGAATTGTATGTATTAAAAGTGCTTAGGGAGGTATAGTCACTCTTATATCAAAATATATCCTACCTATCCCGCAGCTTACATTACAACAAAATAAAGTCCTACTTGATCCTTGACTGAATGAGCTAAATTAGTAGAGCAGTACACTATGGGCAAGCCAATGGTACGTCTTTTGTGGCATATGAATTTTATTTCTGAAAGGGAGTTAATTCTTTCTATCTTGAGTTCTTATCTGTTCTTGAAATTTGATCGTGTGGACTACTCTCTACTGCGTGTGTGAGGGCACATAATTTACAAAGGTAATGTAAATTCTTTAGCCTTTGTTTTAGAGTAAATGAGCATGGTATAGACAATATATATAGATATAGATAAATACTAGCTAACTTAACTAAATTTATCATCTTTGTAGGTCCTGAGAATACTTAATAATTTTGAATTCAACTATTATGTTAATATAATGACATTAATTTTTTGCAATTAAATATTAATGTATTTTTTCCATGTCAATTGCTTTAGAATGATTCTTATAATTATTAAGAAATTAAAATTATTATTCATTCATATAAATGATTTACTAAAACTCTACGTGCAATGTACGTAATTTGTGCTAAATATTGAACGACTAAAATATCCACGAGATATAGATCGATTTGTATAACCTTAAATATTTGTATAATTTAAGGATATAATTGTAAGTCATCTACGGCTAAAATTCTTTTTTGATTTAAACTAAACATACGCCAAATCTACTAAGTTGAATTTTGGTCAAATTCTTTTGGGTCTTTATCGTTTTGCTTCTTTGTGAAAGTAGCCTATATATTCTCGAACAACATAAAATTCCAATATCGTCATACCAATCCTAATTGTACTATAATCGGAAACAAGGTTAGATTCAAATATTTATCTCGTCCACAAGCATAAAGAGCAAATTAACTAAAACTCGAGTGATTCAAAAAGAAATATTATGAAAGAAATGCGAAGAAACTATCATAAATGCATTTCCTTCTTTAATCTATTATTTGGCATGTTTAACAAAACTTACTCATAATTCTTTGAAAGCAATATGACTCACTAACACACGATTGAATGAGCATCCTATTCAAATGACTTAATTGTTTAATGTAGGAAAATTATAAAAAATCTCAGAAATAATTTTAGAAAGGTTTTAGAGAAAAAACAAACATTGATAATATGATTTATTTTTTAAAGCATGCTTTCAATACGATGTTCATTCATTTTGAATTCAATTATTATGTTGATAATATGATTGATTTTCAATTTAAAAGATTGTTGTCGTTTTACTAAGACAATTGCTTTTCAATGATGTTTCCTTCTTGTATGTAACTTTTAATAAATCTAATTCCTTATTCTTTCATATATTTTTAATAAATTTAATTTTGCTCTTTTATAAATAAATAACTGACTAAACATTTACGTGCAAGGTACGTACATAGAGACTAGTACTATATTAAAAGCACGAAACCCCTTAATGAAATATTGTTCGTCTTTTAATCCCTTTAAAAATAGAGTACACACTAGACAAAACAATCATTGAATTCCTAATATTTAGGAGCAATCATTTATATAATGATCCCATCGGTCTTTTTGCTTTCTAGATCCATGTTTCCTCAAGTAAAACTCCCCATATGTGCTTTTACTGTTTATGACTTACGGGGATGGTTGGTTCGGATTTGGAAAGTTTCGAGTTGAAATCGGAATACTTAGTTCCTTAATAGTGGCTTAGGATGGCCAAGTTTGACTTGGGTCAATATTTTGAGTAAACGACATCGGAACCAGAATTTGATGGTTCCAATAGGTTCGTATGATGATTTTGGACTTGGATGTGTCTTCGGATCGAGTTTCAGGTGATCTGGGAGCGTTTCAGCTCTTAATGTTGAAAGTTGGCGCATTGAAAGTTTTCAAGTTCTTTAAATTTTATTTGAAATAGACTTTGGTGTAATAGAGTTCCGTTTGAGATATCGAGCCTGGGAATATATCTGTATAGTTATTTATTACCTGTGTGTAAAATTTGGCGTCTTTCCGAGTTGTCTAAGAATGTTTCGACGCGTTCGCAGTTGGTTGAAATGAGTTTGAAACTTGGAAGTTGATTAATGAGGTTTAGAGGTACGATTCTTGATTTTGGATCTCCTACTGACTATGAGAGAATCTCACACAAGCTCTGATACCAATTTGAAGCATTGAAATAACCCAAAATAGAATTTAGGCACAAGCAAAAAATTCAACAAAGGCTATATAGAATAAATTTATCAAACTAGGGTTAAAACATGGTGATGAGCGCAAAACACACACTTAAATTGTGTTGCTAGTCAAATATAGTATAATATGATATCATATCTACAGGGAATGAATTTAAATAGTATTCTCGTAGTTTCTAGCTTGATTTCTATCGAGGAGGACCAGCGTTAGGGATTTGCTTTGTTTAGGCTAAAATGAAATACTCTGATTTTGTCCACTGTCGCACCGCATGGGGCAGTGCGGCAGTGCAAATTATGCCCAAAAATGTATTTCTAAATCGTTCTGAAATTTTGCACAAGCGCGCCGCATGCCGCGCGGTAGCACAAAAATATTAGAGTAACTTCCAATCTATGCTAAAAAGGGATAATTCCGTCCAGGGTTTATTGGGGGGATTGCTTAAATACACGGGAAAATACCATTTTCGATACTTTTGACACATTTTCGACCTAATGAGGTTAAGGAGGAGTTGGAAGAATACAAGCACAAGGATTTCATCATTCCTTCCTCACTCAAGATCCGAGTTTGGATTGAATTATGTTTTCCTATACTTTAGTTACATTTGTGAAGAACTTCTCCATGTCTATACAGTAGATCCATTTGGGTTTTGTTGGATGTGGTGTATTGATGATTGTTTGTGGATTATAACACTATTTTTATGAATTTGAATCATTTTTGGAAGATTTAATTGTTGCATCTATATTCACTAGTTCTTGTAATCGAAAGAGGCATAACTTGTGATATCTTTGAATTATATTGTTGGTTGAGTTCGTAGATTCTTCTAAGTAATCGAAAGAGGCTAGTTTAATCATTGATTAAATCTAGTTAGGAAAATAATCGAAAGAGGTTTTACTAAAGACCGATCCACTACGCATTCTTTTACATCTCTACAGTACTTAAATTGGTTCATCTCGTGACATTAAGACTTAATCGAGAGTTTTTGTTGAACGTTTGAACTAATAATAGAGTGAATTCGAGAGACTCACTTGAACATTGGACGTAAATTATTTAGAGTTAGACCCCGAACAATTATCTTGCACTTATTCTTACAAAACCCTATCGACAATATGTTGGTTAAGTACCTGCGAGCAGATGACCATTTGAAACATTTGCAGGAAACCTTCGTCATATTGAAAGGCGCGAAGACGCCCTTGTTCGATTAGCCGCCCAAACATAGCGGACCGAGAGGTATTATAATCGAAGAGCCAACCTTCGATATTTCAATGTCAGGGACTTAGTGTTAAAGAAGGTCACGCTAAGCACCCAGAACCTGAACGAAGGGAAGTTGGAGCCGAACTGAGAAGGTCCTTATCAAATTATCGAGATCACCGGAAAGGGATCGTACAAAATCGGAACATTGAACGGTGAGCAACTACCGAACAACTGGAACATAACTCACTTGAAGCAATATTACTGCTAAGGTGTGACCCCATTCATTACTTTTACTTATTTGTATTTTATACTAACAGTTGCATGTGACGTCGAAGAACAACACAATATTTAGGCCTGAAAGCACGCGTTACACTCTTTTCCCCTTGAACCGGTTTTGTCCCAAATGGGTTTTCCGTCAAGGTTTTTAATGAGAAAAAAGTAAATCGTGCAAACTAAGAATTGAAGGCCGGCTATGAACCGGTGTCGAAGATCATGACAACAGTATTCGAGGCTTCTCTATGATCGGCCTCGAACACTAGGGGCCATCACCCACAGATAATGACTTTAGCAAGGAAAGAAACTTTGTGATCGAATGGCCTCGGCTCGATCGATAGGATTTATTATAAGGGCCAAGCGGTCAAATAAGCCGTGCCCACATAGATCACCCGAGCCCAGACACAAAACACATGTGTAACTTTGTATATTACACACAAATTGAAAGGAAGTTACTACCTTGCGAATAAATATTTTTCCCTTTGAAAATATTTTCCTTATTACATTTGATTCCCCGTAGACATCTAGCCCAAGGGCCACTTTAGTTGGGAACTGCCGCCCAAGGCAGGTTCGGACATCCCAAGATATTAAAACTCGAGGGCACAATGCTTATTTGGCAGTGCCCGAACTTTAAAGGCTACGACCAACCCTATTTGGGAGCAGTTATCATGGTTATGCCCATATAACTCGATGTAACAAGCCCACTGTGCAATACCCAAAATAGAGAGGCTACGGTCGTGATAAAATGGTTCGGAGACGTCTAAAACCCGTAACAAAAAAACAAGACCTTGAAAAATTTCTAAACCGGTTCTAAAGGCTACCCTCGGCAAACAATATTCTAAAGATCTGGGGAAATGTTTCCGGTCATACTGAGACCCCACGATGCCTTAAAAAAAATAATATCGAAGCCAAGGCATGTTTGAACCTCCGAACATGACCTAACTATTACATGCTAAGGCATTTCGATCTTTGCAAACATAAAGAATAAAGCGAAGGAAAACAAACTTATAAACTGTCAAAGGAAAAAAAGAAGCCTTATATTATATTATATATATAAAGTATTTACAAAGGCCAAACGACCTTGACAAAAAGTACAAAAGTACAAAAATATAAAAACAAAGGAAAATGTACAAGCAATTTAAACAGCCTGGTCTTCACCGGAACCCGCCTCGTCGCCAGGGACATCAGAGTTCCCTACACCCTCGGATCCGCTCGAATCCTCAGAGTCTTCTTCATCCTCAGGATACGCCAACTACTTGGCCTCGGCTTTGAGCCCCTTAGCATTCTTAATCTCAGTCGATAAGTCGAAACCCCGAGCATGAATTTCCTCGAGGGCCTCCCTTCGGGATTTCCCCTTCGCGCGCTCGATGATATCTTTCAGTCAATCATGGGTCGCTTCGGCATCGTCCTTATATTGGGCCACCATATCGTCGGCATCATCTTTGACCATAACGACCACTTACTTGGCCGTTTCGAGCTCCTTGGCAAGAATTTCTTGATCGGAGACGGTCGAGCTTAGATGAGACTGGAACTCCTCAACTTTTTGGGCCCGCACCTCGCCTTTTCCTTTGCCACTCAAAGTTGGACCTCAACTGAAGTCAGTTGTGCCCGAGCAGTCTCCTTTTCTGAGGCCAGTCAGTCCATCCTACCTCTCCATTCTTTGGCCTCGGCGCTAACTGCTTCCATCTCAGCTCGAAGTTAGTCGATCCGATCGATCTTCTGTTGGACCTGCGGATTCCGACCATTAGTCACCGATTCTATCTCATCGTCACTAACTTCAAATATTTTTACTTGTTCAACCAGGCCGGCGTGCTCCTTCCGAGCCAACTCTAGCTCAACTCGGAGGCTCTTAGGCTCCCCTTCACATTGCTCGCTGAGAAGTTTGTAAGTATTTCTCTTCTAGCCCTCGGACCTCGGCTTCAAGTTGGGTCAACTCGTCCCGATATTGAAGAAGGGTTTTATGATGAAGCATCGAGGCCTACAAACACAAAGAAAAATATTAGGGTTATCTATGAATTAGTCTAAGTACAAATTAAAGTCATCAAGAGATATTTGAAGTTTCCCTATTTAATGCCTGTTATGCTTCGTTGAACAGGCAGGGTGCGTCTACCTCGTTCATCATGCCTCGGTTTTCCTCGGTCACTAGACGCCGAAGTAACTGGCCACCCCTATGGGGCCATAGAGAACCCGAGCATCCTCCAGAATGGAGATTATGATGGATCGCTTTCAGTCAGGATCCGCGCTCGGAGATGGGAACCAATTGATAAGTTTTGGGCTTGAGGAAGGCTCGCTTGCTCCTGAAGATGGACTCTTCTTCGGCATCTCTAAGTCACCCAATCCGGTGACGTCCTCTGTGGCTATAGAATCCACGCCATCAATAAAGCCACTGAAGGGGTCGTCCGCCCTGTGGCCCCCCTCGTTGGGACGTTCTTTCACCGTCTGAGCCTCGTTATACATAGACTCAGTGAACGAGGGAGACTCGTGATGTCTATCAAACCGTGTACAGTGTACTTCCTTCGAGGAATTGCCTACATCCCGGGCAACCTTGGCCCCAGCCTCCTCGTTGGCCTCCTTAACTTGAGGCAGATCGGCCTCGCCTCTCTCTGGTTCGGAGGCCCCTTTCCCTTCGAGCTGTGACGGCATACGGGCTATCAAATCGAAGGCCTCTCCTTCTTCTTCGGATTCGTCCCTCAACCGATAAAATGAATCCGAAGATGGTGCTCGAGCGCTGATGCTTTCTTTGGATTTGCGCACCAACCTTCTCCTTGGATTCTTTTTTTTTTGAGCTCGGAGAACTTGGAGCCCTCTTCCTTTTCTTCTCTTCACCCTGTCTCGGAGCAGGAGACTCGACGGGGAAGTCCTCACCACCGGATGGAGGCCTCAATTCGGCATCCTTGGATAAACCCACAAAAAGAAGTAAAGTTAGTGAGAACTTAATGACACAAGAGGAATCCGTATATTACTTACTTAGGAAAGAAGTCTCACCATGAGAAAGGGCCTCCCAACGGCCCTTTGAAAGCTTGTGCCATGAGCGCTCGGAGTAGCACATTTGTGATACGATGCCTCGACCCACTCCTTGAGTCGAGGGATTGCATTCGAGACCCGAGCAACAGCTACACCACCACAAAGCACCGATAAGAAGGAAGGAAAAAAAGCATAAAATCAAATTCTGAAAGAAAGATTATACTTACGTGATGTATTCCACTTCTCGGGGAACGACATACGCTCAGCTGGGATCAAGTCTGAAGTCCTCACTCGGACAAAATGACTTTGCCAGCCTCGATCCCAATCTATATCAATGCTCGAGAACAGGGCTTTATTGGCTCGATGCGTAAGCTTTATCAGTCCCTCCCGGAAGATTCGGGGATTGTATAAGTTGGTCGATGGTGAACGAGCATCCATCGATCTTCCTCACGAAGAACCGGAGATGGATCACTATCCTCTAGGGTGAAGGGTGAATTTGACCGAGGCATACCTCGTATCTTTTGCAGAAGTCGATGATGACCAGGTCCACTGGGCCCAGTGTAAAGGGATAAGTGTAAACACTTAAGTATCCCTCGACGTGGATGGTGATGGCTTCATTGGGTTCGGGAACCACCACGTGCTTGTCAATCCAATTGCAATCCTTTTTGACCGTAGGGAGAACATCCTCAGTGATCAAGCAGATGTACCTCGAGACCTTCTCGCACCGGCCTTGTACGGAGAAAGGATTTTCACCCTTAAAATCAACATCTTTTCTTTATTCTTCACATCTCACTGGCAGATTTTTAAAAATCTTTTCATAAAATTTTAAATAGACGAAAAGACCTTCAAATGACATCTAACGTTGCAATGAAAAAATTAAATAAATAATATAACAGACAAAAGAAATTAAGTTTATGCAAATTATTTTTCTTCAACTTGATTAAACCACTCTACTTCGTATATTTTGCAGGTGTTTTAATAAACAAAATTATATTTGATACAATCGCTAATTAAAGAGCTTTTAAAATTGAAGTTACCAAGTTAATCATAGTAAAAGATATTACAAAATAATTTGATAAATCTTTTCATGTAAAATGATTTGGTTCTTGAAAAAACAATCTTTGTTGAAATAAGTTAACATCGATAACTTTTTTGTGCACCAATTTTCAAGTAAATATTCAGTTACCAAATAATATAGTTGTAGTATTTGATATACGAAATAAATCCTAGAGAATTATATAAAAATCAATTACCATAATATATGATTGTAGATTTTGACCCATATATAGAATTAATTCCTGAGAATTTTTATACAATTTGATAGTGGGATAGTTTCGGAAGTAGCATGAATATGTACAAAACAATTATTTCACGTTAAAAGCATTTTTTTAAAAAGTGTAAATATAAAATTCGTACATGATTGAAGACTAACAATGACTTAGAATATTTTAAATCTACTATAATAACAGTATATTGAATGAGTTAAACAAAAATATTTACTACGATGTAAACTAAATAATCACATTTGTATGGAAGAGGTGAACCTAAAAATAAACTCGTATTAATACCCGCGCGATACGCGGGTACTGTCACGACCCAAATTCTCCTATAGGTCATGATGACACCCAATGTTACCGCTAGGCAAGCCAACAGTGAACTAACCACATGATTGTTTCTTTTAACATTTTTAAAATAGCCAATTTTTAATTAGTGCATAAATAGGAAGTAAAACTTTAATAAAATGAGAGATCACTAATTTTAAGAGCAAATGAGATAAGTAAATATCCAAAAAAGAAATCATCATGTGTCTACTAGCATAATTTCCAAGACCTGGTATCACAAGTGTATGAGCTACTAGTAGAATATACAAAAGAAATTACTACACTATTGTCAGAAGTAAAATAGACAGAAAGTAAAAGCAAAAGGAAGACTTCGGATGCTCCAGAACGGCTCGAAAGGTAGCTCACTGCAAAGTCTCGTTGAAATCAAGGATGCGCGCCGGACTGATAATCAGAAGCACCTGCCTCAGATCCTGCACGCTTAATGTAGAAGTGTAGCGTGAGTACATAAACAACTTGTACCTAATAAGTATCTAGTCTAACCTTAAAGAAGTACTGACGAGGAGTCGAATTTGACACTTATTATGGGCTAATAATAAAATAATAAAATTTTAAATAAGCATGGGAAAAGACAAGAAATAAATAAACAATTCTTTCTCTAATAGTAAATCCGAAATTGACTTCCCCCATTTAACCATTTAAACTTTCAAGCCAATAAAACGATGCCAGGTATGAAGGGGCTCCAAATATTATTATGCATGAATTATGCCGTGGACGTACAGCCCGATACAAAATACATATACATATACTGTATGCACTGCCGAGGGTCTAACAACACGAACCATAGATGCATCTATTAACCTGTCGAGGCGAACGTCCCGCTCCCATGAGAGTAATGGAATTTACCTCGCTCGCGGAGTAACACTTGCGACGCGAGTGAACATAGTTTTCTCAAAGTTATCATAACATTCCTCAATACTTTCTAAAAATAAGAAATCTAAGCTGGAAATCTTTTAATCTTGAAGTTCTCAATCTCAGCTCTATTCAAGGCAATTAATAAGCTTAATCAAATAACGGTGTCAACAAGGCATGGTGAAGACCTAAGACTACCCGGACATCACATGAAATATAGCTACGTACGGACTCTCGTCACCTAGTGTGTACGTAGATCCACACACAAGCAATTTACAACAAACACACCTAAAGGGATGAGTTCCCTCTTACAAGGTTAGAAAAGAGATTTACCTCGCCTCAAAGCTTACATTCCGGCCCACAATTGTGCTTCAAATCCTCAACTCAGTGTCAAACGACTCGAAACTAGTCAAATGTTATATAAAGTAATCAATACATGTTTACAATTTCATATCCTAACTATTAAAGTGATTACTTAACCCTAATTGAAGAATTTCTAAAATTCACCCCCAAGCCCACGTGCCCGAATTCCGAAAATATTTGAAGAAAGTTGTTACCTATAACCTCATGAACTCAAATATATAATTTTCACTAAATTCCATAACCATTTTCACGGTCAAATTCCATTTTGTTTTACCAAAAACAAAGGTTTTTATCTAAACCCATGATTTCACAAATTTTACATGTTAAATCTATCCATAATCTATGTATTTAACTCACATTGTATAGAAATTACTTACCTCAAAGTGTTAGGTGAAAACCCCTCCCTAAGAGCTCCAAGAATCGCCCATGGTATGAAATAAATGAGCTCAAAATGACTAAGTCCCGAATTAAATGAGGTTCTGTCGCTAGCGATTTTCGCATTTGCGGTCCCGCTTCTGCAACACCAAGACCGCTTCTGCGGAACTCCCCAGGATGCTGGCCGCATCTGTGAACGTGTTTTCATTTTTGCGGACTCGCTTCTGTGGCTTCTCATCGCAGAAGTGGGGTCACTTCTGCGTAAACCCCTTAGATTCTGCAGACCACGACCAAACACTCCAAGCCACTTCTGGGGACTAAATCCCGCATATGCGGTCTCGTACCTACAATCAAAAACTCGCAGGTGCAGGCACACCAAAACTGGTGCACCAGTAGCCCCTCTTGAGTTCTAACTCAACCTGCATCGTCCGAATGGCATCCGGGGCCCCGCCCAAACATACCAACAAGTTTGAAATTATAAAACAGACTCGCTCGTACCCTCAGAACGCATAAAACAACAACGAAACTAAGAATCATACCCCAAACCAAATTGAATCAACTTATGAACTTCAAGTTCTTCCAACTCGCTCCGAATGCGCCGTATCATACTTAAACAACTCGGAACGACACCATATTTTGCGTGCAAGTCTTAAATCAGCATACGAAACTATTCTCAAGCTCTTAATTCCAATTGGACCCCGATAACACCAAATCCTACTTTGAACCAAATTTAAAGAACTTTACAACCTTCAAAGAGGCAACTTTCACTATTAGGCGCCAAAATGCTCACGGGTCATCAAAAACTTGATCTGAACATACGCTCAAGTCCGAAATCATCATACAAACCTATTGGAACCAACAAATCTAGAATTCTGAGGCCGTTTACTCAAAATGTTGACCAAAGTAAAACTTAGCCTTATAAAGCCAAATCAAGGAACCAAGTGTTCTGATTTCAACCCGAACCCTTCCAAATCCCGAACTAACCATCCCCGAAAGTCATAAAATAGTAAAAGCACATACGGGGAGTCTTATTTAGGGGAACAGGGTTCTAGAAAGAAAAATGACCGGTCGGGTCGTTATATTCTCCACCTCTTAAATAAGCGTTCGTCCTCAAACGGGTGTAGAATCAAACCTGGAGTACTGAAGAAGTGTGGATATCTGCTCCGCATGTCCTCCTCAGACTCCCAAGTCACCTCCTCGACTGGTTGGCCCCTCCACTGAACCTTCACTGCAGAAATCCTCTTGTACCTCAACTGGCGAACCTACAATGGAAACTGGCTACTCCTCATAACCCAGGCTCTCATCTAACTGAATTGTGTTGAAGTCTAATACATGTGACCTGTCAGCATGATACCTCTGGAGCATAGACACGTGGAACACGTGGGATGAAATCCTGATAGACTGGGAGGCAAATCAAGCTCATAAATAACCTCCCCAACTTGCCCTTCTTCCCGAACCTCATGATCCACTTCATAATCAGTGTAAACCTCACAGAACACCCCATAAAGATAATTCAGAGCATGAACAATGGCGGCCAACTCCAAATCATGCACAGGTTAATTTTTCTCATGGGGCTTCAGCTAACGTAAAGCATATGCAATAACTCGCCCCTCCTGCATCAATACACAACCCAAATCAATGCGTGAAGCATCACAATACACAGTATACATCCCTTAATCGAAAGGCAACACTAACACCGGTGTCATAGTCAAGGTTGTCTTGACCTTATGAAAGCTCGCCTCACAATCATCGGACCAACGGAACGGAGCACCCTTTTGGGTCAATTTAGTCAAAGGTGCTGCAATAGATGAAAAGCCCTCCATAAACCGGCGATAATAACCTGCTAACCCCAAGAAGCTCCTAATCTTAGTCATTGTAGTAGGACGAGGCCAACTCTAAGCTACCTCAATCTTCTTGGGATCCACCTTAATACCCTCACCCGATACAACATGCCCCAAGAATGCTACTGAATCTAGCCAAAACTCACACTTGAAGAACTTAGCATATAGCTTATGTTCCCGCAAGGTATGAAGCACTACTCTCAAACGCTGCTCGTGCTCCTCCATGCTGCGCGAGTAGATCAAAATGTCATCAATGAAGACAATGACGAATGAATCAATATATGGCCTGAGCAACCTGTTCATCAAATCCATAAACGTCATTGGGGCATTAGTCAGACCGAAAGACATCACTAGAAACTCATAATGTCCATATCTAGTCTAGAAAGAAGTCTTCGGAACATCCGAATCCCGAATCTTCAACTGATGGTACCTCGATCTTAAGTCAATCTTAGAGAACACCCTGGCACCGTGCAACTGGTCAAACAAATCATCAATCAGAGACAACAGGTACTTGTTCTTAACGGTAACGTGGCGGCAATCAATGCACATCCGCATAGTCCCATCTTTCTTCTTCACAAATAACACTGATGCACCCCAAGGAGATACACTCGGCCTGACGAACCCCTTTGCTAGCAACCCCTCCAGTTGTTCCTTCAACCAGTTCAACTCTTTTTGAGCCTTACGGTACTATGGGATAGATATAGGCTGGGTACCTGGAGCAAAATCAATGCAGAAATCGATATCACGATCTGGTGGCATACCTGGAAGATCAGAAGGAAACATGTCAGAAAACTCCCGGACTACGGGTACTTAATCGATTGCCGGTGTCTCTGCGATAGTATCCTAAACATAGGCTAGATAAGCCTAATACCCCTTCTCGGCCATGTGTCAAGCCTTCATAAAAGAAATGATTTGACTAGGTGTGCAGATAGACGAGCCCTTCCACTCAAATCTAGGCAACTCTCGCATCGCCAAGGTAACAATCTTGGCATGGAAATCAAGGATGGCGTAATATGGAGATAACCAGTCCATGCCCAGGATGACCTCAAAGTCGGTCATATCAAGCAGTAGAAGATCCTTTCTAGTCTTATAACCACAAAATGTGACCATGCAGTTCCGATAGACACGATTCACAAAAATAAAATCGCCTACCAACATGGACACATAAACAGGAGTACCCAAGGACTCACGAGGAACATCCAGGAAATGAGCAAACATAGATGACATATATGAATAGGTAGACCCTGGATCAAATAATACCGAAGCAACCCTACTGCAGACAGAAATAATATATGTGATCATGACATCTGAAGCCATCCATCTGGTCTGGTCGGGAAAGCATAGAATCTTGCTGAAGAGCCACCTAACTGCCCTCTGCCTACCTGGCCTCACCTCTAGGATGACCGTTGCCTGCCTGCCCTCTGCCTTTAGGCGTTCAGACGGCTGGTGTGGCAACTGGTATTGTAATCATAGGCTAAGAACCCTGTTGTACTGCCTTGCCCCGAAGTCTAGGGCAAAGCCTCTTCATGTGGCCAGTATCCCCGCACTCATAACAACCCCTCGGAGCAGTAGACTGCTACCCGGAAGTCTGTCCCTGATAGCCTGAATATGCACTAGAAGAACCCTGAATAGTTGGTGGGCGGTAGGAATGCTTTGGCATAGCGCTGAAATAAGGTCACATTGGAGCATCCCGCGGAGGCGGCGATAATGGATATGTAGGCCTGCTAGGCTGACCTCTCCCAAACAGACCTCTGCCCCCAGATGGAGCAGCACTAAATCCTCCAGAATAACAAAAATGCTTATCCTACTGCATCTGCTTTCGGCCCCGCTCACGATAACCCTCAATCATCCGAGCTATCTCCACAACTAGCTGGTAAGAGGTCCCTATCTCAACCTCTCGGGCCATAGTGGCCTGAATACCAGAGTGCAAACCTTCAACAAACCTCCGCACCCTCTCTGTCTCAGTAGAAAGTATCATAAGTGCATGGCGAGACAATTCAAAGTACCTCGCCTCATAATCGGTCACTGACATCTGGTCTTGCCGGAGCTGCTCAAACCGAAACTGCAACTCTTCCCTCTGGGAGGGTGGAATATACCTATCCAAGAAAAGGCGTGTAAACTGATCCCAAGTCATGGGAGGAGAACCTATTAGTCCGCCGAGAAGATAAGACTGCCACTATTTACAGGCCCTGCCCTCCAGCTGGAAAGTAGTGAAATCCGCCCCGTGAGAGTCTAATATAATCATATTGTGCAGTCTGTCCCTGCACCGATCAATGAAGTCCTGGGGATCCTCATGTCTCTCACCCCTGAAGGCAGGTGGATGTAGCCTAGTCCATCTGTCCAATAACTTCTACGGTTCACCGGTCGTAGCTGGTCTGGGGCACGACTGCTGCCACTAGCTGGGCTCCGCCCATGGGTAGTGTGCCCGAGGTCTGATATACAGCAGCTGCATACCCAGGAGCCTGAGCAGTAGGGGTCTGTGCTCCCCCTCCCTCCTAGGATATGGCTAGGTCTATCGGAAATAAACCAGCCTGAGTCATAATGTCCATGAACTGTAGCATACGGACCATGACCTCCTGGAAGCCTGGTGCTGACATGAAATCTACTGGGGCTGGCGCTGCTACAGGCACCCTGCCATGCTCCTCAATAATAGGACCCTCTATTGGATCTGCTGGTGGCCTAGCTGGAGCAACTCTGGGATGTCCTCGTGCGTGTTCTCACCATCTGTGAGAGAATTAGAGAAGATACTTAGTATAACATTAACTGCACGATAGGATATGAAGAAAGAGTAGTTTCCTAACACCCTATAGCCTCCCAAATATAAGTACAAATGTCTCTGTACCGATCTGCAAGACTCTATTAGGCCTGCTCATAACTTGTGAGACCTACGTGAACCTAGTGCTTTGATACCATGTTGTCACGACCAAAATTCTCCTATAGGTCGTGATGGCGCCCAACATTACCGCTAGGCAAGCCAACATTGAACTAACCACATGATTGTTTCTTTTAACATTTTTAAAATAGATGATTTTTAATTAGTGCATAAATAGGAAGTAAAAATTTCACAAAATGATAGATCACTCATTTTAAGAGCAAATGAGATAAGTAAATATCCAAAAAAAAATCATCATATGTCTACTAGCATAAGTTTCAAGACCTGGTGTCACAAGTGTATGAGCTACTTGTAGAATATACAAAAGAAATTACTATACTACTATCTGAAGTGAAATAGACAGTTAAAAGTAAAAGGAAGACTTCAGGTGCTGGAAAACGGCTCGGAAGGCAGCTCACTGCAAAGCCTTGTGGAAATCAAGGATGCATGCCATATTGATAATCAGAAGCACCCGGCTTAGATCCTGCATGATTAGTGCAGAACTGTAGCGAGAGCACATAAACAACTTGTACCCAGTAAGTATCTAGTCTAACCTCAAACAAATAGTGATGAGGGGTCGACTTCGACACTTACTATGGGCTAACAATAAAATAATGAAATTTTAAATAAGCATGGGCAAAGATGACAGTGAAATCTCAATAACAAGAAATAAATAAACCATTATTTCTCTAATAGTAAATCCCAAATTGACTTCCCCCATTGAACCATTTAACCTTTCAAGCCAATAAAACGATATCAGATGTGAAAGGACTCCAAATATTATTACGCACAAATTATGCCGAGGACATACGACCCGATCCAAAATACATATACATATACTGTGTGCACTACCGAGGGTCGAATGACACTAACCATAGATGCATCTATTAACCTGCCGAGGCGAGAGGCCCGCTCCCATGAGAGTAGTGGAATTTACCTCGCTCGCGGAGTAATACTTGCAACGCGAGTGAACATAGTTTTCTCACAGTGAACATAAGAAATCCAAACTGGAAACTTTTAAATCTTGAAGTTCTCAATCTCAACTCTATTCAAGGAAATTAATAAGCTTAATCAAATAAAGGTGTCAACAAGGCATAGTGTAGACCTAAGACTACCCGGACATCACATGAAATATAGCTACGCACAGACTCTCGTCACCTAGCGCGTGCGTAGATCCACACACAAGCAATTTACATCAAACACACCTAAGGGGATGAGTTCCCTCTTAAAATGTTAGAAAAGAGACTTACCTCGCCTCAAAGCTTACTTTTCGGTCCACAATTGTGCTTTAAACCCTCAACTCGGTGCCAAACGACTCTAAACTAGTCAAATTTTATATAAAGTAATCAATACATGTTCACAAGTTCCTATCCTAACTATTAAAGTGATTACCGAACCCTAATTGAAAAATTCCTAAAATTCACCCCCGGGCCCACATGCTCGGATTCCGGAAATATTTGAAGAAAGTTGTTATGCATAACCTCATGAACTCAAATATATAATTTTCACTACATTCCATAACTATTTTCGTGGTTAAATTCCATTTGTTTTTACCAAAAACCAAGGTTTTCATCTAAACCCATGATTTCACAAATTTTACATGATAAATCCACCCATAATCTATGTATTTAACTCAAATTGTGTAGAAATTACTTACCTCAAAGTGTTAGGTGAAAACCCCTCCCTAAGAGCTCCAAGAATCGCCCGAGGTATGAAATAAATGAGCTCAAAATGCCTAACTCCCGAATTAAATGAGGTTCTACCTCTACAGATTTTTGCATCTGCGGTCAGGGGGCTGTATCTGCGGTCCAGCTTCTGCGGCACCAAGACTGCTTCTACGGAACTCCCCAGGACCAGTGCTTGTCGTATATGCAGACGCGTTTTCTCTTTTGCGGTGTAGCTTCTTCGGCTTCCCATCGCAGAAGCATCTGCGGACCAGGGCAAAACGCTCCAAGGCACTTCTGCAGCCTTAATCCCATATCTGCAGGCTCGCACCTGCGGTCAAAAACTCGCAGTGCTGGCACAC
Source organism: Nicotiana tabacum (assembly GCF_000715075.1). Lineage (NCBI taxonomy): Eukaryota > Viridiplantae > Streptophyta > Magnoliopsida > Solanales > Solanaceae > Nicotiana > Nicotiana tabacum. The sequence goes on along the minus strand of NC_134094.1, from coordinate 6,803,977 downwards.
CAGAACTGGTACACCTGCATCCCCTCTTGAGTTCTAACTCAACCCGCACATCATCCGAATGGCATCGGCTGGTGTAATGACCCGACTTGTCGTTATGAGAATTTACGTCTCGTTGAACGACTTAAGGTCTGGAGTAGCTTCATAATATGTGACATGACTTGCGTACAAGGTCGAGTTTGAAAATTAGGAAGTTCATAATTTTCTTAGTCTTAAATCGATGCGCGATTCGTGATTCTAGTGTTGTTATAGGATGGGAGGCCCCTCGAATTTCCTATTAGTCCGAGGCCATAAGCACACTCACAAGTCGCTTAAGTGTCGTCTTGCCTTTCTACAAGAGGTTAAGGACTGGAACAACTTAGATGATCATGATATTAAGTGTAAGAGGTGTATTGGATATTGTTAGGGTCTAAGGAAATCCCTAGAACTTAGACAAGTTGAGAGCTATTCAATGGGCTAAAGCTTCAAATAAATTTGCACAAGATACGACTTCAAACGCATATAACTACCAAAATATAAAGGATTAGGTGGTGATATACCTATCAAATTAAATACCTTTGAGTCTAGTTTCCAACGCATCAAACTGTTAGTCATTTCGATGTTCCTATAAAATGGTATATGCATTTTACTAAAGACTATCCTGTCAGAAAAATGGACCGCATTTTGGACGCCCAGGAGGGCGCCAGGTGCGAATCAAAATGCCAAAGTCAGAAGTAAAATTTTTGGGGTTTTTTGCTTGGCGCTGGGCACGTACCGGGATGCCAAAGGTGTGAAATTGAAATAAAAGGGACGGGAAGAGAGAAATAGCCTCATTCTTTAGAGATTAAACCTCCCCTATCATCCTCAATTCATCCAAGAGTTCTCATACTACCTAAGGTGAGTTTTTAAGTGTGTTTTTATGATGATTTCACTTCTCAATCACTAGTTACAACATGGTTTTGATTGGATTCCATAGGATTTATTCAAAATCTCAAGAACACCCCAAAGTTGTCTTTCAAGATTTGGTCTTCAAGAGGTAATCTTTCACTCTTAAACCTATATGGATGGATTTTTAGTGAATATATGAGAAAGAAATAAGTATTAGAAATTATTGGATGGTTCTTGGAAGACTTAATTACTTAAACTAGATACTTGGGTGTTGCAGAGATGCTGTAATGTATTAATTAGTAGCAATTGGGTGGAGGTGAGTTCATTGATGATTGTAATAGTGCTAAAGAAGGCAGATTGTAGACAAAGGATGGTTCTTGTTGGTGGGAAGGAGGTAATGTTGGATGAAGAAACACTATTACTAGAGGTAGTAAAATGCTATGCACTCTAGGTGTTTGATAAAATGCCTAAATGAACAAAATTCTGGAAAGTTTTACTAATATTGGTGCAATTGTGTTGCATTATTATAGATTGAAGTTTGTTTAGTGTGATGGACCATCATAGTATTATGAAGGGGCGAATTTCAGATTTGAGCCGCCCATAGGTGATTTCACTCGCGAAGATCGTTTAAAATATCAGTTTAATTTCGTTGAGGTAAGTATCTTGCCTAACCTTGAGTGCGAGAATTACCCCTTATGTGTTGAGTCTTATGTGGAAATTATGCAATTAAAAACCATGTACGCGAGGCGACGAGTACGTACTTGGTTTATATGTGCAAATTATATCGGTTAAAATTCGTAGATGCCTTTATGTGTTAAATTGGAAATTGTTGGCACTTATTAAATCCTTTATTTGTCATCCCTCATTCCTTGTTTGTCGAGGTTGCCTTTATATGATAATTGGGTGTGATTGCTACTTTGATTTTTATGTGAAATACCGTTGTTAGTTGGGTTAACATTTCTTGGAAATAATTTCATTATGGATTCCTTATCTGTAAACAATTATTAAATAAGTTTAAAATGAGTCATTAATATATATTTATCAAAATTTTGGATTAAAGAAGGCGTTGTCTTATGCTAAGTTACTTTTCCATCTTTACTGTTGTTTTTGAGGTTTTATATACATTGTGTGGATCCTTGGGCTATTTGCTGTGAAATTAATTGATTATGTTGTATCTTTCGAGTTGGTTGTGACCTGTGGGAAAATTGTGATACGAATTGCTATATTGTGTAACGACCCAACTTGTCGTTGTAAGAATTAACGCACCGTTCAGTGACATAAGGTCTCGAACAGCTTCATAATATGTATTATGACCCGCGGTTGTGGTCGAATTTTTCGGAAGATTCAGAATTTAATTAAAAGAACAATTCTCATTTTGAGGCTTAAAATAAAAAGAATTGGCCAGAGTTTGACTTTTGAGGAAACGACTCCGAAATAGAATTTAGATGATGTCAATAGTTTCGTGTGGTGATTTCAGACTTAGGCGTATATTCGGATTTGGATTTGGAAGTCCGTAGGACAATTTGATGCATTTTGGCAAAAGTTGGAAAATAGAAGATTTTGGAAAGTTCGACCGAAGGTTAAATTTTTGATAACGAGGTCAAAATTTGATTCCGAAAATTGTAATAACTTTGTTATATCATTTATGGCTTGTGTGCAAAATTTGAAGTCATTCCGGATTGATTTGATAGGTTTCGGCGCGAATTTTAGAAGTTGGAAGATTTGAAAGTTCATAAATTCGATTCATGGTGTGATTTGTAGTTTTGACGTTGTTTGATATGATTTGAGACCTCGAGCAAGTTCATGTTAGGTTATGGAACCTGTTGGTATATTTAGACGAGGTCTCGGAGGCCTCGGGTGAGTTTCGGATGGGCTAGGGCCATTTCCTTCTATTTTTGGACTTTGTTTCCTGTCATCTGTTTTCCTTAATCGCGTCACTCCCTCCGCGTTCGCATAGTGTAATTTTGGAGGATGAATTATTTGTTCTCCGCATTCGCATAACTCCTTCCGCTATCATGGAAGCCTGCCTTCCCCTTCTTCGCGTTCGCATTCGTTCCATCGCGTTCGCGTAGTAGAAACTAGGAGGTGGGAGTGGGTGACCATTTCCTCTACGCGTTCGCACTGTTCTATGCGCGAACGCGTAAGTGTGATTTCCCCTCCTTCGCGTTCGCGTGCCAATTCACGCATTCACGTTGCCCAGTTCCTTGGCCATTATTTTCCTTTTTCGCGATAGCACATGCTTGTTCGCGGTCGCACAACACAAATTTCGGGCAATAGCCATTTCCTCTTCGCGATCGTAGCTCCTCTTTCGCAATCGCGATGTTCAAATACCTGGGCAGCAGAATATATTTTTAAAATCGAGGGTTAGGCCATTTTTATCATATCTTGACTTGCAGAGCTCGGTTTTGAGCGATTCTTTGTGAGGTTTTCAAGCAAATCAATTGGGTAAGTGTTCTTCACCTAGAATTTATTATATTCCATGATTTTAACTTTTTATTTATCATTTAATTTGGGTTTTGAGTTGAGGAAAATGGGGATTTTTGAAGAAAAATTTCAAAACGAAAATTCAAGATATGAAGGACGATTTGTTATTAGAATTCGATAAAATTGGTATGATCGAACTCGTATCAGAATGGGTGTTCAGATTTCGTAACAATTATGTCGGGTTCCAGGAGGCGAATCTCGCGTTGACTTTGGTTGACTTTTTAGAAAATAATTTTTAGTCAATGTTTTATTATTCGGAATTATTTCCGATGAATTGTAATAAAGTTATACAATTAATTTGGATAGATTCAAGCTGTCCGAAGGTCAATTCAAGCAAGAAGGTGATTTTGGAGTATCGGCATAACTTCAAAAAGGTAAGTATCTTGCCTAACCTTGAGTGGGAGAATTACCCCTTAGGCATTGAGTCTTATGTGCCATTTATGAAATATGAAAAGCCGTGTACGCGAGGTGGCGAGTACGTACTCGGGCTTATATGTGAAAAATATATTGGGTTAAGGTCTTAGGCATATAGTGTAGTAAATTAGATAATTGTTGGCATTTATTAAATCATCTATTTTGCCATGGCTCAATTCGTGATTGTTGAATTTATTTTTATATGACAATTTGATGTGATTATTACTTGTATATTTATGTGGATTCCGTGAATTGATGATTTGATATTTCTTAGAAATTAATTTCATTATGGATTTTTTATATGCAAATAATTAATTAAATAAGCTTAAGAAGAGTTGTTTATATAATTATTAAGAATTTAGATTAATGAAGGCGTTGCCCTATACTGAGTATTTTCCATCTCTGTTGATTGTTTTGAGGTTTTATATACGTTGCATGGAGCTTTGGGCTATTTGTTGAGAAACTTATTGATTCTGCTACATATTTGAAATTTGGTTGTGGTTAGTGGCAAATTGTGATATGAATTGTTGTATTGTGTTGTGGTTTAAACACTCTCCTTGATGTTATTTATGCTTCATACCTTTCTTGTTACTGATATACGTGCTTGGTAAGGAAGAGTGTAAAGCATGAAGGGTGATGATGTGCCATTTGAGAGCGTAAAGCACGAAGGGTGATGCCGTGCCATTTGAATTATATTATCATGTGAGGGTGAGTGTAAAGCAAGAAAGGTGATGCCGTGACATTTGAGAGTGTAAAGCACGAAGGGTGATGCTGTGCCATTGAGAGGGTAAAGCACGAAGGGTGATGCCGTGCCATTTCATTTATATTGTTGTGTACACATTTATGCCTTTATCTTAAGCGGTTATTGTGCACTTATGTTTTCTGTGTGACTTGTAGTCGTGGTCGTTGACTGTGTGCCTCCCACTTTACTTCTTTTATTATTATTTGCGTTTCTCCCACCTAGTGGTACTGTTATATGTAAGCACGATGAGAAAGAGATAAATGCACGAAGGGTGTTGCCGTACCAATTGATTAGATCTACATATATACATTGGGTGAGAATAAGACAAGTGCACGAAGGTATTGCCGTATTATTTGATGTGATATATTGAATATATTTCTCACACCAGGCAAGTTAAATGAGGTGTCACATTGTGACTTTTACTTGAAAGAATTACATTCAAAAGATATTTATTTTAAAGAATTGAAAGAGATTTATTGAAAGAATTGTATTTGAAGATATTTACTTAAAGGAATTATATTTGAAAGATATTTATTTGAAAGAATTATATTTGAAAGATATTTATTTAAAGGGAGTATATTATATTTATTGAAAAGGATTATATTCTAGAGACTTTTATTGAAAAACTTATAGATAAAATATGTATATTTTGAAGGACTTGATTAATTGGATGTACCTGGGTTTATTATTCGCTTGAGCAGTATTTATAGTGTTCTTGTTGCCTTGCTGTTTAAATCACCAGTTGATTGGTGTTTCTATCACTGCTATTTGTTTCCTATTATTTTTGTATGCTATATTGGATAGGTTATTTGACTAGTGAGTGTCTTGACTGTACCTCGTCACTACTCCACTAAGGTTAGTCTTGATACTTACTGGGTACTGACTGTGGTGTACTATACTACACTTCTGCACATTATTTTTGTGCAGAGCCAGGTATTGAAGATATCGGATTCGGACAGAGATTAGAGTATGATCGCAAGGATTGAAGGTAGGATTGCTTGGTCATCGCAGTCCCTTGGAGTCTTTCCATTTTATTGTACTGCTAATTTCTTACTCGAACAATACTGTATATTCGATCCTCGAGATAATTCCATGTATTCAGTTTTAAAAAATGTCTTGAATTGTGATTATAATCAGCTTACTTGGTCTTAGAGACTAAGTGCCATCTCGACGCTTGTGGTGGGATTTTGGGTCGTGACATATCGTGTTGTCATTTAAACACTCTACTTGATGTTATTTATGCTTCCTACCTTGCTTGTTAATGATATACATGTGTGTGGTAAGGAAGAGAGTAAAGCACGAAAGGTGATGCCGTTCCATTTGAGAGTGTAAAGCATGAAGGGTGATGTCGTGCCATTTGAGAGTGTAAAGCACAAAGGGTGATGCCGTGCCATTTGAGAGGGTAAAGTACGAAGGGTGATGTCATGCCATTTGAGAGTAACAGGTTCCGAGTATAGTACCGGTACATCATGTTATTCCGGTTCAGCATGAGGTCAGGCTAGAGGCATCAGAAGAAAAACAAAAGAGACTTGAAAGATTTAAGAGGTATAGTCCACCTACCTTCAGTGGCAAACTACCAAGGATGCCCAGGGCTTTCTAGATATGTGTCACTGTATTCTCCGTGCTATGGGTATTGTGGAAGTGAGCGGAGTTGCCTTTACTACATTTTAGGTGTTAGGGCCAGCGTATCAATGGTGGCACGTTTATGAAGAAGGTAGACCAGTCGATGCCATACCACCAACTTGGGCTTATTTCTCGGAGATGTTTTTGAAAGAGTTTGTTCCCCAGACTCTTCGGGATGCATGGCATACAGAGTTTGAATGGTTGCGTTAGGGCACCATGACGGTGTCAGAATGTGCTATCAGGTTTGGTGAGTTAGCCCGCCATGCGCCTATCTTGGTTTCTACAGTTAGAGAGCGAGTCCGTAGATTCATTGAACGACTCGATTATGATTTTAAAATATGTATGGATCGAGAGTTGCAGACTGACATTCCATTCCAGCAAGTAGTAGAGACTACCAGGATATTAGAACATGTTCTAAGTGAGGATATGGATTCTAAGGAGGCTAAAAGGTCTCGAAACTCTAGAGGATTTAGTATATTTTACTCTGCAGTTATGACTCATCATGGCGGCGGCTCGGGCAGTCTATCAGCCTAGTCCGCATTTTAGAGTACTTGTAGTGCTCCAGTTAATACTTTTAGTGCACCACCGATACAAGATTCTTAAAGTGGTTATTTTAGTTATCCGGCACAGACTCACCACGAGAAGCCGCGACCTCAGATACATTGTTATGAGTTTGGTGATACTAGGCACATCATGAGAGATTGTCCCATACTTAGGAAAGGCGAATTTCATCAGAACGCTCAGGCTACAGGCTTTATGCCAGTTAATATTCCACGTGCACAACCAGTTAGAGGTACAGGACAGGCGGGTAGAGGACACCCTAGAGGGGGAGGCCCAGCCCGTTGATATATTTTCTATGGTATGGCTGAGGCCACTACACCAGATTGTGTCATTACAGGTACGATCCTAACTTGTTATAAAAGGGCATTTTTCCTTAATTTGATTCGGTTATGAATATTGAGACGAGTCCTCCTATTATGCTCTGCTTATGGGCGAGCTTCGTAATTTTGCGACCCACTTATATGCTATCCCTGTTGGGAGATTTGATAATGTTAGCCCGTGTCTGTCATTTGATGACGTTGTGCACCATTGAGGGCTATAAGTCTAAAAGTAATTTTTATTATTCACTACAGTGGGTTTTGATGTGATTTCGGAATAATTGATCTTAATTTTTGAATTATATGCCCCTACCGGTATGAGGGTTCATTATGTGTTTATGAAATTTATTGAAAAGAAGAAAGAAAGGAAATTGAAAATTTCAGTTGGCACAATGTGCAGAATACTTGTGATTCGAAGTTAAGGATGAGACCCTCGCATTTTTATATGAGATGAAATATTTAAACTGGGCTACGAGCCGTGGTGGAAGTTATGTAAGGACGAGGTCCTTGTGGTGAAAATTTTATGAATTTAAATTATGTGAAATGTAATTTGTACTATAGTATTAATAGGGAGTCATGCCTACTAGGCTTATTTGATAATTCTTGTATATTTTTCTGTGCATATTTAGCCATTTTTGTGCTGTAAACATTGAGTTTTAGCTTATGAGGTGAGTGACCAGGTGGCATTAAATGTGACTCATTAATCTGAGTATGTAATTATGAGGTCTTCATGCCTCGCGTGTGGCCATCAGTGTTGTGAAGAATTAGATATGATATTTTGGTTAAGATGAGATTAATTGAGGATGCTGGAAATTAATTATAAACAGCTATTATGACCAGAGATGTCGTTATGGGCATACATATGTATGTGCGTAGACATGAATTGTTACGGCCAGTTGAGACTAATACCGTGTGTTGATGTCAAGAATTCAAAATTTATTTGGAGTGTTGAGGAATATGCTTAAAGGATTATAAGTATGAATAAAAGAAATAGTCTCCACTAAGATGATGTTGTCGGACCCCTATTAAATTTATGGTGACGTAGAATCACCCGGGAGTATGCGTGAAATAATGCACTCAGTAATTTAATGTCATCAGAATAATTCTTGGCACGTTCGAGGACGAACGTATGTTTAAGAAGGGGAGAATGTAACGATCTGACTTGTCGTTTTAAGAATTAACGCACCGATTCAGCGACTAAAGGTTTCGAGCAGCTTCAAAATATGTATTATGACCCGCGGGTGTGGTCGTTACCGAGTGCATTATTTCACACATACTCACGGGTGATTCTACGTCACCGTAAATTTAACAGGGGTACAACAACATCATCTCAGTGGATATTATTTCTTTTATTCACACTTATAAGCTTTAAAGCCAATTTCCTTACACTCCAATAAATTTCAAATACCTCACATCAACACACGGAATTAGTCTCAATCGGTTGTAGCAAATCGTGCCTACGCACACATCATACGTATATCCATAACCACATCTCTGATCATAATAGCTGTTTATAATTAATTTGAGCATCCTCAATTAATCTCATCTTAACCAAAATATCATATCTAATTCTTCACAACACTGATGGCCACACGCGAGGCATAAAGACCTCATAATTACTTACTCGGATTACCGAGTCACATTTAGTGCCACCTGGGCACTCACCTCATAGGCTAAAACTCAATATTTACAGCACGAAAATGGCTAAATATGCACAGAAAAGTATACACAAATTATCAAATAAGCCTAACAGGCATGACTCCCTATTAATACTATAGTACAAATTAAATTTCACAAAATTTAAACTCATAAAATTTTCACCACAAGGACCTCGTCCTTACATAACTTCCACCGCGGCTCATAGCCCAGTCTAAATATTTCATCCCATATAAAAATGCGAGGATCTCGTCCTCAACTCTGAATCACAAGTATTTTACACATTGTGCCAACTGAAATTTTCAATTTTCACAACACATAATGAACCCCCATACCAATAGGGCATATAATTCATAAACTTGGGATCAATTATTCCGTAATCAAATCAAAATCCAATGTACTAAGTAATATAAAGTCACTTTTTGACTTATAGCCCTCAGAAGTGTACAAAATAAAAATGATAGACATGGGCTAACATCTTCAAATCTCCCAACATGGATAAATATATAAGTGGGTCACAAAATTATGAAGCTCACCCATAAGCGGAGCATAATAGGAGGACTCGCCTCAATATTTATAACCGAATCAAATTAAGCAAAAATATCCTTTTATAACAAATCGGGATCGTACCTGTAATGACACCATCTAGTGTAGTGGACTCAACCACACCATAGCAAATATATTAATGGGCTGGGCCTCCCCCTCTAGGGCGCCCTCTACATGCCTGTCCTGCACCTCTAACCGGCTGTGCACGTGGAATATTAACTGGAATAAAGCTTGTAGCCTGAGTGTTTTGATGATATTCGCCTCTCCCAAGTACGGGACAATCTCTCATGATGTGCCTAGTATCACCACACTTATAACAACCTATCTGAGGTTGTGACTGCTCATGTTGAGTATGTGCAGGATAACTGAAATAACCACTGTAAGTATTTTGTGCCGGTGGTGCACTAAATTATTAACTGGAGCACTACAAGTACTCTGAATTGCGAAGTAGGCTGACCGACTGCCCGAGCCTCCGCCATGATGAGTCCTAACTGCATAGTAGAATCTACTAAATCCTCCAGTGTTCTGAAACCTTTTGGCCTCCTTAGACTCATTCTACTCACTTTGAACATGTTTTAATATCCTAGCAGTCTCTACTACATGCTGAAATGGAATGTTAGTTTGCAAATCTTGAGCCATACATATTTTTAAAATCATAATCGAGCCCTTCAATGAATCTGCGGACTCGCTCTCTAACTGTAGGAACCAAGATAGGTGCATGGCGGGCTAACTCACTGAACCTGATAGCATATTCTGATACCGTCATGGTGCCCTGACGCAACCGTTCAAACTCTGTGTGCCATTCATCCCGGAGAATCTGGGGAACAAACTCTTTAAAGAACATCTCCGAAAAACAATAAGCCCAAGTTGTTGGTATGGCATCGGCTGATCTACCTTCTTCATAAACGTGCCACCATTGATACACTGCCCCTGATAGCTGAAATGTAGTAAAGGAAACTCCACACACTTCCAAAATATCCATAGTGCGTAGAATACGGTGACACATTTCTAGAAATCTATGGGCATCCTCGGTAGCTGTGCCACTAAAGGTAGGTGGACTATACCTCTTAAATTTCTCAAGTCTCTTTTGTTCTTCTTCTGATGCCCCTGGCCTGACCTCAGGCTGAACCGAAATAACAGGATGTATCGGTACTATACTCGGAACCTGACCAATATGAACCTGTTGCTTTGGAGTAAGGCCGGTAGGAGTCTGAATTACTCCCCCAATCTGTGAAATATTTGGTGCAACAGAGATCAAACCCGCCTGAGGTAATGTACCAAACATATTCAAGAACTGTGCTAAAGTCTCCTGAAGGTCGGGTAACAGCAGGTGCTTCTGGTACCTGTCCACCAACAGGAGCTACTAGCGGCTCCTCAACTGATGCTCTGATAGGTGCTCTAGTTGCGGCACGTGTCCTTCCTCGGCCTCTACCTCAGCCATGGCCTCTTGCGGCTCTAGCAGTATGCGTGGGTGCCTGCTCAGCTGACCCGGTAGCACGTGTCCTCACCATCGGTCAGAGAATAGAGATACAAAGGCTTAAATTCCAAATTCAACAAATTCTGCATGACAGAAAATGAAAGAAGTGGAAATTTCCTAACAGTTCGATAGCCTCTCGAAGATAAGTACATACGTCTCCGTATCGATCTGCAAGACTCTACTAAACTCACTTATGACTCGTAGCACCTATGAACTTAGAGCGCTGATACCAACTTGTCACGATCCAAATCTCCCTCCGTAGGATGCCGTGATGGCACCTAGTCTTAGGGACTAGGTAAGCCTAATATTTACTAAAATAATAACAATATTAATTAACGACTCACAAATAATAAATATGAATCTCTATACAAAATTTATAATTTTCAAAATCGGTAGTACAAGTCATAAGCTCTACTGAATTACTAGAAAGCCTATAAATACAACTGTTTTGAAATAGAGATAAAACAGTGTAAGTACAATATCAGAAGGTGACTCCAAAGCCTGCAAACGCAGCAACAGGTTTACCTTGAGTCTCCACAGCAAAATCCGTACTGCTAGCGAGCGGTCAACTGACTCCACATTACCTGGCTCTGCACAAAAATGTGCAGAAATATAGTATGGGTACATCACAGTCGGTACCCAGTAAGTATCAAGACTAACCTCAGTGGTATAGTGATGAGGTACAGTCAAGACACTCACTAGTCAAATAACATGTGCCATACTAAGATAATCAAAAACAAACAGCAGTGATAGCAACAATAATCAACTAATGATATAAATAGTAAGGCAACGAGAACACCATAATTATTACTCAAACGAATAAGAAAACAAAAGTACAACCAATTATACAAGTCTTTCAAATATTAATCTTTCACATATAATCCTTTCGAATAAATACCCTCCAAATATATTTCTTAAAATAAGTATCCTTCGAATGTAAAGTTCGTTCAATTAAATATCTCATATCATAATCATAAAATACGGTTCTCGGCCCCTTTCGTATTTCTCATGGCACCTCGTGCCCATATCTATATCACAACTGCACGGACAACTCTCGTGCCAAATATGTTAATACATAAAAATCTGCACGATTAATTTATTTTCAATACAGTAAGGTTAAAATTTTTAAATCAAGTAAGAATTCGACAAGGAAATGAGTTTATTTTAGAAGTAAATATGCAAGACGGGGGGATGGGGAGAATCTCCCGAGGTACTGCCTCGTAGCCCCAAAGTAAATACGCAACAATAACAATGCCCCTAGGCCATCACAAGTCATCACAATTAAACTCCTGACATAGCCCACCTTGTCTCGCCACGTGCGCAATAATAAAGTAAATTGCCCGTCTTGTCTCGCTGCACGCGCATAATAATATTCCCACCTTGTCTATATATATATATATATATATATATATATATATATATATATATATATATATATATATATATATATATATATATATATATATATATATATATATATATATATATATATATATATATATATATATATATATATATATATATATATATATATATATATATATATATATATATATATATATATATATATATATATATATATAGTAACAATAGCATGGCAGAAACCTCATGCAAACACCCGAACAAACCTCCCAACAATATCACGTGCCAATATCACAACATCTCATAAATTGCACCTCAAGTGCTAAAATATTTCAACATATCACATATTTGCACATCAAGTGCTCAAATATTATAACATATCACAGATGGCACATCAAGTGCTCAAATATTAGAACTTATCATAGATTGCACATCAAGTGCTCAATATTACAACATATCATAGATTGCACATCAAGTGCACAAATATTATAACTTATCACAAATTGCACATCAAGTGCTCAAATATTACAACATGCCACAAAAACATCAACAATACATTATTTTCCACAATAAGTAGCCCATGGCTCGACCATAATGTGCACAAAATCTTGACAAAATATCCTGAAATCAACAACTCAACAAAATAATATTTTTCATAAAATCAAGGTGGCAATGACACCAAATCATCGTATAAAAACAATTTTAACAAACTAGGATCTAGGCATGACAAATAGAAGATTTAATAAGTGCCAATAATTTCCAACTTAATACATAAGGGCATCTAAGAATTTTAACCAATGAAATTTGCACATATAAACCAAGTACATACTTGTCACCTCGCGCACATGGTTTTTAATTATATAATTTGCACATAAGACTTAATGCCAAGGGGTATTTCCCCCACTCAAAGTTAGGTAAAATACTAACCTTTTTGAAGTTATGTCGATATTCCAAAATCGCCTTCATACTTGAATTGACCTCCAAACGCCTCGAATCTAGCCACAAATAATTCGATTCAGCCAATAAAATTTATTGGAATTAATTTCATAAGAAAATATTAATTTCCATCAAAATCCTAAATTTAGCCCAAAAATCGCCTCGAAACCCGGCAAAAGTTGTAAAATCCGAAAGCCCATTCAACCACAAGTCTATCCATACCAATTTTACCCTCAAATATTCAAATTAAGCCAAAAAGATTTTCTAATCTTTCCAACTTAATTCACCCATTAAATGTTAAAAACAATCATAGATTCGGATTATTTAACCAATATTGAGTTAAGAACACTTATCCTGTTGTTCTCCTTGAAAATCTTTCAAATATCGCCTATATCAGAGCTCTTAATCGGTAAAAATGAAAAATGGGACAAAGACCCATTTTCAGAACTTAAACTTTCTATCCAGACCTTTGTTCTTCGTGAACGCGATAGGTCCCTCGCGTTCGCGAAGCACAAAATCATGTTGTCCAACATTGGTCTTCGCAAATGCAAGACACTGCTCGTGAATGCAATGCTTTACCGAGCTTTTGTTCGTGAACGCGAAGGCAAAAACCCATGCCCACTATTTGTTTCCCTTCACAAACGCGATACCCAATCGCGAACGCAGTGAACAATGCAGCTCCTCTACGTGAACGCAAAGGGAAAATCTTTCCTGCCTCAAATTCCCCTTCGCGAACACGGGGGTCCACTTGCGAACGCGAAGAAGGAAACCATAAAAATACACCAGCAGTCTTCAGCCATTATGCCAAGTCCAAAAATGATCTGTTAACCTCATGGAATTCACCCGAGGCCATCGGGATCTCAACTAAATACACCAACAATCCCTAAAACAACATACGAACTTAGTCGGGCCTTCAAATCACATCAAATAACGCTAAAACCACGAATCATACCCCAATTCAAGCATAATGAACTTTGAAACTTCTAATTTCTACAAACGACGTCGGAACCTATCAAATTTGACATCATATTTTGCACACAAGTCATAAATGATATAACGGACCTATTAAAATTTTCAGAATCGGATTTCGTCCCCAATATCAAAAGTTCAACCCCCGGTTAAACTTTCCAAAATTTCGACTTTCGTCATTTCAAGTCTAATTCCACTACAGACCTCCAAATAATTTTTCGGACACACTCCTAAGTCCAAAATAACCATACGGAGCTATTGGAATTATCAGAATTTGACTCCGAGGTCGTTTACATATAAGTCAATATCTGGTCAATATTTTCAACTTAAGTTTTAAATTATGAGAATTGTTCTTTTAATTAAATTCCGAATCTTCCGAAAATCAAACTCAATCACACCCGCGGGTCATAATACATATTACGAAGCTGCTCGAGACCTTTAGTCGCTGAATCGGTGCGTTAATTCTTAAAATGACAAGTCGGGTCATTACAGTGTCTCTATATTACCAGTCTTGGGAGGTTGTTATAATTATTTACGTTATTGGTTTCGACACTTGTATTAAATTATATATTTCAAAAAACATGCTCGAAATAAAATTGTATTCGGCTTACCTAGTCTTAGAGACTAAGTTCCATCACGACGTCTGTGGTGGGATTTTGGGTCGTGACACCCGGGGCCCCGCCCAAACATGCCAACATGTTTGAAATCATAAAACGGACTCGCTCGCACCCTCGGAAAGCATAAAACAACAACGAAACTAAGAATCATACCCCAAACCAAATTGAATCAACTTATGAACTTCAAGTTCTTCCAACTCGCTCTAAACGCGCCGAATCATACTTAGATTACTCGGAACGACACCAAATTTTGCGTGCAAGTCTTAAATCACCATACAGAACTATTCTCAAGATCGGAATTCCAATTGGACCTCGATAACACCAAATCCTACTTCAACCCTATCACGACCCAAAGTCCATCAAGGACGTGATTGTGCCGGACATCACTATCAGGCAAGGAAACAATAATTACTTAATTCGGTTCTTATTTTATTATTTTTGAAATCATGTTTTCCTTCAATTTAAATAGTAAAGAATGGGGATTTACAAAGTAAATAATAACACTTTTAACAAATTCAATACAGAACAACCCATAATCATCCCAAAATCTGGTGTCACAAGTGCATGCGCATTTACTAGGAATATAAAATAAAATACAATAGTTGTCCGGAATACAAATTGGACAAGAAAAAAAATATAAATACTCTGAAGGAGACTACTAGCTGTGGGTCGACAAATGGAATGCAGCTCACTTAGGTCCCTGCATGTATACACGCCTCTGCTCTCACATGGTCTCTATACATATATGTCCCTGTACAAAAATGTGCAACAAGTATAGTATGAGTACGTAAGCAACGTGTACCCAGTAAGTATCTAGCCTAACTCCAGAGAAGTAGTGACGAGGGGTCGACATCGAAACACACTAGTGGTCCAATAAAATAAGGTACAGTAAAGAGGTAGCAAATATGAGGCAGAGTAAGTGAAATAGACAAATATAGATAACGTGGTACAAATCCCCTCTCTTTACGAGGAACTCAAGCTCTTCATTAGAAATTCTCTCCTTAACCGGAGCATATATATATATATGTGTGTGTGTGTGTGTGTGTGTGTGTGTGTGTGTGTGTATAGTGAAACTCATCAAGTGGCTGCCATAATTCAACTACGGAATTTACAGATACACTTGATTCTTGCCAAGTTTTACACACGATTTCATGGGAATGTGATATAGGAAATGCCGAGGCGTACGGCCCGATCCAACAAAATAATAAAATTGTGCACTACCGAGGGCCGAACGGCCCAAACAATATGATACATCAATTAAGATGCAGTCCAATCAAAATATACTCTAATATTCATAATTATTTAATTTATAATAACTTCCAACTCCGCTCGAAAAATTGATAAAGCAAACCTCGGACCCACCTGCCCGGATTCCGAAATATTTTGAAGACAAACACTATCCATAGAACTACAAACTCCAATACATAATTTATCCCCAATTTCATGCCCAAATTCATGATCAAAATCCAAGAATACCAATTTCTAGGTTTTTCTTCAAAATTCCAAATTTCTAACAAACTTTCCATGCTTAAATCCACATAAAAACTATGTATTTGACTCAAAATAGGTGGGAATTACTTACCTCATAATAGATGATGAAATCCCCTCTTCAAAAGCTCCAAAAATCGCCCAACCAAAAATGCAAAATAGGTGAAATGAACCTAAACCCCGCCTAAAAACATTCTGCCTAGCCCAACTTTCGCACCTGCGACCTTTTCGCCACATCTGCGGTCTCACAGGTGCGGCTCGCACCTGCACATTCCCTTGCCCAGCATAGCTCCACCCCACGCGGCACACCTCTGCTTCCGCTTCTGTGATCCTTATGCGCATCTGCGCTCGCGCACCTGCGCATTTGTGCCCGCTTCTGCGCCACCAGGCCTTTTGGCCAACCTCCGTTTTTGCGCTGCTCTCTTCGCACCTGCGCCTTCACAGGTGCGCCAAAATGTTCCACACCTACAATTGCTTGCCAGCCTCCTCTCCTTCGCACCTGCGAGCTCGCACCTGCGGCCCTTTTCACGCAGGTGCGATTGCAATAGATATCAGTTGCCTCTTCTTCTCTTCCAAGTCCAACTTGATCCGTTAACCATCCGGAATCCTCCCGGGCCCCTCAAGACCTCAACCAATTATACCAACACATCCCAAAACACATTACGAACTTAGGCGAGCCTTTAAATCACATCCAACAATATCGAAACTATGAATCACCCTCCAATTCGAACTTCATGAACTTTAGAACGTCAAACTCTTACAATCGATGCCGAAACCCATCAAATCACATCTGATTGATCTCAAATTTTGCACACAAGTCATATTTGGAATTATGGACCAATTCCAACTTCTGGAATTGGAATCCGACCCCAATATCAAAAAGTCCACACCCGATCAATCTTCTCAAAAATCATTCAAATTCCAACTTTCGCCAAATGACCTCAAAATAACCTACGAACCTCCAAATCAACATCCGCACGTGCTCCCAATACCAGAATCACCATACGGAGCTATTCCCAGGCTCAAAATCCCAAACGGACATTAATAACATTGAAATGTATGAAATTCTTCCAAAATACCAACTTCCATAACAGGCACCGAAATGCTCCCGAGTTATCCGAACTCCGCTCCGGGCATATGCCTAAGTCCAAAATCATCATATAAACCTGTTGGAACCTTCAAATCCCGATTTTGAGGTCGTCTACTCAAAAATCACACTTTAGTCAATTCCTCCAACTTAAGGCTTCCGAAATTAGGATTTTCTTTCCAAATCAGCTCCGAACTTCCCGAAATTAAATTCCGACCATGCGCACAAGTCATAATACCTGAAGTGAAGCTGCTCAGGGTCTCAAACCGTTGAATGACGTGCTAGAGCTCAAAACGACCAGTTGGGTCGTTACATTCTCTCCCACTTAAACATACATTCGTCCATGAACGTGCTAAGAACTGCTCTTGAGTTCTCTGAAATCACTGTTTAACACCTTGTGCACCTACCCGTGCTACCGTAACCCAGTTGAGCACATTTGCTCGAGCAAACCTTAAAATCCTCCTTCTTATCTAGTCAAATAAGCCTTAGAGCCAAATTCCAACATCTGAAATCCTCTACCAGGCCTGTTTCCAACATACGAACGTCGTATTAATCACTACATGATGCACCAATACATGTTTGCATACCTTCACGGAATCCACACCATGCACAACATAATTCACATGACCATAATAACATCCCCTGATAACAACAGTAGAAAACCCACGAATCTGATGCTCACAACACACCTCATGACTCATATAAGTCCTGCTCCAACTCTTGCAATACTGCCACGACAGAGAAGATGTGTAGAACTTATAACCACCTGCCGACTCACAATTTATAGAGTCTCTCCTCTCGACAAGAACCATTACCTCATTATGGACTGAATAACAATATTTACTCTTTAATATGCTTCATGTAAATCTGATCGCACTGATCCCAGGTCTAATAATCTCGTCTTACCCAGTACAAGTTTCTCATGCAGTAAGTCACCTCAGACACTACCAAAAGTCTCATATAATGCCACAATGTGCCAACAAACTACAAACTCAAATGTGATACATAAGGGAACGAACTATGGAAAGAACTACTCAGCCCAGGTAACTAATTTAAACAACTGAAAGGATATTATGAACCTTCCTCAGGAAATGAGAAGCAGAACACACAATAATAGATATTGGAAACTGTACTCAATAACACATTGTTGCGGAGTGCAACCCGAACTACACATGATACCATTGCGGCGTGAAACCCGATCCAACCATGATACCCGTGGCGGCATACCACCCGATCCAAACAACATATCTGTGGCGACGTGCCATCGGATCCAACCATATACCCGTGGTGGCATGCCACCCGATTTAAATAACATATCTGTGGCAGCGTGCCACCCGATCCAACCATATACCCGTGGCAGCATGCCACCCGATCCCCACATAATAATCTAAAGAAAACACACATCGAGTCGTAACGCTTATACTCACAAAATTTCCGAATATCAACCATAAGCACGCCAAGTGTATAATACAAATCCTGGGGAGACGGGTAGCGTCACGTGCTATAAAACGCAAGCACAACTAAGGTGCGATATATGATCTGCATCTCGAGAGCCATCCTGCTCATATAATACCACAAACCATACGGGACCTCAATACGAGTGTGAATAATAAAACCACCTCACAACCTACCTGGTATAATATAGATTACACGGAATAGTTGACGACAGAAATAACATCCAAGGCCCAAAGACCCTTCCGAAAACAACGCTATGCTGAGATGAGCACATCCAACCTGATATAGAGCCCACATTCACGACAATGACCTTAAACCGGTTCTGATCATACCATGCTTAGCTAAATAGCCTCTCAAGGAACCACAATGACCTATTCACGACACATAAGAAAATCCGTCAAATCCGGAACAAACTTTCACATTCCACAACCAAATGAACCGAGCACCCTTCAGGCATAAATTATCACATTAACAATAGTACCACAATCTCCATTTTGGTTTTTAAATCTTTAATCAACCAAGTGACTACATGTCACACTTATACAATCTTCCCGTGGGATACTCCCATGACCCTCTGGACCAGGTAACAAGTCTTCACATCCATACCACCGGTCACACTAATGTTGTAAAGCAAATCAAGAAGCTGCAAATCAGTACACAAAGCCTCAAATCCTTTGCTCAAATTACCACTGATGTTTTCTTTCCTTAATCATAATAACCCATCAATACTCCGATACCTAGAAACCGCACAAGTTGCCAACTATGCAATCCAATCATAGACGGTGTGGCTCTCCCACTTAGCTTGAAGCTATAATTACATAACCCTGGGACCTGCCAAGGTTCCTCCTTCCCCATTGACATCAGCTAAAATTCCAACAACGCATTCCAAACTCGAAGTCATGTTGCAATCCAAATAAAATCCATGGTCCTAGTCACTGCCCATCACGGTTCCCAAATTGCTCTAAGCTTCCTCAAGGCGTGTGGCTATCCTACCACAGAACCCATATGCTACTCTGCCACTCTCCCACTTTGGTCAAACCCTCTCCTTTAGGCAGCTCCTCGACTTCTACTTTTCACACTTGACCTCCTAACAATTCAACCACTGCAAGACACATCCCATATGTCCTTCCTCATCCTTCACTGCCCAATTGATGCTCCAAACCCGAATCCATCTCTGTAATATCCGAACACATGAGTCACCACCAACTCTAAACCTCTTAAAGGATCATCTTTCTCGAGCCATCAATACTAGAAGTACCAATTCGATTCCGAAACTGCTACACTCCGTTATCTCTGACACCCGCATCTCAGACACTATTTCACAACACCCTGCCCCGAAGGCACACTGAAGAAGACCATAACATCAGCGAACCTTAACGCGTTCTACAAGGACGACGACACCACATCACAGATGAAAATTCCACAATGCTCAAAATACCAAGTCTCGTTACTCCATCAACCCAAACACTTATAGTCCGATTGCCTTTCCTCCACTGGAAATAAAACACTGAGCTTCTGAATCATGCACTGAGTAGAACCTCCTTTCAATTCATTCACTTCCTTGACGCATAGACAAGCATCCTACCATTACACAAATACTGTGCGATAGCAACACACGAATCATCATAACAATCAATGCCAAATCTCAAAACCTTAGGAAATACTGATTCTGAGCTGAAACGACAGGACGACCTTCCGCAAGGCAACGGTAATAGCCTAATCAAACATGCAGGAAGAGACACCCTGCACCACATCTGTAGTACCATGACAATTCCTCGATTCCCAATCTATAACAAGCGCTTCACATCGCATAAGATTGAAT